>NC_058082.1:599888839-600488839 GCF_014858855.1 Bufo gargarizans
GCAAAAAAGTGGAACATTTGTTTTTTTAAATAAAAATGAATATTGACTGAAATTTACCACCATCATGAAGTACAATGAGTCAGGAAAAAAAAAAATCTCAGAATGGCTTAGATCAGTGGTGCCCAACCATTTTTCGTCTGATGGCCGCACTAGACTTGGTATAAATTTCGCTGGCCGAAACCAGGTAGCTTTGCCAGAAAGAAATGCAAACGCTGTGAGGAGGGCACATTTCTGGGCATAACTGTAAGGAGGGCACATTTCTGGGCATAACTGTAAGGAGGGCACATTTCTGGGCATAACTGTAAGGAGGGCACATTTCTGGGCATAACTGTAAGGAGGGCACATTTCTGGGCATAACTGTAAGGAGGGCACATTTCTGGGCATAACTGTGAGGGCACATTTCTGGGCATAACTGTGAGGGCACATTTCTGGGCATAACTGTAAGGAGGGCACATTTCTGGGCATAACTGTAAGGAGGGCACATTTCTGGGCATAACTGTAAGGAGGGCACATTTCTGGGCATAACTGTAAGGAGGGCACATTTCTGGGCATAACTGTAAGGAGGGCACATTTCTGGGCATAACTGTAAGGAGGGCACATTTCTGGGCATAACTGTAAGGAGCGTGCGTACTGATCCAGCGGAACAGAGGGATAAAACTTAACATTTAATATCAAAGAAATCTAAAATAAATGGGTAGACACCAGAGGATGAGCCTCTACAACAAACAACAATTAAAGACAGCCCTATGGGCATAAACTTGTACATATACATACAAAGTGTGGCCAAGATGGTATAGGTAAATAATAAGGAACGTTCTCACCCGATTAACGACCAGGGTTTCTCGCAGAGATGGCTAATGGTGGAGAGGGTCCTGGAATACTTGATGGCCACACTTGAGACGAGTAGGTATAGGTGCCCCTTTGACGTAGGTGGGTAACAGGGCGATCAACCCTAGACGGCCCTGAATAGGGGGGCAGGGGCTAGTACGCCCTACCTACCTATACGGGGAACTTGCCCCGCAAGGAGCGTCCCCGTCCGGATACCTGGCCCTGGGGGGACAGATTCCCTAGTAATCCCTAAAAAGATTTTGCTCCCTACGTGTCACGTTTCAATTCGTGAAGAATATCGTCAGGGGAGATCAGATGGTGGTCACAGGGCTATGGATGGGGCCTGTGCAACCATTGAGAGGGGGGAAAAAAAAGTACAAAAAGAGGGGAAGGTAGGGTCAAGTGTCCGTTAGTGTGTGTAGCCAGTCAGGCTGAATCACACAGGACACGACCGCATCAAGGTTCTCTTATCCATAAGGATACAGCTGCATCAGTGGGTGCCAGCTATAAAGGATAAGAGGGGCCACAGGATGGTCAATCCAGGGGCAGGCTGTCAGCAGAGTGTACTCACCACTCTGTGTCTTTTAAATGCGCTCCCCATCCGCCGGTTTCCACTGTGAGTTCCTACTTCCGGACACGCGACTCTGTTGACAGGAAGTCACATGTCCGGTGGAACGCAGGAAGGGAGCGTGCGTTCCAGCCGGACGCGGCCCGTGGAGCGCGGCGCCTGAGAATGACGCCGCGCATCACATGATAATAATCATATGACCGAAGGCCAAGGGGCGCGCCGGGCCGGAAAGACCACGCCCACCACCCGAGAACCAGTGTGGAAGCATCTGTTATATATATACAGGGGGCGGTATGGTGCACATGGCGATAAAAATTGAACGCAATGGTGAATGCAGTTCAATTAATCGCCAAGGGGACCCATAGTAAATAGGATCCATGGTAACATTATGAATAAATAAACTTGGCCAGGCTATTAGAGGCGGGTTTAAAAACGCACCGGCCACAGGAGAGGTATAACCGGCCCAGTGAGGAAAGAGAGATATGCAGAGGATAAGGCAATTAAATGTAGCAGCTAAAATTAAGCTGCTCATTTAGGCCCAGAGGGGTCATTGTTTTTAGGTAGTAGATCCAGCGTAATTCTCGCTGTAGTATAGCGCGGTCCCAATCACCTCCACGTTTGGGGGGTAGGACGCGGTCTATACCCATTACGGAAATGCGGGCTTTACCATTATGTTGGCTATGGACATGGTTGGCGACAGGGGTGTCCTTTGCTTTAGCTATGTCGCCAATATGCGGATGGTTTTTCCTACATAGCCTTTCCCGCATTCACACGATAGGAGGTAAATAACGCCGCGAGTCCTACAGTTGATGAAATGGTGTATGTGATATTTCTTTCCTGTAACCATACTGCTGAAGTCTTTACCAGATTTCAAGTAGGGACAGGCAATGCACCCACTACATCTATAACACCCCTTAATGTCGGTTTTAAGCCAAGTAGAGCCTGATATAACGGGTGGGGGTGTAAATTCACTCGACACAAGTTTGTCATGGAGGCTACGTCCTCGTCGGTACGTGACGTGAGGGTAGTCCCCCACCACTTCTCTCAGGTCTGGGTCTAATTGGAGGATGCCCCAATTTTTTTGGAGGATATGTCTAATGTCACCTGCCGCCCCATCAAAGGTCATGATGGGGCGAATGATGTTTGAAGGTGGCGTTGTACAGGGTTTGGGAATGAGGAGGGATATTCTATCTGCGTGTAAGGCAAACTGAAACGCTCTCCTTAAGACTTTATCGGGATAGCCGCGCTGTCTGAACCTTGTACGCAGGTCAGCAGCTTGTCTGATGAATTCCCGTTTTGAGGAGCAGTTTCTCCTAATCCTGAGGTACTGCCCTTTGGGAATTTATTCCCAAAGGGCAGTACCTCAGGATTAGGAGAAACTGCTCCTCAAAACGGGAATTCATCAGACAAGCTGCTGACCTGCGTACAAGGTTCAGACAGCGCGGCTATCCCGATAAAGTCTTAAGGAGAGCGTTTCAGTTTGCCTTACACGCAGATAGAATATCCCTCCTCATTCCCAAACCCTGTACAACGCCACCTTCAAACATCATTCGCCCCATCATGACCTTTGATGGGGCGGCAGGTGACATTAGACATATCCTCCAAAAAAATTGGGGCATCCTCCAATTAGACCCAGACCTGAGAGAAGTGGTGGGGGACTACCCTCACGTCACGTACCGACGAGGACGTAGCCTCCGTGACAAACTTGTGTCGAGTGAATTTACACCCCCACCCGTTATATCAGGCTCTACTTGGCTTAAAACCGACATTAAGGGGTGTTATAGATGTAGTGGGTGCATTGCCTGTCCCTACTTGAAATCTGGTAAAGACTTCAGCAGTATGGTTACAGGAAAGAAATATCACATACACCATTTCATCAACTGTAGGACTCGCGGCGTTATTTACCTCCTATCGTGTGAATGCGGGAAAGGCTATGTAGGAAAAACCATCCGCATATTGGCGACATAGCTAAAGCAAAGGACACCCCTGTCGCCAACCATGTCCATAGCCAACATAATGGTAAAGCCCGCATTTCCGTAATGGGTATAGACCGCGTCCTACCCCCCAAACGTGGAGGTGATTGGGACCGCGCTATACTACAGCGAGAATTACGCTGGATCTACTACCTAAAAACAATGACCCCTCTGGGCCTAAATGAGCAGCTTAATTTTAGCTGCTACATTTAATTGCCTTATCCTCTGCATATCTCTCTTTCCTCACTGGGCCGGTTATACCTCTCCTGTGGCCGGTGCGTTTTTAAACCCGCCTCTAATAGCCTGGCCAAGTTTATTTATTCATAATGTTACCATGGATCCTATTTACTATGGGTCCCCTTGGCGATTAATTGAACTGCATTCACCATTGCGTTCAATTTTTATCGCCATGTGCACCATACCGCCCCCTGTATATATATAACAGATGCTTCCACACTGGTTCTCGGGTGGTGGGCGTGGTCTTTCCGGCCCGGCGCGCCCCTTGGCCTTCGGTCATATGATTATTATCATGTGATGCGCGGCGTCATTCTCAGGCGCCGCGCTCCACGGGCCGCGTCCGGCTGGAACGCACGCTCCCTTCCTGCGTTCCACCGGACATGTGACTTCCTGTCAACAGAGTCGCGTGTCCGGAAGTAGGAACTCACAGTGGAAACCGGCGGATGGGGAGCGCATTTAAAAGACACAGAGTGGTGAGTACACTCTGCTGACAGCCTGCCCCTGGATTGACCATCCTGTGGCCCCTCTTATCCTTTATAGCTGGCACCCACTGATGCAGCTGTATCCTTATGGATAAGAGAACCTTGATGCGGTCGTGTCCTGTGTGATTCAGCCTGACTGGCTACACACACTAACGGACACTTGACCCTACCTTCCCCTCTTTTTGTACTTTTTTTCCCCCCTCTCAATGGTTGCACAGGCCCCATCCATAGCCCTGTGACCACCATCTGATCTCCCCTGACGATATTCTTCACGAATTGAAACGTGACACGTAGGGAGCAAAATCTTTTTAGGGATTACTAGGGAATCTGTCCCCCCAGGGCCAGGTATCCGGACGGGGACGCTCCTTGCGGGGCAAGTTCCCCGTATAGGTAGGTAGGGCGTACTAGCCCCTGCCCCCCTATTCAGGGCCGTCTAGGGTTGATCGCCCTGTTACCCACCTACGTCAAAGGGGCACCTATACCTACTCGTCTCAAGTGTGGCCATCAAGTATTCCAGGACCCTCTCCACCATTAGCCATCTCTGCGAGAAACCCTGGTCGTTAATCGGGTGAGAACGTTCCTTATTATTTACCTATACCATCTTGGCCACACTTTGTATGTATATGTACAAGTTTATGCCCATAGGGCTGTCTTTAATTGTTGTTTGTTGTAGAGGCTCATCCTCTGGTGTCTACCCATTTATTTTAGATTTCTTTGATATTAAATGTTAAGTTTTATCCCTCTGTTCCGCTGGATCAGTACGCACGCTAATTAATTTGGGATTAAGTAGGCCCGGTCGCCAAATCCGGCCTCTTTGGTTTTCTCATAACTGTAAGGAGGGCACATTTCTGGGCATAACTGTAAGGAGGGCACATGTGAGCATTAAGTCTGTGAAGAGGGCACATATATTGGCATTATTACTGTGAGCAGGGGCATAGCTATAGGGGGTGCAGAGGTAGCAGTCGCTAACGGGCCCAGGAGCCTGAGGGGGCCCCAAAGACCCTTGTGCTGCACAAGAAGACACCAGGATTATAGCAAATGCACACTGGTCAAGTTGCCGGCTGGAGGGAAGGGGTTAGGTCAGGAATTGGGCATGGTGGGGAGGGAGGTGCTGTTTAAATTTTTGTCACAGGCCGCATGAAGGCTATGTGCTTCCCTGCCCCTGGCCACAAAGCACTGAGGGAAGGAATACAGATGCATTGCAAGAACAGAGCCATCTGTCATACGGGCAAACAGATCCATTTTTTCACATTTTTAAAGGACGGATCCGGCACTAATACATTTCAATGTAAAATACTGCTGCATCCAGCATTCCAGTAAATGTTCCAGAATTTTGGCCGGAGATAAAACAGTAGCATGCTGCAGTATTATCTCCATGCTGAAAAGTCAAAAAGACTGAACTGGAGACATCCTGAACAGATTTCACAGGGATAAAACTGATCAGTTCTTTTACGGTATTGAGCCTCTAGGACAGAACTCAGGGCCGGAAAAGAATAGCACTAGTGTGAAAGTACCCTAACAATGGTTGAAGGGGTGTTTAAGAAGCCACAGAACAGGGTCTTCCAACTTTACACCAAGACCCACATGAGTTTCCTGTAACTTACCTGCAGCTCCAGCAGCTCCTCTCCACATTAAAGATACCAGAGACCCAAAAAAATAAAGTAACCTCCAACAACTATGTATAAACCAGCACTCTACACTAGGACCCCATTGCTCCCCACTCACCAGGTCCTCCTTCCTACACAGAGTCTGAGCAGGATAGACTGTGTACCTACCCCAGGCATTTATATCTGGTAAGTACACCTGCAGCTACTTCATTAGCAATCACCCACAATATCACACAGATGTTGGGACTACTTTTCCAATCCATGAAGCAAACTATTTCCAGGCCTGGGCTACACTGTGGGGGTCATTTACTAAGACCGGATTTTAATGCCAGTCTTATATTCTCCCTACGCTGCCATAAGATATGCTAATGTATAACAAGGCGTGCGCCTTGTGCCTGGCGTAAAACCACTTCAGCCCCTGGCTGGAGGCATTTTTAACCAACATTTACTCCTATATTCAGGCCTAAGTTTTCCAGGCAAGACTACCACCCTGACACGTCCCCCCACACGGTCTGCCCAACCGCCGAACACGGCGTAAAACCAAGACTATGTAGTCACGTGGCCAGTCAAAAAAGGGAATTGCAACTATTTTTACAACTAAAATAGTCGCAAGTCCCATAATAAATGATCCCGTGACTTTTTGTAGCGCAATTGATTGATTTTAACTAGGGATGAGCGAAACGATTTCGGATGAAACATCCAAAGACGATTCTCATAATACTTAATTTGAATACTGTACGGAGCGAGCGCTGCGTACAGTATTAGAATGCATTGGCTCAGATGAGCCGAAGTTACCACTTGGAACTGAACCCGAGTTTGAGAAATGTTTTTTTACAGTAGTAATTGATTTATGAAGTTATTACCCGTCGTCTCGCGAGACTTCTCAAAGTAATAACTTCAGCTCATCTGAGCTAATACATTTTAATACTGTACGGAGCGCTCGCTCCGTCCAGTATTCAAACTAAGTATTATGCGAATCGACTTCGGATGTGTCATCCGAAGTCAATTCGCTCATCCCTAATTTTAACTATTGAATGACAGCTGCAGTCCACAAGATATTGATGCGTTTTTCACGCGCGTGATAAATAACTGAAGGTTTACAAACAACATCTCTTAGCAACCATCAGTGAAAAACGCATCGCACCCGCACTGGTTTGCGGATGCAATGCGTTTTTCACGCAGCCCCATTCACTACTATGGGGCCAGGGCTGTGTGAAAAACGCAGAATAGAGAACATGCTGCGATTTTCACGCAATGCTGAAGTGATGCGTGAAAACCAACGCTCATGTACACAGCCCCATTGAAATGAATGGGTCAGGATTCAGTGCGGGTGCTATGCGTTCACATCACGCATTGCACCCGCGCGGAAAACTCGCTCGTGTGAAAGGGGCCTAAGGGTACAGCCACAAATCAGGTTTTTGGATTACATTTTTGAAGCCAAAATTATAAAAGGAAAGGACAGATATGATTTATTTTTTTATCCGCTCCTGGTTTTGACTTCCAAAACTGCATAAAAAACCTGAACGTGTGGCAGCACCCTAAGGGTATGTTCACCCGGTGTCCTTTGCTGTGTAAACCCGTACTGAAATTTTGATAGCAGCCGCGTGATTTCAATGGGAGGCAGCCAGTGGCGTACTGCCAATATAGGCAGACCACGCCGTTGCTATGGGGCCTGGAGCACATGGAAGGCCCCGTCCCCTACGTCTACGTCATCTCTGCACAAGACTACAGACAATTTATTCGGGCATTGAGGTGGCTCATGGCCCACCCACTTGTGTTCTCCCACCCGCAACAACCCCCCCCCCCCCCCCACCTTGGTTGACGCGTACACGACCCCTCCCTCCGTGTCTGACCTTCATAATCCGGGCTGCGGGCTCCCTCCAGGCACTGAGTCTGCTGCATTTCACACAGGCCAATCAGCTTTTAGCAGCGCAAAGATCCTGCTGCTGATTGGCCAGTGTATCGCTGACAGGCAGCAGGAGCAGGCGCTGCTCAAGCACACACACAGAGGTGCGCGCCCGTCTGGCAGTTATCCTCTGCGCTCATGTGCTGCCCGCCATCTGCCTCAACTTCAAGTCATTAACCACAGTAAGAGGACAGCAGACTTAATAAAAAGTTAACATGTGGTTGGATATGGATATTCTTGATGGGGGGAGGGCAGCAGTGAGGGTTGGGGGGCCCCATCAAGAATGCCCATATCCAACCATATACAGTCCTGATCAAAAGTTTTAGCATGGCTGGATCTTAACAAGGTTCCAAGTAGAGCTTCAACATGCAACAAGAAGAAATGGGAGTGAGACAAAACATTTTTTGAGCATTCAATTTAATGAAAACAACGAATAAACTGAAACAGGCTGTTTTTCAGCTGATCAAAATTTTAACACCACATGCCTTCAAAAGGCCAAATCTGTGCAAAGATGTGGATTCATTGTCATTTTCTGTCAGGTAGTCACACGTCGTGATGGCAAAGGCAAAAAACCTTTTTGAACGTGGTCGGGTTGTTGAACTGCATAAGCAGGGTCTCTTACAGCGCGCCATCGCTGCTGAGGTGGGACGCAGTAAGACAGTCATTTGGAATTTCAGTCAGCAGGGAAGAGCGAGCATCGGACGTCACTGGGCTCAGCGCATGCCCAGTGACGAGGATGAAGCTCCTGCCCTCAGTCTCCTGCTGATCGCACAGGCGCAGCCCTCAGTGGGTACTGCGCCTGTGCGAGAGTTCGTTCGGCGTGAGGGAGGAGAGGCTGTGGCAGGCTGGGGGCGGTTAGACAGTGCAAGGAAGGCGGGCTGGGCACTGTAAGAGGGGCGGTACTGGGCTCTCTAAGAAGAACAAAACGCCCCTCTGGGCACCTTCAGGACACATTTGCATATGAATAAAAGTTGTTTTTTGCAGTAACTGCTGGACGGATTGCAAGATAAAAGAGCACAGCCTAATCCAGGTAAGCTGTGCTTCATGGCTGCTTTAAAATCGTTTTTTGGCTTAGGGGAGGTGACAGAATCCCTTTAAATGATCCTGAGGGTTATGGAACAAAAAAGTCAAGTGGAAGACCCCAAAAAATTTCATCAGCACTGAGCCGGAGGATCCAATTGGCTGTCCGTCAAAACACTGGACGATCCTCGACCCAAATTAAGGCCCTTACTGGTGCTGACTGCAGCCCCATAACCATCAGACGGCATCTGAGACTGAAGGGCTTCGAAAACAAAAAACGTCTTCAAAGACCTCGATTCCTTAAACACCACAGAACTGCTCGTTTGGACTTTGCAAGAGAGCACCAAACATGGGACATTCAAAGGTGGAAGAAAGTTTTATTTTCTGATGAGAAAAAGTTTAACCTTGATGGTCCTGATGGTTTCCAAAGTTACTGGCATGACAAGCAGATCCCACCTGAGATGTTTTCTACGTGCCATAGTGGAGGGGGGGCCATAATGGTCTGGGGTGCTTTTTCCTTCAGTGGAACAATGGAGCTTCAGGATGTGCAGGGGCGTCATATGGCCGCTGGCTATGTCCAGATGTTGCAGAGAGCATTCCTCATGACTGAGGGCCCTCGTCTGTGTGGTAACGACTGGGTTTTTCAACAGGACAACGCTACAGTACACAATGCCCGCAGGACAAGGGACTTCTTCCAGGAGAATAACATCACTCTTTTGGCCCATCCTGCGTGTTCCCCTGATCTAAATCCAATTGAGAACCTTTGGGGATGGATGGCAAGGGAAGTTTACAAAAATGGACAACAGTTCCAGACAGTAGATGGCCTTCGTGCGGCCGTCTTCACCACTCACCTCATGGAAACGCTTGCATCAAGCATGCCAAAACAAATTTTTAAAGTGATAAACAATAACGGCAGAGCTACTCATTACTGAGTTCATGTTTGGAAGTTGGATTTCTGTTTTTGGGGGGTTTAGGGTTTTTTGGGAGGTGTGGTCCTAAACTTTTGATCAGCTGAAAAACAGCCTGTTTCAGTTTATTCATTGTTTTCATTAAATTGAATGCTCAAAAAATGTTTTGTCTCACTCCCATTTCTTCTTGTTGCATGTTGAAGCTCTACTTGGAACCTTGTTAAGATCCAGCCATGCTAAATATGATTTTTTTTGCCATTTTTCAAGTGGTCTTAGGCTCCATTCACACATCCGCAACGTGTTTTGCGGATCCACGGAGCCGCGGATCCCCAAAACATGGAAAGCGGCAATGTGCGTTCCGCATTTTGCGGACTGCACATTGCCGGCACTATAGAATATGCCTATTCTTGTCCGCAATTGCGGACAAGAATAGGACATGTTCTATTTTTTTCGGGAACGGAATTGCGGACCCAGAAGTGCGGGTCCACAACTCCGTGTCCGGGCAGCACATCGTGCTGCCCCATAGGAATTATTGGGTCCGCAATTCCATTCCGCAAATTGCGGAACGAAATTGCGGACGTGTGAATGGAGCCTTAAACGTTAGATCAGGACTGTATTAACTTTTTATTAAGTCTGCTGTCCTCTAAGGGTCCAGTCACACGGCATTTTGCGGAACGGAATTGCGGACCCATTCATTTTTATGGGACAGCACGATGTGCTGCCCGGATCGCACTTCCGGGTCCACAATTCTGATCCCGAAAAAAAATAGAACATGTCCTATTCTTGTCCGCAATTGCGGATCCGCAAAACACACACGGACGTGTGAATGGACCCTTACTGTTGTTGATAACTTGAAGTTGAGTCAGATGGCGGGCAGCACGTGAGCGCAGAGGATAACTGCCACACCGGGTGCGCGCCTCTGTGTGTGCTTGAGCTCCTGCTGCTGACCCCGCCCCCCGAGCACATCAGTCACCTTGCAGGGGGAGGGAGGGGGATATGATTGGTGGCTATGTGCACACTCAGCATCAGCAGCAAGAAGTTAAAGGGGTCATCCAACCCCTATAATGCCCCCCAAAATGCTCGGGCACCTTACTTACCTCATTCCCCGGAACCCGCATTGCTCCTGATTCCCGCACAGCCGCCACTGCCTCCCTCCCGTCGCGCAGATGAAAACATCCGGAGACGTGGGGGGCAGTCAATAGCAGGCCATGATGGGAACGAGCCTCCCTCGCATCACGGGTGACTCTAGGGAGGCTCATTTCCCGACGCGGCCTTCCATTGCCTGCACCCCACCAATTGGGCATAAGTATTATGCCTGGGCATTTTGGGGGGCATAATAGGGTTTAGATTTAACCCTTAGGATACTGGAGTTTTTTAATTTTTTTATTTCTTCCCTCTTCCCTATCTTCCTTGAGCCATAACTTTTTTATTTTTCCGTCCACATAGATGTATAAGGGCTTATTTTTTGCGGGAGAAGTTGTTCTTTAATATGGCATACAATGTAGTCGGAAGCAGGCAAAAAAATAAAAAATGGGGTGGAATAAAAAAAAAAACACAATTTCTCCACCGTTTTACGGGTTTTGTTCCTACGGCATTCCCTATGCGGCAAAACTAAGGATGGGCCAGGGGTGGGTAGTGGGCAAGGTTAGGGGGCCCAATTCAGATTCTTGCTATGGGGCCCAGTGATTTCTATGTACGCCCCTGGAGGCAGCGCCGAGAAATGTGGCACAGTGGCTAAAAGGTGTGGACACGCCGAGAAGAGACGTACTCGAAGCTGCTCCACGATTTTCAGCGCTGCCTCCCATTGAAATGAATGTGAGGCAGAAACCGCACAGCTGCTGGTGGGATTTATGTGACATTTCGGTGCAGCTGTCCACGCTAAAATTCTACGGTAAAATCTGCTATGTGAATGGTCAATAGGCTAAGCTCATGTGCTGAAAAAACACTTGATGCAGAATCCGCATACGATTTTCATTCCTGGCCTTTCTAAATGGAATTCTGGATGTGGATTCTGCCTCTAAAGCCTCATGTGGGAGAAAATAGCACCATATGAATTAACATGCAGATTTCCTATTAAAAGCAATGGAGAAGGTCTGCATGCGTTTTTGGCGTGGATTTTTGGAGCACAATCCATGCCAAAATCTGCTTCTAAAAAACTCGGTGTATGTTCAGACGTAGGATCTTGGGCAGGGGCGGACACAGACAGCAGAGGGCCCCTGTGCAAAGAATGTGCCTGGGCCCCCCCCCCCCCTCTCCTCTCAAGCCAAATTCTCAACATAACCTATTCCGTCCTAGCATTACTTATAGCAATACAAAACATACAGGGAATAGCTACTTTCACACCTGCAGCACTACGCCACGGCCACCTGATCCGGCAGAGAATGCATGGAATTGGCCGGACACAAACTCAGGCATGCAGCGGTTTGTGTCCCACTGATTCTCTGCATTTTTGCCGGATAGTGGCCGGACTCTGCCAGACCCCATTATAGTTAATGTGGCCGGCGGACATTCTGTCTGCATCCAGCAGTGCTGGAGCATTCCGGAAGGCTGTTCTCTGCTGGAAGAGCCTGCCAGAATCACTAACTCAGATGGGAAGGTAGCCTAATACAGGTCCACATACCTCTTACATCCAGGGACGTCTTCGTTGATGTAGATGTTCTCTGTCCTCATCTTCTTGTTTCAGACCACACCGCCATGATGATTTCTTTCTGTCATCTCTTCTTTTTGCAGGGTTTGACAGACAGACATCTTAGTTTCCTAGTTTTCCATCATCCTCCCACCTAATCAACACCCCTCTAATACTGTGCCTGCTGTGCTCCCTATACAAGTTACACACAGATAGTTCCCCTTAAATAATTACTGGCACACAGTGTCCTAAAAAATAACTGTGCCCAGGAAACAGTGTCCCTGACACTAATAGTGTAAATATAATGTTCCCCAAAAATAAGTGTGCTAAGCTGATACCGTGCCAGGGCGCCCACCAAAGTAACAGTGCTCCCTAAAATCCCACCAAAAGAAATAATTATCTACCAGACAACACGTAGTAGTAATAGTGCCTCTACAGTAATAATGACCCCACTGTGTCCCAGAAGTAATAATGCTCCCATAGTGTTCATACTAGTATTCAAGTTCCTCATAGTCCCTCAACTGTAATAAAGTCCACCATAATGTCCCCAGTGGTAATAATTCTCTTTATAATGTGCGCCAGTACATAAAAGTGCCCTGTTGTGTGGCAGTATAAAAAAATATCTCCTCTTAGTGCCCCCTGTAGAGTCAATGTCCCCATAGTACCCTCATAATGTGTGCCAATGCCCTCTACTGTTTGCCCCAAAAAAAAACTCTTAGTGCCCCCAGTTAAGCCAAGGTCCCCATAGTGCCCTATAATTTGTGCCAGTATGAAATACTCCTATATCGTGTGCCTCCCCTTGTTCCCATGGTGCCTGACAATGTGCCAGTAAAAAATGCCCCCATAATGTGTGCCAGTATATAAAAAAGGGTCACCAGTAGTTGCCCCCATACTGCTCCCCCCTTCTTAGTGCCCCCCATGTCTGCCAATATATAAGATAGAGCCCCAGAAGATGCCCCCATAAGTGCTCCTCTCCCCCCTTCTCCATAGTGCCCCCCATGTGTGCCAGTATATAACATAAGGTCCCCATAGTGCTCCTCCCCCTCCATAGTACCCCCCATGTGTGCCAGTAACTAACATAGGGCCCCCATAGTGCTCCTCCCCCTCCTTAGTGCCCCCCATGTGTGCCAGTATATAAAATAGGGCCCCAATAGTACTCCCCCCTCCATAGTGCCAGCATGTGTGTCAGTATTTAAAATAGGGCCACCCATAGTGCTCCCCCCTCCATAGTGTCCCCCTTGTGTGCCAGTAAATAAAATAGGGCCCCAATAGTACTCCTCCCCTCTATAGTGCCCCCATGTGTGTCAGTATTTAAAATAGGGCCCTCCATAGTGCCCCCCATGTGTGCCAATATATAAAATAGAGCCCTCCATAGTGCCCCCCATGTGTGCCAATATATAAAATAGGACCCCAATCGTACTCCCCCCCCTGCACAGTGCCCCCAATGTGTGTTAGTATTTAAAATAGGGCCCCCATAGTGCTCCTCCTCCTCCATAGTGCCCATAAGATAGGGCCCCCAGTAGATGCCCCCATGAGTGCCAGATAGGGCCCCTAGTAAAGTGTAAATAAATAAAAATATAAACTCACATACTTACCTCCTTGCCGCTTTCAGCGATGCGATGCAGACCTCTTCTGGCCTGTGTCCCACGCTGTATGGCTCAGGCGGCGTGATGACGTCACCGCGCCGCCTGTTCCGTCCTCTGATAGGTTGCAAGCCTAGTGCCTGCAGCCTATCAGAGGAAGGGGAAGGGAGACGCCTCTCCCCTGCCCCGTCGCAGCATCCATCCGTATCGCTGTCCTAAGGACAGCGATACAGATGAATAGAGATGAGCGCTTCCACAATGGAAGCGCTCATGTCCCCCTGCTGCCGGTAGGAAGGGGCCCCCTCCTGCTCTGGGCCCCTGTGCAGCCGCACCGGCTGCACATGCGATATGTCCGCCCCTGATCTTGGGCACGGATTTCAGGATTTCAGTACTGATTTGATGCTGAAAACTGGGCCAAATCTATACTGAAACGTCCCCCACTGTTTTCAACGGGAGGCCTTACCTCATTTCATGTGGCCAAAAGCTTTTGCCGCACGGTTTTCTAGACCTCATCAATAGTACAGGTCCATCCTTGGCACGATGACCATGCAGACCCCTCACAAAGCTGCAGCCAGAGCCTGCTCACGGTTTAGCTCCATTTAATGGAGCTCAACCTACAGCAGGTCTGTGAAAGAGTGTTTTCCTTCTCAATGCACCTTGATTCCTTCCTTTGTCCCCGAAGACAGACGTCTGGACAACTTGTCAGTGACAAATGCAGTATGATGTCAGTAACCGTTCTATTTATTCCTTGTCATACAGGGCTTTATATACATTCATGCATACATACAAGAATAGCTGCAGCTCTCATTACAATAATGCTGACTAGAAACTTTTCCTTATACAGACAGGAGGTAAATGTATATATAGTCACCCTTCAATATGATGTCACCCAACCTCCTGTCCTTCATACAGATTATACAGCTAATTCTATTTAACCCTTCAGTCTGCAACGCGGCAGTTTCACACAGTCAGGTTTCCTGATGCAGTTTTAGAAGCGAAAGTCAGGAAATTATGATAAAAGCAGAGAATGTGTAAAGAACACATATATGACTTCTCCTCTTATTGAATTCACTCCTGCATCAGGAAACCCGACTGTCATGTCACAATTGCGATGCAGCCGCGCTACAGCCAAGTACCGTGTGCCAGTACGGGCTACAGCTGGCTCTTCTTAAACTAAAGATACTGTACTGTTTAGGCTGAGTTCATATCACCGTTTAGGGTACTTTCACACTAGCGTTTTTCTTTTCCGGCACTGAGTTCCGTCAAAAGGGCTCAATGCCGGAAAAGAACTGATCAGTTATATCCCCATGCATTCTGAATGGAGAGTAATCCGTTCAGGATGCATCAGGATGTCTTCAGTTCAGTCTTTTTGACTGATCAAGCAAAAGATAAAACCGCAGCATGCTACGGTTTTATCTCCGGCCAAAAAAACAGAAGACTTGCCTCAATGCCGGATGCAGCATTTTTTTTCCATAGGAATGAATTAGTACCGAATCCGGCATTCAAAATACCGGAACTCCGGATCCGTCCTTCCGCTCTGCGCATGCGCAGACCGAAAAAAAGGTGAAAAAAACAAATGCCGGATCCGTTTTGCAGGATGACACCGTAAAGACAGATCTGGCATTTCAATGCATTTTTCTGACTGATCAGGATCCGGATCAGTCTTACAAATGCCATCAGTTGGCATACATTTTGCCGGACGGAACTGCTTGCCAGATCACTCTGCCGCAAGTGTGAAAGTCGCCTTAGCTTTTCGTTCTTCTGATCCGTCAGAAGAAGAGATAGAGAGAAAAAACTGGACCCTGTAAAAAAACGGATCCTGTTGCATCAGTTGTCATCCGTTTGAGCCATTTCTGTCTGAGATCCGTTTTTTTAGCCGGAAGCAAAAGTACTTTCACACTTGTGTTGTGAGCATCCAGCAGGCAGTTCCGTCGCGGGAACTGCCTGCCGGATCCGGAAATCCGTATGCAAACGGATAGCATTTGTAGATGGATCCGGATCATTCTGACAAATGCATTGAAATTCCAGATCCGTCTCTCCGGTGTCATTTGGAAAAACGGATCCGGTATATATTTTTTTTTGCATTTTTAAAGGTCTGCGCATGCGCAGACCAGGAAGCAGGAACCGGTTTTCCGGAAGACTTGGTACTTGATCCGGCATTAATACATTTCAATGGCAATGCCGGCATTCCGGCAAGTGTTCCGGAATTTTAGCCGGATAAAATACCGCAGCATGCTGCAGTATTTTCTCCGGCCAAATACCATAGAGGGACTGAACTGAAGACATCCTGATACATACTGAACAGATTGCTTTCCATTCAGAATGCATTAGGATAAAACTGAATCATTTTTTTTCCGGTATTGAGCCCCTATGACGGAACTCAATACCGGAAAATAATAACGCTGTGAAAGTACCCAAAATTTTTTATCTCAGACGGAAATGGCGCAAATGGATGGCAACTGATGCAACAGGATCCGTTTTTTTAGGGCTCATGCACACGACCGTATGTATTTTGCAATCCGCTAAAAACGGATCGGGAAAAAATACAGATAACATCCGTGTGCATTGCGTATTTTGCGGAACGGAACAGCTGGTCCCTAATAGAACAGTACTACTCTTGTCCAATAATAGGACATGTTACATTTTTTGCAGAACAGAAATACGAACATATGGAAACGGAATGCACACGGAGTACCTTCCGTTTTTTTTGAGGATCCATTGAAATGAATGATGAATGGTTTCGCATACGGTCCGCAAAAAAAACTGAATGGACACAGAAAGAAAATACATTTGTGTGCATGACCCCTTACAGGGTCCTGTTTTTTTTTCTCTCTCTCTTCTTCTGACGGATTAGAAGAATGAAAAGCTAAACGGTCATGTGAATTCCGCCTTAGGCCTCATGCACACGGCCGTTGTTTTGGTCCGCATCCGAGCCGCAGTTTTGGCGGCTCGGATGCCGACCCATTCACTTCAATAGGGCTGCAAAAGGTGCGGATAGCAAACGGAGTGCTCCGTTCCGTGGTCTGCAAAAAAAATATAACCTGTCCTATTCTTGTCCGCGCTTTGCGGACAAGAATAGGCAGTTACTGTATATTAAAGGCTGTCTGTGCCGCAAAACACACAACGGTCTTGTGCAAGTAGCCTTATGCCTCAGGCCGAATGCATACCAGTGTATTACTGTACTGTGGCGGCAGCAGGGAGCGCACGGCGTCATAGCAACCCATGACGCTGTGCGCTCCTGCACTCAGCAGGAATCCAGGCTGCGGTTACACGGACCGCTCATGGCCGTGAACAACGGTCGTGTGCATTCGGCCTCATTCACACATCAGTGGTCAGTGATTTTTAGCCAAAGCCAGGTGCAGATCTAAACACAGAACAGGTGCAGATCTTTCCCTTATACCTTATGTTTGTGGAGGATCCAGTCCTGGTTTTGGCTCACAATCACTGATGGAAATTACTGACCAAACATTCGTGTGAATGAGGCTTTTAGTCGATCAGCATTGTTAATGGCCATTCGGTATTAACAATGCAGGAAGACTAAACAGTGCTGTCTTCTTTAGGTAACAAGAGTCAGCTGTGGCTTGTACAGCTGTACAGTACTGGACCGCAGACAGGCCGTGTCAAAACCGCACTGTGTAGTCAGACCCTGATGTCTCGTTCACATTTCTGTGTCTGTTTGACGTGGAAAATGTGTCTGTGTTTCATCCGCGAAGATGTCCAAGAAGAATCTGTGTTTGGTCCGTGTGTCCGTTTTTGCCCTCCGTGTGTCACTTTAAAATCAATGGGTACGTGTGTTATTCGTGGAAAATGCTGATAGCACACGTCCGTGAAAAATGAAAATGTGAACGAGGCCCAAGGACACTTAAGTGAATCATGGACGTGAACAATTTTTGGCCCAGTTTTTGCTGCAGAGCCACAACTAAATCCACAGTGGACTTTTCCGCTGTATTTTCAGTCACATGTGGACATACACTTACAGTAGTCAAATCTGAACTCCATAGGAACACATGAGGAACTACACAGTCCAGTCACATTATTATGACCCCCAGCTGTTATCCGAAGTCCAATATGCAGCACGGACAGCAGCTAGACAGCTGGGAGTGACTCAGTAAGGTCCTGGTAGGTGGTCACAGGTATCTGGAGCCATGCTGACTGCAGTGTATCCCACAACTGCTGGAGGGTAGATAGGGGAGGATCCATACAATGTACACGACAATCGAGAGGGTCCCACAGATGCTCAATTGGGTTCAAGTCTAGGAAATTAGGAGACCAGGGAAGTACTTGGAAGTCATGTTCTTCCAACCAGTGTTGGACATTTCTAGCTGTGTGACACATTGCATTGTCTTTCTGAAAGATCCCATCTGTCCCAGGGGAGACAATCAGCATGTATGAGTGTATGTGATATGCAAGGATGGATTCATACCCAAATCTGTTGAGAGTGCGTTCCACATGGATGAATGGACCCAGAGAATGCCATGAAAATATTCCCCAGACCCTAATGCTGCCACCACCAGTTTGTGTTCCTCCAGAAATGGTTGCAGGGTGTTTGTTCTCTGATGTTTTACACTCCTTATATACCCACAATGCCGGCTGACCACATGTGACTTCCTTCATGAGCTACACACTGCCAATGTCAAAAGTAGGAAGTGGTCATAATAATGTGACCCAACTGTGTATTTATGATATGGATCAGTGTCAGTCTTTTCATAACCAGGTCACACAACATAACATAATTACACCCAACACCAATACACATATAACTCTTCACCATGTCGTCACATAGCTCCCCCAAGTTTAAGGATGGCAGACCCGGTGAGACCCTCTACGGGTCCACCTGGGGATGTCCATGTTAGTCACCCTTCCAGTTCTATTTGATGAGATAGTCCATCAGCATTCGTATTGTGTTTCCCAGGCCAGTATTGGATTGTGAAATTGAGCAGCTGTAGGGCCAGGTTCTACCACAACAGCCGTCCATGTGCCCTGGACACCCGGTTCAACCAACCCAGCTCTTCAGCTGGGACTAGTAGTTCCATGACATCTGTAGTTGCTGGGGCATGCTGTTGAGCAATGTCGAACAGTTTTTGGTATGCCTGTTCCAGCTCCCATTCCTGTGTAACTAAAAAGTCCAAATCAATCCTCAATCCGAGCTCACTGGGGAGTCCCAACTCCCTAAAATCATGTATGTCCTCCCTTCTCCACTCCTGTGCACTCCCAAATTGTGGATCTTCCTGGAGTGCCTCAAATATAAGTCCCGGGCTGCCAAAGTCATAGCCCTCTGTGGGATCATTGTTCTCCAGCCATGGACACAATTGGGGGACATACCACTGCAGCGCCCGATGTCCATCATACAGCATCAGTTCCGTTTGGCGCAGCCCATCCATCTCCGACAGCCATGCCACCCAGGGCTGCTCTCCCAGGAAAGGAACACACAAGTCCCATTGTTGCCAGTATCGTTCCTCAGATATAGGGAGGACCTTGTTACAATAATGCTGCTGCAATTGAAGAGTTCCTCCAGATCTCCTGGCGCAAAGCATCTCTCCTTCTCAGCATGTCCTGGGCAGAACCAGGATTCTGGAGCTGGGCCAGCGCTTCCATGACCGTAGGCAACTGTGGCTCTTCTCCTACGTCAGCAGAAAACTTGGTCCCAGTGGTGTTTTGAATGTCTCCTTAGGCAAGGAAGAGCATCCCACCGCTGCCACCAATGTGATGGACCCCCAGTACTCAGAAAGAGTATGTCTGACTCGGAACTCTTCCTTACTCAGGAGATATTGCAAACCGCTGATCTGTAGCTCCCCGTTACCCCAGTCACTGGTCGGGACTCAGTGTAGGTGAAACACAAATCTCCTTTATTGAGCAACTGCACAAACTTATATACAGAAATTGTGACCAGATAAAACTAAAATCCCATCACATCCCCCTTCTCCTCCCCAGACATTCTGTCTGCACCACACCACAGGGTCCAACTGCTAATAGCTCCAGACAGTCCTAGCAAGAGCCTGGCCATAATGGCATTGTTCTGGGCTCCTTCAGAGTACAATGGGAGATAGCGAGAGGGGGATGGGGGGGGGGGGGGTGCTCACAGTCTTTTCATAACCAGGTCACACAACATAACATAATTACACCCAACACCAATACACATATAACTCTTCACCATGTTGTAACATTAAACATACATTTTTCTTTTATCCATTTGGATCCTATAGCTTCATACACATGACCGTATTCTTCATTTGTGTGTTACCAACATTTTTTGCAGATCACACACTGACCCATTCATTTCTAAGGGGCCATGCACACATCCGTATTTTTTATGGATCCATGTGGCCGTTTCACAAATGATAGAACATGTCCTATTGTGGTCTGTATTGCGGATACGAATAGTCCTTTTATTGATGGGAGTGAGAAGAATACAGAAGGCACACAGAAAGGGGTGGACTGGGACCTTAAAGTGGCCCTGGAAAAAAACACTAAAAGTGACCCCATGTATTATATGGATCCAAACCGACAAGGCAGGACCAACACAGCAATACCATACTATGGCACAAAATACCGCCTCAGCAAAGCCAAATACCTCCACAGAAGCTGTCCCCTCTATAGTGGCCAGCACCAGCTGCCATGTTCTGTCCTCCTACTCCAGGATGGCAATACAGTAGAATTCAGGAGTCAGGAGGGCATCTGTGGCCACCAGCCAGATACATAAGTACTTGACCCTCCCAACGTTGATTAACTCTAGGAGCGTCAGATCATTACTTACCTGGCTGGCGGCCGTGAGGAGGGCTCAGGCGGCCCTTCCTGGGCATCTGACCACTGGGAACTTTCCCTGTATGGTCTATGGCCAGTCCATCCCTGCACATGGAAAGTATCAGTATTTTGTGGATACATTGTCTGAGGACCAATATACGGATTGGTTGATGGATGCCGTTGTCTTTGCATATAGACGTCAAAAGAGCCTATGGTGTATATACAGTGCCTTAAAAAAGTATTCATACCCCTTGAGCGATTCCTCATTTTTTCACGTTACACCCACAAACTTAAATGTATTTTATTGGGATTTTATGTGATAGACCAACAGAAAGTGGCAAGTATGTGTGAAGTGAAATGAAAATTATACAGGGATTTCAAAATTTTTAATGAATAAAAATCTGGAAAGTGTAGCTTGCATTTGTATTTGTATTTAGTCCCCCTGAGTCAATAATGTGTAGGACCACCATTCACTGCAATTGCATCTACAGTACAAGTCTTTTGGGTTATGTCTCTACCAGCTTTGCACATCTAGAGGCTGAAATTTTTGCCCATTCTTTGCAAAATAGCTTAAGCTCAGTCAGATTGGATGGAGACTGTCTGTGAACAGCAATTTTCCAGTCTTGCCACAGATTCTCATTGGGATTTAGGTCTGGAATTTGACTGGGCCATTCTGACACATGAAAAAAACATTCAAATTGTAGCCTTCCCTCTATGACTGTGTATACAGAGATAGCTGTCAATCAAAGATAGGACCGCCTCCTTGATGTCAAAGCCCAGAATGAGTAGGAATCTAAATTAATAAATTTCAAATTTTACAGAATCTTTTCCTATATATCAATCTTGATTTTATCTCACAAAATCTCATCGACATTGTTACTATTGTAATATGTTGCGGAATTTCTACCCACCAACAAGGACGGCAAATCCACAGCATATACTTTATGGGGGAGATTTATTAAACGTGTGTAAAGGAAAACTGGTTTTAGATGTAGCGCCTATCAGGTATTGATCCATGGACTCGGCGCTTTATTTAGTTTTTTTTAAAGATCATTTATTGTTTTTTTTGAGCAAAAGTAACAGGTAAACTTACAAAAGGTAATACTTCAATAGAGTTACAGAAAGGAAGTATGAGTTACAGAGGCATATACATATTTGATCACAGATCAGCAAACATTCAGGATACAGGCGATGATCCATCTAATATGAGTAGGAGTGCAGTACGCTAGACCTGCAGGGTATAGCGATAGTGAGGTCACGGTTATGGGCAATCGAGGGTTACTCACTTTTTAGAGGGGAACCCTGGGCAGGCATGCGGCAGTGAAGGAGAGGTAGACACTAGTTCCTCTGGGGCACACTCTGGATGTAGGGACCAGGCCTGATGGTGTGTGAGGTGCACTGGATGTTGCAGGTGTTTTGAGTGCCTTAGGTAAGGTCCCTTTAAGAATCGTGACGCCAGTGCCTGTAACGGTGGCACACCGGTTTGCAGGAGGATTAATGGAGTACACAGATGGTAAACCAAACGTTGCTTTACTTTAGGAAACAGTCCAACTTTATACAATCGGTTGCAGGGGTGTATAATACAGTCCTTTACAGTACATATGCACAGCAGGTTTCTATCTTGCAAAATACTTGGAGGGTATATAGTTAATGCTTTGCAGTGCAATGCTGCTCTATCCCCACAGCTATTCTAGCTGGCTGGATCCCAAGGCCCGGATGCCTAAATGCTGGCTTGAATCCTTGGTATATATAATTCTTCCTCCAGTATTGGCACTTGCTTTAAATACTACAGTACCTCTGCTTCTTAGCTGGATTCTCTGCTGGATTGGAAAGGTGGCTGCAGGTTTCTCCCAGGAGGTTCATCCCTACTACTGGGGTTACTTCTTCTGTGCTTGTTGGATTACTGGTCTCAGGCAGACTGTACTCCTTCACTAGCCTCCTGGTGCAACTAGAAGCCAGGACTATCCAGCTGCATGTCAGGAGGAGGCCCTCAGCATATCTCTGGCTGGTGCCTTCTCACTTCTGTCTCCACAGACTCCTGACTATGACCTGACCCCTCCCTGTCTGGGCCTAGACATTTATACTAGGGGCTCCCTATCTCCCTCTAGTGTCTAGGATGTCTAACTACACCCCAATAGGCCTGCTGAGCATTAACAGGGGAAACAACACATGTAATAACACATAGAAAAATACATTAAATGCATAGTTAAATATAATATCACTGTCCCTTATAAGCAGAAGTAACACATTACCCAAATGACCCTTGTGTAGTGCCCACTCCTACCTAGTGGGACACTACAGGAGCAACATTTATCAGAGAGGTGCCCTTCACTCTGGGGGTATCAACATATCAATTATAATGAGATACTGTAGCGTATATCTGAGACATAAGAAGAGGACAGCCAAGGTTCCCACACTTTCTCAAATGTACTGAATGTATCGGTGCGTATAGCTGACATTTTTTCGCATTGGAGAATCTTGTTAATCCTGTCAAGGACCGTTTGGAAACAGAGAGAATCAGTACGCCACTTAAAAGCTATGTGAATGCTGGCAGCCATCAATATGTGCTGCGATAGCCTAAATTTGGCAACCAATGAGGTTTGTCACCTAATAAACATAGGGGTAGCGTCGTAGGGAAATTACACTGAAGAACTGTAGACAGCAACGAGGTTGTTTGAGCCCACAGCCGTCTAACAATTGGGCAGGACCACCAAATGTGATGCATAGATCCTTCATCCTCGCAACCTCTAAAGCAGTTGGGGGAAATCTCCGGATAAATACGATGGAGTCTGGCAGGTACCATATAGGTTCTGTGTAGTATTTTAATTGAGGTTTCAGCTAATGTGACTTGCCAGGATCCTTTCGTAAGCGTTTGGGATCTCTGGTACCATTTGGAGGGCAGGGATTCCTGTTGCATGTCCTCCTCCCAGGCTCTCATATAAGGCAATTTGTCACCTTCAGGTAAGTTACATAATGATCCATAGATACGAGATAGCAATCCCTGTCTGTATAAGGAGTAGGTAATAGATCGCTCAAACGGGGAGAGCGTAGTAATCCTATCTGGTGTTTGTAAAGACTTCAGGAAGGAGAACACTTGATTCATATGAATATATTCCCCTACTGGAGGAGAATGGTTATCCTTGAAGTCGTCGATTGAAATCAGTTTACCCCTAGTTAGGAATTTATATAATGTGCATAATGGGTTATTCAACCACCACATAAAGTTATGACGTTGAAGACCCGGAGAGAATTAAGGGTTCCCTATAAAGTAAACCAGGGGGGGTGGTTTGGATTGGAGATTATGCTTAAACCGAACTGATCTCCACAGGAGTAGTGAGTAGTACGATAACAGTGAGGCAGAGCGTATGGAGTGTGGGACAGTGCCCTCGTTCCAGATTAATGCTCTCCAGGAATAGGGGGAGATACTAGAAGCCTCCATTTCAATCCACATGGGATGTAACTTTGGATCTAGGTGGGTCAGGAACATTTGTGCTAGTCTAGCCGCTTTGTAGTACTTCACAAAGTCTGGGACAGACAACCCCCCTACCGACTTATGCCTACACATGATTGATTTGGAGATACGGGGGCGTTTATGTGCCCATATAAACCTAAGTACATCACCCTGGAGAGATTTCAAGTCCAGTAAAGAGGCCGGGACAGGGAGGGCTCTAAACAGATATAATAATCTTGGAAGTATCACCATCCAGGTGATGTTAATCCTCCCCACCCAAGACACTGGAAGTTTCTGCCAAGTAACTAGGTCCTGACGTATTTTACGGTACATTGGTAGGTAGTTAATTTTGTACGTACTCTCCGGGGTACTTGGAATTGAAACCCCTAGGTAGGAGATGTGCTGTGGTTTGTATTGAAAGGGGAATTTTTGCAGAAGCAATGTTTTGGCTATATCTGGCGTGTTGCAAAGCAGCATTTCAGATTTGGCGTGATTAATTGTTCGGCCAGAGGCCTTAGAAAAGGAGTCTAGAAGTTTCAGCAGAGAGGGGAAAGAGATAATGGGATTAGTGATCGACAGTAATAAGTAATCAGCGAAGAGACTAAGTCTATGTTCAGTGGCCCTATTGATAGCCCTTTGATGTCGCTATGAGATCTGATATGGGCCGCTAAGGGTTCTATGGCCAGGGCAAATAATGCTGGGGAAAGCGGGCACCCTTGACGCGTTCCCCTCCCAATTCGGATAGGATGGGCTAGCGTGGTTGGGAGTTTAAGACTAGCTTTTGGGTTGGAGTAAAGTGTTGGATAGCCCTAAGAAAGGGACCCTTAATGCCCATTATGGTGAGGACCTTATATAGATAG
Organism: Bufo gargarizans; assembly: GCF_014858855.1. Classification (NCBI taxonomy): domain Eukaryota; kingdom Metazoa; phylum Chordata; class Amphibia; order Anura; family Bufonidae; genus Bufo; species Bufo gargarizans. Next base: position 599,913,630 of record NC_058082.1, read on the forward strand.
GGCCAGGTGACGGTATCGAAAGCCTTTTCAATATCTAGTGCCAGAAGGGCTAATAGGGTCTTTTTTTTGTTGGAGGATTGTATGATGCTCATTATTTTCCTAATATTGTCAGGAGCTTCCCTGCCAGGGATGAATCCAACCTGATCTTTATGGATGAGGTCTGGGAGAAACTTATTAAGTCTATTTGCCAATATTGAGGTAAAGAGTTTGTTGTCAATATTCAGCAGGGAGATTGGTCTATAATTGGGTGCGAGCAAGGGGTCCCTATTAGGCTTGGGGATGACTGTGATGGTAGCATTGAGGAATTCCTCAGGGGGTGTGGATCCCTGCATCAGCTGGTTGCAAATGTTGGTAATGTGGGGGATAAGTATTGGGGCCAATTTTTTATAGTAGAGGGCAGTATAACCATCAGGGCCTGGGACTTAAGGACCAGCTTTGTACATGTACGGTGGGCTGAATGGGCAGGTGCCAGAGCCACTCCGCCCAGCAGCACAGACCCAGTAGCCACCAACAAAAATAAATAAATAGACTACGGCTCTCAGAATATGGAGACAAACATGATGTGTAAAAAAAAAAAAAAAAAAAAGCCTTTATGTAAAACTGAAACAACTAAAAAAGTAGTCACATTTGGTATTGTTGTGGCTAACAACCTGCTCTATAAAAATAGCACATGACCTAACCTGTCAGATGAACACTAAACAAAAAAAATACAGTGCCAAAACAGCTTTTTTTGTTCCTTGCCTTACAAAAAGTATAATCTAGAAGAAAAACAAAACTGCCACCTTATCCCGTAGTTTCCAAAACAAGGGGTAATTTTTTTGGAGTTTCTACTCCAGGGGGGCAGCAGGAAGGAGAAAACTCCACGTGGAATGCGTATCTGCCAAATATATTATTTTTATTTCATTGTCATAAAGTATATGTTATATACTTTATGACAATGAAATAGAATATATTTGGAAGCAAGATACAGTTGCTGGGATTTTCTCATACACTCCAAAAACCATATGGCATTCCTTTCCTTCTGCGCTCTGCCGTGTGCCCATACAGCAGTTGACAACCATATGGGGAGTTTCCGCAAACTACAGAATGAGTTTTGTTTGGCTGTTAACCCTTGCTTTGTTACTGGAAGATCTGCCAAGTGAAATTCTGAAATCTCATCTACATTTTCCTTTAATTCTTGTGAACGCCTAAAGGGTTAACAAAGTTTGTAAAATCACTTTTGAATACCTTGAGGGGTGTAGTTTCTAAAATGGGATCATTTATTGGTGGTTTCTATTATTTGAGCCCCACAAAGTGACTTCGGACCTGAACTGGTCCTTAAAAAAGTGGATTTTAGAAATTCTGAAAAAAGGTCAAGATTTGCTTCTAAAACATCCCCAAAATTTTTTTTCAAATGGCATTCACAAAATGATCCAGACAAAGAAATATGGGAAAAGTAAAGTAATAACTATTTGATGAATCCTTGTTTTTTAAAAGCAGAGAAACTAATATTTGGAAAGTTGCAAAAAAGTGGAACATTTGTTTTTTTAAATAAAAATGAATATTGACTGAAATTTACCACCATCATGAAGTACAATGAGTCAGGAAAAAAAAAAATCTCAGAATGGCTTAGATCAGTGGTGCCCAACCATTTTTCATCTGATGGCCGCACTAGACTTGGTATAAATTTCGCTGGCCGAAACCAGGTAGCTTTGCCAGAAAGAAATGCAAACGCTGTGAGGAGGGCACATTTCTGGGCATAACTGTAAGGAGGGCACATTTCTGGGCATAACTGTAAGGAGGGCACATTTCTGGGCATAACTGTAAGGAGGGCACATTTCTGGGCATAACTGTAAGGAGGGCACATTTCTGGGCATAACTGTAAGGAGGGCACATTTCTGGGCATAACTGTAAGGAGGGCACATTTCTGGGCATAACTGTAAGGAGGGCACATTTCTGGGCATAACTGTAAGGAGGGCACATTTCTGGGCATAACTGTAAGGAGGGCACATTTCTGGGCATAACTGTAAGGAGGGCACATTTCTGGGCATAACTGTAAGGAGGGCACATTTCTGGGCATAACTGTAAGGAGGGCACATGTGAGCATTAAGTCTGTGAAGAGGGCACATATATTGGCATTATTACTGTGAGCAGGGGCATAGCTATAGGGGGTGCAGAGGTAGCAGTCGCTAACGGGCCCAGGAGCCTGAGGGGGCCCCAAAGACCCTTGTGCTGCACAAGAAGACACCAGGATTATAGCAAATGCACACTGGTCAAGTTGCCGGCTGGAGGGAAGGGGTTAGGTCAGGAATTGGGCATGGTGGGGAGGGAGGTGCTGTTTAAATTTTTGTCACAGGCCGCATGAAGGCTATGTGCTTCCCTGCCCCTGGCCACAAAGCACTGAGGGAAGGAATACAGATGCATTGCAAGAACAGAGCCATCTGTCATACGGGCAAACAGATCCATTTTTTCACATTTTTAAAGGACGGATCCGGCACTAATACATTTCAATGTAAAATACTGCTGCATCCAGCATTCCAGTAAATGTTCCAGAATTTTGGCCGGAGATAAAACAGTAGCATGCTGCAGTATTATCTCCATGCTGAAAAGTCAAAGACTGAACTGGAGACATCCTGAACAGATTTCACAGGGATAAAACTGATCAGTTCTTTTACGGTATTGAGCCTCTAGGACAGAACTCAGGGCCGGAAAAGAATAGCACTAGTGTGAAAGTACCCTAACAATGGTTGAAGGGGTGTTTAAGAAGCCACAGAACAGGGTCTTCCAACTTTACACCAAGACCCACATGAGTTTCCTGTAACTTACCTGCAGCTCCAGCAGCTCCTCTCCACATTAAAGATACCAGAGACCCAAAAAAAAGTAACCTCCAACAACTATGTATAAACCAGCACTCTACACTAGGACCCCATTGCTCCCCACTCACCAGGTCCTCCTTCCTACACAGAGTCTGAGCAGGATAGACTGTGTACCTACCCCAGGCATTTATATCTGGTAAGTACACCTGCAGCTACTTCATTAGCAATCACCCACAATATCACACAGATGTTGGGACTACTTTTCCAATCCATGAAGCAAACTATTTCCAGGCCTGGGCTACACTGTGGGGGTCATTTACTAAGACCGGATTTTAATGCCAGTCTTATATTCTCCCTACGCTGCCATAAGATATGCTAATGTATAACAAGGCGTGCGCCTTGTGCCTGGCGTAAAACCACTTCAGCCCCTGGCTGGAGGCATTTTTAACCAACATTTACTCCTATATTCAGGCCTAAGTTTTCCAGGCAAGACTACCACCCTGACACGTCCCCCCACACGGTCTGCCCAACCGCCGAACACGGCGTAAAACCAAGACTATGTAGTCACGTGGCCAGTCAAAAAAGGGAATTGCAACTATTTTTACAACTAAAATAGTCGCAAGTCCCATAATAAATGATCCCGTGACTTTTTGTAGCGCAATTGATTGATTTTAACTAGGGATGAGCGAAACGATTTCGGATGAAACATCCAAAGACGATTCTCATAATACTTAATTTGAATACTGTACGGAGCGAGCGCTGCGTACAGTATTAGAATGTATTGGCTCAGATGAGCCGAAGTTACCACTTGGAACTGAACCCGAGTTTGAGAAATGTTTTTTTACAGTAGTAATTGATTTATGAAGTTATTACCCGTCGTCTCGCGAGACTTCTCAAAGTAATAACTTCAGCTCATCTGAGCCAATACATTTTAATACTGTACGGAGCGCTCGCTCCGTCCAGTATTCAAACTAAGTATTATGCGAATCGACTTCGGATGTGTCATCCGAAGTCAATTCGCTCATCCCTAATTTTAACTATTGAATGACAGCTGCAGTCCAAAAGATTTTGATGAGTTTTTCACGCGCGTGATAAATAACTGAAGGTTTACAAACAACATCTCTTAGCAACCATCAGTGAAAAACGCATCGCACCCGCACTGGTTTGCGGATGCAATGCGTTTTTCACGCAGCCCCATTCACTACTATGGGGCCAGGGCTGTGTGAAAAACGCAGAATAGAGAACATGCTGCGATTTTCACGCAATGCTGAAGTGATGCGTGAAAACCAACGCTCATGTACACAGCCCCATTGAAATGAATGGGTCAGGATTCAGTGCGGGTGCTATGCGTTCACATCACGCATTGCACCCGCGCGGAAAACTCGCTCGTGTGAAAGGGGCCTAAGGGTACAGCCACAAATCAGGTTTTTGGATTACGTTTTTGAAGCCAAAATTATAAAAGGAAAGGACAGATATGATTTATTTTTTTATCCGCTCCTGGTTTTGACTTCCAAAACTGCATAAAAAACCTGAACGTGTGGCAGCACCCTAAGGGTATGTTCACCCGGTGTCCTTTGCTGTGTAAACCCGTACTGAAATTTTGATAGCAGCCGCGTGATTTCAATGGGAGGCAGCCAGTGGCGTACTGCCAATATAGGCAGACCACGCCGTTGCTATGGGGCCTGGAGCACATGGAAGGCCCCGTCCCCTACGTCTACGTCATCTCTGCACAAGACTACAGACAATTTATTCGGGCATTGAGGTGGCTCATGGCCCACCCAATTGTGTTCTCCCACCCGCAACAACCCCCCCCCCCCCCCCCCACCTTGGTTGACGCGTACACGACCCCTCCCTCCGTGTCTGACCTTCATAATCCGGGCTGCGGGCTCCCTCCAGGCACTGAGTCTGCTGCATTTCACACAGGCCAATCAGCTTTTAGCAGCGCAAAGATCCTGCTGCTGATTGGCCAGTGTATCGCTGACAGGCAGCAGGAGCAGGCGCTGCTCAAGCACACACACAGAGGTGCGCGCCCGTCTGGCAGTTATCCTCTGCGCTCATGTGCTGCCCGCCATCTGCCTCAACTTCAAGTCATTAACCACAGTAAGAGGACAGCAGACTTAATAAAAAGTTAACATGTGGTTGGATATGGATATTCTTGATGGGGGGAGGGCAGCAGTGAGGGTTGGGGGGCCCCATCAAGAATGCCCATATCCAACCATATACAGTCCTGATCAAAAGTTTTAGCATGGCTGGATCTTAACAAGGTTCCAAGTAGAGCTTCAACATGCAACAAGAAGAAATGGGAGTGAGACAAAACATTTTTTGAGCATTCAATTTAATGAAAACAACGAATAAACTGAAACAGGCTGTTTTTCAGCTGATCAAAATTTTAACACCACATGCCTTCAAAAGGCCAAATCTGTGCAAAGATGTGGATTCATTGTCATTTTCTGTCAGGTAGTCACACGTCGTGATGGCAAAGGCAAAAAACCTTTTGAACGTGGTCGGGTTGTTGAACTGCATAAGCAGGGTCTCTTACAGCGCGCCATCGCTGCTGAGGTGGGACGCAGTAAGACAGTCATTTGGAATTTCAGTCAGCAGGGAAGAGCGAGCATCGGACGTCACTGGGCTCAGCGCATGCCCAGTGACGAGGATGAAGCTCCTGCCCTCAGTCTCCTGCTGATCGCACAGGCGCAGCCCTCAGTGGGTACTGCGCCTGTGCGAGAGTTCGTTCGGCGTGAGGGAGGAGAGGCTGTGGCAGGCTGGGGGCGGTTAGACAGTGCAAGGAAGGCGGGCTGGGCACTGTAAGAGGGGCGGTACTGGGCTCTCTAAGAAGAACAAAACGCCCCTCTGGGCACCTTCAGGACACATTTGCATATGAATAAAAGTTGTTTTTTGCAGTAACTGCTGGACGGATTGCAAGATAAAAGAGCACAGCCTAATCCAGGTAAGCTGTGCTTCATGGCTGCTTTAAAATCGTTTTTTTGGCTTAGGGGAGGTGACAGAATCCCTTTAAATGATCCTGAGGGTTATGGAACAAAAAAGTCAAGTGGAAGACCCCAAAAAATTTCATCAGCACTGAGCCGGAGGATCCAATTGGCTGTCCGTCAAAACACTGGACGATCCTCGACCCAAATTAAGGCCCTTACTGGTGCTGACTGCAGCCCCATAACCATCAGACGGCATCTGAGACTGAAGGGCTTCGAAAACAAAAAACGTCTTCAAAGACCTCGATTCCTTAAACACCACAGAACTGCTCGTTTGGACTTTGCAAGAGAGCACCAAACATGGGACATTCAAAGGTGGAAGAAAGTTTTATTTTCTGATGAGAAAAAGTTTAACCTTGATGGTCCTGATGGTTTCCAAAGTTACTGGCATGACAAGCAGATCCCACCTGAGATGTTTTCTACGTGCCATAGTGGAGGGGGGGCCATAATGGTCTGGGGTGCTTTTTCCTTCAGTGGAACAATGGAGCTTCAGGATGTGCAGGGGCGTCATATGGCCGCTGGCTATGTCCAGATGTTGCAGAGAGCATTCCTCATGACTGAGGGCCCTCGTCTGTGTGGTAACGACTGGGTTTTTCAACAGGACAACGCTACAGTACACAATGCCCGCAGGACAAGGGACTTCTTCCAGGAGAATAACATCACTCTTTTGGCCCATCCTGCGTGTTCCCCTGATCTAAATCCAATTGAGAACCTTTGGGGATGGATGGCAAGGGAAGTTTACAAAAATGGACAACAGTTCCAGACAGTAGATGGCCTTCGTGCGGCCGTCTTCACCACTCACCTCATGGAAACGCTTGCATCAAGCATGCCAAAACAAATTTTTAAAGTGATAAACAATAACGGCAGAGCTACTCATTACTGAGTTCATGTTTGGAAGTTGGATTTCTGTTTTTGGGGGGTTTAGGGTTTTTTGGGAGGTGTGGTCCTAAACTTTTGATCAGCTGAAAAACAGCCTGTTTCAGTTTATTCATTGTTTTCATTAAATTGAATGCTCAAAAAATGTTTTGTCTCACTCCCATTTCTTCTTGTTGCATGTTGAAGCTCTACTTGGAACCTTGTTAAGATCCAGCCATGCTAAATATGATTTTTTTTGCCATTTTTCAAGTGGTCTTAGGCTCCATTCACACATCCGCAACGTGTTTTGCGGATCCACGGAGCCGCGGATCCCCAAAACATGGAAAGCGGCAATGTGCGTTCCGCATTTTGCGGACTGCACATTGCCGGCACTATAGAATATGCCTATTCTTGTCCGCAATTGCGGACAAGAATAGGACATGTTCTATTTTTTTCGGGAACGGAATTGCGGACCCAGAAGTGCGGGTCCACAACTCCGTGTCCGGGCAGCACATCGTGCTGCCCCATAGGAATTATTGGGTCCGCAATTCCATTCCGCAAATTGCGGAACGAAATTGCGGACGTGTGAATGGAGCCTTAAACGTTAGATCAGGACTGTATTAACTTTTTATTAAGTCTGCTGTCCTCTAAGGGTCCAGTCACACGGCATTTTGCGGAACGGAATTGCGGACCCATTCATTTTTATGGGACAGCACGATGTGCTGCCCGGATCGCACTTCCGGGTCCACAATTCTGATCCCGAAAAAAAATAGAACATGTCCTATTCTTGTCCGCAATTGCGGATCCGCAAAACACACACGGACGTGTGAATGGACCCTTACTGTTGTTGATAACTTGAAGTTGAGTCAGATGGCGGGCAGCACGTGAGCGCAGAGGATAACTGCCACACCGGGTGCGCGCCTCTGTGTGTGCTTGAGCTCCTGCTGCTGACCCCGCCCCCCGAGCACATCAGTCACCTTGCAGGGGGAGGGAGGGGGATATGATTGGTGGCTATGTGCACACTCAGCATCAGCAGCAAGAAGTTAAAGGGGTCATCCAACCCCTATAATGCCCCCCAAAATGCTCGGGCACCTTACTTACCTCATTCCCCGGAACCCGCATTGCTCCTGATTCCCGCACAGCCGCCACTGCCTCCCTCCCGTCGCGCAGATGAAAACATCCGGAGACGTGGGGGGCAGTCAATAGCAGGCCATGATGGGAACGAGCCTCCCTCGCATCACGGGTGACTCTAGGGAGGCTCATTTCCCGACGCGGCCTTCCATTGCCTGCACCCCACCAATTGGGCATAAGTATTATGCCTGGGCATTTTGGGGGGCATAATAGGGTTTAGATTTAACCCTTAGGATACTGGAGTTTTTTAATTTTTTTATTTCTTCCCTCTTCCCTATCTTCCTTGAGCCATAACTTTTTATTTTTCCGTCCACATAGATGTATAAGGGCTTATTTTTTGCGGGAGAAGTTGTTCTTTAATATGGCATACAATGTAGTCGGAAGCAGGCAAAAAAATAAAAAATGGGGTGGAATAAAAAAAAAAACACAATTTCTCCACCGTTTTACGGGTTTTGTTCCTACGGCATTCCCTATGCGGCAAAACTAAGGATGGGCCAGGGGTGGGTAGTGGGCAAGGTTAGGGGGCCCAATTCAGATTCTTGCTATGGGGCCCAGTGATTTCTATGTACGCCCCTGGAGGCAGCGCCGAGAAATGTGGCACAGTGGCTAAAAGGTGTGGACACGCCGAGAAGAGACGTACTCGAAGCTGCTCCACGATTTTCAGCGCTGCCTCCCATTGAAATGAATGTGAGGCAGAAACCGCACAGCTGCTGGTGGGATTTATGTGACATTTCGGTGCAGCTGTCCACGCTAAAATTCTACGGTAAAATCTGCTATGTGAATGGTCAATAGGCTAAGCTCATGTGCTGAAAAAACACTTGATGCAGAATCCGCATACGATTTTCATTCCTGGCCTTTCTAAATGGAATTCTGGATGTGGATTCTGCCTCTAAAGCCTCATGTGGGAGAAAATAGCACCATATGAATTAACATGCAGATTTCCTATTAAAAGCAATGGAGAAGGTCTGCATGCGTTTTTGGCGTGGATTTTTGGAGCACAATCCATGCCAAAATCTGCTTCTAAAAAACTCGGTGTATGTTCAGACGTAGGATCTTGGGCAGGGGCGGACACAGACAGCAGAGGGCCCCTGTGCAAAGAATGTGCCTGGGCCCCCCCCCCCCCCCTCTCCTCTCAAGCCAAATTCTCAACATAACCTATTCCGTCCTAGCATTACTTATAGCAATACAAAACATACAGGGAATAGCTACTTTCACACCTGCAGCACTACGCCACGGCCACCTGATCCGGCAGAGAATGCATGGAATTGGCCGGACACAAACTCAGGCATGCAGCGGTTTGTGTCCCACTGATTCTCTGCATTTTTGCCGGATAGTGGCCGGACTCTGCCAGACCCCATTATAGTTAATGTGGCCGGCGGACATTCTGTCTGCATCCAGCAGTGCTGGAGCATTCCGGAAGGCTGTTCTCTGCTGGAAGAGCCTGCCAGAATCACTAACTCAGATGGGAAGGTAGCCTAATACAGGTCCACATACCTCTTACATCCAGGGACGTCTTCGTTGATGTAGATGTTCTCTGTCCTCATCTTCTTGTTTCAGACCACACCGCCATGATGATTTCTTTCTGTCATCTCTTCTTTTTGCAGGGTTTGACAGACAGACATCTTAGTTTCCTAGTTTTCCATCATCCTCCCACCTAATCAACACCCCTCTAATACTGTGCCTGCTGTGCTCCCTATACAAGTTACACACAGATAGTTCCCCTTAAATAATTACTGGCACACAGTGTCCTAAAAAATAACTGTGCCCAGGAAACAGTGTCCCTGACACTAATAGTGTAAATATAATGTTCCCCAAAAATAAGTGTGCTAAGCTGATACCGTGCCAGGGCGCCCACCAAAGTAACAGTGCTCCCTAAAATCCCACCAAAAGAAATAATTATCTACCAGACAACACGTAGTAGTAATAGTGCCTCTACAGTAATAATGACCCCACTGTGTCCCAGAAGTAATAATGCTCCCATAGTGTTCATACTAGTATTCAAGTTCCTCATAGTCCCTCAACTGTAATAAAGTCCACCATAATGTCCCCAGTGGTAATAATTCTCTTTATAATGTGCGCCAGTACATAAAAGTGCCCTGTTGTGTGGCAGTATAAAAAAATATCTCCTCTTAGTGCCCCCTGTAGAGTCAATGTCCCCATAGTACCCTCATAATGTGTGCCAATGCCCTCTACTGTTTGCCCCAAAAAAAAACTCTTAGTGCCCCCAGTTAAGCCAAGGTCCCCATAGTGCCCTATAATTTGTGCCAGTATGAAATACTCCTATATCGTGTGCCTCCCCTTGTTCCCATGGTGCCTGACAATGTGCCAGTAAAAAATGCCCCCATAATGTGTGCCAGTATATAAAAAAGGGTCACCAGTAGTTGCCCCCATACTGCTCCCCCCTTCTTAGTGCCCCCCATGTCTGCCAATATATAAGATAGAGCCCCAGAAGATGCCCCCATAAGTGCTCCTCTCCCCCCTTCTCCATAGTGCCCCCCATGTGTGCCAGTATATAACATAAGGTCCCCATAGTGCTCCTCCCCCTCCATAGTACCCCCCATGTGTGCCAGTAACTAACATAGGGCCCCCATAGTGCTCCTCCCCCTCCTTAGTGCCCCCCATGTGTGCCAGTATATAAAATAGGGCCCCAATAGTACTCCCCCCTCCATAGTGCCAGCATGTGTGTCAGTATTTAAAATAGGGCCACCCATAGTGCTCCCCCCTCCATAGTGTCCCCCTTGTGTGCCAGTAAATAAAATAGGGCCCCAATAGTACTCCTCCCCTCTATAGTGCCCCCATGTGTGTCAGTATTTAAAATAGGGCCCTCCATAGTGCCCCCCATGTGTGCCAATATATAAAATAGAGCCCTCCATAGTGCCCCCCATGTGTGCCAATATATAAAATAGGACCCCAATCGTACTCCCCCCCCTGCACAGTGCCCCCAATGTGTGTTAGTATTTAAAATAGGGCCCCCATAGTGCTCCTCCTCCTCCATAGTGCCCATAAGATAGGGCCCCCAGTAGATGCCCCCATGAGTGCCAGATAGGGCCCCTAGTAAAGTGTAAATAAATAAAAATATAAACTCACATACTTACCTCCTTGCCGCTTTCAGCGATGCGATGCAGACCTCTTCTGGCCTGTGTCCCACGCTGTATGGCTCAGGCGGCGTGATGACGTCACCGCGCCGCCTGTTCCGTCCTCTGATAGGTTGCAAGCCTAGTGCCTGCAGCCTATCAGAGGAAGGGGAAGGGAGACGCCTCTCCCCTGCCCCGTCGCAGCATCCATCCGTATCGCTGTCCTAAGGACAGCGATACAGATGAATAGAGATGAGCGCTTCCACAATGGAAGCGCTCATGTCCCCCTGCTGCCGGTAGGAAGGGGCCCCCTCCTGCTCTGGGCCCCTGTGCAGCCGCACCGGCTGCACATGCGATATGTCCGCCCCTGATCTTGGGCACGGATTTCAGGATTTCAGTACTGATTTGATGCTGAAAACTGGGCCAAATCTATACTGAAACGTCCCCCACTGTTTTCAACGGGAGGCCTTACCTCATTTCATGTGGCCAAAAGCTTTTGCCGCACGGTTTTCTAGACCTCATCAATAGTACAGGTCCATCCTTGGCACGATGACCATGCAGACCCCTCACAAAGCTGCAGCCAGAGCCTGCTCACGGTTTAGCTCCATTTAATGGAGCTCAACCTACAGCAGGTCTGTGAAAGAGTGTTTTCCTTCTCAATGCACCTTGATTCCTTCCTTTGTCCCCGAAGACAGACGTCTGGACAACTTGTCAGTGACAAATGCAGTATGATGTCAGTAACCGTTCTATTTATTCCTTGTCATACAGGGCTTTATATACATTCATGCATACATACAAGAATAGCTGCAGCTCTCATTACAATAATGCTGACTAGAAACTTTTCCTTATACAGACAGGAGGTAAATGTATATATAGTCACCCTTCAATATGATGTCACCCAACCTCCTGTCCTTCATACAGATTATACAGCTAATTCTATTTAACCCTTCAGTCTGCAACGCGGCAGTTTCACACAGTCAGGTTTCCTGATGCAGTTTTAGAAGCCAAAGTCAGGAAATGATGATAAAAGTAGAGAATGTGTAAAGAACACATATATGACTTCTCCTCTTATTGAATTCACTCCTGCATCAGGAAACCCGACTGTCATGTCACAATTGCGATGCAGCCGCGCTACAGCCAAGTACCGTGTGCCAGTACGGGCTACAGCTGGCTCTTCTTAAACTAAAGATACTGTACTGTTTAGGCTGAGTTCATATCACCGTTTAGGGTACTTTCACACTAGCGTTTTTCTTTTCCGGCACTGAGTTCCGTCAAAAGGGCTCAATGCCGGAAAAGAACTGATCAGTTATATCCCCATGCATTCTGAATGGAGAGTAATCCGTTCAGGATGCATCAGGATGTCTTCAGTTCAGTCTTTTTGACTGATCAAGCAAAAGATAAAACCGCAGCATGCTACGGTTTTATCTCCGGCCAAAAAAACAGAAGACTTGCCTCAATGCCGGATGCAGCATTTTTTTTCCATAGGAATGAATTAGTACCGAATCCGGCATTCAAAATACCGGAACTCCGGATCCGTCCTTCCGCTCTGCGCATGCGCAGACCGAAAAAAAGGTGAAAAAAACAAATGCCGGATCCGTTTTGCAGGATGACACCGTAAAGACAGATCTGGCATTTCAATGCATTTTTCTGACTGATCAGGATCCGGATCAGTCTTACAAATGCCATCAGTTGGCATACATTTTGCCGGACGGAACTGCTTGCCAGATCACTCTGCCGCAAGTGTGAAAGTCGCCTTAGCTTTTCGTTCTTCTGATCCGTCAGAAGAAGAGATAGAGAGAAAAAACTGGACCCTGTAAAAAAACGGATCCTGTTGCATCAGTTGTCATCCGTTTGAGCCATTTCTGTCTGAGATCCGTTTTTTAGCCGGAAGCAAAAGTACTTTCACACTTGTGTTGTGAGCATCCAGCAGGCAGTTCCGTCGCGGGAACTGCCTGCCGGATCCGGAAATCCGTATGCAAACGGATAGCATTTGTAGATGGATCCGGATCATTCTGACAAATGCATTGAAATTCCAGATCCGTCTCTCCGGTGTCATTTGGAAAAACGGATCCGGTATATATTTTTTTTTGCATTTTTAAAGGTCTGCGCATGCGCAGACCAGGAAGCAGGAACCGGTTTTCCGGAAGACTTGGTACTTGATCCGGCATTAATACATTTCAATGGCAATGCCGGCATTCCGGCAAGTGTTCCGGAATTTTAGCCGGATAAAATACCGCAGCATGCTGCAGTATTTTCTCCGGCCAAATACCATAGAGGGACTGAACTGAAGACATCCTGATACATACTGAACAGATTGCTTTCCATTCAGAATGCATTAGGATAAAACTGAATCATTTTTTTTCCGGTATTGAGCCCCTATGACGGAACTCAATACCGGAAAATAATAACGCTGTGAAAGTACCCAAAATTTTTTATCTCAGACGGAAATGGCGCAAATGGATGGCAACTGATGCAACAGGATCCGTTTTTTTAGGGCTCATGCACACGACCGTATGTATTTTGCAATCCGCTAAAAACGGATCGGGAAAAAATACAGATAACATCCGTGTGCATTGCGTATTTTGCGGAACGGAACAGCTGGTCCCTAATAGAACAGTACTACTCTTGTCCAATAATAGGACATGTTACATTTTTTGCAGAACAGAAATACGAACATATGGAAACGGAATGCACACGGAGTACCTTCCGTTTTTTTTGAGGATCCATTGAAATGAATGATGAATGGTTTCGCATACGGTCCGCAAAAAAAACTGAATGGACACAGAAAGAAAATACATTTGTGTGCATGACCCCTTACAGGGTCCTGTTTTTTTTTCTCTCTCTCTTCTTCTGACGGATTAGAAGAATGAAAAGCTAAACGGTCATGTGAATTCCGCCTTAGGCCTCATGCACACGGCCGTTGTTTTGGTCCGCATCCGAGCCGCAGTTTTGGCGGCTCGGATGCCGACCCATTCACTTCAATAGGGCTGCAAAAGGTGCGGATAGCAAACGGAGTGCTCCGTTCCGTGGTCTGCAAAAAAAATATAACCTGTCCTATTCTTGTCCGCGCTTTGCGGACAAGAATAGGCAGTTACTGTATATTAAAGGCTGTCTGTGCCGCAAAACACACAACGGTCTTGTGCAAGTAGCCTTATGCCTCAGGCCGAATGCATACCAGTGTATTACTGTACTGTGGCGGCAGCAGGGAGCGCACGGCGTCATAGCAACCCATGACGCTGTGCGCTCCTGCACTCAGCAGGAATCCAGGCTGCGGTTACACGGACCGCTCATGGCCGTGAACAACGGTCGTGTGCATTCGGCCTCATTCACACATCAGTGGTCAGTGATTTTTAGCCAAAGCCAGGTGCAGATCTAAACACAGAACAGGTGCAGATCTTTCCCTTATACCTTATGTTTGTGGAGGATCCAGTCCTGGTTTTGGCTCACAATCACTGATGGAAATTACTGACCAAACATTCGTGTGAATGAGGCTTTTAGTCGATCAGCATTGTTAATGGCCATTCGGTATTAACAATGCAGGAAGACTAAACAGTGCTGTCTTCTTTAGGTAACAAGAGTCAGCTGTGGCTTGTACAGCTGTACAGTACTGGACCGCAGACAGGCCGTGTCAAAACCGCACTGTGTAGTCAGACCCTGATGTCTCGTTCACATTTCTGTGTCTGTTTGACGTGGAAAATGTGTCTGTGTTTCATCCGCGAAGATGTCCAAGAAGAATCTGTGTTTGGTCCGTGTGTCCGTTTTTGCCCTCCGTGTGTCACTTTAAAATCAATGGGTACGTGTGTTATTCGTGGAAAATGCTGATAGCACACGTCCGTGAAAAATGAAAATGTGAACGAGGCCCAAGGACACTTAAGTGAATCATGGACGTGAACAATTTTTGGCCCAGTTTTTGCTGCAGAGCCACAACTAAATCCACAGTGGACTTTTCCGCTGTATTTTCAGTCACATGTGGACATACACTTACAGTAGTCAAATCTGAACTCCATAGGAACACATGAGGAACTACACAGTCCAGTCACATTATTATGACCCCCAGCTGTTATCCGAAGTCCAATATGCAGCACGGACAGCAGCTAGACAGCTGGGAGTGACTCAGTAAGGTCCTGGTAGGTGGTCACAGGTATCTGGAGCCATGCTGACTGCAGTGTATCCCACAACTGCTGGAGGGTAGATAGGGGAGGATCCATACAATGTACACGACAATCGAGAGGGTCCCACAGATGCTCAATTGGGTTCAAGTCTAGGAAATTAGGAGACCAGGGAAGTACTTGGAAGTCATGTTCTTCCAACCAGTGTTGGACATTTCTAGCTGTGTGACACATTGCATTGTCTTTCTGAAAGATCCCATCTGTCCCAGGGGAGACAATCAGCATGTATGAGTGTATGTGATATGCAAGGATGGATTCATACCCAAATCTGTTGAGAGTGCGTTCCACATGGATGAATGGACCCAGAGAATGCCATGAAAATATTCCCCAGACCCTAATGCTGCCACCACCAGTTTGTGTTCCTCCAGAAATGGTTGCAGGGTGTTTGTTCTCTGATGTTTTACACTCCTTATATACCCACAATGCCGGCTGACCACATGTGACTTCCTTCATGAGCTACACACTGCCAATGTCAAAAGTAGGAAGTGGTCATAATAATGTGACCCAACTGTGTATTTATGATATGGATCAGTGTCAGTCTTTTCATAACCAGGTCACACAACATAACATAATTACACCCAACACCAATACACATATAACTCTTCACCATGTCGTCACATAGCTCCCCCAAGTTTAAGGATGGCAGACCCGGTGAGACCCTCTACGGGTCCACCTGGGGATGTCCATGTTAGTCACCCTTCCAGTTCTATTTGATGAGATAGTCCATCAGCATTCGTATTGTGTTTCCCAGGCCAGTATTGGATTGTGAAATTGAGCAGCTGTAGGGCCAGGTTCTACCACAACAGCCGTCCATGTGCCCTGGACACCCGGTTCAACCAACCCAGCTCTTCAGCTGGGACTAGTAGTTCCATGACATCTGTAGTTGCTGGGGCATGCTGTTGAGCAATGTCGAACAGTTTTTGGTATGCCTGTTCCAGCTCCCATTCCTGTGTAACTAAAAAGTCCAAATCAATCCTCAATCCGAGCTCACTGGGGAGTCCCAACTCCCTAAAATCATGTATGTCCTCCCTTCTCCACTCCTGTGCACTCCCAAATTGTGGATCTTCCTGGAGTGCCTCAAATATAAGTCCCGGGCTGCCAAAGTCATAGCCCTCTGTGGGATCATTGTTCTCCAGCCATGGACACAATTGGGGGACATACCACTGCAGCGCCCGATGTCCATCATACAGCATCAGTTCCGTTTGGCGCAGCCCATCCATCTCCGACAGCCATGCCACCCAGGGCTGCTCTCCCAGGAAAGGAACACACAAGTCCCATTGTTGCCAGTATCGTTCCTCAGATATAGGGAGGACCTTGTTACAATAATGCTGCTGCAATTGAAGAGTTCCTCCAGATCTCCTGGCGCAAAGCATCTCTCCTTCTCAGCATGTCCTGGGCAGAACCAGGATTCTGGAGCTGGGCCAGCGCTTCCATGACCGTAGGCAACTGTGGCTCTTCTCCTACGTCAGCAGAAAACTTGGTCCCAGTGGTGTTTTGAATGTCTCCTTAGGCAAGGAAGAGCATCCCACCGCTGCCACCAATGTGATGGACCCCCAGTACTCAGAAAGAGTATGTCTGACTCGGAACTCTTCCTTACTCAGGAGATATTGCAAACCGCTGATCTGTAGCTCCCCGTTACCCCAGTCACTGGTCGGGACTCAGTGTAGGTGAAACACAAATCTCCTTTATTGAGCAACTGCACAAACTTATATACAGAAATTGTGACCAGATAAAACTAAAATCCCATCACATCCCCCTTCTCCTCCCCAGACATTCTGTCTGCACCACACCACAGGGTCCAACTGCTAATAGCTCCAGACAGTCCTAGCAAGAGCCTGGCCATAATGGCATTGTTCTGGGCTCCTTCAGAGTACAATGGGAGATAGCGAGAGGGGGATGGGGGGGGGGGGGGGTGCTCACAGTCTTTTCATAACCAGGTCACACAACATAACATAATTACACCCAACACCAATACACATATAACTCTTCACCATGTTGTAACATTAAACATACATTTTTCTTTTATCCATTTGGATCCTATAGCTTCATACACATGACCGTATTCTTCATTTGTGTGTTACCAACATTTTTTGCAGATCACACACTGACCCATTCATTTCTAAGGGGCCATGCACACATCCGTATTTTTTATGGATCCATGTGGCCGTTTCACAAATGATAGAACATGTCCTATTGTGGTCTGTATTGCGGATACGAATAGTCCTTTTATTGATGGGAGTGAGAAGAATACAGAAGGCACACAGAAAGGGGTGGACTGGGACCTTAAAGTGGCCCTGGAAAAAAACACTAAAAGTGACCCCATGTATTATATGGATCCAAACCGACAAGGCAGGACCAACACAGCAATACCATACTATGGCACAAAATACCGCCTCAGCAAAGCCAAATACCTCCACAGAAGCTGTCCCCTCTATAGTGGCCAGCACCAGCTGCCATGTTCTGTCCTCCTACTCCAGGATGGCAATACAGTAGAATTCAGGAGTCAGGAGGGCATCTGTGGCCACCAGCCAGATACATAAGTACTTGACCCTCCCAACGTTGATTAACTCTAGGAGCGTCAGATCATTACTTACCTGGCTGGCGGCCGTGAGGAGGGCTCAGGCGGCCCTTCCTGGGCATCTGACCACTGGGAACTTTCCCTGTATGGTCTATGGCCAGTCCATCCCTGCACATGGAAAGTATCAGTATTTTGTGGATACATTGTCTGAGGACCAATATACGGATTGGTTGATGGATGCCGTTGTCTTTGCATATAGACGTCAAAAGAGCCTATGGTGTATATACAGTGCCTTAAAAAAGTATTCATACCCCTTGAGCGATTCCTCATTTTTTCACGTTACACCCACAAACTTAAATGTATTTTATTGGGATTTTATGTGATAGACCAACAGAAAGTGGCAAGTATGTGTGAAGTGAAATGAAAATTATACAGGGATTTCAAAATTTTTAATGAATAAAAATCTGGAAAGTGTAGCTTGCATTTGTATTTGTATTTAGTCCCCCTGAGTCAATAATGTGTAGGACCACCATTCACTGCAATTGCATCTACAGTACAAGTCTTTTGGGTTATGTCTCTACCAGCTTTGCACATCTAGAGGCTGAAATTTTTGCCCATTCTTTGCAAAATAGCTTAAGCTCAGTCAGATTGGATGGAGACTGTCTGTGAACAGCAATTTTCCAGTCTTGCCACAGATTCTCATTGGGATTTAGGTCTGGAATTTGACTGGGCCATTCTGACACATGAAAAAAACATTCAAATTGTAGCCTTCCCTCTATGACTGTGTATACAGAGATAGCTGTCAATCAAAGATAGGACCGCCTCCTTGATGTCAAAGCCCAGAATGAGTAGGAATCTAAATTAATAAATTTCAAATTTTACAGAATCTTTTCCTATATATCAATCTTGATTTTATCTCACAAAATCTCATCGACATTGTTACTATTGTAATATGTTGCGGAATTTCTACCCACCAACAAGGACGGCAAATCCACAGCATATACTTTATGGGGGAGATTTATTAAACGTGTGTAAAGGAAAACTGGTTTTAGATGTAGCGCCTATCAGGTATTGATCCATGGACTCGGCGCTTTATTTAGTTTTTTTTAAAGATCATTTATTGTTTTTTTTGAGCAAAAGTAACAGGTAAACTTACAAAAGGTAATACTTCAATAGAGTTACAGAAAGGAAGTATGAGTTACAGAGGCATATACATATTTGATCACAGATCAGCAAACATTCAGGATACAGGCGATGATCCATCTAATATGAGTAGGAGTGCAGTACGCTAGACCTGCAGGGTATAGCGATAGTGAGGTCACGGTTATGGGCAATCGAGGGTTACTCACTTTTTAGAGGGGAACCCTGGGCAGGCATGCGGCAGTGAAGGAGAGGTAGACACTAGTTCCTCTGGGGCACACTCTGGATGTAGGGACCAGGCCTGATGGTGTGTGAGGTGCACTGGATGTTGCAGGTGTTTTGAGTGCCTTAGGTAAGGTCCCTTTAAGAATCGTGACGCCAGTGCCTGTAACGGTGGCACACCGGTTTGCAGGAGGATTAATGGAGTACACAGAAGGTAAACCAAACGTTGCTTTACTTTAGGAAACAGTCCAACTTTATACAATCGGTTGCAGGGGTGTATAATACAGTCCTTTACAGTACATATGCACAGCAGGTTTCTATCTTGCAAAATACTTGGAGGGTATATAGTTAATGCTTTGCAGTGCAATGCTGCTCTATCCCCACAGCTATTCTAGCTGGCTGGATCCCAAGGCCCGGATGCCTAAATGCTGGCTTGAATCCTTGGTATATATAATTCTTCCTCCAGTATTGGCACTTGCTTTAAATACTACAGTACCTCTGCTTCTTAGCTGGATTCTCTGCTGGATTGGAAAGGTGGCTGCAGGTTTCTCCCAGGAGGTTCATCCCTACTACTGGGGTTACTTCTTCTGTGCTTGTTGGATTACTGGTCTCAGGCAGACTGTACTCCTTCACTAGCCTCCTGGTGCAACTAGAAGCCAGGACTATCCAGCTGCATGTCAGGAGGAGGCCCTCAGCATATCTCTGGCTGGTGCCTTCTCACTTCTGTCTCCACAGACTCCTGACTATGACCTGACCCCTCCCTGTCTGGGCCTAGACATTTATACTAGGGGCTCCCTATCTCCCTCTAGTGTCTAGGATGTCTAACTACACCCCAATAGGCCTGCTGAGCATTAACAGGGGAAACAACACATGTAATAACACATAGAAAAATACATTAAATGCATAGTTAAATATAATATCACTGTCCCTTATAAGCAGAAGTAACACATTACCCAAATGACCCTTGTGTAGTGCCCACTCCTACCTAGTGGGACACTACAGGAGCAACATTTATCAGAGAGGTGCCCTTCACTCTGGGGGTATCAACATATCAATTATAATGAGATACTGTAGCGTATATCTGAGACATAAGAAGAGGACAGCCAAGGTTCCCACACTTTCTCAAATGTACTGAATGTATCGGTGCGTATAGCTGACATTTTTTCGCATTGGAGAATCTTGTTAATCCTGTCAAGGACCGTTTGGAAACAGAGAGAATCAGTACGCCACTTAAAAGCTATGTGAATGCTGGCAGCCATCAATATGTGCTGCGATAGCCTAAATTTGGCAACCAATGAGGTTTGTCACCTAATAAACATAGGGGTAGCGTCGTAGGGAAATTACACTGAAGAACTGTAGACAGCAACGAGGTTGTTTGAGCCCACAGCCGTCTAACAATTGGGCAGGACCACCAAATGTGATGCATAGATCCTTCATCCTCGCAACCTCTAAAGCAGTTGGGGGAAATCTCCGGATAAATACGATGGAGTCTGGCAGGTACCATATAGGTTCTGTGTAGTATTTTAATTGAGGTTTCAGCTAATGTGACTTGCCAGGATCCTTTCGTAAGCGTTTGGGATCTCTGGTACCATTTGGAGGGCAGGGATTCCTGTTGCATGTCCTCCTCCCAGGCTCTCATATAAGGCAATTTGTCACCTTCAGGTAAGTTACATAATGATCCATAGATACGAGATAGCAATCCCTGTCTGTATAAGGAGTAGGTAATAGATCGCTCAAACGGGGAGAGCGTAGTAATCCTATCTGGTGTTTGTAAAGACTTCAGGAAGGAGAACACTTGATTCATATGAATATATTCCCCTACTGGAGGAGAATGGTTATCCTTGAAGTCGTCGATTGAAATCAGTTTACCCCTAGTTAGGAATTTATATAATGTGCATAATGGGTTATTCAACCACCACATAAAGTTATGACGTTGAAGACCCGGAGAGAATTAAGGGTTCCCTATAAAGTAAACCAGGGGGGGTGGTTTGGATTGGAGATTATGCTTAAACCGAACTGATCTCCACAGGAGTAGTGAGTAGTACGATAACAGTGAGGCAGAGCGTATGGAGTGTGGGACAGTGCCCTCGTTCCAGATTAATGCTCTCCAGGAATAGGGGGAGATACTAGAAGCCTCCATTTCAATCCACATGGGATGTAACTTTGGATCTAGGTGGGTCAGGAACATTTGTGCTAGTCTAGCCGCTTTGTAGTACTTCACAAAGTCTGGGACAGACAACCCCCCTACCGACTTATGCCTACACATGATTGATTTGGAGATACGGGGGCGTTTATGTGCCCATATAAACCTAAGTACATCACCCTGGAGAGATTTCAAGTCCAGTAAAGAGGCCGGGACAGGGAGGGCTCTAAACAGATATAATAATCTTGGAAGTATCACCATCCAGGTGATGTTAATCCTCCCCACCCAAGACACTGGAAGTTTCTGCCAAGTAACTAGGTCCTGACGTATTTTACGGTACATTGGTAGGTAGTTAATTTTGTACGTACTCTCCGGGGTACTTGGAATTGAAACCCCTAGGTAGGAGATGTGCTGTGGTTTGTATTGAAAGGGGAATTTTTGCAGAAGCAATGTTTTGGCTATATCTGGCGTGTTGCAAAGCAGCATTTCAGATTTGGCGTGATTAATTGTTCGGCCAGAGGCCTTAGAAAAGGAGTCTAGAAGTTTCAGCAGAGAGGGGAAAGAGATAATGGGATTAGTGATCGACAGTAATAAGTAATCAGCGAAGAGACTAAGTCTATGTTCAGTGGCCCTATTGATAGCCCTTTGATGTCGCTATGAGATCTGATATGGGCCGCTAAGGGTTCTATGGCCAGGGCAAATAATGCTGGGGAAAGCGGGCACCCTTGACGCGTTCCCCTCCCAATTCGGATAGGATGGGCTAGCGTGGTTGGGAGTTTAAGACTAGCTTTTGGGTTGGAGTAAAGTGTTGGATAGCCCTAAGAAAGGGACCCTTAATGCCCATTATGGTGAGGACCTTATATAGATAGGGCCAGGTGACGGTATCGAAAGCCTTTTCAATATCTAGTGCCAGAAGGGCTAATAGGGTCTTTTTTTTGTTGGAGGATTGTATGATGCTCATTATTTTCCTAATATTGTCAGGAGCTTCCCTGCCAGGGATGAATCCAACCTGATCTTTATGGATGAGGTCTGGGAGAAACTTATTAAGTCTATTTGCCAATATTGAGGTAAAGAGTTTGTTGTCAATATTCAGCAGGGAGATTGGTCTATAATTGGGTGCGAGCAAGGGGTCCCTATTAGGCTTGGGGATGACTGTGATGGTAGCATTGAGGAATTCCTCAGGGGGTGTGGATCCCTGCATCAGCTGGTTGCAAATGTTGGTAATGTGGGGGATAAGTATTGGGGCCAATTTTTTATAGTAGAGGGCAGTATAACCATCAGGGCCTGGGACTTAAGGACCAGCTTTGTACATGTACGGTGGGCTGAATGGGCAGGTGCCAGAGCCACTCCGCCCAGCAGCACAGACCCAGTAGCCACCAACAAAAATAAATAAATAGACTACGGCTCTCAGAATATGGAGACAAACATGATGTGTAAAAAAAAAAAAAAAAAAAGCCTTTATGTAAAACTGAAACAACTAAAAAAGTAGTCACATTTGGTATTGTTGTGGCTAACAACCTGCTCTATAAAAATAGCACATGACCTAACCTGTCAGATGAACACTAAACAAAAAAAATACAGTGCCAAAACAGCTTTTTTTTGTTCCTTGCCTTACAAAAAGTATAATCTAGAAGAAAAACAAAACTGCCACCTTATCCCGTAGTTTCCAAAACAAGGGGTAATTTTTTTGGAGTTTCTACTCCAGGGGGGCAGCAGGAAGGAGAAAACTCCACGTGGAATGCGTATCTGCCAAATATATTATTTTTATTTCATTGTCATAAAGTATATGTTATATACTTTATGACAATGAAATAGAATATATTTGGAAGCAAGATACAGTTGCTGGGATTTTCTCATACACTCCAAAAACCATATGGCATTCCTTTCCTTCTGCGCTCTGCCGTGTGCCCATACAGCAGTTGACAACCATATGGGGAGTTTCCGCAAACTACAGAATGAGTTTTGTTTGGCTGTTAACCCTTGCTTTGTTACTGGAAGATCTGCCAAGTGAAATTCTGAAATCTCATCTACATTTTCCTTTAATTCTTGTGAACGCCTAAAGGGTTAACAAAGTTTGTAAAATCACTTTTGAATACCTTGAGGGGTGTAGTTTCTAAAATGGGATCATTTATTGGTGGTTTCTATTATTTGAGCCCCACAAAGTGACTTCGGACCTGAACTGGTCCTTAAAAAAGTGGATTTTAGAAATTCTGAAAAAAGGTCAAGATTTGCTTCTAAAACATCCCCAAAATTTTTTTTCAAATGGCATTCACAAAATGATCCAGACAAAGAAATATGGGAAAAGTAAAGTAATAACTATTTGATGAATCCTTGTTTTTTAAAAGCAGAGAAACTAATATTTGGAAAGTTGCAAAAAAGTGGAACATTTGTTTTTTTAAATAAAAATGAATATTGACTGAAATTTACCACCATCATGAAGTACAATGAGTCAGGAAAAAAAAAAATCTCAGAATGGCTTAGATCAGTGGTGCCCAACCATTTTTCATCTGATGGCCGCACTAGACTTGGTATAAATTTCGCTGGCCGAAACCAGGTAGCTTTGCCAGAAAGAAATGCAAACGCTGTGAGGAGGGCACATTTCTGGGCATAACTGTAAGGAGGGCACATTTCTGGGCATAACTGTAAGGAGGGCACATTTCTGGGCATAACTGTAAGGAGGGCACATTTCTGGGCATAACTGTAAGGAGGGCACATTTCTGGGCATAACTGTAAGGAGGGCACATTTCTGGGCATAACTGTAAGGAGGGCACATTTCTGGGCATAACTGTAAGGAGGGCACATTTCTGGGCATAACTGTAAGGAGGGCACATTTCTGGGCATAACTGTAAGGAGGGCACATTTCTGGGCATAACTGTAAGGAGGGCACATTTCTGGGCATAACTGTAAGGAGGGCACATGTGAGCATTAAGTCTGTGAAGAGGGCACATATATTGGCATTATTACTGTGAGCAGGGGCATAGCTATAGGGGGTGCAGAGGTAGCAGTCGCTAACGGGCCCAGGAGCCTGAGGGGGCCCCAAAGACCCTTGTGCTGCACAAGAAGACACCAGGATTATAGCAAATGCACACTGGTCAAGTTGCCGGCTGGAGGGAAGGGGTTAGGTCAGGAATTGGGCATGGTGGGGAGGGAGGTGCTGTTTAAATTTTTGTCACAGGCCGCATGAAGGCTATGTGCTTCCCTGCCCCTGGCCACAAAGCACTGAGGGAAGGAATACAGATGCATTGCAAGAACAGAGCCATCTGTCATACGGGCAAACAGATCCATTTTTTCACATTTTTAAAGGACGGATCCGGCACTAATACATTTCAATGTAAAATACTGCTGCATCCAGCATTCCAGTAAATGTTCCAGAATTTTGGCCGGAGATAAAACAGTAGCATGCTGCAGTATTATCTCCATGCTGAAAAGTCAAAGACTGAACTGGAGACATCCTGAACAGATTTCACAGGGATAAAACTGATCAGTTCTTTTACGGTATTGAGCCTCTAGGACAGAACTCAGGGCCGGAAAAGAATAGCACTAGTGTGAAAGTACCCTAACAATGGTTGAAGGGGTGTTTAAGAAGCCACAGAACAGGGTCTTCCAACTTTACACCAAGACCCACATGAGTTTCCTGTAACTTACCTGCAGCTCCAGCAGCTCCTCTCCACATTAAAGATACCAGAGACCCAAAAAAAAGTAACCTCCAACAACTATGTATAAACCAGCACTCTACACTAGGACCCCATTGCTCCCCACTCACCAGGTCCTCCTTCCTACACAGAGTCTGAGCAGGATAGACTGTGTACCTACCCCAGGCATTTATATCTGGTAAGTACACCTGCAGCTACTTCATTAGCAATCACCCACAATATCACACAGATGTTGGGACTACTTTTCCAATCCATGAAGCAAACTATTTCCAGGCCTGGGCTACACTGTGGGGGTCATTTACTAAGACCGGATTTTAATGCCAGTCTTATATTCTCCCTACGCTGCCATAAGATATGCTAATGTATAACAAGGCGTGCGCCTTGTGCCTGGCGTAAAACCACTTCAGCCCCTGGCTGGAGGCATTTTTAACCAACATTTACTCCTATATTCAGGCCTAAGTTTTCCAGGCAAGACTACCACCCTGACACGTCCCCCCACACGGTCTGCCCAACCGCCGAACACGGCGTAAAACCAAGACTATGTAGTCACGTGGCCAGTCAAAAAAGGGAATTGCAACTATTTTTACAACTAAAATAGTCGCAAGTCCCATAATAAATGATCCCGTGACTTTTTGTAGCGCAATTGATTGATTTTAACTAGGGATGAGCGAAACGATTTCGGATGAAACATCCAAAGACGATTCTCATAATACTTAATTTGAATACTGTACGGAGCGAGCGCTGCGTACAGTATTAGAATGTATTGGCTCAGATGAGCCGAAGTTACCACTTGGAACTGAACCCGAGTTTGAGAAATGTTTTTTTACAGTAGTAATTGATTTATGAAGTTATTACCCGTCGTCTCGCGAGACTTCTCAAAGTAATAACTTCAGCTCATCTGAGCCAATACATTTTAATACTGTACGGAGCGCTCGCTCCGTCCAGTATTCAAACTAAGTATTATGCGAATCGACTTCGGATGTGTCATCCGAAGTCAATTCGCTCATCCCTAATTTTAACTATTGAATGACAGCTGCAGTCCAAAAGATTTTGATGAGTTTTTCACGCGCGTGATAAATAACTGAAGGTTTACAAACAACATCTCTTAGCAACCATCAGTGAAAAACGCATCGCACCCGCACTGGTTTGCGGATGCAATGCGTTTTTCACGCAGCCCCATTCACTACTATGGGGCCAGGGCTGTGTGAAAAACGCAGAATAGAGAACATGCTGCGATTTTCACGCAATGCTGAAGTGATGCGTGAAAACCAACGCTCATGTACACAGCCCCATTGAAATGAATGGGTCAGGATTCAGTGCGGGTGCTATGCGTTCACATCACGCATTGCACCCGCGCGGAAAACTCGCTCGTGTGAAAGGGGCCTAAGGGTACAGCCACAAATCAGGTTTTTGGATTACGTTTTTGAAGCCAAAATTATAAAAGGAAAGGACAGATATGATTTATTTTTTTATCCGCTCCTGGTTTTGACTTCCAAAACTGCATAAAAAACCTGAACGTGTGGCAGCACCCTAAGGGTATGTTCACCCGGTGTCCTTTGCTGTGTAAACCCGTACTGAAATTTTGATAGCAGCCGCGTGATTTCAATGGGAGGCAGCCAGTGGCGTACTGCCAATATAGGCAGACCACGCCGTTGCTATGGGGCCTGGAGCACATGGAAGGCCCCGTCCCCTACGTCTACGTCATCTCTGCACAAGACTACAGACAATTTATTCGGGCATTGAGGTGGCTCATGGCCCACCCACTTGTGTTCTCCCACCCGCAACAACCCCCCCCCCCCCCCCCACCTTGGTTGACGCGTACACGACCCCTCCCTCCGTGTCTGACCTTCATAATCCGGGCTGCGGGCTCCCTCCAGGCACTGAGTCTGCTGCATTTCACACAGGCCAATCAGCTTTTAGCAGCGCAAAGATCCTGCTGCTGATTGGCCAGTGTATCGCTGACAGGCAGCAGGAGCAGGCGCTGCTCAAGCACACACACAGAGGTGCGCGCCCGTCTGGCAGTTATCCTCTGCGCTCATGTGCTGCCCGCCATCTGCCTCAACTTCAAGTCATTAACCACAGTAAGAGGACAGCAGACTTAATAAAAAGTTAACATGTGGTTGGATATGGATATTCTTGATGGGGGGAGGGCAGCAGTGAGGGTTGGGGGGCCCCATCAAGAATGCCCATATCCAACCATATACAGTCCTGATCAAAAGTTTTAGCATGGCTGGATCTTAACAAGGTTCCAAGTAGAGCTTCAACATGCAACAAGAAGAAATGGGAGTGAGACAAAACATTTTTTGAGCATTCAATTTAATGAAAACAACGAATAAACTGAAACAGGCTGTTTTTCAGCTGATCAAAATTTTAACACCACATGCCTTCAAAAGGCCAAATCTGTGCAAAGATGTGGATTCATTGTCATTTTCTGTCAGGTAGTCACACGTCGTGATGGCAAAGGCAAAAAACCTTTTTGAACGTGGTCGGGTTGTTGAACTGCATAAGCAGGGTCTCTTACAGCGCGCCATCGCTGCTGAGGTGGGACGCAGTAAGACAGTCATTTGGAATTTCAGTCAGCAGGGAAGAGCGAGCATCGGACGTCACTGGGCTCAGCGCATGCCCAGTGACGAGGATGAAGCTCCTGCCCTCAGTCTCCTGCTGATCGCACAGGCGCAGCCCTCAGTGGGTACTGCGCCTGTGCGAGAGTTCGTTCGGCGTGAGGGAGGAGAGGCTGTGGCAGGCTGGGGGCGGTTAGACAGTGCAAGGAAGGCGGGCTGGGCACTGTAAGAGGGGCGGTACTGGGCTCTCTAAGAAGAACAAAACGCCCCTCTGGGCACCTTCAGGACACATTTGCATATGAATAAAAGTTGTTTTTTGCAGTAACTGCTGGACGGATTGCAAGATAAAAGAGCACAGCCTAATCCAGGTAAGCTGTGCTTCATGGCTGCTTTAAAATCGTTTTTTGGCTTAGGGGAGGTGACAGAATCCCTTTAAATGATCCTGAGGGTTATGGAACAAAAAAGTCAAGTGGAAGACCCCAAAAAATTTCATCAGCACTGAGCCGGAGGATCCAATTGGCTGTCCGTCAAAACACTGGACGATCCTCGACCCAAATTAAGGCCCTTACTGGTGCTGACTGCAGCCCCATAACCATCAGACGGCATCTGAGACTGAAGGGCTTCGAAAACAAAAAACGTCTTCAAAGACCTCGATTCCTTAAACACCACAGAACTGCTCGTTTGGACTTTGCAAGAGAGCACCAAACATGGGACATTCAAAGGTGGAAGAAAGTTTTATTTTCTGATGAGAAAAAGTTTAACCTTGATGGTCCTGATGGTTTCCAAAGTTACTGGCATGACAAGCAGATCCCACCTGAGATGTTTTCTACGTGCCATAGTGGAGGGGGGGCCATAATGGTCTGGGGTGCTTTTTCCTTCAGTGGAACAATGGAGCTTCAGGATGTGCAGGGGCGTCATATGGCCGCTGGCTATGTCCAGATGTTGCAGAGAGCATTCCTCATGACTGAGGGCCCTCGTCTGTGTGGTAACGACTGGGTTTTTCAACAGGACAACGCTACAGTACACAATGCCCGCAGGACAAGGGACTTCTTCCAGGAGAATAACATCACTCTTTTGGCCCATCCTGCGTGTTCCCCTGATCTAAATCCAATTGAGAACCTTTGGGGATGGATGGCAAGGGAAGTTTACAAAAATGGACAACAGTTCCAGACAGTAGATGGCCTTCGTGCGGCCGTCTTCACCACTCACCTCATGGAAACGCTTGCATCAAGCATGCCAAAACAAATTTTTAAAGTGATAAACAATAACGGCAGAGCTACTCATTACTGAGTTCATGTTTGGAAGTTGGATTTCTGTTTTTGGGGGGTTTAGGGTTTTTTGGGAGGTGTGGTCCTAAACTTTTGATCAGCTGAAAAACAGCCTGTTTCAGTTTATTCATTGTTTTCATTAAATTGAATGCTCAAAAAATGTTTTGTCTCACTCCCATTTCTTCTTGTTGCATGTTGAAGCTCTACTTGGAACCTTGTTAAGATCCAGCCATGCTAAATATGATTTTTTTTGCCATTTTTCAAGTGGTCTTAGGCTCCATTCACACATCCGCAACGTGTTTTGCGGATCCACGGAGCCGCGGATCCCCAAAACATGGAAAGCGGCAATGTGCGTTCCGCATTTTGCGGACTGCACATTGCCGGCACTATAGAATATGCCTATTCTTGTCCGCAATTGCGGACAAGAATAGGACATGTTCTATTTTTTTCGGGAACGGAATTGCGGACCCAGAAGTGCGGGTCCACAACTCCGTGTCCGGGCAGCACATCGTGCTGCCCCATAGGAATTATTGGGTCCGCAATTCCATTCCGCAAATTGCGGAACGAAATTGCGGACGTGTGAATGGAGCCTTAAACGTTAGATCAGGACTGTATTAACTTTTTATTAAGTCTGCTGTCCTCTAAGGGTCCAGTCACACGGCATTTTGCGGAACGGAATTGCGGACCCATTCATTTTTATGGGACAGCACGATGTGCTGCCCGGATCGCACTTCCGGGTCCACAATTCTGATCCCGAAAAAAAATAGAACATGTCCTATTCTTGTCCGCAATTGCGGATCCGCAAAACACACACGGACGTGTGAATGGACCCTTACTGTTGTTGATAACTTGAAGTTGAGTCAGATGGCGGGCAGCACGTGAGCGCAGAGGATAACTGCCACACCGGGTGCGCGCCTCTGTGTGTGCTTGAGCTCCTGCTGCTGACCCCGCCCCCCGAGCACATCAGTCACCTTGCAGGGGGAGGGAGGGGGATATGATTGGTGGCTATGTGCACACTCAGCATCAGCAGCAAGAAGTTAAAGGGGTCATCCAACCCCTATAATGCCCCCCAAAATGCTCGGGCACCTTACTTACCTCATTCCCCGGAACCCGCATTGCTCCTGATTCCCGCACAGCCGCCACTGCCTCCCTCCCGTCGCGCAGATGAAAACATCCGGAGACGTGGGGGGCAGTCAATAGCAGGCCATGATGGGAACGAGCCTCCCTCGCATCACGGGTGACTCTAGGGAGGCTCATTTCCCGACGCGGCCTTCCATTGCCTGCACCCCACCAATTGGGCATAAGTATTATGCCTGGGCATTTTGGGGGGCATAATAGGGTTTAGATTTAACCCTTAGGATACTGGAGTTTTTTAATTTTTTTATTTCTTCCCTCTTCCCTATCTTCCTTGAGCCATAACTTTTTTATTTTTCCGTCCACATAGATGTATAAGGGCTTATTTTTTGCGGGAGAAGTTGTTCTTTAATATGGCATACAATGTAGTCGGAAGCAGGCAAAAAAATAAAAAATGGGGTGGAATAAAAAAAAAAACACAATTTCTCCACCGTTTTACGGGTTTTGTTCCTACGGCATTCCCTATGCGGCAAAACTAAGGATGGGCCAGGGGTGGGTAGTGGGCAAGGTTAGGGGGCCCAATTCAGATTCTTGCTATGGGGCCCAGTGATTTCTATGTACGCCCCTGGAGGCAGCGCCGAGAAATGTGGCACAGTGGCTAAAAGGTGTGGACACGCCGAGAAGAGACGTAC
This sequence comes from Bufo gargarizans, assembly GCF_014858855.1. Classification (NCBI taxonomy): domain Eukaryota; kingdom Metazoa; phylum Chordata; class Amphibia; order Anura; family Bufonidae; genus Bufo; species Bufo gargarizans. The sequence continues at coordinate 599,943,912 of NC_058082.1, forward strand.
TCGAAGCTGCTCCACGATTTTCAGCGCTGCCTCCCATTGAAATGAATGTGAGGCAGAAACCGCACAGCTGCTGGTGGGATTTATGTGACATTTCGGTGCAGCTGTCCACGCTAAAATTCTACGGTAAAATCTGCTATGTGAATGGTCAATAGGCTAAGCTCATGTGCTGAAAAAACACTTGATGCAGAATCCGCATACGATTTTCATTCCTGGCCTTTCTAAATGGAATTCTGGATGTGGATTCTGCCTCTAAAGCCTCATGTGGGAGAAAATAGCACCATATGAATTAACATGCAGATTTCCTATTAAAAGCAATGGAGAAGGTCTGCATGCGTTTTTGGCGTGGATTTTTGGAGCACAATCCATGCCAAAATCTGCTTCTAAAAAACTCGGTGTATGTTCAGACGTAGGATCTTGGGCAGGGGCGGACACAGACAGCAGAGGGCCCCTGTGCAAAGAATGTGCCTGGGCCCCCCCCCCCCCCCTCTCCTCTCAAGCCAAATTCTCAACATAACCTATTCCGTCCTAGCATTACTTATAGCAATACAAAACATACAGGGAATAGCTACTTTCACACCTGCAGCACTACGCCACGGCCACCTGATCCGGCAGAGAATGCATGGAATTGGCCGGACACAAACTCAGGCATGCAGCGGTTTGTGTCCCACTGATTCTCTGCATTTTTGCCGGATAGTGGCCGGACTCTGCCAGACCCCATTATAGTTAATGTGGCCGGCGGACATTCTGTCTGCATCCAGCAGTGCTGGAGCATTCCGGAAGGCTGTTCTCTGCTGGAAGAGCCTGCCAGAATCACTAACTCAGATGGGAAGGTAGCCTAATACAGGTCCACATACCTCTTACATCCAGGGACGTCTTCGTTGATGTAGATGTTCTCTGTCCTCATCTTCTTGTTTCAGACCACACCGCCATGATGATTTCTTTCTGTCATCTCTTCTTTTTGCAGGGTTTGACAGACAGACATCTTAGTTTCCTAGTTTTCCATCATCCTCCCACCTAATCAACACCCCTCTAATACTGTGCCTGCTGTGCTCCCTATACAAGTTACACACAGATAGTTCCCCTTAAATAATTACTGGCACACAGTGTCCTAAAAAATAACTGTGCCCAGGAAACAGTGTCCCTGACACTAATAGTGTAAATATAATGTTCCCCAAAAATAAGTGTGCTAAGCTGATACCGTGCCAGGGCGCCCACCAAAGTAACAGTGCTCCCTAAAATCCCACCAAAAGAAATAATTATCTACCAGACAACACGTAGTAGTAATAGTGCCTCTACAGTAATAATGACCCCACTGTGTCCCAGAAGTAATAATGCTCCCATAGTGTTCATACTAGTATTCAAGTTCCTCATAGTCCCTCAACTGTAATAAAGTCCACCATAATGTCCCCAGTGGTAATAATTCTCTTTATAATGTGCGCCAGTACATAAAAGTGCCCTGTTGTGTGGCAGTATAAAAAAATATCTCCTCTTAGTGCCCCCTGTAGAGTCAATGTCCCCATAGTACCCTCATAATGTGTGCCAATGCCCTCTACTGTTTGCCCCAAAAAAAAACTCTTAGTGCCCCCAGTTAAGCCAAGGTCCCCATAGTGCCCTATAATTTGTGCCAGTATGAAATACTCCTATATCGTGTGCCTCCCCTTGTTCCCATGGTGCCTGACAATGTGCCAGTAAAAAATGCCCCCATAATGTGTGCCAGTATATAAAAAAGGGTCACCAGTAGTTGCCCCCATACTGCTCCCCCCTTCTTAGTGCCCCCCATGTCTGCCAATATATAAGATAGAGCCCCAGAAGATGCCCCCATAAGTGCTCCTCTCCCCCCTTCTCCATAGTGCCCCCCATGTGTGCCAGTATATAACATAAGGTCCCCATAGTGCTCCTCCCCCTCCATAGTACCCCCCATGTGTGCCAGTAACTAACATAGGGCCCCCATAGTGCTCCTCCCCCTCCTTAGTGCCCCCCATGTGTGCCAGTATATAAAATAGGGCCCCAATAGTACTCCCCCCTCCATAGTGCCAGCATGTGTGTCAGTATTTAAAATAGGGCCACCCATAGTGCTCCCCCCTCCATAGTGTCCCCCTTGTGTGCCAGTAAATAAAATAGGGCCCCAATAGTACTCCTCCCCTCTATAGTGCCCCCATGTGTGTCAGTATTTAAAATAGGGCCCTCCATAGTGCCCCCCATGTGTGCCAATATATAAAATAGAGCCCTCCATAGTGCCCCCCATGTGTGCCAATATATAAAATAGGACCCCAATCGTACTCCCCCCCCTGCACAGTGCCCCCAATGTGTGTTAGTATTTAAAATAGGGCCCCCATAGTGCTCCTCCTCCTCCATAGTGCCCATAAGATAGGGCCCCCAGTAGATGCCCCCATGAGTGCCAGATAGGGCCCCTAGTAAAGTGTAAATAAATAAAAATATAAACTCACATACTTACCTCCTTGCCGCTTTCAGCGATGCGATGCAGACCTCTTCTGGCCTGTGTCCCACGCTGTATGGCTCAGGCGGCGTGATGACGTCACCGCGCCGCCTGTTCCGTCCTCTGATAGGTTGCAAGCCTAGTGCCTGCAGCCTATCAGAGGAAGGGGAAGGGAGACGCCTCTCCCCTGCCCCGTCGCAGCATCCATCCGTATCGCTGTCCTAAGGACAGCGATACAGATGAATAGAGATGAGCGCTTCCACAATGGAAGCGCTCATGTCCCCCTGCTGCCGGTAGGAAGGGGCCCCCTCCTGCTCTGGGCCCCTGTGCAGCCGCACCGGCTGCACATGCGATATGTCCGCCCCTGATCTTGGGCACGGATTTCAGGATTTCAGTACTGATTTGATGCTGAAAACTGGGCCAAATCTATACTGAAACGTCCCCCACTGTTTTCAACGGGAGGCCTTACCTCATTTCATGTGGCCAAAAGCTTTTGCCGCACGGTTTTCTAGACCTCATCAATAGTACAGGTCCATCCTTGGCACGATGACCATGCAGACCCCTCACAAAGCTGCAGCCAGAGCCTGCTCACGGTTTAGCTCCATTTAATGGAGCTCAACCTACAGCAGGTCTGTGAAAGAGTGTTTTCCTTCTCAATGCACCTTGATTCCTTCCTTTGTCCCCGAAGACAGACGTCTGGACAACTTGTCAGTGACAAATGCAGTATGATGTCAGTAACCGTTCTATTTATTCCTTGTCATACAGGGCTTTATATACATTCATGCATACATACAAGAATAGCTGCAGCTCTCATTACAATAATGCTGACTAGAAACTTTTCCTTATACAGACAGGAGGTAAATGTATATATAGTCACCCTTCAATATGATGTCACCCAACCTCCTGTCCTTCATACAGATTATACAGCTAATTCTATTTAACCCTTCAGTCTGCAACGCGGCAGTTTCACACAGTCAGGTTTCCTGATGCAGTTTTAGAAGCCAAAGTCAGGAAATGATGATAAAAGTAGAGAATGTGTAAAGAACACATATATGACTTCTCCTCTTATTGAATTCACTCCTGCATCAGGAAACCCGACTGTCATGTCACAATTGCGATGCAGCCGCGCTACAGCCAAGTACCGTGTGCCAGTACGGGCTACAGCTGGCTCTTCTTAAACTAAAGATACTGTACTGTTTAGGCTGAGTTCATATCACCGTTTAGGGTACTTTCACACTAGCGTTTTTCTTTTCCGGCACTGAGTTCCGTCAAAAGGGCTCAATGCCGGAAAAGAACTGATCAGTTATATCCCCATGCATTCTGAATGGAGAGTAATCCGTTCAGGATGCATCAGGATGTCTTCAGTTCAGTCTTTTTGACTGATCAAGCAAAAGATAAAACCGCAGCATGCTACGGTTTTATCTCCGGCCAAAAAAACAGAAGACTTGCCTCAATGCCGGATGCAGCATTTTTTTTCCATAGGAATGAATTAGTACCGAATCCGGCATTCAAAATACCGGAACTCCGGATCCGTCCTTCCGCTCTGCGCATGCGCAGACCGAAAAAAAGGTGAAAAAAACAAATGCCGGATCCGTTTTGCAGGATGACACCGTAAAGACAGATCTGGCATTTCAATGCATTTTTCTGACTGATCAGGATCCGGATCAGTCTTACAAATGCCATCAGTTGGCATACATTTTGCCGGACGGAACTGCTTGCCAGATCACTCTGCCGCAAGTGTGAAAGTCGCCTTAGCTTTTCGTTCTTCTGATCCGTCAGAAGAAGAGATAGAGAGAAAAAACTGGACCCTGTAAAAAAACGGATCCTGTTGCATCAGTTGTCATCCGTTTGAGCCATTTCTGTCTGAGATCCGTTTTTTTAGCCGGAAGCAAAAGTACTTTCACACTTGTGTTGTGAGCATCCAGCAGGCAGTTCCGTCGCGGGAACTGCCTGCCGGATCCGGAAATCCGTATGCAAACGGATAGCATTTGTAGATGGATCCGGATCATTCTGACAAATGCATTGAAATTCCAGATCCGTCTCTCCGGTGTCATTTGGAAAAACGGATCCGGTATATATTTTTTTTTGCATTTTTAAAGGTCTGCGCATGCGCAGACCAGGAAGCAGGAACCGGTTTTCCGGAAGACTTGGTACTTGATCCGGCATTAATACATTTCAATGGCAATGCCGGCATTCCGGCAAGTGTTCCGGAATTTTAGCCGGATAAAATACCGCAGCATGCTGCAGTATTTTCTCCGGCCAAATACCATAGAGGGACTGAACTGAAGACATCCTGATACATACTGAACAGATTGCTTTCCATTCAGAATGCATTAGGATAAAACTGAATCATTTTTTTTCCGGTATTGAGCCCCTATGACGGAACTCAATACCGGAAAATAATAACGCTGTGAAAGTACCCAAAATTTTTTATCTCAGACGGAAATGGCGCAAATGGATGGCAACTGATGCAACAGGATCCGTTTTTTTAGGGCTCATGCACACGACCGTATGTATTTTGCAATCCGCTAAAAACGGATCGGGAAAAAATACAGATAACATCCGTGTGCATTGCGTATTTTGCGGAACGGAACAGCTGGTCCCTAATAGAACAGTACTACTCTTGTCCAATAATAGGACATGTTACATTTTTTGCAGAACAGAAATACGAACATATGGAAACGGAATGCACACGGAGTACCTTCCGTTTTTTTTGAGGATCCATTGAAATGAATGATGAATGGTTTCGCATACGGTCCGCAAAAAAAACTGAATGGACACAGAAAGAAAATACATTTGTGTGCATGACCCCTTACAGGGTCCTGTTTTTTTTTCTCTCTCTCTTCTTCTGACGGATTAGAAGAATGAAAAGCTAAACGGTCATGTGAATTCCGCCTTAGGCCTCATGCACACGGCCGTTGTTTTGGTCCGCATCCGAGCCGCAGTTTTGGCGGCTCGGATGCCGACCCATTCACTTCAATAGGGCTGCAAAAGGTGCGGATAGCAAACGGAGTGCTCCGTTCCGTGGTCTGCAAAAAAAATATAACCTGTCCTATTCTTGTCCGCGCTTTGCGGACAAGAATAGGCAGTTACTGTATATTAAAGGCTGTCTGTGCCGCAAAACACACAACGGTCTTGTGCAAGTAGCCTTATGCCTCAGGCCGAATGCATACCAGTGTATTACTGTACTGTGGCGGCAGCAGGGAGCGCACGGCGTCATAGCAACCCATGACGCTGTGCGCTCCTGCACTCAGCAGGAATCCAGGCTGCGGTTACACGGACCGCTCATGGCCGTGAACAACGGTCGTGTGCATTCGGCCTCATTCACACATCAGTGGTCAGTGATTTTTAGCCAAAGCCAGGTGCAGATCTAAACACAGAACAGGTGCAGATCTTTCCCTTATACCTTATGTTTGTGGAGGATCCAGTCCTGGTTTTGGCTCACAATCACTGATGGAAATTACTGACCAAACATTCGTGTGAATGAGGCTTTTAGTCGATCAGCATTGTTAATGGCCATTCGGTATTAACAATGCAGGAAGACTAAACAGTGCTGTCTTCTTTAGGTAACAAGAGTCAGCTGTGGCTTGTACAGCTGTACAGTACTGGACCGCAGACAGGCCGTGTCAAAACCGCACTGTGTAGTCAGACCCTGATGTCTCGTTCACATTTCTGTGTCTGTTTGACGTGGAAAATGTGTCTGTGTTTCATCCGCGAAGATGTCCAAGAAGAATCTGTGTTTGGTCCGTGTGTCCGTTTTTGCCCTCCGTGTGTCACTTTAAAATCAATGGGTACGTGTGTTATTCGTGGAAAATGCTGATAGCACACGTCCGTGAAAAATGAAAATGTGAACGAGGCCCAAGGACACTTAAGTGAATCATGGACGTGAACAATTTTTGGCCCAGTTTTTGCTGCAGAGCCACAACTAAATCCACAGTGGACTTTTCCGCTGTATTTTCAGTCACATGTGGACATACACTTACAGTAGTCAAATCTGAACTCCATAGGAACACATGAGGAACTACACAGTCCAGTCACATTATTATGACCCCCAGCTGTTATCCGAAGTCCAATATGCAGCACGGACAGCAGCTAGACAGCTGGGAGTGACTCAGTAAGGTCCTGGTAGGTGGTCACAGGTATCTGGAGCCATGCTGACTGCAGTGTATCCCACAACTGCTGGAGGGTAGATAGGGGAGGATCCATACAATGTACACGACAATCGAGAGGGTCCCACAGATGCTCAATTGGGTTCAAGTCTAGGAAATTAGGAGACCAGGGAAGTACTTGGAAGTCATGTTCTTCCAACCAGTGTTGGACATTTCTAGCTGTGTGACACATTGCATTGTCTTTCTGAAAGATCCCATCTGTCCCAGGGGAGACAATCAGCATGTATGAGTGTATGTGATATGCAAGGATGGATTCATACCCAAATCTGTTGAGAGTGCGTTCCACATGGATGAATGGACCCAGAGAATGCCATGAAAATATTCCCCAGACCCTAATGCTGCCACCACCAGTTTGTGTTCCTCCAGAAATGGTTGCAGGGTGTTTGTTCTCTGATGTTTTACACTCCTTATATACCCACAATGCCGGCTGACCACATGTGACTTCCTTCATGAGCTACACACTGCCAATGTCAAAAGTAGGAAGTGGTCATAATAATGTGACCCAACTGTGTATTTATGATATGGATCAGTGTCAGTCTTTTCATAACCAGGTCACACAACATAACATAATTACACCCAACACCAATACACATATAACTCTTCACCATGTCGTCACATAGCTCCCCCAAGTTTAAGGATGGCAGACCCGGTGAGACCCTCTACGGGTCCACCTGGGGATGTCCATGTTAGTCACCCTTCCAGTTCTATTTGATGAGATAGTCCATCAGCATTCGTATTGTGTTTCCCAGGCCAGTATTGGATTGTGAAATTGAGCAGCTGTAGGGCCAGGTTCTACCACAACAGCCGTCCATGTGCCCTGGACACCCGGTTCAACCAACCCAGCTCTTCAGCTGGGACTAGTAGTTCCATGACATCTGTAGTTGCTGGGGCATGCTGTTGAGCAATGTCGAACAGTTTTTGGTATGCCTGTTCCAGCTCCCATTCCTGTGTAACTAAAAAGTCCAAATCAATCCTCAATCCGAGCTCACTGGGGAGTCCCAACTCCCTAAAATCATGTATGTCCTCCCTTCTCCACTCCTGTGCACTCCCAAATTGTGGATCTTCCTGGAGTGCCTCAAATATAAGTCCCGGGCTGCCAAAGTCATAGCCCTCTGTGGGATCATTGTTCTCCAGCCATGGACACAATTGGGGGACATACCACTGCAGCGCCCGATGTCCATCATACAGCATCAGTTCCGTTTGGCGCAGCCCATCCATCTCCGACAGCCATGCCACCCAGGGCTGCTCTCCCAGGAAAGGAACACACAAGTCCCATTGTTGCCAGTATCGTTCCTCAGATATAGGGAGGACCTTGTTACAATAATGCTGCTGCAATTGAAGAGTTCCTCCAGATCTCCTGGCGCAAAGCATCTCTCCTTCTCAGCATGTCCTGGGCAGAACCAGGATTCTGGAGCTGGGCCAGCGCTTCCATGACCGTAGGCAACTGTGGCTCTTCTCCTACGTCAGCAGAAAACTTGGTCCCAGTGGTGTTTTGAATGTCTCCTTAGGCAAGGAAGAGCATCCCACCGCTGCCACCAATGTGATGGACCCCCAGTACTCAGAAAGAGTATGTCTGACTCGGAACTCTTCCTTACTCAGGAGATATTGCAAACCGCTGATCTGTAGCTCCCCGTTACCCCAGTCACTGGTCGGGACTCAGTGTAGGTGAAACACAAATCTCCTTTATTGAGCAACTGCACAAACTTATATACAGAAATTGTGACCAGATAAAACTAAAATCCCATCACATCCCCCTTCTCCTCCCCAGACATTCTGTCTGCACCACACCACAGGGTCCAACTGCTAATAGCTCCAGACAGTCCTAGCAAGAGCCTGGCCATAATGGCATTGTTCTGGGCTCCTTCAGAGTACAATGGGAGATAGCGAGAGGGGGATGGGGGGGGGGGGGTGCTCACAGTCTTTTCATAACCAGGTCACACAACATAACATAATTACACCCAACACCAATACACATATAACTCTTCACCATGTTGTAACATTAAACATACATTTTTCTTTTATCCATTTGGATCCTATAGCTTCATACACATGACCGTATTCTTCATTTGTGTGTTACCAACATTTTTTGCAGATCACACACTGACCCATTCATTTCTAAGGGGCCATGCACACATCCGTATTTTTTATGGATCCATGTGGCCGTTTCACAAATGATAGAACATGTCCTATTGTGGTCTGTATTGCGGATACGAATAGTCCTTTTATTGATGGGAGTGAGAAGAATACAGAAGGCACACAGAAAGGGGTGGACTGGGACCTTAAAGTGGCCCTGGAAAAAAACACTAAAAGTGACCCCATGTATTATATGGATCCAAACCGACAAGGCAGGACCAACACAGCAATACCATACTATGGCACAAAATACCGCCTCAGCAAAGCCAAATACCTCCACAGAAGCTGTCCCCTCTATAGTGGCCAGCACCAGCTGCCATGTTCTGTCCTCCTACTCCAGGATGGCAATACAGTAGAATTCAGGAGTCAGGAGGGCATCTGTGGCCACCAGCCAGATACATAAGTACTTGACCCTCCCAACGTTGATTAACTCTAGGAGCGTCAGATCATTACTTACCTGGCTGGCGGCCGTGAGGAGGGCTCAGGCGGCCCTTCCTGGGCATCTGACCACTGGGAACTTTCCCTGTATGGTCTATGGCCAGTCCATCCCTGCACATGGAAAGTATCAGTATTTTGTGGATACATTGTCTGAGGACCAATATACGGATTGGTTGATGGATGCCGTTGTCTTTGCATATAGACGTCAAAAGAGCCTATGGTGTATATACAGTGCCTTAAAAAAGTATTCATACCCCTTGAGCGATTCCTCATTTTTTCACGTTACACCCACAAACTTAAATGTATTTTATTGGGATTTTATGTGATAGACCAACAGAAAGTGGCAAGTATGTGTGAAGTGAAATGAAAATTATACAGGGATTTCAAAATTTTTAATGAATAAAAATCTGGAAAGTGTAGCTTGCATTTGTATTTGTATTTAGTCCCCCTGAGTCAATAATGTGTAGGACCACCATTCACTGCAATTGCATCTACAGTACAAGTCTTTTGGGTTATGTCTCTACCAGCTTTGCACATCTAGAGGCTGAAATTTTTGCCCATTCTTTGCAAAATAGCTTAAGCTCAGTCAGATTGGATGGAGACTGTCTGTGAACAGCAATTTTCCAGTCTTGCCACAGATTCTCATTGGGATTTAGGTCTGGAATTTGACTGGGCCATTCTGACACATGAAAAAAACATTCAAATTGTAGCCTTCCCTCTATGACTGTGTATACAGAGATAGCTGTCAATCAAAGATAGGACCGCCTCCTTGATGTCAAAGCCCAGAATGAGTAGGAATCTAAATTAATAAATTTCAAATTTTACAGAATCTTTTCCTATATATCAATCTTGATTTTATCTCACAAAATCTCATCGACATTGTTACTATTGTAATATGTTGCGGAATTTCTACCCACCAACAAGGACGGCAAATCCACAGCATATACTTTATGGGGGAGATTTATTAAACGTGTGTAAAGGAAAACTGGTTTTAGATGTAGCGCCTATCAGGTATTGATCCATGGACTCGGCGCTTTATTTAGTTTTTTTTAAAGATCATTTATTGTTTTTTTTGAGCAAAAGTAACAGGTAAACTTACAAAAGGTAATACTTCAATAGAGTTACAGAAAGGAAGTATGAGTTACAGAGGCATATACATATTTGATCACAGATCAGCAAACATTCAGGATACAGGCGATGATCCATCTAATATGAGTAGGAGTGCAGTACGCTAGACCTGCAGGGTATAGCGATAGTGAGGTCACGGTTATGGGCAATCGAGGGTTACTCACTTTTTAGAGGGGAACCCTGGGCAGGCATGCGGCAGTGAAGGAGAGGTAGACACTAGTTCCTCTGGGGCACACTCTGGATGTAGGGACCAGGCCTGATGGTGTGTGAGGTGCACTGGATGTTGCAGGTGTTTTGAGTGCCTTAGGTAAGGTCCCTTTAAGAATCGTGACGCCAGTGCCTGTAACGGTGGCACACCGGTTTGCAGGAGGATTAATGGAGTACACAGATGGTAAACCAAACGTTGCTTTACTTTAGGAAACAGTCCAACTTTATACAATCGGTTGCAGGGGTGTATAATACAGTCCTTTACAGTACATATGCACAGCAGGTTTCTATCTTGCAAAATACTTGGAGGGTATATAGTTAATGCTTTGCAGTGCAATGCTGCTCTATCCCCACAGCTATTCTAGCTGGCTGGATCCCAAGGCCCGGATGCCTAAATGCTGGCTTGAATCCTTGGTATATATAATTCTTCCTCCAGTATTGGCACTTGCTTTAAATACTACAGTACCTCTGCTTCTTAGCTGGATTCTCTGCTGGATTGGAAAGGTGGCTGCAGGTTTCTCCCAGGAGGTTCATCCCTACTACTGGGGTTACTTCTTCTGTGCTTGTTGGATTACTGGTCTCAGGCAGACTGTACTCCTTCACTAGCCTCCTGGTGCAACTAGAAGCCAGGACTATCCAGCTGCATGTCAGGAGGAGGCCCTCAGCATATCTCTGGCTGGTGCCTTCTCACTTCTGTCTCCACAGACTCCTGACTATGACCTGACCCCTCCCTGTCTGGGCCTAGACATTTATACTAGGGGCTCCCTATCTCCCTCTAGTGTCTAGGATGTCTAACTACACCCCAATAGGCCTGCTGAGCATTAACAGGGGAAACAACACATGTAATAACACATAGAAAAATACATTAAATGCATAGTTAAATATAATATCACTGTCCCTTATAAGCAGAAGTAACACATTACCCAAATGACCCTTGTGTAGTGCCCACTCCTACCTAGTGGGACACTACAGGAGCAACATTTATCAGAGAGGTGCCCTTCACTCTGGGGGTATCAACATATCAATTATAATGAGATACTGTAGCGTATATCTGAGACATAAGAAGAGGACAGCCAAGGTTCCCACACTTTCTCAAATGTACTGAATGTATCGGTGCGTATAGCTGACATTTTTTCGCATTGGAGAATCTTGTTAATCCTGTCAAGGACCGTTTGGAAACAGAGAGAATCAGTACGCCACTTAAAAGCTATGTGAATGCTGGCAGCCATCAATATGTGCTGCGATAGCCTAAATTTGGCAACCAATGAGGTTTGTCACCTAATAAACATAGGGGTAGCGTCGTAGGGAAATTACACTGAAGAACTGTAGACAGCAACGAGGTTGTTTGAGCCCACAGCCGTCTAACAATTGGGCAGGACCACCAAATGTGATGCATAGATCCTTCATCCTCGCAACCTCTAAAGCAGTTGGGGGAAATCTCCGGATAAATACGATGGAGTCTGGCAGGTACCATATAGGTTCTGTGTAGTATTTTAATTGAGGTTTCAGCTAATGTGACTTGCCAGGATCCTTTCGTAAGCGTTTGGGATCTCTGGTACCATTTGGAGGGCAGGGATTCCTGTTGCATGTCCTCCTCCCAGGCTCTCATATAAGGCAATTTGTCACCTTCAGGTAAGTTACATAATGATCCATAGATACGAGATAGCAATCCCTGTCTGTATAAGGAGTAGGTAATAGATCGCTCAAACGGGGAGAGCGTAGTAATCCTATCTGGTGTTTGTAAAGACTTCAGGAAGGAGAACACTTGATTCATATGAATATATTCCCCTACTGGAGGAGAATGGTTATCCTTGAAGTCGTCGATTGAAATCAGTTTACCCCTAGTTAGGAATTTATATAATGTGCATAATGGGTTATTCAACCACCACATAAAGTTATGACGTTGAAGACCCGGAGAGAATTAAGGGTTCCCTATAAAGTAAACCAGGGGGGGTGGTTTGGATTGGAGATTATGCTTAAACCGAACTGATCTCCACAGGAGTAGTGAGTAGTACGATAACAGTGAGGCAGAGCGTATGGAGTGTGGGACAGTGCCCTCGTTCCAGATTAATGCTCTCCAGGAATAGGGGGAGATACTAGAAGCCTCCATTTCAATCCACATGGGATGTAACTTTGGATCTAGGTGGGTCAGGAACATTTGTGCTAGTCTAGCCGCTTTGTAGTACTTCACAAAGTCTGGGACAGACAACCCCCCTACCGACTTATGCCTACACATGATTGATTTGGAGATACGGGGGCGTTTATGTGCCCATATAAACCTAAGTACATCACCCTGGAGAGATTTCAAGTCCAGTAAAGAGGCCGGGACAGGGAGGGCTCTAAACAGATATAATAATCTTGGAAGTATCACCATCCAGGTGATGTTAATCCTCCCCACCCAAGACACTGGAAGTTTCTGCCAAGTAACTAGGTCCTGACGTATTTTACGGTACATTGGTAGGTAGTTAATTTTGTACGTACTCTCCGGGGTACTTGGAATTGAAACCCCTAGGTAGGAGATGTGCTGTGGTTTGTATTGAAAGGGGAATTTTTGCAGAAGCAATGTTTTGGCTATATCTGGCGTGTTGCAAAGCAGCATTTCAGATTTGGCGTGATTAATTGTTCGGCCAGAGGCCTTAGAAAAGGAGTCTAGAAGTTTCAGCAGAGAGGGGAAAGAGATAATGGGATTAGTGATCGACAGTAATAAGTAATCAGCGAAGAGACTAAGTCTATGTTCAGTGGCCCTATTGATAGCCCTTTGATGTCGCTATGAGATCTGATATGGGCCGCTAAGGGTTCTATGGCCAGGGCAAATAATGCTGGGGAAAGCGGGCACCCTTGACGCGTTCCCCTCCCAATTCGGATAGGATGGGCTAGCGTGGTTGGGAGTTTAAGACTAGCTTTTGGGTTGGAGTAAAGTGTTGGATAGCCCTAAGAAAGGGACCCTTAATGCCCATTATGGTGAGGACCTTATATAGATAGGGCCAGGTGACGGTATCGAAAGCCTTTTCAATATCTAGTGCCAGAAGGGCTAATAGGGTCTTTTTTTTGTTGGAGGATTGTATGATGCTCATTATTTTCCTAATATTGTCAGGAGCTTCCCTGCCAGGGATGAATCCAACCTGATCTTTATGGATGAGGTCTGGGAGAAACTTATTAAGTCTATTTGCCAATATTGAGGTAAAGAGTTTGTTGTCAATATTCAGCAGGGAGATTGGTCTATAATTGGGTGCGAGCAAGGGGTCCCTATTAGGCTTGGGGATGACTGTGATGGTAGCATTGAGGAATTCCTCAGGGGGTGTGGATCCCTGCATCAGCTGGTTGCAAATGTTGGTAATGTGGGGGATAAGTATTGGGGCCAATTTTTTATAGTAGAGGGCAGTATAACCATCAGGGCCTGGGGCTTTTCCCAGTTTAAGGGACTTAATAGCATGTGTCACCTCTTGTGATGAAACCGGTTTACACAGTTCAGATTGTGACTCTGGGGTCAATATGGGCAATCTAATTGATGAAATGAAATCTTCAATCTGGGAGTTGGAGTTTCCTCCAGGGGAGGTGTAGAGTTGTTCATAGTACTTGTGGAAGGTTTTATAGATGGTATCAGGGTGTGAAGTGACGTGGTCTGGTCGGGTACGTATCCGAAACACTTGGTTAGTCTTTTGTCTCGCTTTAAGCTGACTAGCTAGTTTATCTGGTTTATTAGCGTATCTGTAGTAGAAGGATCCTGTCCAACGGAGAGCCTTTTCCGTGTTATTAGCAAGGATCATGTTTAGCTGCTGTTTCACATCTTTAATGGCTTTTAGGAGATATAGTGAAGGGGATCTCTGGTGTGCCCATACAAGCTTGCTAAGTTTAGATTCGAGGTTGGCTTGGGTCTGAGTACGTTCCCTTTTGCGTTTGGATGCAATACTTATCAGTTTGCCCCTAACAAACGCTTTGTGTGTCAGCTATAGTATCATAGGGTCAGTTTCAGGAGAAGCATTAACAGTAAAGAAATGTGAGATGTCCTCCTGCAATTGGGTAAGTATCGTGGGTTGCGTCAAGATGGATTTATTCAGTCTCCAAAGCGGTCTGGTAGAATTCTGATGAGGTAGTGAGAAATCTGAGACAACCATATCATGGTCTGACCATGATGATACTATATGTCTGGCGTAAGACAAGCTGGGGAGACTGGATGTAGATGCCAAAATCAAATCAATACGTGAGTAAACCTGGTGCGCAGGGGAGTAGTACGTATAGCTTCTTTGTGAGCCATTATGTTCCCTCAATGTGTCAGCTAAAGAGAGGGACTGCAGGAGTTGGTTGATCCTGCTAGTCTGGGTTTTGGGGCGTGGGGTAGGTAGCGGGATTGAACGGTCTAGTACAGGGTGAAGAGTCAAATTAAAGTCACAGCACCAAATTATTTTTTGATAGGAGAGAGTCTCAATCAGTTTACCCATATTCTCAAGGAATGAAATGGGGCCTTCGTTGGGGGCGTAAGTGTTAACCAAACACAAAGTTTCTCCTCTACAGATCCCAACCAAAATGACAAACCTTCCCTCTGGATCGATGTGTGTGTGGGTGATAGTAATCGGGAAGGAGTTTTTCAGTAGGATGATCACTCCTCTACATTTAGATGTGAAGGTGGATGAGTAATATCTGGTATATTGCGGGTGAAAGTGTTTCGGATTGGAGGTATGGGTGAAGTGGGTCTCCTGTAGACAGATGACGTCTGGCGCGTGCCTGAGGTATAAAGAAAAGGCAGTTTTCCTCTTCCTAGGGGAATTGAATCCCCTCACATTATGAGTTAGGATTTTATACATCTTGTAAATTTAGAGGGAGAAGCCATTAATAGGAAGACGCCAGACATCATCTGATTCCAAACATACCTCCCACTCAATAATCTGAGCCATCACCCCCACCTGGATCACAGACATATGCATTGCCTCTAAGTATAGAACAACAAAAGGATGGAACACAAAAGGGGTAAGAAACAACATAGAAAAACAAAAAGGGCTATGAGGCCCATAACTTATAACCTGTTTGGTTGGTAGATGCGAGAGGAAAGTCAGCCAAACCGTGGCGAACAATATCCTTCCACATAAACTCAGGGTTAGGGTTAGCATGAAAGTCCACAACGCCGCTACCCTATAAGAAAATAAGATAGCCTATTGCGCATATTTAGGTCACATATTAATAGACAACAAGACCTAAGAGGTGCAAACGGCCTCAGCTAGATGCTGGGTATATCATTTCAGGTATAGAGCCGTCAAGTGGACCTCGGTCTGCTCGACCCGGTAGAAGTCGGTGTAACTTTGGTCCAAACTCTCGCTGGCCGCTGTGGTAGTGGTGTGGCATTTGGTGGATGGAGCGGGTCGCATTGTATCCCGGCCCGTTGTAGTGCTTCCAAACCTTCCGACGGTGAGTGAACCGTATGGAAACGAGAGTTCAGCTGGAAAGTCAGGTTAAAGAGGAAACCCCATCTGTACTTAATCTGTGCTTTCTGAAGGGCCTAGGTAACTGGCCGCATTTCCCGCCTTCGACAAAGCGTGGATGGGGCTAAGTCCGCATACAGGTGGACTGACGCAGCCAGTCCCGGTAAGGCAGAAAGGCCCCTGGCAGCAGCTAGGATTTTGTCTCTGGTCTCCGGATGGTGAAATTTGAGGATTATATCCCGTGGTAGATCTGAGTTGCGAGGCTTTCCCAGAGCTCTGTGTACCCGATCCATTTTCAGGTAGTTTATCTCTGCCTGTGGCAGGAGAGTAGAAAACAGGGAGGAGAGGGTGGCTTGCAGATCTTGAAATGATTCAGGGAGTCCCCTAACCCGTAGGCTCCCTCTCCTGGACCTATTCTCAAGGTCCTCTATTTTAAGTTCTAAGTCAGCCAATTGAGACTCATGGGAGTTAATGTCATCCCTGTCGCGGCCTATGGCATCCGAGATGTCGTCGGTGCGTGTCTCCAACTCAGAGACTCTGTTCCCTAGATCCTGGATCTGGCGGGAAAACTCTGAAACTGCCTGGGACAGTTCGGAGCGGAAAAAAGCTGCGATATTCTTATACAGATCATTTTGACCTGTGTTGTGGTCAGCAATGTCCGGAGCTGGCTCGCCTTCAGATGAAGAGGTAGGGCTGGAAGGTTCTGCAGCGGCGTCCGCCATGACAGTATGCCTCGTCTGCCGGAAAAGTTCCGGTAAGGTCTGCGAGGGAGCGGGTGTACCGGGTATTCGTGACTTCCCCTTAGAGCGGGTCATCTTCGGGGTCCTTTGCATGAAGCTGTAGGCGCAGTGGAGCCTAATTCAGGCGCTAAATGAAGGGTAAAATTGGCAAGCGGAGCTCACAGAAGCATGTCCTCCTCTCGAGCCTCGCGCATGCGCACCCCCTCGCCGCTCTATTTAAACCCCTTCCTGGCCATACACCAGTACCAGTGATAGTCTTGTTTGGGCTCACTAGCTAAGTTCCTGGTTCTTGTTCCTGTGCTGATTTTGGCCACTCTCTGTCTCTTGTGATTTGTACTGCGTTATCCTCCTGGTTCTGACCCATTTACATACAACTCTGTCTTTGTGTTGTTTGTCTCTAGGTGTTTGTCTGTCTCTGCGCCTTACTAGTGTAGGGACTGTCGACCAGTTGGACACAGGTGGACTCTTTTAACTAATTACGTGACTTCTGAAGGCAGTTAGTCACAATGGATTTTATTTATGGGTATCAGAGTACAGGGGGATAAATACATATGCACGCCACACTTTTTAGATTTTTATTTATAAAAAAATTTGAAAACCATGTATCATAGTTTTTTTTACTTCACACATACAGTACTTGCTTCTTTGTGTTGGTCTATCATAGGGATCAACAACCTTCGGCACTCCAGCTACTGTGAAACTAGAGCTCCCAGCACTCAAACATGCTTAGATGTTCTTCTAACTCCCACAGTGAATGAAGTATTCTGGGAGTTGTAGTTTCTCAACAGGTGAAGGGGTGGAGGTTGCTGATCCCTGGCCCATCACAAAAAATCCCAATAAAATACATTTAAGTTTGTGTAACGTGATTATTATTTTTTTAAGTTCAAGGAGTATGAATACTTTTTCAAGGCACTGTAGAGGGGGCAGACTGGCCATAGACCCTTAATGGAAGATACTCAGTGGGCCAGTGACCGAACCCTCCTAAGGCCTCATGCACACAACAGTTGTTTTTCTCTGCCTCCGTTCCGTTTTTTTTGCGGATAGGATGGGGACCCATTCATTTCAATGGGTCAGCAAAAAAATGCTGATAGTTCATCCGTTGGTGTTCCGTGTCCGTTGTCCGTGTTTCCCATCAGCCCAAAAAAATAGTGCATGTCCTACTTTTTTCACTTTTGCGGACAAGGATAGGCATTTATTACAAGGGATCTGTGGAAAAAAATGCTGCATCTGTTTTTTTTAGCGGACGCAAAAAACAACTGTCATGTGCATGAGGCCTAACTCCATTACTGGAGCACTGGGGCATTTTTTCTACTGGAGCATAATAGGTGGGGCATTTTTAATACTGGGGGTACTATGGGGCATCACTAGTGGCACTGGGGCATTTTTAATACAGGAACACTAAAGGTGGCACTTTAAAACTGAAGCACTACAGTGGACATCACTGGAGGCACTATAGGGGAAGTTTTTATACTGGGGAAACAATGGAGGGCATTAATATTGATAAAAGCACTATAGGGGGAATAGTAATACTGGGGCACTATAGGGTCATTATTTTTACTGGGGCATTATTATTACTGGGGGCATTTTACAGGACATTATTACTAGGGGAGTATAGGGGGCATTATTATTACTGGGGACATTATAAGGAGTATTATTAATACTGGGAGCCCTATTTTTCTGCACTATAGCCTTTGGGGGCATTGAGGAGCATAGCAGGCATAGTATTAAGCTTTGCAGCAGGATGACACTTTTGGGGCACAAGGACAATGGAAGAATTACAGTATGTCTGTCTGGCAAACTCTGCAGAGATGATATGTGATTGAAAGAAGTCAGCATGGCGGTCTGGGCCACATGGAGAAAATAAGAAGAGAGAATGTCTACATCAGAGGAGATGTCACTGGATGTAATAGGCAGTTCTGTATTCTCCTGTATGTTTGGCAGCGCTGAAAGACCATATACGGTAGTATACTGAAGGTAAGGCTGCCTTGGTGCTGTGGCCTGCATCTCACGTCCTCATCTTAATTAGGCTACATGCACACAACCGTGCCGTTTTTTGCGGTCTGCAAACCGCGAATCCGCAAAAAACGGCCCATTGTAGACATGCCTATTCTTGTCCGCAAAACGGACTAGAATAGAACATGCTAGATTTTTTTTACGGGGCCACGGAACGGTGCAACGGATGTGGACAACACACGGAGTGCTGTCCGCACCTTTTGCGGCCCCATTGAAGTGAATGGGTCCGCATCCGAGCCGCAAAAACGGCGGTTCGGATGCAGACCCAAACAACGGCCGTGTGCATGAGGCCTTAGTGACAACTGGAAGAGGAGGATAGAACGTGGCAGCTGGTTCTATCCACCAGAGAAAGGCACCTACTGGAGAGGCATTTCATATTGCTGGAGCAGTATTTTGTGCTGTACTATGGTATTTGGTCCTGCTGGGGAAGTATTTTGTGCTGCGCTGCGATATCTAGTTCTGCTGGGACAGTATTTTGCAGCACACCCAGGGAAAGGGAGAGGAGCAGAGGGAAGGTGTAATAGTAGCAATGTTAGTAGTTACTGAGTAGCAATCCTCATTCTGATGCTACCCTGGGCCATGCGGTGATGGGAAGGGTGCACCTTTAACTCCATTCAGGGCACGCCCTGGTTCTGTGGTTCTCCTGCCTTCTGTTAGGTGGGATGACCTTGGTGGTGATTCATTCTGAGGTGCAAGGCAACGCTCCCTGTGGGGCAATGATGAGGAAGGTTTAACAGTAGAACAATGCTTTTACTGGAAACTGGATTTCTAATATAGCATTCACAGCAGACTTTGCACAGACCGGCAGAGCTCCCACAGTATTGCAATTTCATAGATCTTACTGTTTCACCAGCTTCAAAGAGAGTTAACAGACCACTGTTTTTCTCTGAAGAAATCTTCCTCACAGAGTAATTTGCTCTTTAGCATCCAGAAAACAGGGGTGCAATATCTGTCTTGCAGCTTTCTGTCTTCTTTCTTTGCTGTGTGCAGAAAAAGGACCTTTGGTGACGTCACAAGGGTCGTCACATGGTCCATCACCATGGTAAAAGATCATGTGATGACCGGAGTGACGTCACCACAGGTCCTGTTCCTGAACACAGCAAAGAAAGAAGACAGAAGAGATGCCGGCTGCGCGATCAAGTGGATTAAGGTGAGTTAAATAATTTTTTAACCCCTCCAGCGCTATTGTACTATGAATTCTGTAGTCAGAATGCTAATATTTTTCCTTATAACCATGTTATAAGGGAAAATAATATTGATCGGGTCTTCATCACGATCGTCTCCTAGCAACCGTGCGTGAAAAATCACACCGCATCCGCACTTGCTTGCGATTTTCACGCAGCACCATTCACTTCTATGGGGCCTGCCTTACGTGAAAAACGCACAAAATAGAGCTTGCTGTGATTTTCACGCAGTGCACAAGTGATGCGTGAAAATCACTGCTCATGTGCACAGCCGCATAGAAATGAATAGGCCGAGATTCAGTGCGGGTGCAATGCGTTCAACTCACGCATCGCATCCGCGCGGAATACTCGCCGGTGTGAAAGGGGCCTTAGTCTTTACTCACAATGTGGGACAACAGGTTTACTCTGTGGGATGTGGGCCTTAACAGATCTCTAGTCTGTCACTAAGGTATGTCCAGTGTCCTCAAGCCTTCCATCCCCTGGACAAGTCTCTTAGGTTATCTCCACAATTTTGCACACACATCCTCTCAACACTGGTATGCTTCACAATATCTGCATACCCCTGTGGTATTTGGTTCTGCTGGGGAGTATTTTGCACTATGGTTTTGCTGGCCCTACCTACCTTTGTTGGCCCTAACTTCTGTCAATTTGAGCTTGCCTACAAATATGAAGCCAGTTTGTTTCTTTTCAAAGACTACTTTAAGTTCCCAGTCAGCCCCTTCCCGTCTGAAAAAAGCCAAGCCCAGACTATGCTGCTATTTAAAAAAATAGGGTATTATATATTTTCCCATTGACCACCATGCAACATCTGGAACATCATGTTTTGCTAAAAATAAAAAATAAATCCTGGGGCATGTGGACACTGTTCAAATACATAGAGAAATCTAACACGTATTTTTGCTGTCAAAACCTGCAGCAGCAAACTAAAAGCTGACCCTCGGATTTCTGCCATGGTTTACAGTTGCGCTACAGAGGCAAAAAAAAAAAAAAAGTATCTAAAATATTAAAAACCACAATTATACACTTAAAGGGAATTTCACCAAAATGTTTTTCTGCCAGTTAAAAACACATTCTTATCTGTTTTTATTTTCTGACTGTAGATTTTTTTATTCTATTCCTGAACATGATTATGGGGGCGGCCTTCTTGCCTGAGCGATTGTTAACATTGTTTAGAGAATTGCTTTACAGCAGCCCCATGGGCTATAGACACAATGGTCAGGAGGGAACCTCATTGACTTCTGTGGGTGAGTTTTCTAGGCATGCTCTGTGATCTATGCAGAAGTCAGGAGGAAGTAGAAAAGCTGTGATATCACCTATTGTGATTGATGGATCCTGTGTTATCTATAAATAGGTGATGTTCATCATTGTAATCCTGCCTGTATTAAGTAGATAACTGCAGTAAAATGAGCTGTACAGACCAAGAAGTGGCATATATCTATTATAGGCTTAGAGGTCACTGCGAAAACAGGATAACAGGATGTCATGGTGTTTTTTGTTTTTTTTTATATATATTAATGACATGGAAAATAAAAAATAAACCAAAAATTCTTTAAAAATATGTTTTAACCATAAAATTTGTCTCACAGGAAAAAGTTGTCAAAATCTGTGCTAAAAACTCCTATTGTTTTTAACGGAATCTGCGCTGTAGTTCATACAGCATGGATTTTTCCTAACGCCAGTCTTAGTACAGAGTCCGTTGTTGCAGAATGCGCCAAATTGTGCTGCTTAATAAAAACTTCTCCAGGCAATCCACATGCCAGAAATTCAAATCAATTTCTGGTGTAAATAATAGTAAGGGTTCATGCCCACAAACGTAAGGGCTCCGTGCCTGTACTGAGGACCGCAAATTGCGGTCCGTAATGCATGGACACCGAACGTGGGGCAGCCACATGCGGATCTCGGACACATTCACTTGAATGGGGTCTGCAATCCGCATCAGTAGTGCTTCAGTGACGCTCCGATCTGTGCTTCCGTACCGCATCTCCGGAGCCATTCAAGTGAATGGGTCTGCATCCGTATTGGATTGGCCGTATTGCAGCTTGCAAACAGTAGGTCCGCAATACAGGGGCACCGACCGTGCGCCCCCCACATCACAGATACGGACCCTTTCACTTAAATGGGTCCACAATCCAGAAGGTCGGTGCGGAACGGAGGCACTGAACCCTAAGGAAGCACTACGGAAGCGTGCGGCGGCCCTACGGTCAGTGCACGTGCTGGCACATGGTCATGTGCTTGGGACCTAAGAGTAGGGCCCCACATAGCAGAATCGCTGTACATTTTCTGCTGCAGAATTGCATGCAGAAAATATGCAGCGCTTAAAATAGTAGCAAAGTGGATGAGATTTTAACCCCTTAATGACTGCCCACTATGTTTTGACGGCGCAAGGTACCTGATGTAGTAGAGTTAACAGTCATGCTTTCTGAGGTGTGTTATCTAAACTAAGCAAACGCCTTCAATTGATTTTCAATGGCTTTTATTTCAAGATAACATGACGATTTAAGAAATTTGAGTTAAGAGTTTGAGTGCTAACCCTGCTCAATCTGTACAGGTCCCCAGTCTGCACTTTTGGCATTGCTGCAGGTGAGGGGGGATTAAATGGCTGCTGGAGCATACCAGCGCTAAGGGTGGGTTCAAATCACGTTTAATGTACACAAAAAAATGTATACGTTAATGGATGCCCCAGACACTGTGGCATCCGTCACAATAGGGTTCTATTGTAAAAAAAAAAAAAAAATATGTTAACGTATATGTTTTTTTGCAAGATGGAAACCCATACCCTAAAGTCCAGTAAAAAAAAAAAAAAAAAAAAAAAAAAAAAAACAACATCTGAGGCACCCATTAACGTATACTTTTTTTGTGTACGTTAAACGCATTACAAAAACTTGATGTGAACCCCGCCTAAGAACCGGCTGTTCCTAGAGCTGGATCCTGCTGAAGAACCCGGGTTGGAGGAAGCTCCAACCCTAGCCATTAACCCTTTTGTGTCGTGATCCATACTAGGGATCGACCGATATTGATTTTTTAGGGCCGATACCGATACCGATAATTTGTGAACTTTCAGGCCGATAGCCGATAATTTATACCGATATTCTGGGAATTTTCATTTTTGAAAAAAAAATAAAAAATTCCCACAAATCTGCTGAAAATTAATGTTTATTGTTAATGTGTATTTTATTTTTTTGTAAATCTTTCTTTTTCATTTATATTTAATATTTTGGTGTTATTAATTTTTTTGGAACTTTTTTTTTTTAACTAACTTTTAGCCCCCTTAGGGACTAGAACCCTTGTCCTATTCACCCTGATAGAGATCTATCAGGGTGAATAGGAGCTCACACTGTCCCTGCTGCTGTGTGCTCTGTGCACACAGCAGCATGGAGCTTATCATGGCAGCCAGGGCTTCAATAGCGTCCTGGCTGCCATGGTAACCGATCGGAGCCCCAGCATTACACTGCTGGGGCTCCGATCGGAGGAGCAAGGGAGAGGGGATCCTGTGGAGGGGCGCACTGCGACTGGGGTGGGGGGGCCCTATGCGCCACCACTGCCTAATACTGGGGGGGAGGGGGGGCGCACTGCGCCACCAATGCTTAATACTGGGGGGGCTTGGGGGGGAGGCGCACTGCGCCACCAATGCTTAATACTGGGGGGGGGGCGCACTGCGCCACCAATGTCTGATACTGGGGGGCTTGGGGGGGCGCACTGCGCCACCAATGAAGCTTAATCTCTAATTCATTCATATACAGGAGGCGGGAGCTGGCTGCAGGATCACATAGCCGGCTCCCGACCTCTATGAGCTGTAGCTGCCATCCGCGGCACCTGAGGAGTTAACTACCGCAGATCGCAGCTACAGCTCATAGAGGCCGGGAGCCGGCTATGTGATTCTGCAGCTCCCGCCTCCTGTATATGAATGAATGATAGATTAATCTTCATTGGTGGAGCAGTGGCCATAGCTCCTCCCCTCCTCCTGTCCCCTGTCCTCTCATTGGCGGCAGCGGCAGCAGCAGCACAGGGGGAGGAGACACTGCTTCCTTCTCCCCTGTGCTGCTAAGGGGAACACGGAGAGCGCTGTCAGCAGCGCGATCTGTGTTCCCCATACACTATCGGAATATCGGCAAAATAGATGCCGATACCGATAGTGTTCAAAATCCTGAATATCGGCCGATAATATCGGTAAATCCGATAATCGGTCGATCCCTAATCCATACCATGGCATGATCAAAGGGGACTTCTCATGTGGTTTCCCAGTGACCCAATTGTAGCTCGGGGAGTGGTACCCCCAGGGCTATCCTAACAACAGCTTGTATCATACTGACACACAGCATAATGGATTCACTTACAGGAGTATGTCTATATAAATGTAAAATATAGTTTTAAAACAGTAACCCCAGGATTTAAAAAAATGTTGTAAATAATGTAGATTGTAAGCTCTTGTGAGCAGGGCCCTGACTCCTAACGTATCACATATTAGGTATCCACGTGGACGTAATAACCTGAAGAATTTAATTAACGGGTTATTTAGTATAAATATGTGCATGACATAAAAAGAAAAAAGAAAAGATTTTTTTCTATATTTCCACAGCAAAAATAAAAATCATATAAATTGCACCGCAATTTCTATTTATCCATAAACAACAGCAAAAAAAATAACACTTCTCCTGCATAAAACAAGGCACCAGTAAGTTACGCGAGTGAAAAAAAAAAAAAAAAAGTTACGACAGAGAGGTTAAAAAAAAAAAAAAAAAAAGACCTTGGTCACTAAGGTCTTTTCAGGCCTGGTTACATAGTTAATATGGTTGAAAAAAGACATACGTCCATCAAAATCAACCAAGGGATAGGTGGAAGTGAGACTCAGATTTCTACACGTTTTCATAAGTTTTAATGTTGTTTACTTTTAAGAATTCACCTAAACCCTTTTTAAAACTGTCCACTGTTCCTGCTGTGACCACGTCCCGAGGAAGTCTATTCCATAGATTCACAGTTCTTACAGTAAAGAAGCTTTGACGCTTCCGGAGACTGAACGTTTTCTTCTCCAGTCGGAGGCTGTGCCCCCTTGTCTGTTGAGGGCATTTTACATGGAACTGTTTTTCACTGTATTTTTGGTATGGCCCATTTTATATATTTGTATAGGTTAATCATGTTATAAAGGGGTTACAAAAATCTCATCCACACTCTACGCATGTAACTTCACACGGGGTGGAAATCACCTTCAAGATAGAGTCAGGGAACTGTATTTTTTATTGTCCATTATATCCATATACTTGTCAAACTAGGATGAATCAGGTGAGAATTACATTTGGTAATTTGCGCTCCACTTGTTATATTCTCCCTGTAAAAGACTTCAGCGTACAGACACCACCACAGGAGAATCCAGCAGTGTAACATTACTCCATGGGGTGTGTGCCCTGTAACTGTGCACTCTCTTGAATTACATTTGACCCACTCACACGTGTTGAGACATGACAGACCGGTCATTTACAATTGGTCACTAGGACCAGTGATTGTCTCGGGGTTGACACGCGTTGTATACAGTATCTAAAAATTAACATTTATTGTTTATACTTAAAATCGCTAACTAGAACTAACATACTTAAAACTATCAGCCGTGTCTGCACTATGGCTAGTAATAGTCTGAATGTAGCTGTGAGGTCAACCTTGCTTGTAGGCTGCCTGGCTAGCTCCACTATCTCCACGCTGACTTCACCGTGCTCGGTTTGTGCACACTGTTAGTGTCACAGTGCGCTACCCACGGACAGCGGATGCTCTCCTAGCGCTATTTGCTCTTTATTGTATCCGAACCTATTGGCTTGCAAGACACTGGCTGGCTAAAATTTTACATGTATCACTCTCTGCCCCCCGACATGTTTCGCCAAACACTTGGCATCTTCAGGGGTTTGGGCAGTGAACTGCGAATGGGGGCGGGACCAGGCTTTTAAAACCTTCCTGCATGCGTCACAATTCCGCCGTCTAATGTGTATCACTTTTACTCCTACGTCTGAACATACGGCTAATCTATATCCACCGCTTAGGGAGCATTTGATCAAAAGTACCTCCCACTTCTCTGTTAGCCTATGGGCATACACTGGGCCACTTGCGCTAAATCTTTGTACTGGTCTGGACTATATTCCTTTGCTGCGCATGCCTGGGTACTTATATTTTAATCCCGATCGATATGCGCACAGTTTGGTTTTGGGAGTATAACTTCCCCACTGCGCATGCGTGTGATGGTCCTACCGTTTATGGGCCGGCCAAGTACATATCGATTGTGCGCATGTCTCAGCACTTAGTAGTTATCCAGTGCAGATTCCGTGCCCTACTGCGCTTGCTCAAGATAATAGAGCAGGCCGGTGTCATATGATTCTGCGCATGCTCCGGAACTTTTTCTCTGAGGAGGCGCCGCAGGTGCTGCTGCGCATGTCAGGACACTTGGTCTCTATAAATGTATAATCCGTTTCTGCGCATGCCTAGGTACTTCTATTTTGTAAGCCCTTAGTAGTTATTCAATACAGATTTCGTGCTCTACTGCGCTTGCCCAGGATAATAGAGCAGGCTGGTATCATGTGATTATGCGCATGCGCCGAGACTTGTTCACAGGGAGGGCGCCGTGGGTGCTGTTGCGCATGTCCGGGCACTTGGTATCTGGTGGGGACTGGTCTCTGATCTATACCTGCTCTCTATGAAAGAACTTGATGGAGTTCTCTCCTCATCCAAATGCATGGGACTTCTACTGAGGGTAAGATGGTCCTAGGAGTTCTTTGCAGTGCTGCATCTTGCCCTTAAGGCGCGTAAGTCGGCTACCCTGTAAGTGTGGGTAGCCGACTCCTTGGGACTCATCACTTACTTTTGTACGTTTACCTCTCCTTTATGAGGTACCCAGATGTCGTACCCTCCCAGCGCGTGCCCAGGCGCTTGTATGGCCCCGGGATTTAACCCCTAAACTGCACTTGCATACAGCAACAGACCGATGATTAACCTGATTCTAAACATATTCTATCCTTTTCTCATCATATCTTATCTTGTTATGATGCGCTTCTTGTGAATCGTGGCCTTCTGGATACTATTCAGCATAATGCATGCTTTCTTATGTGTTTTACAGGTTGCTTTCAGTCTTCTAGTTCCGCTGTGACTCACTTATGGATTACCAGGTATGTATATATTTTTATTGGTTGTTCCTATATTTTATTTGGGGCTACAGTGGATTCTTAGCGGTGTCATACTAGAGCATGGACATACACATGTTCTTAGTCGTATTTGCAGGTTTTGCAAGACTGGTTTATCGCCCTATTTTTGCTCATGTGTGTAGTTCTATAAATAAATGAGCTCTTTTGTAATATGTAATTTTAAACTTTATTGGAATCTCTTTCAGAGGAACGAGGCACATGTAAAACCCTCATTCAGACCATGCGGAGCCAGGCTACCTAGGCGGTATATCCACCGCGTTTCCTCCTGTTGTAGTCTCTTATCAAGATTACCCATTCTTGGGCCTAGCTTAAATTTTTGAATGCCCCATACTTTTAAGTTCTGGGTATTCATTCCCATTGTGTTTATTTTGCATATGTCTTGAAAGGGGTGTGTCACTGATGGCGTTTACTGGCGGTACTGAGATGTTTGGAGATGAGCCTCCTTTGTTCTTGTGTGGTTTTGCCCACATATATTTTCGGACAGGCGCACTGTATGGCATATACTACTCCTGTAGATTTGCAGTTTATGTATTCTTTAATCTGATATTTTTTGTTGTCAGCTGGGTTCATAAATTCCTTTTTTGGTATCATTTTTTCGCAGAATCTGCAGTCGCCACATGGATATGATCCCACCATTCTGAGCTAGGTGGGTTTATCTTGTCTCTTACCCTGGGTAAAGTGACTATGCACAAATTTTTCATTTATGTTCTGCCCCCTCCTGTATGTAATAGTTGGTTTGGTGGTAATGATCTCAATTCCTCATCAGAGAGTAGTATATGCCAGTGTCATCTTAAAATATTCCGTATTCTTTCATGTTGCCCATCGAAGTTGCCTATGCACCGTACTAATTTCTCGCTTTGATTTTCAAGTGGTTTATTGTCGAGGAGTAGAGTGGTTCTATTGCTTTTTCTGGCCCGGTTGTATGCGCAATGCAATGTTTTTTTCGGATATCCTCTTAACAAAAACCTATCATACAGGAGCCTAAACTCTTCCTCAAACCCTTCAACTGTAGAGCAATTTCTTTTAGCCCGGAGGTATTGCCCAATTGGAATTCCTTTTTTAAGAGTGGTGGGATGGTGACTTTTCCAATGGAGTAGGCTATTTGTAGAGGTGGGCTTTCTGTATATGGTGGTTTTGACACTGCCGTCATCTTCCAGGGCAATAGTAAGGTCTAAGAAATTTAGAGTTTTCTTATCTATTTCAGCAGTGAACTTGAGGCCTAGTAAGTTGTTGTTGTTAAGTTCCTTGACAAACTCAAGAAAGAATGTGCTAGTGCTATCTCATAAAATTAAAATGTCGTCTATAAAACGACCCCAGTATAATATGTGATTTGTGAGATTATGATTATCCTCAGCGAAAACAATACGTTCCTCCCACCACCCTAAAAATAAATTTGCAAAGCTAGGTGCACAGATTGTCCCCATAGCTGTCCCAGTGGTCTGTAAATAATTAGTTCATATTTGATGGGAAATGTTATGTGTCAACAAAAATTGTAATAGTGATAAAACAAAATTATTGTGCTCATGATACTGTGTGCCTTTTGTGTTCAAATAATATCTGATTGCTTCTAGGCCCAAGTCGTGTCTAATACTGGTATAGAGCGCCCCTACATCCAGACTAGCTATCATGGTGGTCTTGTTGACCTGAATGCCCTGGAGCTTGGTCAACGTGTCCTTTGTGCCTTTAAGGTAAGAGGATAGGCTGGATACAAATGGGGATATCATCTGGTCCACATAGCTGCTGATCCCCTCAAACAAACTCTGATTGCCCGAAACTATGGGCCTCCCTGGTATGGGATCCCGTTTTTTTATGCCCCTTGGGAATAGCATAGAACGTAGCTATGGTCGGCTGAGGATTGTAAAGAACTTTAAATTCTTCTTTAGTAATCAGATTTTTCTCTTTAGCTTGGTCTAGAATGACTTTCAAGTCTCGTTTGAATTTTTCTGTGGGATTTTCTTTTAGTGGTCGATAGGTGTTAAGTGTCCTCTAATAGGGCCAGCACCATTTGTAGATAGTATTCTTTGTTAAGGAGCACTATATTTCCACCCTTGTCTGAGGGTTTAATTTCTAGATTTTGTTCTCTCATCAGGCTGTCCAAGGCTCCTTTTTCTTGTGTAGTTAGATTTGATCCCAAGAGTGCTTTCCTAGTTTTAATTTTTTTGAGATCCCTAGTGACTAGGTCTACGAATGACTCAATTTTCCCATATTTCGTGCATGGTGGAGTGAACCTTGATTGTGGGGTCAAAGTGCTATGGGGTGCGCTAAGTGGCACTATTTCTCTCTGCAGTTCCTCTAGGATTTGTCTTGCAAGCCAATAGGTTCGGATACAATAAAGAGCAAATAGTGAGCGCTAGGAGAGCATCCGCTGTCCGTGGGTAGCGCACTGTGACACTAACAGTGTGCACAAACCGAGCACGGTGAAGTCAGCGTGGAGATAGTGGAGCTAGCCAGGCAGCCCACAAGCAAGGGTGACCTCACAGCTACATTCAGACTATTACTAGCCATAGTGCAGACACGGCTGATAGTTTTAAGTATGTTAGTTCTAGTTAGCGATTTTAAGTATAAACAATAAATGTTAATTTTTAGATACTGTAACTGTGCAAACCCTGAATACCTTGGACTGCATGAGTCCCTCTAACTGTAAGGGTCCATTCAGACGTCCGCAAAACACCGGACCGCACATGGCCGGCACCCCAATAGAAATGCCTTTTCTTGTCTGCGGATAAGAATAGGACATGCTCTATTTTTTTGTGGGGCTGCGGAACGGAAGTGCGGATGCAAACAGCACACTGTGTGCTGTCCGCATCCGCACTTCCATTCCACGGCCCCATTGAAAATGAATGGGTCTGCACATTATTTATTGCAGTTTTGGTGCATTTTTTGTGTGGATTTTGTTGTCAATTTTCAGTTTATGTTAACAACCTCACTGAATTCTATGGGGAAACAACTTTACATGAGGTGCGGAATCACACAAACAATAGACAAGCTGCGGATTTTAAAATCTGCACAACAGGTCAATTTCCAGATGTAAAAGATATGCAAAGTGTAGATGGGATTTGTCAAATCTCAATCATTTTGCTGGTACTGTATTACACTGTGGTTTTTCTGCACAAGAATCTGCGTGCAGGTAGCCTTACGCGGAAGGAAAAATTTAACCATGTGAATGTCCCCTTAATTTACACCAGTGACAGGAAAATCTACCCTTCAGTTCAGAAACAATTAATCTTCCTTGTGATTCTCGGTATGACAATGTGAGCTTCCATCAGGGATAATAGCTTGCTGTGGGTCACTTCTTTTCTTCCACACTGTAGAGATCATGGCGGCGCTGTGAGTGAATAGGTATTTGCTGACGAACATCTGCCAGGTACTGCAAATCTAAAAAAAAAAAAAACAGGAAGCGGTGCAATACTGTGACATAAAATAATGAGGCCAAGTTCACATCAGCGTTCAGCCTTTCAGTTTTTTTGCTCCGTTATAGGAGCAGGAGATGGGAGAGTATGGAGTTGGCACATAACTGACCAGAACGAAGCCTACGGGCCCCATAGACCATAATGGGATCCGCTAGGTTTCCGCTCAGAGGAAGATTTTTGAAGCAGAGACAAAAGTTATGCGCGCAGGACTTGTCTTCGCTTTAAAAATCTTCCTCCAAGTGGAATCCTAGCGGATCCCATTATGGTCTATGGGGTCCGTAGGCTCCGTTCGGGTCAGTTATGTGCCAAATCCATACTCTCCCATCTCCTGCTCTAATAACGGAGCAGGAGAACGGAAAGGCTGAACGCTGATGTGAACTCAGCCTAACAACATCAGCTTCACCGGTATTATACTGATATACATATTTATATAGAAATCCCTTCCTGAACCTCTCTTCTAACATTTCTTCATTGGAAATCCAAGCAGCGCAGGATGTTTTACGTTCTTCCTATTGCAGCATGCCGTAAAGCAGGGCTGTGAATCCCTATATAGGCTGGGGCAAACGCAGAGCATTTACAATCTTGCCCTTTGCACCCAGGACTGAAATATATATATCGCTCCTAAAATGTCCGAACATTTATAACACTCCTACCATTTGCTATGGGTTTTTATATTATACCAGCACATGATATAGTGATTTCAGGTGACAGAACCACTTATAAAATAGCTTTAAATAATGTACACATCAGAAGCTAATAGATTTAGTCACACCTCCCCCGGGGAGCTTACAATCTAAACACTAGATTTTGGACAAAGTCCAGTTGCATAATGAAGCCAACGGATAGATTGAGTGTACTTTTGGAGGAAGCAGAGCACTTAAAAATATAGAAACTCAATACAAATGTCCAGGATTCACTGCTGTAAGGCAAACATTGAACAGAGGGTCCCCGAACAAAGAGGTTGTCCTTCCAAGTAAGGGTTCATATTAATTCCAAAGGAGGCAGTGCTTCTCTATTCTTAAAGAGCATCTGTCAGCAGTTTTGTTCCTATGAGACTGTCTGACCTGTTACATGTGCGCTTGGCAGCTGAAGGCATCCGTGTTGGTCCCATGTTCATATGTGCCCGCATTGCTGAAGAAATCTGTTTTAATATATGCAAATGAGCCTCTAGGAGCAACGGGGGCGTTGTCATTACACCTAGAGGCTCTGCTCTCTCTGTAACTGCCACGCCCTCTGCACTTTGATTGACAGGACCATGCGTGATCATGTTTACACTGCCTGGCCCTGTCAATCATAGTAAAGAGGGAGGCAGCTGCAAAGACAGCAGAGCCTCTAGGTGTAATGGCAGCACCCCCATTGCTCATATATTAAAACATCATTTTCCTCAGCAATGCGGGCACATATGGACATTGGACCGACACAGATGCCTTCATCTGCCAAGCGCACATGTAACAGATCAGCCAGTTTCATACGTACAAATCTGCTGACAGATGCCCTTTAAGGGGGTTTGCTAGAAGTTATAGATTGATAACCTATGCTCAGGATAGGTGAGCAATATCAGATTGGTGGGGGTTCACTCCCGGCACCCCCACTGATCAACTATTCGAAGAGGCTGCTCCGAGAAAAGCCCTTTAAAGATTCTGACCTCTGCCCTTCCCTGACCCTTTTCTTTTGCCAATGGTCCTTTTACACGGACTGATGTTACAGGCAATTATCGGGAACAAACCAAACGTCAGCGGAGATGAAGATCCGTTTGCATGCAGTAATCATCTCCACTATATGGGCACAAGCGGTCGCTGCTGCACTGAAACAATCATTTTAGGTGCCGATGAGTTTCTACAAATGCTGAACCTCGATAAGTGGCCCAATTATCGGTCCTCAGGTTTAGGGTCCATTCAGACATCCGTAGGTGTTTTGCGGTCCAGAAGTTGCGGATCCGCAAAACACGGATACCGGCAATGTGCGTTCCGCATTTCACGGACCGCAGATCGCCGGCACTATAATAGAATGGACAAGAATAGGACATGTTCGATTTTTTTTGGGAACAGATTGGCGGATCCGGAAATGCAGATGCGGACAGCACATAGTGTGCTGTCCACATTCGTTCCGGCCCCATTGAAAATGAATGGGTGGGTCCGCACCCGTTCCACAAAATTGCGGAACGGATCTGGACCCAAGTTGTGGGCGTGTGAATAGACCCTTACACCTTCCAGGAAAATGGAAACAAGAGGCAGCGGTCACAGATTTCACTAATAAGGAGGGAGGTCTAAAACAAGCACTCCATTTACCAATGTCTGCAGAAATGATGGTCTCATCTGCTTCAGCCTTTGCAATGACCTCTCCCCTTAAAAAAAGAAAAAGTTATTAAAATAATTATCACAGGTGACCTTCACAATACCATCCAGACTGCTTTTCCTGCTTGCTTACTTAGTTTTAATTTTGGACTTGTTTTTTTTTGTTTTTTACTTTTTATTTTAGTCACACAAAACATTTTACTTGTTTATTTCAGATGTTTTGATAAAGAAATCTATGAGAAAAGGCTAAATCACATCTTCTACGTTAGGAAAAAAAAATATCAATGGACAAAAATGCAGTACGTGTTCTAATTTCCTGTTGGCTAATGTAATATCTGAAAGTGTGCGGTTTAAAAAAAAAAAGAAAACGAGTGCAACCACCCTTAGGGCTCTTTCACACGAGTGTGCCCCTTGTGGGAATCACGCTCCGTGTGAGAGAGGGATCATGCGTTCTGGACTTATGATAATGCCCTGCGCTTCTGTGATAGGTAACGCAGAGGCACATAGCATTATCAATCATGATAATTCTGTGCGCTTCTGTAGTCCAGAACACAGGATCCCTCTCACACGGAGCGCGATTCCCCCAAGGGACACGCCTGTGTGAAAGAGCCCTTAAACTATTTGTACAGTGGATACTTACTTATGAACACTAACTAAAATAAAGCGCTGTGTCTGGCATGGCTTTTGCTGCTAGCAAGCTGCAGAAAACAGACTAATAATAACTGTGATAAGCAAAGATTGAAATAAATGGACTCCTTGCAATGCTTTCTTCCGGTGTTGTGGCTGCATTTGATCTCAGATACTTTAAGTGCAATCAGCCTCCTGCTATACTAGACAGCCCGTCTGAGACAGATTCAAGTCTGTGCCAGTCCCCCCCCCCCCCATTATCCTGTTCCATTCTAGGAACAGAAAAAAACAACAAAAAAAAAAACAAAGAAAGAAACCCGACACAATATGACACAAACGAACAATGCCTAAGACCCGTGGACTACAGCGGGGTCCATCATATTTCCAGCATTTTACAGAAGAAAACAGAGCCGCCAGCTGCACTACTTTGTCCAGATTATTTTATAGAGACTCCAATGCAGACGTTAAACTACCCTAAATGTGCTGGGGGGATTACAAATCTAATGTGACAACCTCTAGTGAAATGCTCAAAAATCCCGGCAAACCTTGTCCTTTTGATATTTGGATCCCAAATGAACGGTTGTCTTAAGGATAATAGGATGAATTAAAAGCTGTAGTAATTCTATAGCTTTTATCTCTGCGACTTCTGATGTGCTGCTGTAGTATTAAGTGCGAGTTCACCCATAGTTTTTTTGTGGTGTTTTTTGCAGTTTTAGGTCCAGCTCCAGATGTTAGTTGGTCTATGGGAAATCTGAAACACAGGGCACACAGGTTTTCTTGTTACTGGCATTTCTGTTAATTAAGTGGCTTTTTTTGGCAGGATGTTGAAGATTTTGATGTTTTGACATATGGAGAGAAAAAAACTGCAGAAAATAAAAATGTAGTTCAAACTGTTGTTAAGAAGAAAAAAAAAAAAAAGGGGCGTGGCTTCGGCATGGCGGCGTGAAGACGCATGTAAGGAGAGCTCCGTGACCTGCCTCAGGAGAACTAGCACAGATCGCCTTCCTAGCTGACTTTTCTGGCCATGACTAAGGGGAGAAGATCGAAGAGTCAACCTGCGGTCCCCCCTTAACAATCCATTGGCCGTTTCCTCCGATCTAACCAGCAAGGAGGCTGGGAGTCACCTGTAATGGCGGCCGCTTCTTCCTCGCTGCGGCCAGCGGCACAGCCGTTTTCACCAGCGCTAGCATCGGAGCTCCCTCTCCCACAAGAACAGCGCCTGAGTGATCAATGCTCTACTCACTCAGCTCCGGTCTCCCTGAACGACACCCGACCGGATCCTTCTCTGCGCCACGCAGTTTTGAATCAGCCGGATCCTACAGGTACCGCCACTCAGGCTAGATCAGGGCCTGCTAAAGATGGGGGCCTGCATGCCCGTGCCTCTTCTCCTCACCAGGTGAACATTCACGCAAACGGGTCTACACAAACCCCTGAGAGGTACAGTGCACACACCAGCACTCCTATCACTAGCCCCTCAAGGGGTTCCACTGGGGTGTTGCCGCCATCTCTGAGGAATCCTAACCTCACTCAGGGCCACATGTTACCTGCCCCTGTTACCCAATCTCCCAGTCAAGATATACCTGCTATCTTCTCATCGCTGACACAGCATCCAGAGGAGTCTCAGGGGTTCCCCCCACCCCCTTCCTCCATCGACCGCACGCTGGCAGAACTTTGGGAGATGGTGCGGGCGTTACCCACGAAATCTGACCTGGAGGTACAAGTGACCCGCATTGAGGCCAAGCAAGCCCAGGCGCTGCAGGCAGTCCGTACGGAGGTTCAACAGTTGGACGACCGTCTATCCTCGCTAGAACACGAACATGCAGCTACAGCCGCTGTGGTTCATTCTCACTCTGTGGCCATGTCTGCACATACCTCTCAATTGCAGGACTTCTCTTTACATCTTGACGACGTGGAAAATAGGGACCGTCGGAACAACCTTAAGATCCGCAACATCCCGGAATCGGTCCCCAACGATCAGTTGCACTCCATCGTGGTCGACATTTTTAATTCGATCTTGGACGATCCTCCTCAGACTAAGATCGAGCTTGACAGGGTTCACAGAACCGCAGGACCCAGAAACCGTGACATGGATAGGCCACGTGATGTCATCTGCCGGGTTCACTTTTACATTGTAAAGGAGCGTATCCTGCGCAAAGCCTGGGAAAAGAAGGATCTTTTCTTTAAGGACATTCCGATTACTATCTTGCCTGATGTTTCTCACCTAACCCTATCTATGCAGAGAATGGTGAGACCCCTGCTAGAAGCAATCAAAGAAGCAGGAGCATCATACCGCTGGGGTCACCCGTTCCACATCATTGTCAGATACCCCGACGGCCAATCTATGCTAGTCCGCTCTCCGGCTGACCTTCAGGATCTGTTCAGATTCCTTGACATCCGTCCATTCACAGTCCCGGATTGGACATTACCCTCATTCCTGCAGGATTTGCCTCAAGGTCCGGATTTCCCAAGAAGATCAGCGTCTCCTTTCTTGAGACGCACATCTCCTGGCCGTTCCGGCTCAATCCGCGGCCACCTTTCCAGGCCCCGCTACCAG
This sequence comes from Bufo gargarizans, assembly GCF_014858855.1. Lineage (NCBI taxonomy): Eukaryota > Metazoa > Chordata > Amphibia > Anura > Bufonidae > Bufo > Bufo gargarizans. Next base: position 599,979,835 of record NC_058082.1, read on the forward strand.
CCTCCACGGCGCCTTCCACCGTCTCCCCGCTGATCCACCATTTTGATCTCTACTACTGAGACTTTCCGCCTGCATTTTTGAATGGGTCTTCGTTGGGCAGTTCTTCACGTCTCTGCACCTGGGCCTCACCACCAACCTTTCCCACCTGTATTCCTGACAGGGACTATGATGAACTCCACTTCGCGTCCCTTCAACTCCTGATGTTGTTTACGATCTTGCGACTCGGTTCTCAGTTTAGCCTCTATGTTTCCTGTTACCCTCCTGTGCTCCCTTCATTTTACCTGTCATTTAGGTGTAATATCTTACATCTATCCTCTCCCCTTTTCCCTGTCCGGGCCACTCTACAATTTAGGAAGGGGTCTCACAGGTGCAAAATGTTCCACCTCATGTTTAGGTCACTAGGCGTTCTCCTTGAGATTAGGTTTCATTTTTTCTTCTAAGCGCCATCCGTTCTACCTCCCCAACTAGGGCACTGTGAGTCCTTTCCTTAATACTCTTTTGGATAGGTCTCTCACAGTTACTTTTGTTATTGCAGCTGTTACTGCTTATAGCTAGAACCCGTCCATTCTTTCTCTCCACTTCTCTCTCCTTCTTATCTTTCCCTTCCCTAGTCCCTCTTTCCCTCCCCTTCCCTTGACAGCACACTTCTCTCTCACAAAATTACTGTGTTCATTTTGCTCTGTATGACTTGTTATTCAATATGTCTGATATTTTATTAGTCTCCCTTAATGCACAGGGTTTGAACCTGCCGGAAAAGAGATCTTCTCTCCTGCGTCTCCTATGGAGAAAACGAGCTCACGTGGCGTTTATCCAGGAAACTCATTTCCGCTCCTCTTCTACTCCAAGGCTCTTCGATAGACGTTTCCCTCATGTCTACCACAGTTCGGACCCTGACTCTAAGACGAAAGGAATCTCAATCCTTATCTCCAACGCAAACTCCTGGGACCTGATTGATTCTCGCACTGATGGAGCTGGCAGGTACCTGTTTGTAAAGGGAAGGTTAGCTGGTACTTTAGTTACATTGGCGTCTGTTTACGCCCCTAACACAGGACAGGTTAGTTTCCTGACCAAGACCCTTAGAGCCTTGGAGGATTTCACCGAGGGCCTCTTGATTCTTGGAGGTGACCTTAACATCGTATTAGATCCTCGCTTGGACTCCTCCAAGGGTCAAGTTTCTTATCCCCACTCAACCATTTCCAAGCTTAAAGAGCTCCTCTTTTCCCAGCAACTTACAGACCCATGGCGCATTTTATACCCGACATCCCGAGACTATACATTCTTTTCTCACCCTCATAACTCCTACTCCAGGTTGGATTATTTCCTTCTGAACCATGCTAGACTAGACCTTCTCACTAGGGCGGAGATCGACCCAATAACCTTTTCTGATCATGCTCTGATCTCCATATCGCTTTCTTTTCCATCCCACCAAACCAGGGCCTGGCATTGGCAATTAAATAACTCACTTCTACAAGACTTACAGGTCTCTTCTGAAATACGGAAGGACCTAGCTGAATACTTCGAGACTAACGTGGCTCCAGAGAGTGATCCCCTTACTATTTGGGAGGCCCACAAATGCTTTATTCGAGGCTCCTTTATAAAACTAGGTTCCCAGTTGAAAAAAGAAAGAGCGGCAAAAATAACTTCCCTCCTTTCACGCATTCACGTGTTAGATCAGCAACACAAACAGACCCTGGACTTGCAGTTGGGAGCTGAGCTCACCCAGCTCCGAGACCAGGTTCGTTCTCTTTGCCTCTCAAGAGCGAAGGCGACCTTAGTCAAATGCCGTAGACACTATTACGAACATGGGAATAAACCGGGCAGAACCCTAGCCCGGGCTCTGCGGAAAACTAGGCTTTGCTCTTATGTTCCACATGTGTCTACCCTTTCCGGCTCTAAGGTCTCCCTACCACGGGAAATAACAGAAGCATTTAGATCCTACTATCACACATTGTATAACTTGGAGGACTCCCATCAGTCTACTGTCCGTGAAACAATGCCCTCAATGAGGACTTACCTTGAGTCCGCGGGCCTTGCATCTCTCCCCCCGGAGGCGATTTCGACACTAGAGACTCCCATATCATTGACTGAGTTACAGGCTGCTATTAAAGATTCCCAAACAGGGAAGGCTCCTGGTCCAGATGGACTCACGCTACCCTACTATAAACAATTTGGGGACATTTTATCTACTCATTTTTTAACTGCCTTTAACTAATTTGATACGACCCGTTCTCTCCCTAACGATACCCTTAGAGCACACATTACAGTCGTCCCCAAGAAAGGGAAGGACCCGACCCAATGCCACAGCTACCGTCCCATCTCACTAATTAATGTGGACCTAAAATTGTTCTCGAAAATACTTGCTTCACGTCTCCTGCCTCATCTCCAAAAATTAGTCCATCTAGACCAAACTGGGTTCTTACCCTTAAGAGAGGCCCGGGACAATACGACGAGAGCAATAAACATGATTTACCAGGCTGTTACTTCTAAGACCCCGACATTAATCCTGTCAACTGACGCCGAAAAGGCATTTGACAGGGTTAATTGGAAATTCATGTTTGAAACCCTTCGTCATATTGGACTAGGTGAGAAGATGATGTCTAGAATTATTAATCTTTACTCCAACCCCACGGCAGTTGTCAAAGTGAATGGCCAATTTTCCTCGCCCCTGTCCATCCGCAATGGAACGAGACAGGGTTGCCCCCTTTCCCCTCTAATATTTGTTCTATGCCTAGAACCGCTTCTGTGTCACATAAGGGGGAACCCCGATATTGCTGGTTTACAGATACTTGGGACCTCACATAAAGTCGCAGCCTACGCTGATGATCTCCTATTTTTCCTTACCAACCCAAGGGTTACCATCCCAAATCTGATGAGGGAGCTTAAAATATACGCCCACCTTTCAAACTTTAAGATTAATTATCAGAAATCTGAAGCCTTAAACATTAATCTCCCGTCTGCCACGGTCACGTCGATTTCTGAGAACTTCCCCTTTAAATGGGCACGCTCGTCTCTAAAGTACCTTGGAATATTCTTGACCGGTCCCTATAGGGTCCCTACTAGACTTCACTCCATTTTTCCCCATACCTCGCCTTTATGTTGGCGCTGTGGCTCGGAGAGAGGCACTATTCTACACACATTCTGGAGCTGTCCTTGTCTTTCGGGTTTTTGGGATTCGGTGTGGTCAATTACATCTAAATTCACCTCATATACTCTCCCTAAGACTCCGGGGTTCTTCCTACTCCATCAGTGCGAGATTCCTCTCTCCTCCTACAAAAGGTCGGTGGTAAGACATCTAGTAAACGCTGCAAGAGCTTGTATCCCGTCTCTCTGGAGGCAACCATCTGTTCCCTCTGTTTCCATGTGGATCAACAAAATCCAGGAGACCATGAGAATGGAAGATCTCACCTCTACATTAAGGCGCACTGAGAAGAGGTTTACTAAAACTTGGAGCCATTGGTTGGAATTCTATGGTTCCGCAGAATGCAGAACACTTCTAGCACAGCCGTGAGAGTGAGGTCTGTTGTTGCCTTTCCTCTCCCTCTTCCCTTCCCCCTCCCCTTCTCTTTAATAATTTCATCCTTTCCCCTTTTTTCTCTTTTCCATTATTTGTCTGTCTGTGACCCAGATTATTCAAATTGTTCCACATATGTCGGCGTGGTATCCCAACGGGTACTATGCCTCTTTGCTTAACAATTGTCATTTGTTATATTTTAATCCTACTCTGTGATCTCAGTTCATTCTCTGTTTTATGACTGCATTGATCCTTGGTACTTGGAAATTAAAATGAAAAACTTAAAGAATTTACAAAAATAAAAAAAAAATAAAAAAAAATTTAACGCCACTAAAAAGATAATGCCATAACAACTGCATGCGGTATGAAAAAAAAATAACACATGTGCAATTTCTATGCTTTTTGTGGCAAAAATCAGACAAAAAAAAAAAAAAAAAAAGAAGTCTTCTGTGTAGGGACTCTGCACAATCTTTTTTTATTATAAAGACTCCCACCACGATAAGCTAATCACACTGATTGTCCCACCAGAAGCAACAGCGATCACCTATAATCTTTCGTTAACCAAGTGTTTCATTTTCCTGCAGCGCCACCCCAGGTGAAATAATGTATTACATGTCGTACACTGAAACTTGTATTTCAGAAGGTCTTCGAGAAATGGTGCCACATGCATCTCTCCCTTATGGATGACATATTTTATGATGTCTTACCATGGGCTGACCACGGAGCTGTGTCCCCAAGCCACATAGGAGGCTTTATTGTCTCTAGCGGGTGACGCAGTGGCCACATAGACTTGGTTATCTAAAGCCCTAGAAAGGCATAACAATTCAATATGAGACACACAGATTAACATGGCTCAGCTTAACATTTCAGGATCCTTTGACGCTTAGGCTACTTTCACACTGGCGTTTCAGGGTCCGCTTGTGAGATCCGTTTCAGGGCTCTCACAAGCGGCCCAAAACGGATCAGTTCAGCCCCAATGTATTCCGAATGGATAAGGATCCGTTCAGAATGCATCAATTTGGATGCGTTTGGTCTCCGTTGCGTTTTTTAGACGGTCACTAAAACGCAGCTTGCAGCGTTTTGGTGACCGCCTGACTATGCGGAGCCAAACAAATCCGTCCTGACTTACAAAGTAAGTCAATGGGGACGGATCCGTTTTTCACTGACACAATATGGTGCAATTGAAAAAGGGATCCGTCCCCCATTGACTTTCAATGTAATCCAAGATAGATTTTTTTTTATTTTTTTTTTATGAATAATGCAAACAGATCTGTTATTAACTACTACAAGCGTTTGCATTATTTGTGCGGATCCATTTGTGCAGATACAAGACGGATCCGCACCAAATGCGAGTGTGAAAGTAGCCTTATTTGTAGGGAATATAAAAGCCAACAAAACCTCGTACTCCAAGATTAATAGGATTACTCTAGGACAGGGATGGTCAACCTGTGGCTCTCCAGCTGTTGTAAAACTACAATTCCCACCATGCCCTGCTGTAAGCTGATAGCTGTAGGCAGTCTGTGCATGCTGGGAGTTGTAGTTTTGCAACAGCTGGAGAGCCACAGGTTGGACACACCTGCTCAAGGATGAGGGCTGCTTGGAGCCCAAACCCACTGTAATCTGACATAGGACATAGAATCACAGCTAGCTGAAGCATAAAGCAATTAGCAATGACCCTTTGGGCATGCCTATGAGGTTTAGGGAAACTCTGCACATACACCTCAGTGACAGTGACCAGATCTCGACCCTCCAACGATGTCATGTCCTTAACTAGGTTTCTGGCCTAGTTGTGGACGGTTCAGAACTATTTCTCTTCCGGGTGCATACACAAACTCCAGAATCTAATTCTTCTGCACATGCGCCAAGGAGAGGGAAAGTTCTTACCCCATGCACAGTGCAAGTGACCTCAGTGGAAGCTGGATTTCCAGAAGAGAGTAACCTGACCGGGGTCCAAGGAGGCCGATGCATGCAACTTCAGAAAGGTAAGTACAGTTGCAAGAAAAAGTATGTGAACCCTTTGCAATGATATGGATTTCTGCACAAATTGGTCATAAAATGTGATCTGATCTTCATCTAAGTCACAACAATAGACAATCACAGTCTGCTTACACTAATAACACACAAAGAATTAAATGTTACCATGTTTTTATTGAACACACCATGTAAACATTCACAGTGCAGGTGGAAAAAGTATGTGAACCCTTGGATTTAATAACCGGTTGAACCTCCTTTGGCAGCAATAACTTCAACCAAATGTTTCCTGTAGTTGCAGATCAGACGTGCACAACGGTCAGGAGTAATTCTTGACATTCCTCTTTAGGCCCCTTTCACACGAGTATTCCGCGCAGGTGCGATGCGCGAGTTGAACACATTGCACCCGCACTGAATCCGGACCCATTCATTTCTATGGGGCTGTTCACATGAGCGGTGATTTTCACGCATCACTTATGCGTTGCGTGAAAATCTCAGCATGTTCTATATTCTGCGTTTTTCACATAACGCAGGCCCCATAGAAATGAATGGGGTTGTGTGAAAATCGCAAGCATCCACAAGCAAGTGCGGATGCGGTGCGATTTTCACGCATGGTTGCTAGGTGACAGTCTATTCACTGTATTATTTTCCCTTATAACATGGTTATAAAGGGAAAATAATAGCATTCTGCATACAGAATGCATAGTATAATAGTGCTGGAGGGATTAAAAAAAATAAAAAAATTAACTCACCTTCTCCTCTTGATCGCGTAGTTCCCGGTCTCTTCTTTACTTCTTTAATGATGAGCTGTGGGCTAAAGGACCTGTGGTGACGCCAGATCACATGCTCCATCACCACGGTGATGGAGCATGTGATCTGACGTCCCCACAGGTCCTTTAGCCCACAGCTCATCATTAAAGAAGAGACCGGGAACTACGCGATCAAGAGGAGAAGGTGAGTTAATTTTTTATATTTTTTTTAACCTCTCCAGCACTATTATACTATGCATTCTGTTTTCAGAATGCTATTATTTTCCCTTATAACCATGTTATAAGAGAAAATAATACAATCTTCAGAACATCAATCCCAAGCCCGAACTTCTGTGAAGAAGTTCAGGTTTGGGTACCAAACCTGCGCGATTTTTCTCACGCGAGTGCAAAACGCATTACAATGTTTTGCACTTGCACGGAGAAAAAACGCACGTGTTCCCGCAACGCACCCGCCTCTTATCCAGGCCAAAAATATGACGCCCGTGTGAAAGAGGCCTTATAGAACTGTTTCAGTTCAGCAATATTCTTGGGATGTCTGGTGTGAATCGCTTTCTTGACGTCATGCCACAGCATCTCAATCGGGTTGAGGTCAGGACTCTGACTGGTCCACGCCAGAAGGCGTATTTTCTTCTGTTTAAGCCATTCTGTTGTTGATTTACTTCTATGCTTTGGGTCGTTGTCCTGTTGCAACACCCATCTTCTGTTGAGCTTCAGCTAGTGGACAGATGGCCTTGAGTTCTCCTGCAAAATGTCTTGATAAACTTCGATGATAGCAATCCGTCCAGGCCCTGACGCAGCAAAGCAGCCCCAAACCATGATGCCCCCACCACCATACTTCCCAGTTGGGATGAGGTTTTGATGTTGGTGTGCTGTGCCTCTTTCTCCACACATAGTGTTGTGTGTTTCGTACAAACAACTCAACTTTGGTTTCATCTGTCCTCAGAATATTTTGCCAGTACTGCTATGGAACATCCAGGTGCTCTTGTGCAAATTGTAAACATGCAGCAATGTTTTTTTTGGACAGCAGTGGCTTCCTCTGTGGTATCCTCCCATGAAATCCATTCTTGTTTAGTGTTTTACGTATCGTACATTAGTTAACAGGGATGTTGGCATATGCAATAGACTTTTGTAAGTCTTTAGCTGACACTCTAGGATTCTTCTTCACCTCATGGAGCAGTCTGCGCTGTGCTCTTGCAGTCATCTTTACAGGACGGCCACTCCTAGGGAGAGTAGCAGCAGTGCCGAACTTTCTCCATTTATAGACAATTTGTCTTACCGTGGACTGATGAACAGCAAGGCTTTTGGAGATACTTTTATAACCCTTTCCAGCTTTATGCAAGTCAACAATTCTTAATCGTAGGTCTTCTGAGAGCTCTTTTGTGCGAGGCATCATTCACATCAATGCTTCTTGTGAAAAGCAAACCCAGAACTGGTGTGTGTTTTTTATAGGGCAGGGCAGCTGTAACCAACACCTCCAATCTCATCTCACTGATTGGACTCCAGTTGGCTGAAACCCAACTCCAATTAGCTCTTGGAGATGTCATTAGTCTAGGGGTTCACATACTTTTTCCACCTGCACTGTGAATGTGTACATGGTGTGTTCAATGAAAAAACATGGTAACATTTAATGCTTTGTGTGTCATTAGTTTAAGCAGACAGTGATTGTCTATTGTTGTGACTTAGATGAAGATCAGATCACATTTTATGACCAATTTGTGCCGAAATCCATATCATTCCAAAGGGTTCACATACTTTTTCTTGCAACTGTATATTACAAATCGTCTCATATAGGTGCATTCTCTGTGTTATCAAGCTGCCTTTGCAGGACCTAATGGGTCCCAGATAACCCCTTTAACCGCCTCCGGACCGCCTAACGCAGATCTGCGGTCCGGAGGCGGCAGCTCTGCGCAGAGTGACGCATATACGCGTCATCTCGCGAGAGCCGTGACTACCTGTGAACGCGCGCACACAGGCGCGCGCGTTCACAGGAACGGAAGGTAAGAGACAGGATCTCCAGCCTGCCAGCGGCGATCGTTCGCTGGCAGGCTGGAGATGCGATTCTTTTTAACCCCTAACAGGTATATTAGACGCTGTTTTGATAACAGCGTCTAATATACCTGCTACCTGGTCCTCTGGTGGTCCCTTTTGTTTGGATCGACCACCAGAGGACACAGGCAGCTCAGTAAAGTACCACAAAACACCACTACACTACACCCCCCCCTGTCACTTATTAACCCCTTATGAACCCCTGATCACCCCATATAGACTCCCTGATCACCCCCCTGTCATTGATCACCCCCCTGTCAGGCTCCATTCAGACGTCCGTATGATTTTTACGGATCCACGGATACATGGATTGGATCCGCAAAACACATACGGACGTCTGAATGGAGCCTTACAGGGGGGTGATCAATGACAGGGGGGTGATCACCCATATAGACTCCCTGATCACCCCCCTGTCATTGATCACCCCCCTGTCAGGCTCCATTCAGACGTCCGTATGTTTTTTATGGATCCACGGATACATGGATCAGATCCGCAAAACACATACGGACGTCTGAATGGAGCCTTACAGGGGGGTGATCAATGACAGGGGGGAGATCACCCCATACAGACTCCCTCCCTGATCACCCCCCTGTCATTGATCACCCCCTGTAAGGCTCCATTTAGATATTTGTTTTGGCACAAGTTAGCGGAAATAGATATTTTATTTTTCTTACAAAGTCTCATATTCCACTAACTTGTGTCAAAAAATAAAATCTTACATGAACTCACCATACCCCTCACGGAATCCAAATGCATAAAAATTTTTAGACATTTAAATTCCAGACTTCTTCTCACGCTTTAGGGCCCCTAAAATGCCAGGGCAGTATAAATACCCCACATGTGACCCCATTTCGGAAAGAAGACACCCCAAGGTATTCCGTGAGGGGCATATTGAGTCCATGAAAGATTGAAATTTTTGTCCCAAGTTAGCGGAAAGGGAGACTGTGAGAAAATACCAAAAAAAAAAAATTTCCGCTAACTTGTGCCAAAAAAATAAAATAAAAAAAATTCTATGAACTCGCCATGCCCCTCAATGAATACCTTGGGGTGTCTTCTTTCCAAAGTGGGGTCACATGTGGGGTATTTATACTGCCCTGGCATTTTAGGGGCCCAAAAGCATGAGAAGAAGTCTGGGATCCAAATGTCTAAAAATGCCCTCTTAAAAGGAATTTGGGCCGCTTTGCGCATCTCGGCTGCAAAAAAGTGTCACACATGTGGTATCGCCGTACTCAAGAGAAGTTGGGCAATGTGTTTTGGGGTGTCATTTTACATATACCCATGCTGGGTGAGATACATATCTTGGTCAAATGCCAACTTTGTATAAAAAAAATTGGAAAAGTTGTCTTTTGCCAAGATATTTCTCTCACCCAGCATGGGCACATGTAAAAAGACACCCCAAAACACATTCCCCAACTTCTCCTGAGTACGGCGATACCACGTGTGACACTTTTTTGCCGCCTAGGTGGGCAAAGGGGCACACATTCCAAAGAGCACCTTTAAGATTTCACAGGTCATTTTTTACACATTTTGATTTCAAACTACTTACCACACATTAGGGCCCCTAGAATGCCAGGGCAGTATAACTACCCCACAAGTGACCCCATTTTGAAAAGAAGACACCCCAAGGTATTCCGTGAGGGGCATGGCGAGTTCCTAGAATTTTTTATTTTTTGTCACAAGTTAGTGGAATGAGACTTTGTAAGAAAAAAATAAATAAAAAATAAATCATCATTTTCCGCTAACTTGTGACAAAAAATAAAAAGTTCTATGAACTCACTATGCCCATCAGTGAATACCTTAGGGTGTCTACTTTCCGAAATAGGGTCATTTGTGGGGTGTTTGTACTGTCTGGGCATTGTAGAACCTCAGGAAACATGACGGGTGCTCAGAAAGTCAGAGCTGCTTCAAAAAGCGGAAATTCACATTTTTGTACCATAGTTTGTAAACGCTATAACTTTTACCCAAACCATTTTTTTTTTTTTATCAAAGACATGTAGAACAATAAATTGAGTGAAAAATTTATATATGGATGTCGTTTTTTTTGCAAAATTTTACAACTGAAAGTGAAAAATTAAAAAAAAAAATCGTTAAATTTCGATTAATAACAAAAAAAGTAAAAATGTCAGCAGCAATGAAATACCACCAAATGAAAGCTCTATTAGTGAGAAGAAAAGGAGGTAAAATTAATTTGGGTGGTAAGTTGCATGACCGAGCAATAAACGGTGAAAGTAGTGTAGTGCAGAAGTGTAAAAAGTGGCCTGGTCATTAAGGGTGTTTCAGCTAGGGGGGTTGAAGTGGTTAAGTTTAGGACAAGGACAAGGACAATAACATCTGAGATATTAATCCAGAGTCAAGGGGAACCTATTAAAGCAGGGGTCAGTAACCCGACACGCCAGATGTTGTGAAACTACAATTCCTAGCATGCTCCATTCACTCCTATGGGTGTTCAAAGAACAGCTTAGCAAGATACATGCTGGAAGGTGTAGTTTTACAAGAGCTGGAGTGCCAAAGGTTGCTGACCCCTATGTAAAATCAATTATCTTAGAAATTAATTTTGAATAAACTTTCATGCTTACCGAGCTCTTTGTAGTAATTCCCAATGTGCTGGACCAGTCGTCATATTAAACGCCCCTGGGTACACCAACAACTGACACCCTAGATTTAAGGCAGAAAATAAAATAACTGTTAAAGGGGCTGTCTAATTTAGAAAACTTATTTTCATATCCAAAATCAGGGATCGGAGGAGGGCCCTCTGTTCAGGATCCTCATCTCTTGGCCACAGTGAAGAGTAGAGGACCTGTCCATAGACCCCCTTTTGATTTGAATGGGTATAGAGCAATACTTCATTTCTCCTGTGTTTGGGCTTTAGGGAAATTGAACATTTACTACCAGGTTTTGCTGGAAGTCTCAGCAGGACGACACTTTATGATCTGCTTATTGTCCAGAGACCCTTCTAACAAGAGAACCCCTTTAAGTAAGTGACATGTAAAAGAGTATTCTGGTTTCTGCAAATAAATGTAATTCTTTGCACAAGGCCTCGCCGCAAATTGAGGGCCGCAATGCACGAACACCGACTGTAGGGCAGCAGCAGCGGATCCCTTTAATGGGTCCGCGATCCGCTTATTCCGCAAAAAGATAGAAACTTTCCTGCAGAAACACTCCTCATGAAAATACTGGCACCACACAGTGCGTCAGTACAAAAAGACCCCTTTATATTGTGCACTAGTACAAAAAAATCCCCCCCTTCCTTTCAGATCAGACCCCATATAAAACCCTAAATGAGACCCCCCCCCCCCCCCATCTCAGGCCAAACCCCCTTTATACCTCTTGGTCAGACCCCATATAAGACCCCAGTTTTAAACCTCAGATCAGACCCCAATTAGACCTCCATGTAAGACCCCGACCCAATATCAGACCCCCAGATAAGACCCCCATATCAGACCTCAGACCAGACCCCTATATCAGACCTCCAGATCTATTAGACCTCTTGACCCCCATTGGACCTCCAGGACCCCAGTCAGACCTTTAGACCCCTATTAGACCTCTTCAGACCCCCAGTCAGACATCAGATCAGACTGTAAAACAATAGTCACTTACCTCTCTTGTCGCCACTCTCACTGTCCTGGCTGTCTTCTCTTCTCAGGGCCCGCACTGCAGTCACCTGACATCCTGCAGCGTCAGGTCAGAGTGCGCTCTGTACGTCCCGACGCTGCAGGAAGGCAGGACACAGCAGCGCGGACCCTGAGAAGAGCGAGCAGGAGGAGGGGTAAGTACTGTACAGCGCTTCTCTCCCCCTCCTCCTGCAGACTAGTAAGCGCTTCCATTATGGAAGCGCTCACTAGTATTCCCCTTATAAGATGCACTGCATTTATAAAGGGAAAAGCAATGAGTGCTTCCATCTGTATTGATGGAAGCGCTCATTGCTTCTGGCACCCCCCTGAGAGCCGGCACCCAGGGCGGACCCCCCCCCCCTGAAAAACTGAAAGAAAGATACAGAAAATTGTAAAACTTTTCATTATACAAAGAATAGCACTTAATCACTGAACCAGAACATCCCGTTCACTTGTACTTCACATTCTAGCTCTTTGCACAGTATGATTACGAAACATGCCTTACAGAGGAATTATTATTATTATTATTATTATTATTTATTATTTAAGCGCCATTCATTCCATAGCGCTGTACATATGATAAGGGGTGCACATACATAATACAGACAATTGCACTAATCATAAACAAAATGAGTTACAAACTGGTACAGAAGGAGAGAGGGCCCTGCCCGTGAGGGCTTACAATCTACATGGTATGGGAGAAGGACACAGTAGGTGCGGGTTAAGTTGGTCATGGCGGTATAGAGGCAGCAGGGTCACTGGTTGTAGGCTTGTCTGAAGAGGTGGGTTTTCAGGTTTCTTTTGAAGGATTCCACTGTAGGTGAGAGTCTGATATGTTGGGGTAGCGAGTTCCAGAGTATGGGGGATGCACGGGAGAAATCCTGGAGTCGATTGTGGGAAGAGGCAATAAGAGGAGAGGAGAGAAGGAGGTCTTGTGAGGATCGGAGAGTGCGTGTGGGGGTGTATCGGGAAATTAGCTCAGAGATGTAGGGAGGGGACAGGTTATGGACGGCCTTGTATGTATTTGTAAGTACTTTGAAGTGAATTCGTTGGGCAATGGGGAGCCAGTGAAGGGATTGGCAAAGGGGAGAGGCAGAGGAATAATAGGGTGAGAGGTGGATTAGTCGGGCAGCAGAGTTGAGGATAGATTGGAGGGGTGCGAGAGTGCTAGATGGAAGGCCACAGAGGAGAATGTTGCAGTAGTCTAGGCGGGAGATAATGAGGGCATGTACAAGTATTTTCGCAGATTCAAAGTTAAGGAAAGCGCGGATGCGGGAGATGTTTTTGAGTTGGAGACGGCAGGTGGTGGAAAGGGCTTGGATGTGCGGTCGGAAGGAAAGGGCAGAATCCAAGATCACTCCAAGGCAGCGGGCTTTGTTGACTGGGGATAATGTGCAGCCATTGATCGTGATAGATAGGTCTGTAGGGGGGGTTGAACAAGATGGGGGAAAGATTATGAATTCTGTCTTATCCATGTTAAGTTTAAGAAAGCGAGAGGCGAAGAAGGATGATATAGAAGATAGACATTGTGGGATTCTAGATAGTAAGGTGGTGATGTCTGGACCAGAGAGGTAGATTTGTGTGTCATCAGCGTAGGAGTGATACTGAAAGCCATAGGACTCTATGAGCTGTCCCAGGCCAAAAGTGTAGATAGAGAAGAGCAGGGGTCCTAGGACAGAGCCTTGCGGGACACCAACAGAGAGGGAATGAGACGAGGAGGTGGTGCGGGAGTGGGAGACGCTGAATGTCCGGTCTGTGAGGTATGATGTGATCCAGGAGAGGGCCAGGTCAGTGATGCCAAGAGATGAGAGAGTTTGCAACAGAAGGGAGTGGTCAACAGTGTCGAAGGCAGAGGACAGGTCAAGGAGAAGGAGGACAGAGTATTGTTTCTTGGTTTTGGCTGTGAGTAGGTCATTGGTGACTTTGGTAAGGGCAGTCTCGGTCGAGTGGTGGAGTCGGAAGCCAGATTGTAGGCGGTCAAAGAGGGAGCAGGAGGAGAGGTGGGAGGACAGTTCTGAATGGACATGTTGTTCAAGTAGCTTTGAGGCATACGGAAGAAGTGATATGGGGCGATAACTGGACAAGGAAGATGGGTCAAGTGAAGGTTTTTTGAGGATGGGTGTAATGGTAGCATGTTTAAAAGCAGAGGGGAAGACACCAGAGTTTAGTGATAGGTTGAAGAGATGAGTTAGGGCTGGGATAAACACTGCAGTGAGGTTAGGGATGAGGTGGGATGGGATTGGGTCAAGTGCACAGGTGGTCAGATGAGATTTGGAGAGTAGAGTGGAGAGTTTACCTTCTGTAATGGTAGAGAAGTGGGTTTTGGGAGAAGAGGACCGAGCAGTTGTGTAGAGGGTCTGTGGGGACTGTGTAGTAAAGCTTTCTCTGATGTGGACTATCTTTTGTTTGAAATATTTGGCAAAGTCCTCAGCTGAGAAGAGAGGAGAGGGTGGGGGTGCTGGGGGACGGAGAAGGGAATTAAAAGTGTTAAAAAGTTGTTTAGGGCTGTGGGACAGGGAAGATATGAGAGATGAGAAGTAAGCCTGTTTTGCATCAGCGAGTGAGGATTTAAATATGAGGAGGGATTGCTTGTATGCGGTGAAATGATCTTTAGAATGGGATTTCTTCCATTGCCGCTCAGCAGCCCCTTGAGTTTTTTGGTCAGGTTGGTGTGCCAGGGTTGTCTGTTGATTTTCCGGATTTTGTTGTGTGTGAGGGGGGCAACAGTGTCCAGAGCTGTACTTAATGTGGTGTTATATAGGGTGGTAGCAGCTTCTGGGTCTTGGAGGCAACAGATGGTAGAGAGTGGGAGAAGAGAGTCAGAAAGCAAGCAAAAGTCAAGCTGTTTGAGGTTCCTGCGGGGGTGTGCTAGTGTGTGGACCGGGGGGGCTACAGAAGAGACCAATGAAGAGAAGGAGAGTAGATTGTGGTCGGATAGGGGGAGAGGCAAATTAGAAAGGTTAGATAGGGAGCAGAGGCGGGAAAAGATCAGATCCAGAGTGTGACCATCTCTGTGGGTGGGAGCTGAAGACCACTGTGATAAGCCGAAGGAGGAAGAGAGCGACAGGAGTTTAGAGGCGGCCGAGTGGCAGGTGTCAATAGGGATGTTGAAGTCACCCATGATGATAGTGGGGATGTCGGCAGAAAGAAAGTGTAGTAGCCAGGTGTTAAAGTGGTCAAGAAATGTGGTGGCTGGGCCTGGGGGGCGGTAAATGACTGCTACTTGAAGGTTGGAGGGAGAGTAGATGCGAACAGAGTGTACTTCAAATGAGGTGAGCATAATGGAGGGTGGCAGTGGAGTTGGGCTGTAGGAGCAGGTGTCTGATAGGAGAAGACCAACTCCTCCACCATGTTTGCAGCCAGGGCGGGGGGTGTGAGTGAATTGAAATCCACTATAAGAGAGTGCAGCAGGGGAGGTGGTGTCTGAGGGTGTCAGCCATGTCTCTGTGAGACCCAGAAAGGAAAGGTTTTGAGAGATGAACAGTTCATGGATGTATGACAGTTTGTTACAGACGGAGCGCGCGTTCCATAATGCTCCTGCAAGAGGAACCAAAGGCACAGGGGTCAGAGGAATGGTAATTAGGTTTAAGGGGTTGCAGGAATTTGTAGAAGGAGATTTGTAGTGGGACATGGAGGTGATAATGGGGATTTGCTGAGGGGGTCCTGGATTTGGAGAGATATCACCAGCAGTAAGGAGAAGCAGAGAAAGTGTTAATAGATGAGAATAGGAGAGGGCATGAGGTGTCTGTTTGTGTTTGGGAAGGAAGTGTTTTATGTTGGCAAACAGGTTTGTGCAAGCGGTCAGATGAGAAGGTAAGATGGACGAAGAGATGAATAGTTCCTTGCTGGGTGAATGGATGTGGGGGTATTTCAGGAGGTTGTGGACAAGTAGGAGGAGTACGAGGAACAATTTAAACATTGTTTGCATTGACTATGTCTGTTAATACCTGTGGTCCCCTTCTGGTCCAATTCTGGTATAATTCAGTCTGTGCACTTAAAAAGTTGCACTTGAGAGATGTTGCATGTGGAAAGACCAAGGTCTGGAAGACCTAAGACCTTAGATTTATACCACTCAGTGATCAATCAGGTGTGACCAAGAGGGGAGGGGGCTACATATGGCCAAATCAAGATAGCACCAGATACAGGGGTGAAATAGTCAATGTAAACAAATACTCAATAAATCCAGCAGGATAAGAGACATTAATAGTTCAATGCAATCATACCAAGATTTAGAAGGAGAGATGAGAGGGGGTGGACAATATCAGACTGGAAAAGCTGGGTGTAGCAGTAAGCTTCAATGCAATCATACCAAGATTTAGAAGGAGAGATGAGAGGGGGTGGACAATATCAGACTGGAAAAGCTGGGTGTAGCAGTAAGCTTCAATGCAATCATACCAAGATTTAGAAGGAGAGATGAGAGGGGGTGGACAATATCAGACTGGAAAAGCTGGGTGTAGCAGTAAGCTTCAATGCAATCATACCAAGATTTAGAAGGAGAGATGAGAGGGGGTGGACAATATCAGACTGGAAAAGCTGGGTGTAGCAGTAAGCTTCAATGCAATCATACCAAGATTTAGAAGGAGAGATGAGAGGGGGTGGACAATATCAGACTGGAAAAGCTGGGTGTAGCAGTAAGCTTCAATGCAATCATACCAAGATTTAGAAGGAGAGATGAGAGGGGGTGGACAATATCAGACTGGAAAAGCTGGGTGTAGCAGTAAGCTTCAATGCAATCATACCAAGATTTAGAAGGAGAGATGAGAGGGGGTGGACAATATCAGACTGGAAAAGCTGGGTGTAGCAGTAAGCTTCAATGCAATCATACCAAGATTTAGAAGGAGAGATGAGAGGGGGTGGACAATATCAGACTGGAAAAGCTGGGTGTAGCAGTAAGCTTCAATGCAATCATACCTGGAGATGAGAGAATTGGGTGATGGTCAGTAAGCAGTGATGACAAAGAGGAATCAATATCCATAATATTACATTCTGGTATAATTCAGTCTGTGCACTTAAAAAGTTGCACTTGAGAGATGTTGCATGTGGGCAGGAACCTTTGATTTAGCAAAAAAGGGTAAAGTGATATATTTTAGCACACTGCACTGAGGTATATTGATGTATATTACTACTCTACCTCCAGAGCTGGCTGCCTTCTTAATTAAGTGCCTGGAAATGCAATGGCAATTTAAAAAAAAAAAAAAAAAAATTTGTAAATAAGTAACCCTGGTATGACCACCGCTCCCCTCTGCCAGGGGGTGTAGCAGGGAGATGCCCTCTTGCAGAAGTAGATGTGTTCTGCAGGGACAGTAGGTAGGGGTATCACAAAGACAGATCCTTCCTACAATAAAGCCAGCTAATACGTCCATCACCACGGGTCCAGCTTCTCTCACCACATGCATGGACCACACCAGGTCAACTTATAGAGAAGCTCTCCATTCTAGCAAATATCCCCCCCTCCCTTATGATGTCTATACATCCTTATAGAGCACAAGGAGTGTTTGTAAGGCCTCATGCACACGACAGGATTTTTTTCACTGTCCGCAAAACGGGGTTCCGTTGGTCCGTGATCCGTGACCGTTTTTTCGTCCGTGGGTCCTCCTTGATTTTTGGAGGATCCACGGACATGAAAAAAAATGTGTCCGCCTGGCCGTGCGGAGCCAAACGGATCCGTCCTAAATTACAATGCAAGTCAATGGGGACGGATCCGTTTGACGTTGACACAATATGGTGCAATTGCAAACGGATCCGTCCCCATTGACTTTCAATGTAAAGTCAGGAGTCCCTTTTATACCATCGGATCGGAGTTTTCTCCAATCCGATGGTATATTTTAACTAGAAGCGTCCCCATCACCACGGGAACGCCTCTGTTAGAATATACCATCGGATTTGAGTTACATCGTGAAAACTCATATCCGACAGTATATTCTAACACAGAGGCGTTCCCATGGTGATGGGGACGTTTCTAGTTAGAATATACTACAAACTGTGTACATGACTGCCCCCTGCTTCCTGGCAGCACCCGATCTCTTACAGGGGGCCGTGATCAGCACAATTAACCCCTCAGGTGCCGCACCTGAAGGGGTTAATTGTGCGTATCATAGCCACCTGTAAGAGATCAGGGCTGCCAGGCAGCAGGGGGCAGACCCCCTCCCTCCCCAGTTTGAATATCATTGGTGGCGTGCGGCCCCCCCCCCCCCCCTCCCTCTATTGTAATAATAACATTGGTGGCCAGTGTGCGGCCTACCCCGGCCCCCCCTCCCTCCCTCTATTGTAATAATAACATTGGTGGCACAGATCCTCAAATCACGGATACCAGCTGTGTGCGCCCCGCACTTTCCCATCCTAATCTTTTATAAAAATGCCTATTCTTGTCCGCAAAACAGACAAAAACAGGACATGTTCTATTTTTAATGACATTCGTGTTTTCTCCTCATTTGTTGCAGCCCTGTAGAAATGAATGGGTCTGCAAGCAATCTGAAAAAAAAAAATATGCATCGGGTGCAGACTAAAAAGATGGTTGTGTGAATGAGACCTAATGACATCTTGATTCTTATCAGAAGGTCACCTGAAATAACTTTAAGGCTGGGTTCAGACCTGAGCGTTCTGAAACGAGCGCTCTGTATGCGCGATTGTACGGGCGTTTACAATCACGCATACAGAGACAGGCGTGCGCACATTGTCGCGCGTTCCCGAATATCTATGTGCAAGAACGCGCGACAAACGCCCAAAAAAAAGCTCAAGCACTTGTTTGAGCGTCGGGCGTTTTACAGCGCGATCGTACGCGCTGTAAAACGCCCAGGTGAGAACCATTCCCATAGGGAATCATTGGTTCTTGCCTGTTGTGCGTTTTACAGCGCGTAGGAACGCGCTGTAAAACGCTCAGGTGTGAACCCAGCCTAAAGGCTATGTACACAAAAAAAAAAAATTGATGGTTGTATTTTTCTCATTTTTGGCTAAAAATCCTTTTTTCAGTTGGCTTTTATTAAAAGTATTAAGCCGTTCTGTCACAAAGGTTTAACTCTTTTTCTGTGTGTCTTGTACTTTCACTTTGTGCCAGTCATTTAATAACCCTCATCTCTAATTTACTAAGAGATCATAAGCACTTATTTAAGCCACATTCTTATCAGTATGATAAGAACAGAGTTATAATGAGTGTTTATAAGGGCAGAGAGCAGAGATAAGGAGTCCGTCTGCTCCTGGTCTGACGGAAAAGACTGAAAATTCAAAGGGTGCTACTAGAGCATCTCAGCTCTGTACAGACAAAAAAGACCCCATATTTTTTAATAAAGACCAATTTAAAAAATTATTTTTAGCTCAAAATGAGTACAATGCAATAATAAAAAAATGCCCCCAAAAGAGTACATAGCATCTAAACAAAATACATCAAATAAAGCCAAATACAATGAATTCTCACCTTTCTTGGTATAGATTTGGGCCAGTTCTGCGAACCTGATGTCATAGCAGATGCCTACTCCAATTTTGCAAAAGGCTGTTAAAAAATATTAAGAGATTACATTCTACACCTTGATGCCAGGGATGTGAGACGGTCATGTCATACACTGCACTATTCTGCTGTGTTCACCCTAAGCAGAGTCCAACATACGTGTATCAAACACAGAAAGACTGTCTCCAGGACTGAGTGTTTCTGACTCCTGGAAACGAATTTTCCCTGGGATGTCAATATTAAACAGGTGGATCTGTGGAAGTAAAAAGAGAAAAATAAAGACTAAAATTAGATACCTTGTGTCTAACCGTACCTACGGATTAAAGAAAAAAAAATAACTCAAATAAATTTACTTAAGTTGTTGTTTCCTTTTCTGCACAATGGGACTTGAGACATACTGATAAAACCAATCAAGGACTTATATGACAAAATACAGAGCTCCAGACCCCTGCTCTATTGTGCACGACTTGCAGCTGCCACTAGAGGGAGCTCTCTGCTACAGACTTCTACAGCAAATATTGACCTCAGCAATAAGGCGCCAATTACACGTCCGCAATTCCATTCCGCATTTTGCGGAACGGAATTGCGGACCCATTCATTTCTATGGGGCCATGCGATGTGCAGACCGGAACCGGAAATGCGAACCCGCACTTCCAGGTCTGCAATTCAGATCCCGAAAAATATAAAACATGTCCTATTCTTGACCGCAATTGCGGACAAGAATAGGCATCTTCTATTAAGTGCCCGCGATTTGCGGTCCGCAAAATGTGGAACACACATTGCCAGTGTCCGTGTTTTGCGGATCCGCAGATCTGCAAAACATACACGGATGTGTGAATGGACCCTAAGGCTACATGCAAAATGCAGAACGGAATTGCGGACGTGTGAATGGAGCCTAAAGCTACATGCACACGACTGTATGCGTTTTGCGGTCCGTAAAAAAAAACGGATGTAGTTCCGTATGGCATCCGTTTTTTGGGGCGGATCCATTGTAATAATGCCTATCCTTGTCCGCAAACTAGAAAAAAATAGGACATGCACACGGTGTGCTGTCCACGTTTTTTGCGGACCCATTGAAATGAATGGGTCCACATCCTATCCCCCAAAAAAAAGAACGGACAAGGAAACAAACAACGTTCGTGTGCATGTAGCCTAAGTCTGTAAAGCATTCATAATATCGGCTGCGGGCTCGGAGGCTGTGCGATGAAGAGCATGGGATTTGTAGCTAAAACAGAAAACTAAAAAATAAATCTTCATCCCCTATAAAGATGTTTTAAGAAAGGACTTAGCAGAGAATGCTATGTGTAACCGGTGACTTATAATACGGTACAGTCAGATAGGACACGGAAATAATCTCATGTTAGAAAAAATGTTGATCAACAATGGTCCAATTTTGTTTATTATATTGATTGCGTTTTCCGACACTTTAACTGATGATCTATCCCCTGGATAGGTCATCATCTGATCGGTGGGGGTCCGACACCCAGGAACCGCATCGATCAGCTGTTTGAGAAGGCACCAATGAACCCGTGAGCGCCGCTGCCTTCTTGCAGCTTTTCCTAGGCCCGTGACGACACAATCATCGGTCACGTGGCCCAGGAGCAGCTCAGTCTTATTGGGGCTGATATTCAATAACAAGCACAGCCGGTATACAGATGTAAGTGCTCGGTAAACTACGAGAAGGCAACAGCGCTCACAGGAGTGCCAGTACCTTCTCAAACAGCTGATCAGCCGGGGTCATGGGTGTCGGACCCCCGCCGATCACATACTGATGACTTATCCTGACGATAGGTCATCAGTTAGAAAGAGTCGGAAAACGCCTTTAATCTGGCTTCCAAAAAGGAAAAAACAGGCAGATTCTATGTATGAATTATACATGTAACATTGCCACATTAAGGCTACTTTCACACAGTTCGTGTTTGATCAGTGATTGTGAGCCAAAACCAGGACTGGAGCCAACACAGAGATAAGGTGTGAGGGAAAGTTCTGCACCTGTTCTGTGTTTTGGACCCTGCATGGTTCTGGCTCTCAACCACTGATGGAAAACTCTGACTGTGTGAAAGCAGCCTAAGGGTCCATTCACACGGACACCCGGGCATGTGCATTCCGCATTTCACGGACCGCACATGGCTGGTACTTTAAGGGTCCATTCACAAGAGTTTTGCGGTCCGCAAGTTGCGGATCCGCACATGGCCGGCACTTTAATAGAAATGCTTTTTCTTATCGTGTCTGCGGACAAGAATAGGACATGTACTATTTTTTGCAGAATGGAAGTGCGCATCTTCTCCGGCCCCATTGAAAATTAATGTGTCCGGATCCGTTCCGCAATGTGTGAATAGACCCGCAATGTGTGCGGATGTGTGAATAGACCCTTACACATACAACCGAGGACAATCAGATACATGTAGAGCAAATGAAAAATGATAGATTGCGACTTTCTTACAAATCCCCCCCCCACGGTCTCTATGTATCGCAGTGTTTATAGAGGCTCCGTTACCTTCCTGTGCTTTACCAGTAATGTACCATCTGGGCCATAAACTGTACAAGTGTTGTACAATTTCCCAGAATCCTCTTCTGGAATTGAACCTTAAAGAAGAATGACATAATTAGACATAAGACCTTCAATGACGTGTACAGGACACATACAGGTATATGAAGAGACTACATGAGGATTATGGTTTTTGTGTGAGGAGGGAGCAAAAGATTGTATGGCCAGGGCTGTCAGTGGTGTACATAGAAGAAGGGGGGCCACAGCAAAATGAGCTCCACATTATGGCGATGGGGTCTGCCGCTTGTTCCCTTCTCCATGCCATTTTTCATGATCCTTGGGACAATTGCATACCCCCTTGTTTGCTCACTATGCAGTTCCTCTGGAGAGCTGAATTAGTTCCTTGCCAAATGTTGTTGTAAAAAGCAATGGCTTAAAAACAAAAGTTGCAAGGACCCGTTTTGCGAATTTTGTAATGCCTGTGCGACAATATTTTGTTGCATCGGAATTTTTGGAAGGGGCAGGGGTCGGGATCCGGTAAATTTACTATCATGCGTAAAAGAGGAATACAAACGACTCCAGTCAGGAGCTGGAGAAGTTTGTACTCCAGGGGCACAGACTGATGGTGGTGCACCTAATTTCTGACAAGGTGCATGCCTCGTCATAAATTAGGTAAATCCTCCATCAGCGCAGGGGAAACAAAGACCAGTGTAAAAAGCCAGTCTTTGTAAATGACCCCCAACGTCCTTGCTGTGCCTTGCTGGACGTTCTGCCCGGTGGTGCACATCAGCGCCATATCTGCAGAATGTTAATTGAGGGCAGGATGGTGGTGCGAACAAAAAGGACACTGCAAGTACTCGCCATGCGCTGCTCACCAGTAGTCATCTGGGCGCTGCTGGAAAGGTAAGTTTTATAACTTCTTTGCCTCCTGTTAGACATTTACACCCCCACAGCAGCAGCATGTCGGTGGTTTAGTAACTAGAGCTCTGCTGACAGGTTCCAGTACTACGGCAGATGACAGGTCCTCTAACACATCACCAGTAACACTGCATCTTACCTCCGATTAGATAGATGCCACATTCCTTGGCCACGTCTGATAACACCTGCGTGGACGGCCCAGGGATCTTCTCGGCATACTCAGGAAAGAAGTTGGTACCATAAGGAGAATTGAAGCACTCCTAGGAAGAAACAAGGCCACAAAAGCAAGATTATTACTCAATAAATAACTTTCCTTCAAGAGCTGGTGGGGAGATAGCTGGGGGGCACCCTCCCTGCAGCCTCTGCCACATGACCTGGGGGGCGCCCTCCCTGCAGCCTCTGCCACATGACCTGGGGGGCGCCCTCCCTGCAGCCTCTGCCACATGACCTGGGGGGCGCCCTCCCTGCAGCCTCTGCCACATGACTGATAAATGGAGATCAAAGATGTAATAACGAGGCGCCCGGCCATCTTCCCGGGAAATACTTGCATCGCCTGCATAAGGAGCTGTTCAGACAGATTTTCAGGTGACTGGTCACAATGAATCTCAGTAGTCATGGCCGGTTCATCTGAAATAGGCCCGGCACCTTATCAACGCCGTGGGGGATCTTCAAGGACAACCTGCCATCTGTCTTAAGGCTGTATTACACCGCCTGATGTGGTAGATGATTGCTTCCCTCCCGGCAATCGCCTTCTCGCTAGCGGAGGAGACCGCTGCTATTACATGCAGTGATCTCCTCCGCAGCATGGGAAGGGGCGATCGCTATGCCACCGCTCATCCTCATGCTGTATAGTGGTTTGCCGGTGGCAGATTGCTATTAGGCTCCATTCACACGTTCCTAAGTGTGGTCCACATCCGTTCCACAATTGTGCGGAACCATTCATTCTCCATGGGGGCGGAATGGATGCGGAGAGCACACTATGTGCACTTCGCATCCGCATTTCCGGAGCGCGGCCCTGATCTTACGGTCCGCAGCTCCGCAAGAAAAAGGAGATTTTGTATAACTTACCAGTTAAATCTCTTTCTCGCTCTTCCTTGGGGGACACAGACCTTGGGTATAGCTCAGCTCCCTAGGAGGCGTGACACTAAGTAAAACTGTTAAGCCCCTCCTCCATCAGCTATACCCTCAGCCTGGAGATAGAGGCTACCAGTTGCGTGTCCAAGTAGTGAAAGGATAACAACCAATAACGGAAACAACCAGCCAGCAACCCAACGGGGCGCCAAACCATAACCCTGTAACCAAACACAGAAGGGTGGGTGCTGTGTCCCCCAAGGAAGAGCGAGAAAGAGATTTAACTGGTAAGTTATACAAAAATCTCCTTTTCTCGCCCATTTTCCTTGGGGGACACAGACCTTGGGACGTTCAAGAGCAGTCCAAGAAGGGAGGGACCACAAACCCAAGGCGGAACACCACCAGAGCATCAGGAAACCGCTGCCTGCAAAACCAGGCGGCCCAAAGCAGCATCCGCTGATGCATGCGTATGCACTCTATAGAACTTTGTGAAAGTGTGCAGAGAGGACCAAGTGGCTGCTTTGCACAACTGTTCAGCCGAGGCCCGATGCCTCTGCGCCCAGGAAGCTCCGACTGCTCTAGTGGAATGAACAGTGACGCCGAAAGGCGGAGCTCTGCCCTTGGCTCGATAAGCCTCAGACACCGCCAGTTTAATGAAACGGGCAATAGCCACCTTGGAGACCGCCAAACCCTTGCGCGAACCCTCCGGAACCACAAACAGGGAGTCCGTGCGCCGAAAGGATCCGGTGACCTCCAAGTAAATCTTCAACGCCCTGACCACATCCAGACGGTGCAGTTCCCGTTCTCTGGGGTGGGAAGGAGAGGGACAGAGCGACGGAAGGACGATGTCCTCATTGATGTGAAAGGCGGAGACCACCTTTGGCAGGAAGGTCGGGACAGGCCGAAGCACAACCTTATCCTGGTGGAAGATCAGGAAAGGTTCGGAGCAATAAAGAGCCGCTAACTCCGACACCCGTCGGAGAGACGTGATGGCCACAAGAAAGATGACCTTGCAGGACAGAAGGCGAAGGGAGACCTCCCGTAAAGGCTCGAAGGGGGCTGATTGGAGCGCCGAGAGCACCACATTCAGGTCCCAGGAAGGAACTGGAGGGCGGTACGGCGGAACAGAGTGAGCCACCCCTTGTAAGAAGGTCTTAATTGGCCCAAAAGGGGCCAGGGGACGCTGGAGAAGAATAGACAGCGCCGAAATCTGACCCTTCAGAGAACTGAGGCTCAGCCCCAGGTCCAGACCCGACTGGAGGAAGGACAGGATTGTGGGAAGAGAAAACCGGAGAGGTGGGATGCTCCGGGACTCACAGAACCCCAGATAGGACCTCCAAACCCGATAGTAGATCCTAGAGGATATGGGCTTACGAGCACGGATCATGGTGCGGACTACGTCCGCGGAGAAACCCCGTCGCGTTAAGACGGCGGTCTCAATAGCCACGCCGTCAAACGTAGCGAGCCTAAATGCTCGTGGAAGATCGGTCCCTGAGAGAGAAGGTCTTCCCTGGAGGGCAGTGGCCACGGTGCGTCTGCCAACAGCAACATTAGGTCGGCGTACCAAGACCGGCGGGGCCAATCCGGGGCGATTAGAATCGCGGGGACGCCCTCTGCCGCGATCCTCCGAAGAACCCGTGGCAGGAGGGGAAAAGGAGGAAAGACATACAGAAGGGAGAATTCGCGCCACGGAAGGACGAGCGCGTCGGCGCCGTATGCCTTCGGGTCCCGTGCCCTGGCCAGGTATAGGGGGACCTTGTGGTTGAATTTGGAGGCCATGAGGTCCACGTCGGGGCGACCCCAGCGAAGACAAAGGGCTTCGAACACCTCTGGGTGCAGGGACCATTCTCCCGGGTCGATGGTGGACCGGCTGAGGAAATCCGCCGCCCAGTTGTCCACCCCCGGGATGTAAATCGCAGATAAGGCCGGCACGTGCGTCTCCGCCCAGAGGAGAATGAGGGTCACCTCTTGCATCGCTGCAGCGCTGCGAGTGCCTCCCTGATGGTTTATGTATGCCACAGCCGTGGCATTGTCCGATTGGATCCGAACAGGGTGGCCCCTCAGCAGATGGGTCCAGTGTCTGAGGGACAGAAGAATCGCCCTCAGTTCCAGAATATTGATTGGAAGTTTGGACTCCGATAGAGACCAAATGCCCTGGATGGACCGGGGAGGGAAACCCCCCCCCCCCCCCACCCCCGTAAGCTGGCATCGGTGGTAATCACCAGCCAGTTCAGTGGAAGGAAGGACTTCCCCCTTAGAGGGATATGCAACCACCAGCCGAGGGAAGCCCGAGCCAGGGGAGGCAGAAGAAAGGTCCTGTCCAGACTCCTCGGTGATTTGTCCCAGGCCGACAGAATTGCCCTCTGAAAGGTGCGGGATCGGAATTGTGCGAATGGCACCGCTTCGAAACAGGCAACCATCTTTCCCAACAACCGCATGCTGGATCTGAGGGAAGGGCGGTGATGACGGAGGAGACTGCGAACCGACCCGCGAAGGTCCAGACGCTTGTCCGACGGAAGGCGGACCTCCGCCAACTCTGTATCCAGGAGCATCCCCAGGAAGATCAGCCGTCTGGAGGGGGTAAGGGAAGACTTGGGGTGGTTGATAATCCAACCGAACCGCGTCAGGGTCTCCAGAGTGAGTTCCACACTGCCGGATGCCTGAGAGAAGGAGGGTGCCTTGACCAGGATGTCGTCCAAGTATGGGAGAAGAAAAACACTTCTTGAACGTAGAAGGGCCAAGACAGGGGCCAGGACTTTGGTGAACACTCGAGGAGCCGTCGTCAGACCAAAGGGAAGGGCGACGAATTGGAAGTGATCGTCCCCCACCGCGAAGCGCAGGAAGCGGTGATGACATGGAGCAACCGGAACGTGGAGGTATGCATCCTGAATGTCGATTGAGGCCATGAAATCCCCTCTTTCCAGGGAGACCACTGCGGACCTGAGAGACTCCATCCGGAATCTATGCAGTCGGAGAAAACGGTTCAGGCGTTTTAGGTCCAAGATCGGTCGCACTGAGCCTTCCTTCTTGGGAACCACAAAGAGGTTCGAGTAGAACCCCCTGAACCTTTCCGTCGGAGGCACGGGGGCGACGACACCCTCGTCCATCAGAGAGTGAATGGCCGCGAAGAAGGCGGCCGCTCGTACGGGATCCCGCGGAGGACGGGATCGGAAGAAACGGTCTGGCGGAATGGACGCAAATTCGATTTTGTATCCGCAAGATACAATCTCGAGCGCCCATGCGTCTGAGATGTGGGCCCGCCATACGTTCCTGAATAGGAGAAGGCGGCCCCCCACCCGGGTGGGTGGGGGCGCACCTTCAGGCAGAGGGCTGCTGGCCTGTGGGAGCCCGTGCAGGCTGGGACTTGCGCCAGGTAGGTTGCGTCCGAAAAAACGGCTTCTTGCGTCTATCCTGGGCTGGGCCAGAGGAAGAGGAACTGGCCGCGGGTCTAGACCCGGTGGGCTTGCGAAAGGACCGAAAACTGGACGAACCAGCGCGACCACGGGGGGCGCCCTTTGGCCTGGACTGGGGGAGGTGAGTACTCTTCCCACCCGTGGCCTCTGATATAAGTTCGTCCAGACGGGTTCCGAACAGGCGGGAACCCGTGAATGGTAGGCCGGCCAAAGAGCGTTTGGAAGCGGCGTCCGCCGCCCAAACCTTCAGCCAGAGTTCCCTCCTGACAGAAACTGCCAGGGCAGAGGAACGGGCAATGAGGGCACCCGCATCAAGGGAGGCCTCACAGACGAATTTTCCGGCCTGAACAATTAGTTGGACTAAGGAACGGAGGTCCTGAACAGGGACGTCCGACCCCAACTCCTGTTCCAGTTGCAAACCCCATTCAGAGACCGCTTTACCAACCCAGGCGGAGGCAAAGACCGGTCTAAGGGCCGAACCAGAGGCAGTAAATATGGCCTTGGAGAGGGATTCCGTACGACGGTCCTCAACAGACTGGAGGGAAGATCCGTCCTGTACAGGAATAGTAGTGCTTTTGGACAGGCGAGCCACGGGAGGATCAACCTTAGGCGGGGATGTCCACGTGGTCACAGAATCCGCTGGAAAGGGATAACAAATGTCCAGCTTTTTGGGTGTAATAAAGCGGACGTTAGGCCGAGTCCAAGCCTTGGATACCACAGAAGAAAAATCAGCGTGTATGGGAAAAACCTTGGAGGCCTGTTTGGGGCGGAGAAAGGACACGCCGGCCTGTTCAGAGCTGGGGGGGTCATCGTGTAGCTGAAAGGTATCACGGATGCTAGTGATAAGATGCCCCACCGCGGACGCCAATTTGGACGGAAGCTCTGAGTCCATGTCCACGTCCGAATTCGCCAGTTCTCCCTCAGAAAGCGTATCCCTTTGAGAGGATAGACTTGACTGAGCTCGCACGCATGGCGGAGAGAGCGAAGCATCTGGAGAAGATGTGCGCTCAACCCTTGAACGTTTCTGAGTATGCCGGGCCCTGGAAGATTCGCTGGGAGGCAGGGAACCAGTGGGGGCGGCAGAAACGGTAGTCCCAGCGGGTGCGACAGGGATTGTGGCAGCCTGCGGGAGAGGCGGTCTATCCACGAGACGGCCCACTACGTGTGTAAGGCTTTCCACCGCCTGAGACAGAGACCTAGCCCAGTCAGGGGGTTCAGAGGCACCGGGGGGCGCAGCGGGAAGCGGGCCCTGCACCGGGACCTGACATGCAAGGCAATGCGGCTCAGATTGCCCACGCGGAAAAAGTTCCTTACAGGCGGTACAGGCATGGTACCAGGGTTTGGGGGCACCCGTGGGATCTGACATGCTGAAGTGTGGCTGTACTCTAATATAGAGACCACAAAGGGTTATAGCAGCTATGACCAAGAGGGTTAGGAGAGGGTTAACTGTCCTACCAGTGCCTCAGAAGAACGTCAGGAGTAGAGATGGCCCAGATCAGCAGCAGCAGAGAGCAACGAACAGCAGTCAGCCAGCAGATAGCGCCCACAGAAGCCGAGCGATGTACACAGGAGTTTAGAGTCTCCCACCGTGTCCCAGCTTCCTGTCAGGAGTGAGGAAACGCGGGAAACCTCAGCAGAAGCGCGGGGAACAAGCTCCGCCCCTACAGCGCTTGAAATGTCTCCTGAAGGAGAACTTAACTCCGCCCCCAAAATGACGCGCGCGTAAGCCACGCCCCCTGCTGCCGAAAACGCTCTCAGGGCTAAGAAGAAGCCAGAAAATAAAGGGCCCGCAGGCCCCTAGAGTGCGGCGATGTGCCCAGGTGGGTGACCTTTTTGCCACCATGTCCCTTGCTCCGCCGAGCCCGATCTGCCCATGTCGGGCATAAGCCCCGCCCCCCCGCTCTCGGAACGGAGCGGGCGGCGGCGGGAAGGGAGAGAGTATGCCGGGCCCTGAAGAAAGCAGCGTGGGGGGAACGGCGTGGGGGTGCTGAGGATATACCTGAGGGGAGCTGGGGAGGGTCTGCTTGAGCGCTCAGCTCTCAGGGCTAGCGACCACGGGTGCCCCCCTTACCCAGAGGGGTAGATGCTGCAGATAGGGACGGGGTATGGGCTGGAATAGCCATCTCACCGGCCGACGTCTTCACCCTCAGTTCCTTCCAGCAGGGTCGCCCCTTCAGCCACTGGCACCGCAGTGGCAGGAAGCTGGAAGAGGGGCTTGGCGTGCAGGCGACCCCCTAGCTGGCGGGATCCTCCTATTGCTGCCCAGATCCTCCTATTGCTTCTGTGGGGGAGGCAGCAGTGCAGATAAGTTGGCACTGGCGCAGCTCAACCCCGGGAGAGCAGAGAGGTCCATGTGTCTCTGGTATCCCTAGGAAAAAGTAAAATAACAAAATTAGAGGAAAAATAAAATAACAAGGAGAAAACAGCCCTGCAGTAGCAGGGGGTGTCTTGCCTCCTTGGACACTAAGCTAAAACTGGTAGCCTCTATCTCCAGGCTGAGGGTATAGCTGATGGAGGAGGGGCTTAACAGTTTTACTTAGTGTCACGCCTCCTAGGGAGCTGAGCTATACCCAAGGTCTGTGTCCCCCAAGGAAAATGGGCGAGAAATAGAGCATGTCCTATTCTTGTCCGCAGACTTCTCTATTTAGCGCCGGCCATGTGCGGCCCGGTGTAATGCAGATCTGCAATACACCACGGACGTGTGAATGGACCCTTAGACACCACGATCTGCCGCCTGCAAACGTACATTTTTTAACTTGTCAAAAGACTTGGATTGTCTGATGCTCGTTCATCAGGCAATCGGTGGCAGAATTAAACTGCCAGATGATCGCTAACGATCGGTCATGCAAACACTCGTTAGCGATTATCTGCCGAAAAATTGGGCAGTGTAATACAGGCTTCAGTAAATAGTTGAAATAACAATGCAAAGGGAAACTGTGCTGCTCCTCTGTTATTTCGCTGTGAAAGGTATGAAAAAATTAACAACTGGGAGTTACCAGTCTCCTTGTCCCCACACGGTCTGATACGGCCAGCAATGATTGCACAATGGCAGTGCTTTTTTTACGGATGGGACTGGAAACATCCAGTAGTCAGTTTATTCATTAATTCCCAGCAGGAATAACAGTATTCTAAAAACAAAACAAGTTGGGGGAAAAAAAAATACAGAATTTATTGTTGCGAAAAGTAAAGGACTTTGATCACCAAGGGCACTTAGAGAGATGGCACAACATAAAGGTGAAGCAATGGAGTGCGTTTGCTCAGTGTCTGATCTGCGGTCTAGCAAAGAGAACTCATGTAAATAAGATAAGAGGGGAACCTGTATTAGAAAACAAATTCCAGTTTTCTATGCAATTAATATATCTGACTAAGGGCTGCTTCTCACGAGCGAGTCCATTACGGGAATCACGCTCTGTGTGTGAGCCTGATCCTCCCTTCTGTATCTGCAGGAGTGCAGAGCATTATACAGACTTATAATGCTGTGTGTCTCTGCTTGACCTTACTTCTACAGGATCATAGTGGCATAAATCTTCACTATGATCCTGTATCAGTAAGGTCAAGCAGAGACACACAGCATTATAAATCAGTATAAGGCTCTGTTCACACTATGACCATGATTTCTGTTTAGAATGAAGCCAGATTCACTGTTAAGGGTCAGGCGCAGGAGCTGAGCACAGTCCACAGTAGCTGCGTTATACAGAAGACCCACTACCTGCAGTGGCCATTTAACCCCTCAGACACATTTCCGTTCCGTGGAAAGAGAGAACATGTCCTATTATTGCTCGCAAATCACGTTCCGTGGCTCCAGTCAATGGGTCCGCAAAAAAACTGAACACATATGGAAATACATCTGTATCTCTTCCGTTTTGTGGAACTATCTATTGTAAATTTTACACCCAGCCCTATTTTTTTCTATGTAATTACTGTATATGCCATACAGGAAAACAGAACGGAAAAAAACGGAACAGAAACTTAAACACAATGAAAAAAAACGGAACGGATCAGTGAAAACCGGACCGCAAAACACTGAAAAAGCCATACGGTCGTGTGAAAGAGGAGATTATGTATATATCTATCTATATATGTGTAAGCATAAGGGCCTGTGTTGGAGCATCCATTTAGGGCATCTGTCCCAGATTCTACAAAACAGTAGACAAAATATCCTGCACGCAGGACTTTATTCCGGCTAAAAAAACGCTTAAAAAGTGGACTCCTGACGGAAACCATACGGAACAGAACAGAATAAACTAGCGCAGATGTGAACGAGCCATAAATAGCACCGCCACATCCGAAAATATTATAATATCACATTACTGACCCCACCAGGTGAATTTTTTTTTTTAAAAAGCAGAATGCCAGAATTGCATATGAAATGATCAAAAAGTCTTAAATAAAAACTACAGCAGCTCATCCTGCAAATACACAGATAGGTTGAAAAATAAAAAAGTTATGGCTCTTGGAAGGCAGGGAGAAAGTAGGAAAACGTCTCTGCCAAAATGAGTTGCTAAGGGGTTAAAGAGGACGCTCCGGACATGTGATTTTACAAACACTTGGGCTATTCATTAAATAACAACCATGGACTCTGCATTCCGCACCTCTTATTCCTGCGCACCTGCAGGTTCAGGATGGAGACTCACGTTCACACACGGAGCGCGATTCCTGCGATTAACTCACTGCATGATCTAGCAGGCGATTACCGGGAGGGAAGAGTTCCTTCCCAGCAATAGCCTGCTCGTTAGCAGAGGAGACGGCTGCTATTACATTCAGGCATCTCCTCCACAGTATGGAGAGGAGAGGTAGTTATGCCATCGCCCATCCCCATACTGACTAGTTGTTTGCCAGCAGTAGATCGTGAATACACTGTGCGATCAAAAGAGGATTTTTAAAGGTCTTCTGTCACCCCCCCAAAAGTCTCTTTTTTTGGGGGGGGCTAATTAAAATCCTTATACTGCGATTTTTCAATATATAGGGCTCTTATCCTTTTCTGTTGGCTAGTTTCTTTCAAAACGGCACTCTTATAATATGCAAATTACCTCTCTACCAGCAAGTAGGGCGTCTACTTGCTGGTAGCCGCCACATCCTCCTTTAAAAAAAACGGTGACGTCATCGGCGCAGGCGCACTGAGGAAGCGAGCGTCCTTCTCTCAGAGCGCCTGTGCCGAATGAGGTGCAGGCGCGGGATTTGAATTGCAGACAGGGCCAGCCGGAGGAGGAGAGCGCTCGCTGACCCTGTCAATCAGCAGGAGAAGGGGGCGTTTTTTTTAAAGGAGGATGCGGCGGCTACCAGCAAGTAACCGCCCTACTTGCTGGTAGAGAGGTAATTTACATATTATAAAAGTGCAGTTTTTAAAGAAACTAGCCAACAGAAAAAGGGAAGAGCCCTATATATTGAAAAATCGCAGTATAAGGATTTTAATGACTTTTGGGGGGTCACAGAAGCCCTTTAAGCATGCTGGAAGATTCCAATTGCCCAATAAACGAGCATTCGATCCTCGCTGATGTCTAATACAGCCTTAAGATCCATGGACATACTCACGGGCAGGGCCACGATCTGCGCCCCTTGCTGTGCAGCCTGTTTTATCAGCTC
Organism: Bufo gargarizans; assembly: GCF_014858855.1. NCBI lineage: Eukaryota > Metazoa > Chordata > Amphibia > Anura > Bufonidae > Bufo > Bufo gargarizans. The sequence goes on from NC_058082.1 coordinate 600,012,658, forward strand.
AGATGCTCTTTTCAGGTTATCGGATTTCACCGGCGACACCAGGAGCTGCACTAAGGCCACTTTAAATTCTAGGGAGACAAATGGAGGTTTCAGGATCAAAGACGTGCGACGCCATATAGCAGTGTGCCGCGAGGCTGCAATCACACAGAGCAGCTCCAAAATGAAGAAGACTCAAAGAAAGACAGATTTTGTATCCATGTCTGTGTTTAGCTCAAATAATTGCACCAAAAACTGGATGTGGGAATCCAGGCTTCTGCCAGGGGTGAACCAGTGGCATCACCTTATGCCTTATTCACACGTCAGTGTTTGGTCAGTGTTTTCCCATCAGTTATTTTGAGCCACAACCAGAAGTGGAGACGACACAGAGATGAGATATAAGGGAAAGATCTGCTCCTGTTCTGTGTTTAGAGCCGCAGCTGGTTTTGGCTCAAAAAAAACCCCAAAAGAAACAAACACTGACCGAACACTGACGTATGAATGAGGCATTAGGGTCCATTTACACATCCTTATGTGTTTTGCGGACCGCACTACGCCGGCACTATAATAGAAAATGCCCAATATTGTCAGCAATTACGGACAAGAATAGGACATGTTCTATTTTTTTGGGGAACGGAATTGTGGACCCCTAAGTGCGGATCCGCATTTCTGGATCCGGACAGCACATCGTGTGGCCCTATAGAAATGAATGGGTCCGCAATTGCATTCCGCAAAATGCGGAACAGAATTGCGGACTTGTGAATGAGGCATTAGTCTGGATGGAGCCAGTAGATTGCCCTCTAGGCTCTTCTAACAGGCACGGGGCTCAGGCTCGCCCAATAGTATAGACTGCATGGGACTGCTTTTTAGAAGTAGCAAAACCTTAGGCCTCATGCACACGGCCGTCACACTTTGCGGTCCCCAATGCACGGGCACTATCCGTGCGGCTGCCACAACAGATCCAGACCCGTTTTTTAAAGCTGTGCGGAGGCAAGGAGAAAAACCCCACGGAAACACTCCGTAGTGCTTCCATGGGGTTCCGTGCCTCCATAAAATGCGCCAGGCGCATGTGACCTAAGACTCTGTTCATACTATGACTATGGCTTCTGTTTAGAACGGAGCCAGCTCCACTGTTAAGGGGCAGGCTCAGGAGCTGAGCACACACCACGGTAGCTGCGTTACACAGAAGACCCACCACCTGCAGTGGCCATTTAACCCCTCAGACACGATAACAAATGTGGCATCTCAGCAATTAAACATATGGAGGGGGCTTCCTTCTGCAGCCTGACTGCAAACTCCCCAACCCCTCCCAAAGAGCGGAAACTCAAGAGCACAATACAAAAGTACAGCAGTGTACTGTACAACCGATCCAGTGATTGCACGTTCAAGTCCCCTAGAGGGATAGAAAAAAAAAAGTTAAAAAAAAAAAGTTTTAAAAAACAAAATAGAAAAAAAAAAAGTTAAAAACAAACATTTATCATATCTAAAAATAAGAATTTGTGTTGGAGCATCCATTTAGGGTATCTGTCTCAGATTCCACAAAACAGTATACAAACTATCCCGCACACAGGACTTTATTCCGGGTAAAAAAAAAACACTTAAAAAGTGGACCCCTGACGGAAACCAAACGGACCCCATTCTAGTCAAAGGGATCTGTTGGGCTCTGGTGGTTTCACTTCATTGTTCTGCTCCTCTATTGGTGCAGAACAACAGAATAAACTAGCGCAGATGTGAACTAGCCATAAATAGCACCGCCACATCCGAAAATATTATAATATCACATTACTGACCCCACCAGGTGAACGCCTAGTAAAAAAAAAGCACAATGCCAGAACTGCATATGAAATTATCAAAAGGTCTTAGGGTACTTTCACACGTGCGGCAGAGGATCTGGCAGGCAGATCCGGACGCAAACTGATGGCATTTGTCAGACGGATCTGGATGCGGATCCGTCTGACAAATGCATTGAAATACCGGATCTGTCTCTCCGGTGTCATCCGGAAAAAAGGATACGGTATAATTTTTTGCATTTTTAAAGGTCTGAACATGCGCAGACAAGGAAAACCGGATCTGTTTTGCCGGCACTAATACACTTAAATGTAAATTAATGCCGGATCGGGCAAGTGATTAGTATTTTTGGCAGGAGAGAAAACTGCAGCATGCTGCGGTATTTTCTCCATCCAAAAAACGTATGCATTAGGAATGCATTAGAATAAAACTGATCAGTTATTTTCCGGCATTGAGCCCCTAGGACGGAACTCTATGCCGGAAAAGAATAACGCTAGTGTGAAAGTACCCTTAAGTACCCCAAAATGGTACAAATAAAAACTACAGCAGCTCATCCTGCAAATACACAGATCGGCTGAAAAATTTAAAAAAAGTTAAGGCTCTTGGAAGGAAGGGAGAAAGTAGGAAAACGAAAAATGAGTAGGTAAGGGGTTAAGGAGGACGCGGCAGCTCTCCGGACATGTGATTTTAGCAAACACTTGGGCTATTCATTAAATAACAACCGTGGACTCTGCAGTCTGCACCTCTCTTATTCCTGTTGGAAATCTATAAACTGTATAAATAAATTGACAGAACTGCCATATTATGTAGTGTAGAATTATTTGCTAAAACAGGGGTGTGAGGGGAGGTGACAGGATGGGGACACCATGGGGACTGCCACCTGTGGAACTACAACTTCCAGCATGCCATGATGGCACTGACCTACTGGGAGCCCCAGGTTTACTCCCCCTGCTAATATACACCATGTAACCTCAGGTCTGTGTCCCTTCCTCCTCTATGGACACTAGTGTGTGCAGAAATACAGGGAAGAAAAAGGCCGGTAAGTAACCCGTGCGGTAAGTTCCCGGCTCCCCCCGCCAGTGAGGACAGGACCCCACAGCACTGACATACACCCGGGTACTTACTGGCCATGGCTCTAGCAGTCTGCATAATGTGACCTGCCGCAAGCAGTCACACGCTCCTGTCAATCATCCACCAAACCCGGAAGTGGGCGTGCACCTCCGCCTATAGGGATTGTGGGAAGTGTAGTTCCATGCAGTGCTTGCGTTCTGTAGCACGAGTGAAGACGGAGACGCCAAGAAGGCATCTTGTTTTTGTTTTTGTTTACAAATTGTTTTAAGGAGGCCTGAGGAAGGGTCAGAAATATTTCATAATATTTTGCCTTGTGAAGAATATAAGCCATTGTCCCCAGTTATCAGCCCTTTCACTCTAGGGAGAAGCTGGCTTTGAAGGAAACCACATGGTCCAGAAGCACTATAGTGAGGGGGCACTACCTGGGGAAGCAGTAAGGGGGCACTGTGCCGCACTGATAGGACCCATTCACACAACCATATTTTTCTGTCCGCATCCATTTCGCAACTTTGCGGATCAGATGCGGACCCATTCATTTTAAAGGGGCCGTTCCGTGACCCCAGCAAGAAATATAGAACATGTCCTATTCTTGTCCTATTTGCAGACAAGAATAGGCATTTCTATCATGGAGAAGGACGTTCCGATCCGCAAAATGCAGAGCGCACACGGCCGGTATCCATGTTTTGCATCATGCGGTTTGCTCTCCGATACGAGAACGGAACGGAAGGCATTTTGGAGCATTCCATTCTGTTCAGTTACATTTTGTCCCTATTGACAACGAATGGGGACAAAACTGAAGCGTTTTTTTTCCGGTTTTGAGACCCTGTGACGGATCCTAATACCAGAAAATATTAACACTAGTGTAAAAGTAGCCTAAATCCTGTGTGGGTACACCATTGCGGGTGTCATACCAAGAGGGCACTGCCAAACTTTGTTGGCCCCTAAGGGGTACTAATACTGAGTGCGAGCACAAAGGAGACTAAGCAGGACAGTGTATGGAGAGAGGACGGCAGGATTACTGGTGTCCTCAGGATAGCCCCTACTAACGACCACTGCTGTACATTGTACGGCGGCTGTGCTTGGTATCACACCTCACCCCCATTTACTTAAATGCAACTAAACTACTCCTAGACCACGTGACATCACTGGGCCCAGGAAGAGACTGCAGCTCCGCAGCCGGACCCCCGCCAATCAGATATTGATGACCTTTCTGTGCAAGCGCTGCTTCCTCTTCAGAATTATCTGCGCGTTATCTCCTTTGTAAGGCTGGGTTCACACCTGAGCATTTTACAGCATGTTCCTACGCGCTGTAAAACGCTCAACAGGCAAGAACCAATGATTCCGTATGGGCATGGTTCTCACCTGAGCGTTTTACAGCGCGTACGAACGCGCTGTAAAACGCCCTACGCCCCAAGAAGTACAGGAGCTTCTTTGGAGCGTAATGTCGCGTGTTCCCGCACATAGACTTCCGGGAACGCGTGACAATGGGCGTTTGATTGTTTCCGGAGCCGCGTATGGAAACGCCCGAAAAAATCGCGCATACAGAGTACGCTCAGGTGTGAACCCAGCGTAAGTGGCGGCACAGTGTAATTAGAACCTGCTCCATCTAAGTGACCGTACTATTTCTGTTCACATAGCTGTATGAGGGCTTATTTTTTGGGGGACAAGTTGTACTTTCTAATGCCACCATTTATTATGGGTTACAATGCCCCATATGTATAGGTTTTTATGTCTAAATAGTGTAAAAAAAAAAAAAAAGTAACTTTGAAAAAAATGTTTACATCACCATATTCTAGTATATCTACTAGTTATATCTACTGAGCTGTGTGGGGGCTCATTTTTTTGTGGGACAATCTGTAGCTTTTGTAAAACTGTAGAAAAGGTATATCAGTGGCACTACACCAGCCTATGTGCTATATGAAATAAATACCGAGGAGTGATGCCTTGCGGTGGTGCTCAGCCTGTAGCAGCAGTGCATGTGCAAAACAATCTTCAAAGGAGAGAAACAAAAACGAGCAGCACTCACCGATTTGTAGAAAAGGTATTCTTTAATCCAGAGCAGGAGGGGGGTGCATGGAGTGCAAACACAGCATCAAGCGACAGCCGTTTCGCGCGTATGTGCGCTTCTTCAAGCCAGAAGAAGCGCACTTACGCGCGAAATGGCTGTCGCTTGATGCTGTGTTTGCACTCCATGCACCCCCCTCCTGCTCTGGATTAAAGAATACCTTTTCTACAAATCGGTGAGTGCCGCTCGTTTTTGTTTCTCTCCTTTGAAGATTAATCTGTAGCTTTTATTGATACCATTTTGGAGTGTGTGTGTGACTTTTTGATCACATTTTTTTGGGTAAGAGAAGCAATGAAAAAAAGTCAAATTAGCCATTTTGGCCCTTTTTTCCGTTACACCATATTGTGTATTGGAAAAATATTTTTATAATTTAATAGTACGGGCCTTTTTGGTTGCGGTGATACCCATGGTGTTTATATTTTTTGTTATTTATTTATCTATTTATTTTTTGTAATGATTTTGAAGCTTTTATTTGAGCGTACAAAATCCAATTTTTTTTTTAATTCTGAACAAATCATACATTTTTTAAATCCAGTTATTGCTCAAGATTGCTCATTTCTTATGTTGGCCAGCCACCTGGTGGCCAAAATAATAATTGCAGCTTCAATCAATTACCGACTTCCTCACTGGCTGCAGAGGATGCCGGTAAGAAGCCCTTGATCTCACTTGATCATAGCATCTAAAAGCTTTAATTACCGCGAGACCCGAAAGCCATGACACCCACTGCAAGGGGGGCCATGTTTCCTGTAGCGAAATTTTTTTTTTTTTTGGTCTGAGGGTTACCTCATTAGATTCTGCTACTTCAAGGGGCCACCATAAAGTGGCAACACTCAGAATGGTGTTAATGGAGGGCACGCTGCTAGCAAAGGGGCTTCTTGCTGACCATCTACTTGCTGAGTGAAAATGAGCAGTTTCTTTCATTGAAGAGAAAAACACTCATTAATTAAAAAGTTTTTTTCAGTTTTCCTCAGGATAGGTCAATATCTGATAGATTGAGGTCTGACTCCTGGCACCCCCCACGATCAGCCGTTTGAATTTCACATTTGTGGCCACAATCTATGTGCAGCTCAGTCATGTTCAAGGGAATGAGCCAGTCTACAATGAATGGCGCGGTGCTTGGCATGCTGTCAGGAGGCTGCAGCGCTCACCGAAGCTGCTTCAAACAGCTGATCAGTCGAACAGATTTTGATGGCCTGTAGGATAAATCATCAAAATTGCACTCCCAGAAAACTCCTTTAAGGCCTCATGCACACGACCGTATCCATTTTGCGGTCCACAACATGCGGATACCGTCTGTGTGCACGCCGCAGTGCTTCTATAGAACGGCTTTTTATTTTTTGCAAAACAGACAAGAATAGATAATGTTCTATAATCTGCGGAATGGACACACGGATAACATCTGTGTGCAGTCCACAGAAACGAATAGGTCCGTGTTTGATCCGCAAAAAAAAGGAATTGGTCATGTGCATGAAGCCTAATACGGACCTCTGTTACCTTGTTACAGGTTATGTCTTTGTTGCAGGCACCTGGAATAAAAAACGCACTTCTCCCTGACGTCAGTAAAAGTGCGTGAGGTTTAGGGCTCATTCGCACGGCTGTATGTTCCCCGTGCTGCAGACCGCAATGCACAGGCACCGGCTGTGTAAATCCCGTATTGATCTAATGGGTCAGTGATCTGCAATATATGGCAGTGCAGAGGCACGAACCCGAAAGCCCACGGATGCGCTAGTGCTTCCGATCCGTGCCTTTGCTCCGCACTGCAGACCCATTCAAGTCAAAGGGACCACAAACGTGGTCACACGGCCGGTGTCTGTATATTGTGAACCTGCTGTCTGCAATAGGGCACGGACCGCCTACCGTTGTGTGAATGGGCCCTTACTGAGTGGCGCACCGGAGGCCACAGCTGTCTTTGTTAATTTCACACAAGCAAGTTTTTCATATGGGTGCGTCCCACCCCTGGACGGAACCCTGCCCCACTAATCTCAGTGGCGATATGCACGAGCGTTGTTTGTCACGGACCATCTATCTGTCCATGCATAAAACAATTGAAGCATGTTCTATCTTCATCTATTTTTCACTCAGTGCTGCTCCATTCAAGCCAATGGTCCATTTAAAGCAACTGTATCATCAACCTTTTTTTCTGCTCGTTTAAACCAGATAAGGGAGTGACACATCTCCTTTTTTTTCTAATATCTTTTTATTTTCTGATTGCAGATTTTTTTTCCATTCCATTTCCTGAACATTAATTTGGGGGCGGCCATCTTGCCTGAGCTACTTATTTAGAAAGCATTAAAGGGGTTATCTGACACTAACAAATGCTCCCCCATACGCCGGGCCCCTCACACTGATTCAACTTAGGCTACTTTCACACTAGCGTTCGGGGCTCCGCTTGTGAGTTCCGTTTGAAGGCTCTCACAAGCGGCCCCGAACGCATCCGTCCAGCCCTAATGCATTCTGAGTGGACGCGGATCCGCTCAGAATGCATCAGTATGGCTCCGCTTGGCTTCCGCTCCGCTCAGCAGGCGGACACCCGAACGCTGCTTGCAGCGTTCGGGTGTCCGCCTGGCCGTGCAGAGCCAAACGGATCCGTCCAGAATTACAATGGAAGTCAATGGGGGCGGATCCGTTCGAAGGTGACACAATATGGTGCATTTTTCAAACGGATCCGTCCTCCATTGACTTTCAATGTAAAGTCTAGACGGATCCATGTGAATACAAATTGTACTTAGACTTTTTTAGTAAAATATAATGCAAACGGTTCCGTCTGAACGGATACCATAGTTTGCATTATAGGAGCGGATCCGTCTGTACAAATACCAGACGTATCCGCTCCGAACGCAAGTGTGAAAGTAGCCTTACGTGTCTCCCCACGCCGCTCCTGCTGCTGCTTCTCCCAGTGCGCGGATGAAAACGTCCAGTGGCGGGGGGAGCAGCCAATGGCAGGCGGTGAAGGGGACGAGCCTCCCTAGCGTCCCCCACCAGGTGTTTTCATCCACGCACAGGGAGAAGCGGCAGTGCGGGGACCAGGAATGGCGCAGTGAGCCTGGTAAGTAGGATCAGTGTGAGGGGCCCAGCGTATGGGGGGGGGGACATTTGTTAGTGCACTTTAACACTATTATTACCACATTGGGGCCCATATACTCAGTTTTTTCTTTATGGCTCTTTTTTGTGACAACAGCATCTATATGATCCCTGATACTTTCCTCATACATGCACTGTGATACAATCTCCTCAGGAGTCCGCACTTTACATTTGGTGTATCATGTCTCTTTTTATCTATCTATGTTATATGTGTATTTAATAAAGTATATTTTTGATTTGAAGCCTGTTTAGTCTCCGTTGTCTTGTGTAGGTCTTATTATTGTTTACTGAGTAGGTTTTGATTAGGGTCTTCTATAGTGCCCTGCACTACATCTGGGCCAATATTAGATTTTTATGTTTAGTAACCGATATATGCTATCTAGTGTTGGTCGAGCATTGGTGCTTGTGTGCTCGAGTAGAACATGATGCTCGGTGAGCACCCAGGGGAACCTGAGCATTAAACCAGGCACCCCCTGCTCTGAAGAGGGGAGGGTGTCGGGACTCTAGTTCAGCTTAGGAGTCTCTGATCCGACTCCATATACAGGTCCTTCTAAAAAAAATTAGCATATTGTGATAAAGTTCATTATTTTCTGTAATGTACTGATAAACATTAGACTTTCATATATTTTAGATTCATTACACACCAACTGAAGTAGTTCAAGCCTTTTATTGTTTTAATATTGATGATTTTGGCATACAGCTTATGAAAACCCAAAATTCCTATCTCAAAAAATTAGCATATCATGAAAAGGTTCTCTAAACGAGCTATTAACCTAATCATCTGAATCAACTAATTAACTCTAAACACCTGCAAAAGATTCCTGAGGCTTTTAAAAACTCCCAGCCTGGTTCATTACTCAAAACCGCAATCATGGGTAAGACTGCCGACCTGACTGCTGTCCAGAAGGCCATCATTGACACCCTCAAGCAAGAGGGTAAGACACAGAAAGAAATTTCTGAAGGAATAGGCTGTTCCCAGAGTGCTGTATCAAGGCACCTCAGTGGGAAGTCTGTGGGAAGGAAAAAGTGTGGCAGAAAACGCTGCACAACGAGAAGAGGTGACCGGACCCTGAGGAAGATCGTGGAGAAGGACCGATTCCAGACCTTGGGGGACCTGCGGAAGCAGTGGACTGAGTCTGGAGTAGAAACATCCAGAGCCACCGTGTACAGGCGTGTGCAGGAAATGGGCTACAGGTGCCGCATTCCCCAGGTCAAGCCACTTTTGAACCAGAAACAGCGGCAGAAGCGCCTGACCTGGGCTACAGAGAAGCAGCACTGGACTGTTGCATGTCATTCGGAAATCAAGGTGCCAGAATCTGGAGGAAGACTGGGGAGAGGGAAATGCCAAAATGCCTGAAGTCCAGTGTCAAGTACCCACAGTCAGTGATGGTCTGGGGTGCCATGTCAGCTGCTGGTGTTGGTCCACTGTGTTTTATCAAGAGCAGGGTCAATGCAGCTAGCTATCAGGAGATTTTGGAGCACTTCATGCTTCCATCTGCTGAAAAGTTTTATGGAGATGAAGATTTCATTTTTCAGCACGACCTGGCACCTGCTCACAGTGCCAAAACCACTGGTAAATGGTTTACTGACCATGGTATTACTGTGCTCAATTGGCCTGCCTACTCTCCTGACCTGAACCCCCTAGAGAATCTGTGGGATATTGGGAAGAGAAAGTTGAGAGACGCAAGACCCAACACTCTGGATGCGCTTAAGGCCGCTATCGAAGCATCCTGGGCCTCCATAACACCTCAGCAGTGCCACAGGCTGATTGCCTCCATGCCACGCCGCATTGAAGCAGTGATTTCTGCAAAAGGATTCCCGACCAAGTATTGAGTGCATAACTGAACATAATTATTTGAAGGTTGACTTTTTTTGTATTAAAAACACTTTTCTTTTATTGGTCGGATGAAATATGCTAATTTTTTTAGATAGGAAATTTGGGTTTTCATGAGCTGTATGCCAAAATCATCAATATTAAAACAATAAAAAGCTTGAACTACTTCAGTTGGTGTGTAATGAATCTAAAATATATAACAAGTCTAATGTTTATCAGTACATTACAGAAAATAATGAACTTTATCACAATATGCTAATTTTTTGAGAAGGACCTGTATAGCTATGTCCATATATGGAGTCAGTGCTTGAGGACACCCAGTGTATTTAAATCTAATTTAGCCTCTATTTCTGAAAAGTTTCTGGCAGGATTCGAACTCACAACCTTCTACATTACAGCCAAGAATGTTAATCACTACACTATAGAGCTGCATGGCCAGTAACGTAAAAAATATAAGACTTCTGCTGTATAGGAATACTTACTACTACTACTACTAACAGCAAAAGTATCATTTTTTTGGTAACTGGCCATGCAGCTCTATTAGTGTAGTGGTTAACATTCTGGTGCTGTAATACAGAAGGCTACGAGTTCGAATCCCATCAGAAACTTTCCAGAAATAGAGGCCAAATTTAATTTAAACATATATAAAAACATATGTTTTTAGCCATAATATATTTACATATATTATATATTTAGAATATATCATATATTATAATATATGTAAATATACTGATGTTTTAGCCATATTATGCATTCATATATGTCAGAAGTATTTTTTTCTCTCTATATATAATAATTTTTAGTAAATATAAAAATTTAATGTAGCCTCTATTTCTGGAAAGTTTCTGATGGGATTCAAACTCACCTTCTACATTACAGCCAAAAATGTTAACCACTACACTTATAGAGCTGCCCTGTCACAGAACGGCTCAATATTTTTAATAAAGGCCAATTGAAGAAAAAAAAATGTGCCCAAAATTAGTAAAATGCAATCATAAAAAAATGCCCCTGAAGGTTATATATAGCTTTCAAGGATTAAACAAAGACAGAAAAAGGTACCTGAGCCCTGGTAGTAAAGGGGTCCGGACTTCAGTTAGTTGTTATGAAGGGTGGTAAGTAGTGCCGTGCTATGGGCCTCAATGGAACCAGAAAGGCAGATTACCAGTAGCTGTATGACTGATCTATATCTTATCATAGACAACTCACTTCATAGTCCTTTACCTGAGCATTTATCACACAGCAGCATAAACAAGCATATAGAAAGGATCTGTTGGTGGCTCCTAATTCACCAAGTCCAAGTACTCCCCAGGAAATAACACTTCTGGAGCATCTTTCCTAAGGAATCAGCCTTGTGCTGTCCCTCTCTTATTCCTCTTAAAATTTTACAAATAAAATGAGACGTTTCTTATCAGTTAGGGCTGTGTCCCTGCCCAGAGTGCCTTCACACGCTGCCGATTTTGTTGTAGAGAATTCTGTGGCTGAAAAACACCCGACTGGGGCTTTTTAGGAAGGCATGTGCAATCTGCAGCGTGTGAAGGTATCCTTACAGGCCAACCAACACTGACATGGTCATACTATGTAAGGATTCATGGACAGGGGGAATGCGAACACCTACTTATTAGTTTATTCATACATTTCTAGTAAGAATAATAGAGGAAAGGCACAACGCAGAATTATAGAAAAAAAAAAAAAAGATGCTCCAGAATTGTTCTATTATGGGGAGCACAAGTATTTTCTAAAACATGTCACAATGCCAGGTCTTTTTTTTATTTATTGCATACGAGAGAAATACATAAAGGGTTAAGAAATCCTCAGACACACTACCATGCAGATGTTTTCCGTAAAATGTTTTATTATTCGGCCACCGGTTATGAGTTTCGTAAAAGCAAATGTACATAAACAAGATTTGCTATCATTCAATATGAGGACTTAATACTTGTAGAAGAGGCTTAGGTCCTGATGTAACCTCAAGTTCAACATCTGGATCATTGAATTTCAAAAAATAAAATAAAATTAAAAGAGGAATTACTCTTTAACCAGCCATCCAGGGAAGAGGCAGGGGGCTCCTGTGTGCTTTATGATACAGATGCTTGACTATACTTGCAGCTTCTACTTATTCCTTCCATATAGTCTTGGCCATTAAAGTGGTTGTCCCGTCTGGGACATTGATTGCGTATCACAAGGATGTGCCATCAATGTCAGATAGGTTTGGGTTTCATCTCTTGGACTTGCTCCTGTCTCCAGAACAGGCCCCCAAAGTGCAGGGCCAGCAGCCGAGCATGCGTGGCCACCCTCTGTTCTCCGCTATGGGGGGGGGTTCAGAAAATAGCCAAGCACTGGCTCAGCTATTTCCGGCAATCCCATAGCTGTGAATGGAGCGGTGGCCGTGCCTGCGTGGTGCACTTTCCATTCACCGCCATGGGGCTTCCAAAAAATAGCTGAGCGCAATTGCTTGACTGTATATGGAACTCCCATAGCAGAGAATGGAGAGCAAGCAGCGAAGGCATGGTGCGCTCTCCTTCACTGCAGGTGGCCCGCACCGATCTGACATGGATGCCATTTCCTAGCGATATGCCACCTATGTCCCATATGGGAATACCCGCTCTGTCCCACAACACGTTGAACATTGTTCCCTACATATAACTTCCAAATATAATGACTACAATAAACTGAACAGGCACAGGTTATAACTCGGCGTACAGCACTAGCCCTGGGTAAGTTCGTTTGTTTCATGTCGGGCGTACAGCTCCATAGGACACATTGTTAGTGCACTGCGGTCGGAGGAATTTGGTTTAGATGTGGATCGGCTTCCGGTGTGTAACACAGTCCTCTCTGTACACCGTCCGCTCTGAATACTGATGCGTACAGGGCTTCCTGTGCTCACCATGGCAGGTATGCTAACCTGAGTGTTATTCCCCATGTACAGACACAGTTCCGTCACTGAACCTACCGCCTCGCCTTCTCTCCTCCGCAAAACAGTCGTCTTCAGTACAGAAATGTTCACTTGTCAGAATTATTCTTATACAAAAAAAATAAAAATAAAGTTAATGCAAAAGGAGTGTTATGAAAGAGAATCCGGAGAAAAATTAAATAAACTTTTTTATTATCTTGCCAACAAATAAAAAAGGTCTTTTTCTCGTCCAGACATTAGGTATCTGTGATATCGGGAAGGTGTTAGCTCTCCAGAGCATCCAGGACTTTAATGATCTGTTGCTTAATGGCTTTGGTTGCGTCTCCTGCATTTGGAATTAAATATCTGAGAGGAAAAAATAAAAAAAACACATAGGTCAGCAAGCAATTAAGAGTATGTTCACATGGGACAGATTTTGTTGCAGAAATTTCTGTGATCGAACAGGGGGTCACTGAAATCCACCATCTAAAACATAGCTTTTATTAGTATATTACAATAAGAACTTGTCCCCATATATACACACAGAAAAAAAAAAAAGAAAAAAATAATGATAATAAAATGAAAATAGCTATCCCAAAAGGGCAATGAAGTATAGGGTGGGTCGGGTAGATCAATGATGGAAATAAGGGAAGCTGACCCTAGTTTCACCCTATACTAGATGGCCCTACCTACAAACGGAATAGCCGCCCCGATAGGGGCGATCCCGTGTCTCGTGCCTCCTATAAACCCTAGGAGACCCTAAACAGGGGGATGGGTACTGCCAATAAATCAATGGCAGGCAACCTATTCCTAGACCATAACGTACAAAAAAAAAACAACAATATAGTGCATGTATCCCAAGTGATATAGACAAAGACACAGTACCAAACGTGTGAGGTCTGAGAACAAACCCAACGCGTTTCGCCTAATTGATGATAGGCTCAACAGGGGATTACTATGAGAGTGTTGTCAGAACAAACCTAAGAGAAATATGAATGGACTAAGATGCAGCCAATCAAAGACAACAATTGAGAACTAAAGTAATGTCTATTTGGTTCCCAAATCTGGATAAACTAAGTGGTAGAATCCCATATGCACTTCAGGGGATACATAGATATGACTCCCGGTTAGCAGTCAGGTGGTCAATACCCCAATGTGCATGTAAGATAAGGCCGATATTGATGTATCAGGACATGGAATGATGATAAGCAGGCAGATAAAGGCAAATAACATGTTACAACCAAAGAGGTACAAAGATGGCTGGATAACTGATCTACAATCCAAGTCTGTTCTAATAACAACCCCTTATTGGTATATTCTGTGGTGCAAATAGCGAAAACAATGTCCATAAGATAGAACCACAAGCCAATTCAGTAACAACAGATATTGGTAGAATCCCATATAGACAAAAGGGGATATATAGATCTGACACCCCGGTTGATAATCAGGGGGTCAATACCCCCATGTGTAGACAAGGGAATACCAGTGTTAAAGTCTCAAAACATGATGGTCAGCAGGCATATATAGGCAAGGTGACAACATGTTATAACCAAGTAGATGGCTGGATAACAGATCTATAATCCAGACCCATTCAGATAACAACCTCTTATTTGTATACGAGGCAGAACAAATGGATCCACATACAAACTCAGTTATAACAAGCGTGACATGGTGCTAGGTTTGCGCCATGATATTTAGTGATACCTGTGTGCCCAGGCACTAGCGGGGAAGGGGAGAGCGGTCCCACCAACAATACATGCTGCCGCGCTGATGATGGCTGCAGAATGACACGCTGTATAGCGCGCTGTTTTAAATGATCGGCTGGTCACCTGACATCAATGAACGTCAGTTCCAGTCATTTGAATGGAATCAAAATTAAAAGACTATAAGGGCTGACGCAAATGGACGCATTACTAATATGTCTTCTACGGATCTGCAAAAACTCTAGGGTGCGTCATAGGTCCCACATCTATGTCTGGGAAGAGTCCAGCTATGAGCGTGCAGGTTCTGAGCTGCAGTAAAGCCCCTTTCACACGAGCGACTTTTCCACGCAGGTGGAACACGTGAAGTAAACGCATAGCACCTGACCCATTCATTTAATGTTTTTCACGCATCATTTTTGCGTTGCGTCAGAATCGCAGCATGTTCTATATTCTGCGTTTTTCACACAGCCCTGGCCCCATAGAAGTGAAAAACGCATTGCATCCGGATGTAATCCGTTTTTTCACCGATGGCTGCTAGGAGATGTTTGTAAACAATGTTTTTTTTTCACGCGCGTGAAAAACGTATCAAAACGCATTGCACCCGCGCAGAAAAAACAAACCCTGAACGCAATTGAAGACAAAACTGACGGAACCTGCTTGCGAAATAGTGCGAGTTTCACTGAATGCATCCTGACACAACCCGCATCGTTCGTGTGAAAGAGGCCTATGACAGCTATAGAGGCGCGTGGTCCCTGTATTGTATTTCTGTATGCCTGACTTGTATATGTCCAGAATGTTTCATCAGATGCTGTATGTATAGAGAGGTATTCCTCCCTAGAAGCCTGCATGCGAGGAAAGGTGGGCTTTGTCGCTCCGTGCCAACAAGTGCATATGTCCTTATATTCACTTCAATCAGCCGACCATCTACTGTGTATGGGGTATCCTGATCCTCGCCTGACGGTAGATATCGGGTGTGAAGAAGATTGTGCATGTTATGATTCCAACAAACCTGATTCTTTGTTCTCATAGGAAAAGTCACCACCAGAAGTTTCTGGCAGCGGCTTATTCCCCTGTCTGGTGGGGCGTCAGGGGGAATAAGTGTCCACTGAACAGGCAATCTAAGCCTTCATTCACATTTCTGTTTTTCTCGGACATGTTTTGTATGAATTTTCCATAAATCGCACACGTACCCATTGATTCTAATGTGTTTGTTCACACATCAGTATTTTTTTCACTGACTGTGGGTTAGTGAAAAATTGGTCCGTGATGTGGACCAAACACATCCATTGAAGACTATGGGTCCGTGGAAATCACGGACACAAATACAAATGGCATCTGTCTTTGGTCCGTTTTTCACTGACCACTGGTAGGAGATGCTCTGGAAATGAATTTTCAGCTGAGCAGTGTGGAATATGGAGGGCAAAAAATGGACCCACGTATCCTTCATGGATGGGCATGGAAATGTGAACGAGGCCTAAGGTGTGTGGCCAGCTTAACGGTACAGCTACTCAGAGGTCCTGATGCAGACTTTACGCAGCGGAAAATCTGTAGCGTACCTTGCCGAAATCTGCAGGTGCAAAATCCACACCAAACAGTAAGAAATTTGCTGTGGATTTCGGTGCAAAAATGCAGCATATTTGCAGCAGATTGCTCCCTCTGCACTGCAAGGGTTAAAAATCTGTGGCAGAAATCCGCAGCCCGAACTGATTTTCTGTGGATTTGAAATCTGAACGTCAAGGTATGTGTGAATTTCACTGCGGAAAAGGTCTGCGGCTTGTGGAT
The DNA here is from genome assembly GCF_014858855.1 of Bufo gargarizans. NCBI lineage: Eukaryota > Metazoa > Chordata > Amphibia > Anura > Bufonidae > Bufo > Bufo gargarizans. Next base: position 600,028,848 of record NC_058082.1, read on the forward strand.
GTGATTGGTGAAAATCTCTCCGACTCTGCTCCTATGTAAACACTGTGGATTTTCCATGCACAAATCCGCTGTGGAAAATCCACTACATGTGGCCGAAGCCTTAGCATGTCCATAAGAATAGGGATGAGCGAACTTGTGTTTTCAAGTTCGGCGTACAAGGTTCGGGTTATCTAAAAATTCCGTTATGGATTCCGCTACCACGGACCATAACTCATGGTCCGTGGTAGCGGAATCCTTAACAGAATTCTTCGATAACCCGAACCTTGTACGCCGAACCTGAAAACACAAGTTCTCTCATCTTTACATAAGAAGCTTACACGCAGGAAACTTGAGATTTACTCCATACATTATATCAGGGAGTTCCCTTTTAAGCAATTGCCCAACACGCTCAGTAACTTGGGTCAAAGCCAAGCCTCTCTGTTAATTGCCAGCTAATGAGTACAAAGGTAATCCAATGGGCGCTATCACATCATTTAACACTTACCTCTCCACTGCTAATATTTCCACTCCTGAGGCACTGCTATTACCATACTTAAACGTAATCAGCTCAGGGTGTTTCTTTTTTGACGTAATCTTGACGACCGAGCTGAGCGCCTGCCGCGACTGTATGTAAGCGAATCCCTTTCTGGACTGGATCTCCCGCAGACAATACATGTGGGTGGCAGTTACTAGAAGGTGGCTTTAAAAATAAACGGGAGGGAAAGTGAGTGAGCTTCCACGCAGGGGGTCAATTATTTATTCTTACATTCCGTGACTTGAGATATAAGATGTGGTGGTGACAGACCTGAGAAACATATGTCCGTTTTCTTTCACCTCGTGACAGGAAAAGTGGCTCTTGATGTCAGGCTTGTTTATCCAGGTCTGAATGTTAACGATTTCTTTGCGGTCATCATCAGACATGGAGGAGCTGTCAATCTCATCTGAAGAAATATAGCAATTAAAATAGTCTTCTAAATGATTAAAACGTTTTATCTAAAGGCCGTATGAGGGGTCACTGCAATCTACGGCAACTGGACAGCACCATCAGGTAATTTCGCACATTATCAAGTCGTAAGTGTATTACAAAGGCTGATCCGATATTGATAGCCTATCCTTAAGATAGACCCTTTCATTTCAAAATCCTGGACAACCCCTTTAAGGCCTTTTTACATAGGCAGTTATTGGGAATGAACTGTACGTTCCCGATAACTGCCCATTATTTACATGCAGCAATCATCTCCTATGTATGGGGGCGTATGATGGCTACAGCGATCCTTCACCCTCATACGGATTTATTGTTTGGAGGCAGCACATCCACATTAACACAGGACGATGGACTAAGGATGATTCCCATGAACCCATCTGTTTGCTTGCCAGGTGACTGGTGGCACCAATAAATGCACAGATCGATTACACCGTAAACACTTTTACACAGGCTGAGGATCAGGGTCACTGTAGGGTACAAGGGCTTTCAGGATGTTGTGTCTCCAATAGCTAAAATCTGAGCACACCCAAGGGTGTTTTTTTTTTTTTTTTTTTTTTAACTGCCTCTTCATTTGAAATCCGTGGTGGTCCAGGCTTAGGATCTCATGCTGCAAGATCGTGACAAACCCATCAGCTATACATTACTTTTAGGGATGTATTAAAGGGGTTCTCCAGGAAAGAAATACAAATAAAAATACTGAAAAACATGTTATTATAAACTCTTAAATGCCTTATAATGGCTCATTTTGTCTAGGGGACTATCAGTGCAGGAGTTAAAATGGCCGCTGTCAGATTCCTGGACATGGAATCCGTCCTCCTAATCTCACAGCAGGACGGCCTGTATGAGAAAGAAGAGTACCGAGCAGGAGCCCTTTGTAAGCTCCTCTGCCTGTATGAGCACCGTGAAGCACAAAATGATATGCAGATGACAGCTGAGATAAGCTCTTGTCTGTCTGTCAGTCTCAGAAGAGAGCTGAAAGGGAACCGGTCATCAACTTTATACTGACCGTACTGAGGGACGGTTATTCATGAAGTCCTGCACTCCTGCCCACCTGCTGATGACTGACAGTCTTCTACCTAGTTTTCTCTCTAGGAGAGAACTGCCAGTCATCAGCAGATGGTGCAGGAGATTATGGATAACCAGGACTCTTCTCAGGTAGATTTGACTCTTTTCAAGGCCTGGGCTGCAATGCTTATGATGCTGGTTCTCGGCAACCACTTACTTTTAGATGATGTGTGACACACCGCTAAAATCAGTATTTCTGTCACTACTGCCCTCAGTACGGTCAGCATAAAGTTGATGACAGGTTCCTTTGAAGTCACCTCCAACACACAAGCTGAAGTGTGTGTCTGGTACTCATTCCTACACTTTATCTAGCGAGTACGAGGCGAGGTCCATTCCAAAGCCCTTATCTCAGCTGTCTTCGGTACATAATTTAGAGACAGGAGGGTACACAAGGCTCCTGCTCTGTGCTCTGCGTTCTCACACAGGCTGTCCTGCATTAGGAGGATGGATTCCATGTCCAGGAATCTGACAGCGGCCATTTTAATTCCTTCACCGATTGTCCCCTAGATAAAATGAGCCATTATAAATATTTATAGGCATTCAGGGGCTTATTTATAACAACATGTTTTTTCAGTATTTTCATTCTTTTCTTACCTGGAGAACCCCTTTAACTATTGAAATAATAGAAACAAACTATACATTGTAACAAAGAGGTACCTGTGTCATATTCTTCTTCATCTCCGATGCTAAACACCGGTTTGACACCCCGATACGGCTTCCCCACTCTGTCGCTGCTGCTGACGTGTCTGCAGGATTCAGAGAAGGAAATAACATGGAGCTGATTTAATGAAAGCTAAAAGACATGCGGGAGATATAAGCCGTCCTTGTTGTGAGAGGGGCACCATGTGACATTGTGCTGTTAGATTAAGCTTCGGCATTAGTCGTGTAAGCATTACACAGCAGGTTATGTCACCAGGAGACGTCCATGCAAGCAGAGTTGCATGCCTGACCGTTAAAAGCAAAAGCAAAACTTTTTGACTGGTAAGTAAAAGCTTATCTGCTGTAGAGTCGCGGGGTGCCCATTACTGCATTTTGTGTCCCTTGTGTATAGAGTGTATATACAGGGTTCACCTGGGATATGCTTAATTCCTGGACGAGCAGCCAGAGAAACGCGAGGGGGGCGACAGTCCAGGAACGAGCAGAACGGCTGTACCATTGGCCATAAACCTCTGCAATCTTGGGCCACAGATATGATCCAAATACGAGCTCTGCAGAGGAGGTACTGCTCTGCCCCAGAAGAACCATCCCTTAGGACTGTTTTGTCCCTAATGCTCAACTATAAAGCAGATTAAATATCGTAAGGACCCACAAATTACAACTGTGTGTCGTGGGTTAACAAACTTTCTTATAGACATGTCAAACGTGAGGGAATATCCGGCGATGCAAAGAATAAGGCCTCTCTCACACGCGCAATACTGATTATGTCAGGGTCTGTTCAAAGAAAAACTGATGGTTCTGCACGTAAATTGAATCAGTTATTTCTGCTTTTGCGTTCTGTGTGTGCAGTTTTTTTTTCCCACTGGATTATTCTTCTACTGCATGAAAAAAAAAAAAAACACACAATATCGATATGATACGTGAAAAACAAGGCTCATGTGCACAGACCCGTTGAAATCATTGGGTCAGGATTCAGTCCGTCCCCAAAAAGGCATCGCATCCAGACGGAAAACTTGCTCGTGTGAAAGAAGCCTAAGGGACTGATTCACGCGAACGTATTTTTTATCCCGTGTCCATTCCATTTTCCCTGGCGCCTCCCCAACGGCACTGATAGGAGGGTATCCCCGCCCCCGGAACAGGAAACAACACCAGATTAAAAAGGCCTCCTCTTCTTACCCAAGCCAGTGTTGTTTCCTGTCCATGGACAGCCGTGGATGCTCCTGCCAGTACTATGAAGATTCCACACAGCCTTGCTGTTTACCCTGCATTGGGAGGGCCGCTGCAGAGGTCGGAGGCTCCGGGGATTCTGTAGAAGGCAGTCCCGGTATTCTTACCCCTTCCTAGGGGTTGTGGATCAGACGGGATGGGCGTTGATGCAGGCGGGGCCTTCTCTAGGGTGGAGGAGGTTCCGGGAGTGGAGGTGACATCACGATGTAGCATGTGTCGTGACGTCACGTTCACGCACGCGGACGTCCCTGCGTTCAAGGAGCACAGGTGGCGGGGATTTTAAATATTCATGGTCACTGCCTTGTTGTTGGTGTGTTTCCCTGCTTCAGCATGCCGACTCCTCAGGAGGATGCGGCCCACAAGCCTGTGGATCCTGGTTCCAGCACCCTCTGCCCGGTAAGCCTCCTATCCTGTAAGCAGATATCATCTTCGATGTGGGTCTCTCCTTTTTTTTACAAAATGCACTTATAGGTGTCTGGTGGTGGAGGTTAATATATATAAAATTACAAGCCCTTTTTTAAATCTGATTGTTTTAGGGCAGAGAAACCTCCACTACCAGGACACAAGGAGGAGACTCTGGATGCAAAAACTTTGCTAAATGCAGGAAGTCCTTTGTCTCAAAATTGAAGAAGTCACTATGTGTAAAATGCACAGAAAAAGTAGTATCAGAAGAGTCTCCCTCTTTTCTGGACTCCATGACGAATATGATTAGAGAGGAAGTAAATGTGGCGGTGGAATCAAGGCTACCTCCCTTATATCCACAAGCTTCCACCTTTGCAATTATACAAATTTGAGGTTGATGAAGGAGAGATCCTTTAGGACAGCTCTGTCTCCTCGGAAGACGGTTATAGAAGACTGTTATTCCTTCCAGAAGAATTGCAGAGTCTTCTAAAAACAATCAGGGCTACTATGGATATAGAAGAGGCAGTCGGTACAGGATCAAATGTTTCAGGGTGTGGGAGAGAGAAAAAAAAAAAAACGCGTCTTACTAGTACATAATAGTATTAAAGATCTACGGTAATCTCTAAGGAATGGAGAGATCCGGAAAAAAGAACCCGTTACAAGCTCTTACTAGTACATAATAGTATTAAAGATCTACGGTAATCTCTAAGGAATGGAGAGATCCGGAAAAAAGAACCCGTTACAAGCTCTTACTAGTACATAATAGTATTAAAGATCTACGGTAATCTCTAAGGAATGGAGAGATCCGGAAAAAAGAACCCGTTACAAGTATCCTTTTGCGGATTCTGATGCGACTCTTTGGAGTAAAACTCTTAAGATTGACGGTAGCCCATATATCAAAGAAATCCTCCCTTCCGTTTGAGGATATGGGTTTACTACGTAAAAATCATGGGAGATCAATACTGCGATGTTTAGACCCAGTATTTCTTCCACCTGCACGGCTAGGTCCTTGTCGGTATGACTAGGTAAAATTAGAAGATACCCTGGCAGCTGGAACTCCTACAGAGGAGAACTTAGCATCTCTACCGAAGTTGAAACAAGCAAAAAACTTTTTAGCCGATGCTTCAGCTGATTTGGTGAGACCAATTTTGGACTCTTCCAGCACTTCCAGATCTTTTATTTCAGGGTCCCATTCACCACCCCAGAGTCTCTCAACTCAAATTGACAGCTTGGAGATTGAACGCCTAGCTTTAAAAGGAAAGGGCCTCTCGGATCCAGTAATCTCCACTATACTAAAAGGTAGAAAAGCCGTGACATCAAAAATTTATCTTAGGACCTGGAAGGCCTTTCTTGCCTTTACGAAGAGCAAAAACTGTCAAAATTCCCTTACGAATGTTCCCATTATTTTGGATTTCCTACAGTCGGGGTTGAACAAGGGTCTCAAACCCTCTACCCTCAAAGTGCAGATGTCGGCCTTGAGTATTTTTCTGGATGCAAAATTGGCTGAACCACCTTTAATCAAGGAATTTTTTTAAAGGTGCAGTCAGAATCTCACCAACCATACGCTCTACCATTCCAACATGGAACTTAAATTTAGCTCTTACAGTCTTAATGGAGTCGCCATTCGAACCCATTGATTTGTATCTCCATGAAGCTTTTATCACTTAAGACTGCCTTTCCTTAAGCATTGCCCAGCGTTCCTTCCAAACGTAGTTTCAAAATTCCATTGTAATCTGGAAGTTGTTCTGTAGTCCTTCTGGGATTCTCCTACAATGGACCAAGAGAGGAAGTTCCACAATCTGTATGTAAGACGTTGCCTACTAGGTTATCTGGAGAGAACAAAGCGGATCAGACAGTCGGACCACCTCTTTATCCAGTCCAAGGTCCTAATAAGGGTCTAGCAGCCAGGAAGCCTACGATCGCTCGGTGGATAAGAGACGCTATCTCTCTTTGTTATACCAGCAGGACTCAAAACCCATTCGATTCGGGCTATGTCAGCCTCCTGGGCAGAAAACGCCGCTATATCAATTGAACAGATCTGCAAAGCGGCTGCCTGGGCTAATCCTATGACCTTTTTTTAAGCACTATAGGCTGGATGTGACCCATAATCAGGACTTGTCCTTTGGGCGTAGAGTTCTTTCTACAGTAGTCCCTCCCTGAAATATGTTCATTCTCTGTTAATCCTCCTGTCAATGCTGTTGGGGAAAAGAGTTAATTACTCTTACCAGTAATTGGATTTTCCATTAGCCTCCCTAACGGCACTGGGAGTTTTTCCACCCTTGTTTGTTGTTTTTGGTAAAAGTATAATTACCCTGGTGGATTGTATTATGTTGATCTAATAATAATAATTTTTCTTTCCTGTCCAGGGGGCAGGGATACCCTCCTGTCAGTGCTGTTGGGGAGGCTAATGGAAAATCCAATTACCGGTAAGAGTAATAAACCCTTTTCTTTGAGGCCCATATGCGGAACTATTCACTTTAATGGGCCCGCAAAAAAACTGAATTGCGTTCCGTTTCCGCATGTCTGTTCTGCAAAAAAGATAGAACATGTCCTATTCTTGTCCGTTTTGCGGACAGGGACAGGCATTGTTACAATGGATCCGCAAAAGAAACGGATGCAATATGGATGTAACACTGACGTCATTTGTATTTTTTGCGGACCGCAAAATACATACAGTCACGTGCAGTCTCCGTTATTCCATTCTTACCAATATCACTTTTACAAAACCATAATACGCTTTAAAGTAATTGTCCAGGATTATAAATAGCACCACTATGGTCCATGAGATGAATGCAGCTCAGCCCCATTAACTTCAGGGAGGATAAAGTGCAATACTAGACACAGCCCACTGACAGAAGGGGCGCACTTTCTGTGAAATTAAGAGACCCTCTTCTAATCCTGAACAACCCTTTTAAAGTTAAAACCTCCTTGAATAACCCTCACAATGAGAGAAACCTCCGCAAGCATTGCTCTGTAAGAGAAAAAGCCTGGAATAAATGGACTTCTTATGAGGACAACATGTGGATCAGCAAACAATATGGCGACCAGTCCACAGATTTATCATAAATGAATAAAGTGCAGCAAGCAAACAAAGCGTACAAAATATTTCTACACACGGTGAGCCGAAAATATTTTGTAGCTTTCAAAAGGCACTAATGGGGAAAACCAGTAATGTGCTTCTAATGTCCGTGTCTATTGGAGGAAAGTGTGAGAGGAAATGGTTGGCATTAACGCATCTATAATTTACTATTCTGGAGTGAAATGTTATGAGCAGAGAGCAGATCAGCTTCAGATGGAAGAGAACATTAGTGCGGCTGTGCGGTTAGGAGACGAGGTGAGCGGGGCCCTCTACTCTTTAGTAATGGAGAGAGAAGCATCAGTAACACCGACAGAGGCCACAAGGGGGCAGGATCTTCCACAAGGACCAAAGTTGCTTTTGAGAATTTGGGCGCCTATAGATTATAGACTAAGGCCTCGTGCACACGACCGTATTTTGTATCCGTGTCTGATAATTTTTGGCGTATTGCACACAGACCCTTTCATCTCTATTAGGGTCCATTCACACGTCCGCAAAAGGGTCCGCACCCGTTCCCTAATTTTGCGGAACGGGTGCGGACCCATTCATTCTCTATGGGCCCGGACGTGAAGCGGAGAGCACATTATGTGCTCTCCGCTTCCGCATTTGCGGAGCGCGGCTCCGAACTTCCGGTCCGCAGCCCCTCAAAAGAGGCAGCTGCGGACAAGAATAGGCAGTTCTATAGCGGATGCCGGCCGTGTGTGTTGCGGATCCGCAATTTGGGGGTCCGTAACACACCACGGACGTGTGAACGGACCCTTAGTTTGCAAAAAATAAAAATACTACAGCACAGCTATGTCTTCCGTCTGCTGTCTGTTCCGAAAAGGATATAAATTATGGTCGACAAAAATAGTTATTTCTAGTAATGGAAGTGAGAAAATTGCGGATTGCACTCGGAAGGTATCCGTATTTTGTGGCCCCGTGATTTGCGGACCACAAAAACAGACACGTCGTGTGCATGAGTGGAATCAAGATGGCGGCAGGGGAGGTGTGGCTGGTGGCACGTGTCGGCGTGACTGATGCTTACGTAGGGTGAGACGCTGTGCTTAGAGGACAGAAGAGGTGGTGGAATCACAGCTCACTACAGCTTACCGCTCCAAACTCGCCCTCTCTGGCCAGGGAAGATTGAAAGTCATTCTACAGTAAATTGAGGCACAGGACACAAACCGAAAAGGATTACATCAACAAAAAAGTCACATTAACCGACAATTCCAATATGTCTGATCTTAAAAACTAATCAGCAAATACTCAGTGACTGGGGGAAAGAAATACAGACTTTTCTATTCACTACACACGTATAAAAAAATAAAAATAAAAAAAAACATAAAATCAGCAATAAAGTATTACTGTAACCTTCGTGGGTTTCCGGTGATCTGCTGGACTTGTGCTCCAGCATCTGCTGCGCTTGTCTGACTATTTACCAGACACAACGCCATACTGTGGCTGTGCCTGGAACTGCAGCCCACTACAGCTCCTTCCTTCTTCTACAAGGGATCATTCATGCGACAATAGGAAAGGCTCTGCATCTGTTCCGCAATTTTGCAGAATGGGTGGGACCCATTCATTTCAATAGGGCTGCAAAAGATGAGGACAGCACAGCGTGTGCTGACTGTCCTCATCGGTTGTTCTGTTCAGCAGCCCCTCAAAAAATATAGAGCACGTCCTATGCTTGTCTGCAATCGCGGACAAGAATAGGCATTTCTATAATGGGCCACCGGTTCCATAAATTGCGGAAAGCACACAGGCGGCTTCCCCGTTTTGCAGATCCGCAATTTGCAGACTGCAAAAACACGGCGCTGTCGTGTGAATGCACCCTAAAGATAAAGCTGAATGTTTACCAGGACTGCAACAATGATACCCTATCCCGATAACAGGGATAGAATATTAGATCAGTTCGGGTCTAACTCCGCCAAATCCCCCAGGGGGCTGGGGCATCTCCATTGCTTTCTAGGTGCAGCGCTGTACTTGGTAGTGGCTGTGCCTGGTATTACAGCTCACTGAGGCTCAGTCCCATTCAGGTGAACAAGAAATATCTGCAATTCCTGGCACAGCCTCAATGGACAGAGCGACGCTGGGTCCTGGAAGCTACGAAGGAGTTATTTTCCCCTTCTATCAGGTTATTGACAGGGGAGCTGGGAACTGAACCCCCACCAGTCTATAGGCCATTCACTTTGTAGTCTTTACCTGTTACAGGGGTTGTCCAGACTGTTTTAAGTGATGGACTATCCTCCGGATAGGCCATTACTAGCCTATTGGCGGGGTCCGCCGCCCCGAACACCCACAGATCAGTTGTTATGTGTTGCTCCTTCTTCAGAAGTCATCGCTGAAACTGCACACTTACCGTTGTAGACAACGGCTCTTGGCGCTGCAGTAACGAGCGCCGTCCACTACAATGTAGACAATGCTCTGTAGCTCTGGCGCCAATTTCCACTGACGGAGACAGACAGAGCAGCTGATCAGAGGGGGTGCAGGGTGTTGGAGCCCTGCCGATAGGACAGTAATGGCCTATCCTGAGGATCAGCCATCACTTAAAACAGGCTGGGCAACCCCTTAAAGGGTTTCTGTCACCTGAGAAATGGGTATTAAGCTGGCTGACACTTCGATGTGCTAATGTCAGCTGAACATAACTATATTAGTGCCATCTCACTGCCTAGACCCTTTATTGAGGAAAATGAACTTTTATAATATGCTAATTAGCCTCTAGGAGCAGGAAGGGGGGGGGGGGGGGTTGAACCTGCTACTAGAGGCTACGTTTGCCCCCCTCTTTTCACGCCATTCTTCTCTTGATTGACAGGGCCAGGCAGCGCTGCTCTCCTCCCGCCATCCGTGTCTGCAGTGTAAATCTCCCGGTATTTAGTATTGAACAGCGCAGCCACCAAGTGTCCTTCCCTCACTGCGCCTGCGCCGAATACTGAACGGTGTGAGATTTACACTGCAGACACGGATAGCGGGAGGAGAGCAGCGCTGTCTGGCCCTGTCAATCAAGAGAAGAATGGCGAGAAAAGAGGTGGGCAAACGGAGCCCCTAGGAGCAGGTGCAACCCCCCCCCCCCCCCCAGGGGTTAATTTGCATATTATACAAGTTTGTTTTTCTTAATAAAGGCTTCAGGCAGTGAGATGGCTCTAATATAGTTATGTACAGCTGACATTAGCACATCGCAGTGTCAGCCAGCTTAATACCCATTTCTCAGGTGACAGAAACCCTTTAAAGTTTTATCTTTCTAAAAGGGAGGAAGAATAACATAGCTGTAAACCTGCAGTCCTGAGACTCATTCTGCCTGAACTGCAACATACATTAAATGTATACAGTGCATTCATACAATCCTACTCTACAGAACAGACATGGACAGGTCCCACAGCTATATTCAAGGCGTCTTCATAAGGCAACTAAAAGTGTGTCAGAGGAAGAAGAGCACAAACCACTAAATGTTAAAGGGCAAATGAGCCTCTAGGAGCAACGGGAGCGTTGCCGTTACACCTAGAGACTCTGCTCTCTCTGCACTTTGGACAGGGCCAGGCAGTCATGATAACGTTTGCACTGTCTAGCCCTGAGTCAAAGTGCAGAAGGTGCAGCAGTTGCAGAGAGAGCAGAGCCTCTAGGAGTAATGACAACGCCCCCGTTGCTCCTAGAGGCTCATTTGCATGTAATAAAACATCATTTGTCTCAGCAATGCGGGCACATATGAACATGGGACCAACACAGATGCCTTCAGCTGCCAAGCGCACATGGAACAGGTCAGCCAGTGTCATAGGGACAAATCTGCTGACAGATGCCCTTTAAGTGCAGGCCATAAGCTGACGGTGAATAACTGGTTCACAGTAAAAGGTCTTTTTTAAGCCAATAACTTATCTGTATTGCACATTTTATCCCAACAAAATGAATGAGAAGTAAAAATCCTGATAGAAGGAGCCATGGGATGCAGTTGGCTTTTCCCAGCACTTACACACTCACCTGTCTACAGGGGTGGAAGTATTCTCAATGAAGCTGATCACTTTCTCCTTGACATTCACCGACTTGGTTTTCAATGCCACCGTCATTTTATTTACTAAAGACTTCATCCCTTTGCCGTCCCCAAATCCATTGGAAGAATCGCCCTGCAAAATCAATCACCTCCGTTCTTAAACGTTCTTATTACTGCGACATTCAGTCATCGGGGCGTTACGATACTATACGGTGTAACATCAGAAAGAGTCAGGAGTAGGGTTGGACGATATCAAAAATATTCAGACGATAACGATATTAAAAAAGTTATCGCGATAACGATATATATCGCGATAAATGCCCATTTAAAAGAAAAAAAAACACAAGGCGTTATACTGTATGGGGACAGCCACAGGGAGACGTTACACTGTATGGGGGCAGCCACAGGGAGACGTTACACTGTATGGGGGCAGCCACAGGGAGACGTTACACTGTATGGGGGCAGCCACAGGGAGACGTTACACTGTATGGGGCAGCCACAGGGAGACGTTATACTGTATGGGGGCAGCCACAGGGAGACGTCGTTACACTGTATGGGGGCAGCCACAGGGAGACGTCGTTACACTGTATGGGGGCAGCCACAGGGAGACGTCGTTACACTGTATGGGGGCAGCCACAGGGAGACGTCGTTACACTGTATGGGGGCAGCCACAGGGAGATGGCGTTACACTGTATGGGGGGCCACAAGGAGGCGTTACACTGTATGGGGGGCCACAAGGAGGCGTTACACTGTATGGGGGGCCACAAGGAGGCGTTACACTGTATGGGGGGCCACAAGGAGGCGTTACACTGTATGGGGGGCCACAAGGAGGCGTTACACTGTATGGGGGGCCACAAGGAGGCGTTACACTGTATGGGGGGCCACAAGGAGGCGTTACACTGTATGGGGGGCCACAAGGAGGCGTTACACTGTATGGGGGGCCACAAGGAGGCGTTACACTGTATGGGGGGCCACAAGGAGCGTTATAATAAGGTCTTATGGGAGCGAGGAGGAGGGAGAGTCAGGGCGGCCGCTGCAGGAAGTAGTAGGTTTATAATTTCGTCATCAGACAGAGCACACACTAGTGAGACAGCCGCAGAAAAAGTCTCTCCAGAGACACCAGTACTCACACAGGGGATCGCCAGTTCGCCACACACAGAGCCGGCACTGGTGGATGACGACGTCAGATGGTGGGTGGAGACTTGACTAAGGGAGGCGGAGCAAGAAGGAGGCAGGCCAGGAGCGAGAGGAAGTAATTACCCAGCGCTATGCAAGGTGCAGGGGCGGGCGGACGCACGTTTAGAAGAGGTCTGACCGCTTTGATGATGTCAGAAAATACCGCGGTATTTAGGAAACGGCGATATCGCCATATCGCCGTTTTTTTAATACCGCGGTATATCGTGATACCGGTATATCGCCCAACCCTAGTCAGGAGGCAATGAATATCTGCACTTACATCTGTATAGGAGCTCATACTGCCCCGGGATCCAGATGTACTAGCAATCCAATGCCCATAGCCACAGTCCGGTCCTTCTACATTAATGTCTGCCAGGTGCTGCTGCAACACTGTATAAAGAGCAAAAAACAAAGACTGAAAAAACACACATTAAAGGGGTTTGCACGTTATATGGGACAATGAATACAGGAGATTTATGCAATTTGCTAATATACAATGTGCATTTTTATAGCCTTTTTAAGCAGTATCCAATGGTAATACAGGTCCTCTCCCCGCACAGCCCTGCTGCTCTTATCCTGATAATAGCCTGTAATCTATCCGATTGTAACCCACTGCTCGTGTGCAAGTGCAGAAGAGAATATCATATGAAGCTTTAAAGATGTTGTCCCAAGAAAAATATTCTACAGTTTTCAAGCCAGCACCTGGATCTGAATACTTTTGTAATTGGATTTAATTAAACATTTAGTATGGCCACTGAGTTATTCATTGAAACCTATCTGTATAGCGCCACCTGCTGTTTGCACTTTACTGGACGCACATGCTCAGTTCCATCCTTCAACTGCCACCAGCTGCAGCAGACAGACCACGTTTCCTGAGAAAGGGCACGCCCCGTGACCTGGCAGCTTGAAATAAAGCAGAGCAGACTAAAGAGGTCTGATTTTGAGCACTAATAATGGGACAGCCGCTTTAATCTGTGCTTGCGCATCAAGAAACCAGTGCAGGCATAGGGCGTTACAATGGGAGAGACTAACAGAGGGAGTCGTATCATGTGCTTCTACATCAGCGGCCATTTTCAGGATGAGCTCATTGGGCACTGAATGACACTGTGGCGATTTTATGATGCGCTGCTGCAATTTTCATTGGATTTTACCTAGTCCCTTTCTCCTCTGTAAAATACCCCACTCCCCTAAATTTGGAGCTGGAGGCCAGCCGCCTGGTGAAAAAGCACCCTCACGAGGACTGACCAGAGTACCTGCAAAATTGGGGTGAAAAGGAGGAAGCGAGCGCCCGACAAAAGGATAAGACGCAGAATCGGGAAGAATTATGTAACATATTCATAGATTATAAGGCTGAAAAAAAAAGACATTTGTCCATCCAGTTTGGCCTGTTATCCTGCAAGTTGATCCAGAGGAAGGCAAAAAAAATTAAACTGAGGTAGAAGCCAATTTTAGGGGGAAAAAATTCCTTACTGACTCAAATCACGCAATCAGAATAACTCCCATGTGATTTATTTCACATGGAATGATGACCATAGGTGTGGTGAGCACAACCGCCCACTGACCCGAGTCATTTTTTACGATATCAATAAATCATCAATTATCAGGCATCCTCTTCACTTGAATGGGACGAGCAGTTGTAATCACACTGCACCACTGCTACAAGCGAGACGGTAAAGAGGATGCAGCGCTTAGATACTCAGGGGGCAGCACTTCACAATATAATAAAAGCAAGGACGTGTGTGTGTGTGTGTGTGTGTGTGTGTGTGTTTACTGTATATATTTCAAATACCTGGACAAACATCTACATTCGCACAGATGACTGAAGCAGAAAGTAACTTACCCATAAATCCTCCTTTGGCAATACTTATATATTCCTTGTTTTTCTGTTAAAAAAAAATAATTTAATAAAACAAACACATTGAATGAAGAAATTTTACCTATCAACATAAATATTCTTTTGGTCTATATGATCCAAGAACATTTCTAGTGACAAAGAGGCACATTTATTAAAGGGGCATTCTCAGCACAGACAATGGGGGCATATCGCTAGGATATGCCCCCATTGTCTGATAGGTGCAGGTCCCACCGCTGGGACCTGCACTTACAACGAGAATGAAGCGGGGAGCGCTGTGGCTGGAGGACCCTGGATTTCCCGGGGTCCATCCACCACCAAGCCCTGCTACTATAGAAGTGAATGAAAGCGCACGCGCGGCCCATGCTCCCATTCATTTCTATGGGGCAGACGGCTCGGCTATTTTCGGCGGCCCCATAAAAATGAATGGAGAGCGGCTGCGCATGCGCAGTGCGCCCTCCGTTCATTTCCCGGCTCCGTTCTCATTGTAGGTGGGACCCGCACCTATTAGACAATGGGGCATATCCTAGCGATATGCCTCCATTGTCTGAGATGGGCAAAAACCCCACTTAAGACCAGCATTTTAGACGCCGGTCTTAATAAAGCCCCATAGCTGGCGGTGGATTCGACAGAGTTATGAAAAGGCGCCTCTACATAACTTCGTCGGATCCACCACCGCTTCGAAATGTATGAGAGCCTCCTAGCTGTCTTACATTTAGACCTTTTTCTACACCCATTTCAATGGTAAATGAGACGGGCTGGCCCCTTCCCCGTCACACCCACATTTTTAGACCTATTGTGAGCGGAGAGAAAAGTCGCTGATTGCGGCGCAACTAACCGTTGCACCATAATCTGCGTCTGAAATACACCTAGTTTAGGCATATTTCAGCTTAATAAAAGACCGCCAAAGTATTTTTATGCCACAAAAAGGATAGATTTCTATTGCAAATAATTTTCCATTTCAAATAAAAGGGGTGGTTAAGGATTAGAAAAGAACAAGCGCTGCTCTTATTCTGTGTCCAGTATTGCACTTTATCCACATTCATTCAAGTAAATAGAGATGAGCTGCATTACCATGCACATGGGCAAAAGTGCTGTTTTTTTTGGGGGGGGGGAACAAATCCTTTTCTAATAGTAAAAAGGGTGGTTTCACTCTTGCATGTTTTTAGGAAAAAGCTATTTTTTTTCTGGCAGTATTCTATATATAAGTATTTGCAAAAAAAAATAAAAAATGCTGCAGCCCAATGTATGCTCAAAAACCAATAGTGAAATAAAAAACATGTACTATAAACAGTGCTTTATTTCCTCATATTTTCTCTGTGTATTTTTGGGGGTCAATTGTATTTTTTCAGTTGTCTTCCCAAACGCCTGAAAAACACGTTCAAAACGTGCCGCGTCATAGATGGAGCACAGTTAAGGCTAGTTTCACACTAGCGTTCGTCGGTCCGCTCGTGAGCTCCGTTTGAAGGAGCTCACGAGCGGACCCGAACGCCTCCGTCCAGCCCTGATGCAGTCTGAATGGAGCGGATCCGCTCAGACTGCATCAGTCTGGCGGCGTTCAGCCTCCGCTCCGCTCGCCTCCGCACGGACAGGCGGACAGCTGAACGCTGCTTGCAGTGTTCAGCTGTCCGCCTGGCCGTGCGGAGGCGTGCGGAGGCGTGCGGATCCGTCCAGACTTACAATGTAAGTCAATGGGAACGGATCCGCTTGAAGAGGTCACCATATGGCTCAATCTTCAAGCGGATCCGTCCCCCATTGACTTTACATTGAAAGTCTGGACGGATCCGCTCAGGCATCTTGCGCACTTAGAACATTTTCTAAGTTATTAATGCAGACGGATCCGTACTGAACGGAGCCTCCGTCTGCATTAATATGATCGGATCCGTTCAGAACGGATCCGATCAAGCGCTAGTGTGAAAGTAGCCTAATACAGACCATCACTGAACCAAGGATGCGGCAGCGAGGGATTGCTTAGCTATTACTCCTTTTCTTTTTTTGTCAGCTGCTGGTAAAAAATGCCATGAGACTGGACAACTCCAATAATCCATAGAGTATTTAGATCGAACACCGACCATTAAGTCCAACACAAAATTATTTGCAAAAGGGATAACAATTAGTGACCTTCTGTATCTGTCCCTCTAAATGGTAAATAGGCAGAAAACAGATTCCTGGACTGCAGTTGATTCTGTGATTCTATTAATCATGAGCCTATACAAATATGAGGAGATCAAACCTGTAAGAAATGGGCAAGAACCATATTCATGTACATGTCTTCTTCTTCTCTGCCACTGCCCATGAAGCACAAGTGTTCTCCTCCGGCCACCGAGCCAGACTCAATGGACTGCTTCTGCGCCTCTAGAAGAGACTTCACCGACAATGCAAACTCTCCGGGATTGTGTAGCATCTGTAGAACACACATCAGAGCTCACTACATACAGTACAGCAGGCTTTCACAGCTAGATCGCAGTGACCGAGAAGTGTTGTCTACATACCAAGTCAGAGTCCAAGTGAAACGCTGTAGAGAGATGGCCAGAATTGTACTGCTCTGCAGGCCGGCAATCCACCACAAAGAACCGCACACCATCCTGGAGGAGCAAGAAAACATGAGTGTTATGTCTTAGGCCTCATGCACACGGCAGTTGTTTTGGTCCGCATCAGAGCCACAGTTTTTGCGGCTCGGATGCGGACCCATTCACTTCCCTTCTGTTGCTCCGTTCCGTGGTCCGCAAAAAAATAACCTGTCTTATTCTTGTCCGTTTTGCGGACAAGAATAGGCAGTTATATTAATGGCTGTCCACACCATTCCGCAAATTGCAGAACGCACACGGACGCCATCAGTGTTTTGCGGATCTGCAGTTTGCGGACTGCAAAACACACAGAGGCCGTGTGCATGCGGCCTTATTCACACAGTGTTCGGTCAGTGATTTTAAGCCAAAACCAGGTTCGGCTCTAAGCACAGAACAGGTGCATATCTTTCCCTAAGGGTGCATTCAGACAACCGTAAGTGTTTTGTGGCCACGTGCGTTCAGCATTTTGCGGAACGCACAGGGCAAGCCCTATATAGAAATGCCTATTCTTGTCACTGTTTGTCAGCCGGCGGTCCCATATTCTCCAGCATCATCTCTGCTGGTCATAGGAGGAGAACGCCGTTGCGTATGCTCCCAAGAAAAGAAGATTCTAGAGATTATGGATCAGCTGGCTCAACAGCTTTGACATATCCACACTGCCGAATATGACCAAGCCGAGAAACCGTGCATCTCCACCTCGTAACACTTACAAGGGTGGATACACTATGGAGGGGGAGCTGAAAGGCTACATGGCGCTATACTACGTTAATATAGTAACTTGCACAGAAAAACAGTTATAAAGGAGAGTCAGCACAAAAGAGGTGTAGAATTAAATGCTTTTGGATTAAACACAGTATTATTTGTGGGATAACCTCTTGATCTATATTGTCTTTAAAGTGAAGGAGATATGAGCGAATCTATGAGGGACGTTACTGCACCAGCAGATAACATACTGTATGATAGAAATAATACTTTCTGCTTGATCGGACTGTAGACATCATGCACTCGTGTGCTGGACGGAGTCAAGGCTGCAATCACATGGTGCCACATTACTGTTGGCCCTTCAAATAACCCCCTCTTTGTAAACAGGCATCAAGTGATAAGACTTTTTATTCACTAAGAAATAGTAAAGGAAAATACAAGAAGAGTCTTGTGCTCTGTACATATTGCCTGTCTGTATCCTGCAGTCTAGTGTTTATTAGTTCAGCTAAACACAAGGATGTCCCTGAAAAGTAGCACACGGCCACATGGACTGCTGTGGATCTTCTGCAGATGTGCCCGAAATCCTGCATATTGCGGTGTGGAAATGCTGTGGCGGTTCTACCAATTTCACCCCATGCACTGCAAAGAGTGAAATCACAGCCGATATTAACATAAAATGACGTATTTAAAATCTGCAGTGCATGACATGTGCGAATTTCACTGCAGACACTCTCGGCAGCGTGTTAAATCTCACCCACGTCACTGCTACCGTAAACTCTGCCGATTTTCCGCACACAATTCTGCTCTACGTGGGGCCATACCCTACCTAAGGGAATGTGCCTGCTGGGTGAGAGAAATCTAGGACATGTTCTGGTTTTCATCATTTTCTTTTTTTCCTTATATGCCGGATTATTTGGCCTAGTTGCATTTGTATGCAAGACAAGCCCCCTTACAGCGTACTGGCAGAGAAGACAAGCTTCCTTACAGCGTACTGGCAGAGAAGACAAGCCCCCTTACAGCGTACTGGCAGAAAAGACAAGCCCCCTTACAGCGTACTGGCAGAAAAGACAAGCCCCCTTACAGCGTACTGGCAGAAAAGACAAGCCCCCTTACAGCGTACTGGCAGAAAAGACAAGCCCCCCTTACAGCGTACTGGCAGAGAAGACAAGCCCCCCTTACAGCGTACTGGCAGAGAAGACAAGCCCCCCTTACAGCGTACTGGCAGAGAAGACAAGCCCCCTTACAGCGTACTGGCAGAGAAGACAAGCTTCCTTACAGCGTACTGGCAGAGAAGACAAGCCCCCTTACAGCGTACTGGCAGAAGAGACAAGCCCCCTTACAGCGTACTGGCAGAAGAGACAAGCCCCCTTACAGCGTACTGGCAGAAAAGACAAGCCCCCTTACAGCGTACTGGCAGAGAAGACAAGCCCCCTTACAGCGTACTGGCAGAGAAGACAAGCCCCCTTACAGCGTACTGGCAGAGAAGACAAGCCCCCTTACAGCGTACTGGCAGAGAAGACAAGCCCCCTTACAGCGTACTGGCAGAGAAGACAAGCCCCCTTACAGCGTACTGGCAGAGAAGACAAGCCCCCCTTACAGCATACTGGCAGAGAGGAAAGCCCCCTTACAGCGTACTGGCAGAGAGGAAAGCCCCCCTTACAGCGTACTGGCAGAGAAGACAAGCCCCCCTTACAGCGTACTGGCAGAGAAGACAAGCCCCCCTTACAGCGTACTGGCAGAGAAGACAAGCCCCCTTACAGCGTACTGGCAGAGAAGACAAGCCCCCTTACAGCGTACTGGCAGAGAAGACAAGCCCCCTTACAGCGTACTGGCAGAGAAGACAAGCCCCCTTACAGCGTACTGGCAGAGAAGACAAGCCCCCTTACAGCGTACTGGCAGAGAAGACAAGCCCCCTTACAGCGTACTGGCAGAGAAGACAAGCCCCCTTACAGCGTACTGGCAGAGAAGACAAGCCCCCTTACAGCGTACTGGCAGAGAAGACAAGCCCCCTTACAGCGTACTGGCAGAGAAGACAAGCCCCCTTACAGCGTACTGGCAGAGAAGACAAGCCCCCTTACAGCGTACTGGCAGAGAAGACAAGCCCCCTTACAGCGTACTGGCAGAGAAGACAAGCCCCCTTACAGCGTACTGGCAGAGAAGACAAGCCCCCTTACAGCGTACTGGCAGAGAAGACAAGCCCCCTTACAGCGTACTGGCAGAGAAGACAAGCCCCCTTACAGCGTACTGGCAGAGAAGACAAGCCCCCTTACAGCGTACTGGCAGAGAGAGTCAAGGTCACGTTCATTTCCCTTTGCTCATGGCCAACACTGCAGATGTCTCCTAATAAAGGACTCAATGGCACTTACTGTACTTACCTCTTGCTGATTTGCCTGAAGAATTTCTGGTACAGAAATTGCCAAACAAAGAGCCTGACTGAGATCAGAGTCGTCTTTCAGAGCGATCAAGCTGCTGCCAAACAAGCTCTGGTTGTCCTAGAATAAAGATACATAGGCAAGTAAGAGGCCAGAAACATCATTAAAGACTGGAGTTTACTTCAATGGGTTGTCCAGGTGGCATATCCTCAGGATAGACAATCAATATCTGATTGGTGGAGGTCTGACAACCCGCTTCACCTGCCGACCAGCTATCTTGCGGATAGGTCATCAATATAAAAATCGTGGACAGAAGAACCCCTTTAATCTTATTAAAGGGGTTTTCAGACTTACAACATTTATTATCTATCCACAGTATAGGTGATAAAATGTACCATTGCCGGAGGTCCGACCGCTACCACCAATGGTCACGACAATGAGGGTCCCCTGTGTTTATCTTTGACTACAGCAACATTCACTGTCTAGGGAACTGACGGAGATAGCGTGCTGTGCTTGGCTGTCCCTTAAGCAGGCCATACACACTAGATAAAGCTGAACCTGCCAACAATTTAATGTGTATGGGGGGGGGGGGGGGGTCTCTCATGCTAGATACACCGGTGCCAGGCACCTATGACAGCGGCTTATCTCCCATAGAACAAAAAGAAGGCAACCTCAAGGGGCCCCTCATACACATTTGATGGTTGGCTTTATCCCCACACTCTATTTACACATTGAAAGAGATCCCCGTTGGCTGAACGCATGTATATGGCCAGCCTCAGACAGTGAATAGGGTGGTGATCATCCATGCACGATACCACGGGGGCTCTCGTTCACTGACCTCTTTATGATAAATCTTAAAGGGTTGTCTCACTTCAGAAAGAGGACGTTAATACAAGTCACTTACTTTGCTGGCTGGATTCATTTTTCCATCAAATTATACACTGCTTGTTTCCATGGTTACGACCACCCTGAAATACATCAATGGTGTTCGTGCTTGCACACCACCGGAAATAGGGCCGGCCTATGCACACTGCCATAGTCCCAGCCACCGGAGAGGCCGTTGCTTTTTCCTATAGTGTGCAAGCACAACCACCACTGATGGATTGCAGGGTGGTCGTAACCAAGGAAACAAGCAATGTATGTGATGGAAAAATTAATCCAGCCAGCAAGGAGGCAATATGGACAATCACAATATATTAGTAAGTGCCTTGTATTAACTTCCTCTGCATAATAAATGGCACTTGCTGAAGTGAGACAATTCCTTTAAATAAATACTCCACATCATAAACTTAAAAATAAACGCATTTACCTTGCGAAAAGAAGCTGGAGTCTTGATGTAGTAATGATGAGCCAAACTGAACAGATCTTCTATGTCTCCTACATCAAGGTTAGTAGGTGGACTTTCCAGGAACTCTAAAAAATAAATAAAAAAATGCATCTGAAGGATGCCTCTGGTATTTGTAAAGGCTTGACATCCCACAATAACTATTTCCATTGTGACTCTACTTAAAGGCTTATGCATACGAGCATATGTATTTTGCGGTCCGCAAAACACAGATCCGGAAAAAAAAAAGATGGCATCCGTGTGACGTCTGTCTTGCATCAGTTTTTTTTGCGGATCCATTGTAACAATGCCTGTCCTCGTCCACAAAACAGACAGGAATAGGACATGTTCTATTATTTTGCGGAACGGACTTGAGGACATACGGAAACGGAATGCACACAGAGTTATTTAAGTTTTTTTGTGGACCCATTGAAGTAAATGGTTCCGCATATGGGCTGCAAAAAAAAAATAAAAAAAAATAAAAAACACGGAACGGACATGGAAAGAAAATACTGTTGTGTGCATGAGCCCTAAGTCTGTGGCATGCAAGGCCATTTTGCTGAATTAATGACGGTTCGGGTGATTGTTTCAGCTTGCAGAGCACTACCAATAAAACAGTTTGTTAGGCCCGTGTCACATTGCCCGCTAGTACATAACACGTACAAGACTATGGGTACATCTCAAGAAGACGCTCAACAAGATAACCCATCTTCAAATTGAAGCCAACCAGCGACTAGATGATTGCTGCTGGTCTGCCTTCAAAAACCCCTGCCCAACAGTTAAAAAAGAAAATCAGTCTGTTTGCAGACTGTCCCTGCTGAGTTCCGTCAGCTGACAGCTCATGTCCTGACCTAATAGAGACTCCTTATAGCTAAACTCTTATCAACCCCATAATATGAATATGGCTTCAATGAGTGTTTATGAAGTCAGAAGATCAGAGATAAGGCCTCTCATGCGTCAGCTGACAGAACGCAAGAGCGAGTCTGCAAATAGACTTATTTTTAACTGTATGTACCACAAAATTGCTCAATTTATTACGAAAACAATTGAAAAAAAGATTTTCAGCCCAAAATGAGTAAAATGCAATCGTTAAAAAATTGCCCTGAAGGTGTCCATAGCCTTTTAGCCTAATAACCAAGCACCTGTAAAGTTTTATATATCTGTTACGCTTCAGACTGCATTGGCCTATTAGTATGCGGCTACTCTGGATCTTAAACACCGAATCCACAAAATAAAACCGCTCGGAGCATGCTCACAGTCTTACTTATGAGTTCTTCTTTAGACTCCATTTCTTCAGCCAAGACAACCTCTCTGCAAAGACAGATAAAAGCCATTAGTGCCAGATCAATACGGACACAGAGCCCTAGCAATCTGCCTCACACCTCCCCCAAGTACTCACTTGACATTGACAAGCATGATCAGCATCAAGAAGTACATGATGAATGGATCTGCCTGCTGTAAATAACTATCCCAAATCGCCTGGGTGACTTCCACCGAGCAGTGATAGGCAAAGAGGCTACCAAACTGAAAAAATCACAAATGAGAGACCATTAGCCACAGAGAACACATGTGAGACAGGGTACAGTCACCTTCTATTCAGACATCGGCCGCAGCCATGGCAAGGTTCGGAAACAAGACCCCACCCGTCACTGTCTGCCTCTGTTCGTGAAACCAGAAGAGAGTCTGGCATTTATGAACCAATATATAAAAAGTTTGGGATATTCGCTTCATAAAAGTGGTTTTATTTCTTAAAGGGAGGATACATAAAAGAAAAACAATTTCTCCTTTAAAGGGGTTATCCAGGAAATACTATTGATGACCCATCCTCAGTATTGGCGGCACATATGAAGCACAGCACTGTACAGCAGCTGTGCTTAGCGTAGCAGCTCAGCCTCATCGACTTGAATGGGGCTGAGCTGGAACTAGTCATGTGACGGATGTACGGTGATGTCACACGGCCTAGGGAGAAAATGAGGTGCTCATAGAGAGGCCGGCCTCTGCGGATCCGATATTGATGACCTATCCTGAGGAATGATTGTCAATATAAATTCCCCAATAACCCCTTTAAGTCCACACTTGATTTAGGCTTAGCGAAATTTTAACTCTTGCCTAGAAGTAGCCACTCACTCCTGTACACTAAGGGGGGCTTTATTTTTTAAATATACGCCACTTTTTGGCGTATTCAAGACCCAGATTTTGTTGCAAAGGTGTTTTGAGGCAAAATGTGTTCCCCCCCCCCCCCCCCCCCCGGCCAATGGGGACCCGAAGTGCGCGGGAAAGCAGGCCCATCTGATTCAGCATTTTCTATGCCTGGAGTAGAAATTGACTGGAATCTATGCCAGCAAGGGAGCTGGAAAAGGGCCTAAGTTATGTAGAGGCCATAACTTAGGCGCATCAATCGGCAGTGGATATGGACTAAGACCGGCGTCTAAATCGTAGTCTTAGTTCATGTCCCCCTAAGGTCCTATAGAACGCTTGTCAAGCCCCATTCGGGAAATGTATAGAAAATAACTAACCACATACACAGCATAGCTGAGCGGTTCCCCACAAAAGGTTCCAAGATGAGACCTGACAACCACGGTCCAGGACACCAAGAAGTGACTGCACCAGATGTATAGTACTAGATAACATTGAGGAAAGGTCATCACTATGGTACTCCTGAAAAACCACTTTAAAAAGGAGAATGGTAACACCCCGTTGTCAATGTAATCATACATTTCCTGGTGGAATAACAGAGGAACAGGACAATGCAGACTTGCTTGGCATACAAGAATTTACTAGAGGGCTGAGAGGTCCTGTACAAAAGGGCTGTCACCAGTACCTTATCAGACATTCGGCTAAAGTGTACAATGCGTATACTACACACTCTTATGCAGGTTATCCAACCCAACACTTACCCAATTAAGTGCATAAAGATCTGGTGTGATCTTCTTCGTGTCCAGGAAAGAACACAGTTCGGGCTCGTGATACTGGAGGAGAAGCCGGAATAGGTGGAATGGTTTTCCTTTCTTGTAACAATCTCTAAACAGAAAGAGATACTCGACAATCAGAATCACTGCGGCTGCACGCGTCACGGATCCCAAAATCCATGGGGACACATCAACTACCCAGCCCCACATCATACCAAACACACATACATGTGAATACCTTGGAATATACTTATTCATGATTGCATAGAAGCAGTTATAGAAGTCGCTCCGTGACAGGTTGAGGTCCACCAGCGGTTTCAGGAGGTAAAGCCAGCTGACGTTTTCATGGTACTTGACGTTACGGGATTTACAATAAAAAGTGACTACAGATTCAATGTCCTGGAGAACGACTGGTCTCCTCTCCTCGGGTATGGTGAGCTGGTCTGAACAAACACAAAGGAAGCAAGATGATAATGATTCAAGTGCAAAAACTATTTCACCCAGCAGAAAACCCCTACTTGTTTGGGAGAGTTCCCATCTCCGCTTCAATTTCTGTTCTTCTGATCCGTCAGAAGAACAGAAAATAATGAAAATAAATACCGGATCCTGTCCATAAGATCTGCACATTGTGTATGCGTTTGAGCCATTTCCGTCTGAGATCCGTTTTTGTAGATGGGGAAGAAAAAATTAAAATAAAAGTGCTGCATACAGTACTTTTATTCCGTCTAAAAAAACAGATCTCAAACTGAAATGGACCAGCCCCAGAATTAAAGGGGTTCTCTGGGAATTGGGAAAATGAAAATACTTAAATATTACTTATTACTATTATAAATATATTCCTAAATACCTTTAATTAGTTATGATGGCTCGTTTTGTGTAGGGAGCAATCATTAGGAGAAATAAAATGGCCGCCATGCTATTAAGTACACACAGAACCTGTCCTAATCATACAGGAGGACATGCTACTTGAGAGCAGTGCCTCATCTTCTTTTATGGTCCTGAATAGAGTTGAGCGAACACCTGGATGTTCGGGTTCGAGAAGTTCGGCCGAACTTCCCGGAAATGTTCGGGTTCGGGATCCGAACTTCGTCCCGAACCCGAACCCGAACCCCATTGAAGTCAATAAGGACCCAAACTTTTCGGCACTAAAAAGGCTGTAAAACAGCCCAGGAAAGGGCTAGAGGGCTGCAAAAGGCAGCAACATGTAGGTAAATCCCCTGCAAACAAATGTGGATAGGGAAATGAATTAAAATAAAAATTAAATAAATAAAAATTAACCAAAATCAATTGGAGAGAGGTCCCATAGCAGAGAATCTGGCTTCCCGTCACCCACCACTGGAACAGTCCATTCTCAGATATTTAGGCCCCGGAACCCAGGCAGAGGAGAGAGGTCCCGTAACAGAGAATCTGTCTTCATGTCAGCAGAGAATCAGTCTGCATGTCATAGCAGAGAATGAGGCTTCACGTCAGCCACCACTGCAACAGTCCATTGGCATATATTTAGGCCCAGCACACAGGCAGAGGAGAGAGGTCCCGTAACAGAGAATCTGGCTTCATGTCAGCAGAGAATCAGTCTTCATGTCATAGCAGAGAATCAGGCTTCACGTCAGCCACCACTGCAACAGTCCATTGGCATATATTTAGGCCCAGCACCCAGGCAGAGGAGAGAGGTCCCGTAACAGACAATCTGGCTTCATGTCAGCAGAGAATTAGTCTGCATGTCATAGCAGAGAATGAGGCTTCACGTCAGCCACCACTGCAACAGTCCATTGGCATATATTTAGGCCCAGCACACAGGCAGAGGAGAGAGGTCCCGTAACAGACAATCTGGCTTCATGTCAGCAGAGAATTAGTCTGCATGTCATAGCAGAGAATGAGGCTTCACGTCAGCCACCACTGCAACAGTCCATTGGCATATATTTAGGCCCAGCACCCAGGCAGAGGAGAGAGGTCCCGTAACAGACAATCTGGCTTCATGTCAGCAGAGAATCAGTCTGCGTGTCATAGCAGAGAATCAGGCTTCACGTCACCCAACATTGGAACAGTCCATTGGCATATATTTAGGCCCCGGCACCCAGACAGAGGAGAGGTTCATTCAACTTTGGGTAGCCTCGCAATATAATGGTAAAATGAAAATAAAAATAGGATTGAATGAGGAAGTGCCCTGGAGTCCAATAATATATGGTTAAGGGGAGGTAGTTAATGTCTAATCTGGACAAGGGACGGACAGATCCTGTGGGATCCATGCCTGGTTCATTTTTATGAACGTCAGCTTGTCCACATTGGCTGTAGACAGGCGGCTGCGTTTGTCTGTAATGACACCCCCTGCCGTGCTGAATACACGTTCAGACAAAACGCTGGCCGCCGGGCAGGCCAGCACCTCCAAGGCATAAAAGGCTAGCTCTGGCCACGTGGACAATTTAGAGACCCAGAAGTTGAATGGGGCCGAACCATCAGTCAGTACGTGGAGGGGTGTGCACATGTACTGTTCCACCATGTTAGTGAAATGTTGCCTCCTGCTAACACGTTGCGTATCAGGTGGTGGTGCAGTTAGCTGTGGCGTGTTGACAAAAGTTTTCCACATCTCTGCCATGCTAACCCTGCCCTCAAAGGAGCTGGCATTGACACAGCTGCCTTGGCGACCTCTTGCTCCTCCTCTGCCTTGGCCTTGGGCTTCCACTTGTTCCCCTGTGACATTTGGGAATGCTCTCAGTAGCGCGTCTACCAACGTGCGCTTGTACTCGCGCATCTTCCTATCACGCTCCAGTGCAGGAAGTAAGGTGGGCACATTGTCTTTGTAGCGTGGATCCAGCAGGGTGGCAACCCAGTAGTCCGCACAGGTTAAAATGTGGGCAACTCTGCTGTCGTTGCGCAGGCACTGCAGCATGTAGTCGCTCATGTGTGCCAGGCTGCCCAGGGGTAAGGACAAGCTGTCCTCTGTGGGAGGCGTATCGTCATCGTCCTGCCTTTCCCCCCAGCCACGCACCAGTGATGGACCCGAGCTGCGTTGGGTGCCACCCCGCTGTGACCATGCTTCATCCTCATCCTCCTCCACCTCCTCCTCGTCCTCCTCGTCCTCCAGTAGTGGGCCCTGGCTGGCCACATTTGTACCTGGCCTCTGCTGTTGCCAAAAACCTCCCTCTGAGTCACTTCGAAGAGACTGGCCTGAAAGTGCTAAAAATGACCCCTCTTCCTCCTCCTCCTCCTCCTCCTCCTCCTGGGCCACCTCCTCTTGCATCATCGCCCTAAGTGTTTTCTCAAGGAGACATAGAAGTTGTATTGTAACGCTGATAACGGCGTCATCGCCACTGGCCATGTTGGTGGAGTACTCGAAACAGCGCAACAGGGCACACAGGTCTCGCATGGAGGCCCAGTCATTGGTGGTGAAGTGGTGCTGTTCTGTAGTGCGACTGACCCGTGCGTGCTGCAGCTGAAACTCCACTATGGCCTGCTGCTGCTCGCACAGTCTGTCCAGCATGTGCAAGGTGGAGTTCCACCTGGTGGGCACGTCGCATATGAGGCGGTGAGCGGGAAGGCCGAAGTTACGCTGTAGCGCAGACAGGCGAGCAGCAGCAGGATGTGAACGCCGGAAGCGCGAACAGACGGCCCGCACTTTATGCAGCAGCTCTGACATGTCGGGGTAGTTGTGAATGAACTTCTGCACCACCAAATTCAGCACATGCGCCAAGCAAGGGATGTGCGTCAAATTGGCTAGTCCCAGAGCTGCAACGAGATTTCGCCCATTATCACACACCACCAGGCCGGGCTTGAGGCTCACCGGCAGCAACCACTCGTCGGTCTGTTGTTCTATACCCCGCCACAACTCCTGTGCGGTGTGGGGCCTGTCCCCCAAACATATGAGTTTCAGAATGGCCTGCTGACGTTTACCCCAGGCTGTGCTGAAGTTGGTGGTGAAGGTGTGTGGCTGACTGGATGAGCAGGTGGAAGAAGAGGAGGAGGAAGCCGAGAAGGAGGAGGTGGCAACAGGAGGCAAAGAATGTTGCCCTGCGATCCTTGGCGGCGGAAGGACGTGCGCCAAACAGCTCTCCGCCTGGGGCCCAGCTGCCACTACATTTACCCAGTGTGCAGTTAGGGAGATATAGCGTCCCTGGCCGTGCTTACTGGTCCACGTATCTGTGGTTAGGTGGACCTTGCCACAGATGGCGTTGCGCAGTGCACACTTGATTTTATCGGATACTTGGTTGTGCAGGGAAGGCACGGCTCTCTTGGAGAAGTAGTGGCGGCTGGGAACAACATACTGTGGGACAGCAAGCGACATGAGCTGTTTGAAGCTGTCTGTGTCCACCAGCCTAAATGACAGCATTTCATAGGCCAGTAGTTTAGAAATGCTGGCATTCAGGGCCAGGGATCGAGGGTGGCTAGGTGGGAATTTACGCTTTCTATCAAATGTTTGTGAGATGGAGAGCTGAACGCTGGCGTGTGACATGGTTGAGACGCTTGGTGACGGAGGTGGTGGTGGTGGTGTTGGTGGTACATCCCCTGTTTGCTGGGCGGCAGGTGCCAACGTTCCTCCAGAGGCGGAGGAAGAGGCCGAGGCGGCAGCAGCAGAATAGGCCGAGGCGGCAGCAGCAGAAGAGGTAGCAGGGGGAGCCTGAGTGACTTCCTTGGTTTTAAGGTGTTTACTCCACTGCAGTTCATGCTTTGCATGCAGGTGCCTGGTCATGCAGGTTGTGCTCAGGTTCAGAACGTTAATGCCTCGCTTCAGGCTCTGATGGCACAGCGTGCAAACCACTCGGGTCTTGTCGTCAGCACATTGTTTGAAGAAGTGCCATGCCAGGGAACTCCTTGAAGCTGCCTTTGGGGTGCTCGGTCCCAGATGGCGGCGGTCAGTAGCAGGCGGAGTCTCTTGGCGGCGGGTGTTCTGCTTTTGCCCACTGCTCCCTCTTTTGCTACGCTGTTGGCTCGGTCTCACCACTGCCTCTTCCTCCGAACTGTGAAAGTCAGTGGCACGACCTTCATTCCATGTGGGGTCTAGGACCTCATCGTCCCCTGCATCGTCTTCCACCCAGTCTTGATCCCTGACCTCCTGTTCAGTCTGCACACTGCAGAAAGACGCAGCAGTTGGCACCTGTGTTTCGTCATCATCAGAGACATGCTGAGGTGGTATTCCCATGTCCTCATCATCAGGAAACATAAGTGGTTGTGCGTCAGTGCATTCTATGTCTTTCACCGCTGGGGAAGGGCTAGGTGGATGCCCTTGGGAAACCCTGCCAGCGGAGTCTTCAAACAGCATAAGAGACTGCTGCATAACTTGAGGCTGAGACAGTTTCCCTGGTATGCATGGGGGTGATGTGACAGACTGATGGGGTTGGTTTTCAGGCGCCATCTGTGCGCTTTCTGCAGAAGACTGGGTGGGAGATAATGTGAACGTGCTGGATCCACTGTCGGCCACCCAATTGACTAATGCCTGTACCTGCTTAGGCCTTACCATCCTTAGAACGGCATTGGGCCCCACCATATATCGCTGTAAATTCTGGCGGCTACTGGGACCTGAGGTAGTTGGTTCACTAGGACGTGTGGATGTGGCAGAACGGCCACGTCCTCTCCCAGCACCAGAGGGTCCACTAACACCACCACGACCATGTCCACGTCCGCGTCCCTTACTAGATGTTTTCCTCATTGTTATCGTTCACCACAACAACAAAAATATTATTTGGCCCAATGTATTGTATTCAAATTCAGCGGGATATAAATTTGAGGCCTAGTATTTAGGCGCTGGGTGACCGGTATGGATTTAGTGACAGAATTAGACTGGGATATGCACAGTAGCGTGTGTGTGAAGTTATTCTGAATGACCCTATGTGCACCTTGAATATTATATACCCTTTTAGGGATAGATTTCAAATAGCTCTGATATAGCAGAAACCACTAAATTATGAAATTGCTAAATTGGGAATTGTATTTCAACCCAGAACAAAAAATGTGCTTTGACGGACACTAAATAACTTTCCCAGCCAGAACAGGACAGCGGTAACGAGAGATTTAGCGGGATATAAATTTGAGGCCTAGTATTTAGGCGCTGGGTGACCGGTATGGATTTAGTGACAGAATTAGACTGGGATATGGCCAAAAAATAACCACACTATTGCTGGTTAAATGCACTTGGTGACGGGCGCAGCTTGCCCCTGATGTAGTATATGGCCAAAAAATGAACAGACTATTGCTGGTTAAATGCACTTGGTGTCACAGCTTGACCAACCACACTACTGAGGGTTAAATGCACTTGGTGACGGCCGCAGCTTGCCCCTGATGTAGTATATGGCCAAAAAATAAACAGACTATTGCTGGTTAAATGCACTTGGTGTGACAGCTTCACCCTGATGTAGGCTTTAGCCAAAAAACAACCACACCATTGAGGGTTAAATGCACTTGGTCGCAGCTTGTGCTGGCGCACCACAAGACACAAAATGGCCGCCGATCACCCCAGAAAAATGTGACTGACAAACGGTCTGGGCAGCCTAAAAACAGTGAGCAATTGAGGATCAGCAGCTCAATGATCCACAGCTGCAGATCGATCAGTTAATCAAGTCCTTTGGAGGAGTTAATCTGCCTAATCTCGCCCTACTGTCGCAGCCGCAACCTCTCCCTACGCTAATCAGAGCAGAGTGACGGGCGGCGCTATGTGACTCCAGCTTAAATAGAGGCTGGGTCACATGGTGCTCTGGCCAATCACAGCCATGCCAATAGTAGGCATGGCTGTGATGGCCTCTTGGGGCAAGTAGTATGACGCTTGTTGATTGGCTGCTTTGCAGCCTTTCAAAAAGCGCCAAGAAAGCGACGAACACCGAACCCAAACTTTTACGAAAATGTCCGGGTTCGGGTCCGTGTCACGGACACCCCAAAATTCGGTACGAACCCGAACTATACAGTTCGAGTTCGCTCATCCCTAGTCCTGAATACAGTTTAATATGATTCTCAGCTAAATCTATGTAGAAATGGAGTTCATGAGAAGACATGAAGTACAGAGAGGAGGTGGGGATGTGGATAATGAGCAGCAGCACTTGTATGCAGACTCCATGACCTCAGTCTGTCTTGTCCATCCTCTCTGTACCTCATGTCTCTTCATGATCTCATGTCTCCTCCTTTCCCACAGAGATTCAGTTAAAGTGCTTATAATCTATATTCCCTGACAAGTAGGAGAGAAGGATGAGGCAGCTCTTTACCTCATGTCCCCCTGTGTGATTAGGACAGGTTTTGTGTGTATTAATAGGACAGCGGCCATTTTGTTTCTCCTAATGATTGCTCCCTAAACAAAATGAGCCACTATAAATAATGAAAGGTATATGGGAATATATTTACAATAAAGTAACATTTAAGTATTTTCATTTTCTAAATTCCCGGAGAACCCCTTTAAGTGGTGTGCGCCTCCACACTCTATATCAGTCTTGATACATCTCCCCCACAAAGTCTCTCAGTAATCAGCTGTAGTTTGTGGGTAAACGCTAAAACCTAAGGGAACGTCCACGTGGGACATATAATTGTGCAAAAAACAAACAAAAAAAAGCTGTCGTCACACTACAGGTCAATTTACACTCAGATTTTTTTGCGAGCATGTGGATGAGATTGGTACTGTAATACACTGTCCATTTAGCACGAGAGAATCTACAACGTCAAATTCACAGCGTATCTATCATGTGTGAACAATACCTAAAAGGATTTATGGAACCCCTTTAAAAACCTGGTACCTTGTGAGGTCCAATTTCTCCAAGTTCAACAACCAACTTGGTGCCAGTTACCTCATTATCATCCAGTAAAGCCCATTACAGAACTGGTTGTGGAACTCCTGTGTGATAAATAAATCCCTTAGGTCTTACCTATAAGATTTTGACAATCCTGATGAATGACAGACTGCTCTGGAAGATCTAAAGAACCGTCCCACGCTGCCAAACTGTCCCCTTTTCCTGCAACGTTTAAAGCGATCTACGAGAGAGAAAAAATAGTGACCATGCATTATACTCCATTTCATTGGCACTGGGGGAAGAGTCATTTATTATGACCCCCTTAAGCCAGAAACCTGTGTAAAAAAATAAATAAAATCTAACTCCCAATTTACAACTTTTTGAACTCCGCTGCACCTAAATTTAGGCAAAAGTCTGCCATAGATACTAATTGAAAAGGAGAAGTGGCGGGGTGTACTACGGGGAGGGCCATGTACCCCAGCACCTTCACTACGATTCGCACCAGTTTACTGGTGTAAATAACTTCTCAAATCTACTTCAGCTAAAGGCTGGAGTGAACTTCAGTCTAAGCATAAGGACTGCGTGAGGATGCGCCTAATTTATGACAAGGCCTTTACCTCGTCATGAATTAAGTGCATCCTCTGGCGTGGAGAGGCATATCAAAGCCCAGCGTAAAACACTTGTCTTTTATAAAGGACCCCCATTGACTTGAGCTGGTTCCACCAAAATCTAATCTGTATAGAGGCCTTCTGATAGAGGTGTCTGGTAATGGTGTACTTCCGCCTAGCAGTGATCCTGGTGACGTCTTTAGCACCATCCTAGTCTGAAAAAATGCGCTAAAAAGCGTGCATTAGTGCTGGTGACTTCACCGGGCTCCCTTCTAGATGAAAGCTTCCGCCTAGCGTACCCATGAGAAACCCGGTACGTCACCAGTCGTGAGGAAAAAGCCCTTGTTCTGCGAAGGGGGGAGCATCTTTAGCTATATATCATACATGGTAAATGAGTGAAGGGGAACTTATGTCTGGGTTTAGCTCTAAACCTAGAGAACCCCTTTAAGTAGCATGAGAGAGTGGACACAGAAATAAGGCTCTGTTCGCATGACATTTGAGAACTATCCAGTGGGCCTCATTCGCTCAGTCTCAGTTTTCATGCAGCACTGATTAACTATTAGACTATACTCTTCTGTGCAGAGGAATACAGTAAAAAAAGTATATGTTTCTGTATAATGGAAGCCTACTGGTGACGTAAGCCGATGTATGCCTTGTACAGCGCTATACCGCACTGCCTGCCGTCTGACCTATACCTCCGAAGGAGCCTCAAACGTCAACACAGCCTACACCGAGCACCAATATACGAAGTTACACATTAAGCAATGAAAGAGAGCAGAACGGAATATTCTTACCTTCCATACTTTTGCCCTGAGGTCTGAAGGGACAGGCCGCCCTTGTATAATATTTCTTACAGTTTCCAGGTCACAACCTCCTGCCTCCAGAGCCTCGGCTAGGTCCGTCTCCCTGCAAATACAGAAAAACTGAGTTTTAGGTAACGATCACAGATTGAAAAAGGACCCAGGAATTACAGGAATGGAACAATACTGCGGACGTTAGAAGCCAGAAGGATCACAGAAGCGGGCAGACACCTTATTAGGTGACAGGGTAACTAGAGCTTTAATCAAAAACAGCTGAAGACCCCCCCCCAAAAAAAAAAAAAGTTTCTCCAAGGGATGGCATTTGACAAATTTGTCCAAAAAGGGTATTCCTGAGCATTTTTGAGTGTTCCTGAGCTAATGCTGGGCGAGGAGTATTCCCATGATATGCATTTATGACATCACCGCTGGTGCTTGCCCTGATATCCAGAACACCTCTCGCCATTTCCCCGTCCTGCCTGGTAAGGTGAGCACCACATGCAGGTGGGTAATGAATGGAGAGTTGGCACAGCTATCTCCATTAGTTTCTAAGGAAATTAGTAAAACAGCCAGGTACCCATACCCATCACCACACGGACAGAAATAATAAAGAAGTAAACTCCTCAGCATTGAAATGACTACAGCAAGAAGGAAAAGTCGTTGAATTATGGAAATCACAGGATGGATGGACATCTTAACGATATGCAAATGATAAAAAAATGGAGGCAAAATATTCCAGACATCTCAATTTATTCAATATAGAGTATGAATGCCACGCGCAGAAATACAAGCACTTACATGACCTGGCATGCTATCAATGAGGCTGTCTGAGGAATGTTCTGCCATGCTGAATGCACTTAGTCGACGCAGGCTGCTCACAGTAGGACGAGCAACATCTGGCCTGGCATTGTCTTGTTAAAGGGGTTTTTTCGATTTCTGAAACATCCCCCCCCCCCCATGTGCCGGGCACCTCACAGGTAATATACTTACCCCACTCCCTGCGCTGCCCCTGCTCCCTGCACATGGATGAAAACATCCGGTGCCGGAGGGGGAGCAGCCAATGGCAGGCGGGGACAGGGAAAAGCCTCCCTAGCATCGTTTTCATCCGTGTGCAAGGAGAAGCTGCTGCAGCGGTGCGGGGACCAGGAGCGGGGTAAGTATATTATCTGTGGGGGGGATGGTTCAGAAATCGGTTAACCCCTTTAGGAAATGGCTCCTGTGACACTTTGGAGAAATGGCCGTCCAACTGGTTCCACAACCAAATCATTGTAAGGCCGAGCTGTTTCTGTGCCTAAAATGAAGACTAGAGGAGTCTGGCTACTGTACATTACGATACCCCACAGGCCCACATCATAATCCCAGGAGTAGGACTGGCGTTCCCTTGTGAAGGCCATGGTATTGCCCACGTGGTCTCCAGACCCTATAATTGAGAAGACAAAAGCAGGTCTCATCGCTGAAAAGCACAGACCTTTATTCCAGCTGTCTTGCTGTGCACCATAATAGCCTTTGAGAGCGGTGACAGGAGCTCAAGGGGACACCTCTATGTAGCTTGTCCTCTGGCTTGTAGTCCAATGTCTTGCAAACACCTTCTGTTTGAGTAGACACAGTTTACCACCACAGGCTTAGGGCCCTTGCAGACGAGTGTTGGTCCCACTGCGCAGCCCCCGGCCTGAACTCCCAGCACTGCCGGGGGTCACATAGCATTATATTGATTTATGATGCTATGTAACCCTTACAGTTCTGGAATGTATTGTATATAACTGACAGCATTATGCCAGTGTTACCCAATACATTTCAGAACTGTAAGGGTTACATAGCATCATAAATCGATATAAAGCTATGTGACCCCGTCAGTGCTGGTCTGCAAGGGCCCTTAGGATGTGGGGTTTAATATCATTTTCAGTACAGAATGGATCACTACGACCCATTCCTCTAATCAGACCATCCGTCTGTGCAGAGATTCTCCTCTGTTCTCCTCTTGTTGTCATTCGTGTTAGTCATTGTTCTCCTAACCACCAGGACACACAACGTTGAACAGTACTAACATCTCGGCAAAGGCGCGTAGTGATCTGCCGGAGCGATCTCAGCTCAAGGATTCTGTCCCTCTCAGTTGGGGGACAGGCGCCTATAACTGGCACATCGATGAACAGGAGGCATCGCACAATCATCCCACACGACGTGATCCGAACATTTCACGTCCCACAAAAAAAAAAAAAACTTGCTTTCAATCAGTCTTTTTTGCCTCTCCCACATGCCACAGATTGGAGCTAGGTGCTTGAATATGTTATTACCTATAGATCTTAGCAACACCTGATACTCCCTCGTTTTGCCAATGTTTTGTTCCAATGTTGAGGAGTGTAATAATAAATCCTGTATACATGCAGAATATGCTGGTGATACATAAATAATGGGTAAGGAATAAGATGGCAAATAAAACGTTGACAGGAAAGCAGCGCAGGCTCTGGAGCAGTAGATTCCAACGTCGGTCTGAGGATGTGGAGGAAGAAATCAATAGAAGCGTCAGGTTTCATCCGTGATGTGAAGACATGAATTACTGCACTATGGACGTCATCTCCTAATGTAGGTGAAAGTGCTCGGCCGGCAGATGGGGGCGGCTCCGAGGGATGAAGACAACATCTCTCCTAGGCCTCATGCGCATAACAGTATTTTCTCATGGTCCGCAAAACGGGGTTCCGTTGTTCCGTAATCCGTGTCTGTTTTTTCTTCCGTGTGTCTTCCTTGATTTTTGGAGGATCACCAGACCAGAAAAGTGAAAAAAAAATCTAAGTCAAGTTTGCCTTTAAAATGATAGGAAAAAAATGGACACGGATGACAATCTTGTGTCCCTCCGTGTTTTTTCACGGACCCATTGACTTGAATGGGTCCGTGAACCGTTGTCCGTAAAAAAAAAAAAATAGGACAGGTCTTATTTTTTTGACGGACAGGAAACACGGACGCGGATGACAAACGGTGCATTTTCCGAGTTTTCAACGGACCCATTGAAAGTTAATAGGTCCGCAGAAAATCACGGAAAACGGAACAACGGACACGGATGCACACAACGGTCGTGTGCATGAGGCCTTATGGTGAATACTATACAATAGATGGTACTATGCAGATCCTGCTGCATGGACTGGGTGCAAGGGTGCCAACAGCATGTTCTAGGATTTTTTTTTAGCAAATTAGAAAATGATTTGGGGTGCCCAGATTTGGACCACCACCAAAAGTAGGGACAGCATCACTCTTTAGAGCACAATGTTCCCATCTCTGCAGTATCTGACACATTGACACACAGAACCATAGCCACTAGAATGGGCTGACTTGCATTACCAGGCACAGCCACAATGTGGCATCGAGATTCTGGGGGGTAAGAGTCCCTCCAGAACACATTGATTGCCTATCCAGAGTCAAAAGTCCAAGCTGCATACCTATATCTGACCCTTCAAAATAATTAAGGCCCCTTTACATTGCTCAATTGAACAGGAGATTGTCGGGAAGAAAGTGTTCTTTTCCTGACAATCGCCTGCTCGGTAGTGGAGGAGACCGTTGCGATTACATGCAGCGATCTTCTCCACAGTATGGGGAGGTGAGATCACTAATGCCAACGCTCGTCCCCATACAGAGTCACTGCTTGCCGGCAGCAGGGGCTGTTTAGACACCACGATGTGCTGCCAGCAAACAGCGATTTCGATGTCTGCATGAAAGATAGGATTACCCGATGGACGAGTGTTTCACATGTTCACTGGGTAATCGGCAGTGTAAAGGCCCATTAATGCCTCTTTTACAAGAACGATACAGACTGCTCGGATGCGTTCAGTGAAGTTCACACCATTTCGCAGGCAAGTTCAGTCCGTTTTGTCTGTGATTGCGTTCAGTTTTTTCCGTGCGGGTGCAATCAGTTCCGCATAAAAAGAAACTGAAGGTTTACAAACAACAACTCCTAGCAACCATCAGGTAAAAACGCATCGCATCTGGACTGCATCCAGGTTACATCAAGATGCAATGCGTTTTTCACTGAAGCCCCATTCACTTATATGGGGCCGGGGCTGCTTGAAAAACGCTGAATATGGCCTCATGCACACGACCGTGCTGTTTTTTGCGGACCGCAATTTGTGGAACGGAATGGGCGGCCCATTGGAGACATGCCTATTTTTGTCTGCCAAACCGGACAAGAATAGGATATGCTATATTCTTTTTGCGGGGCCTCGGAATGGAGCAACGGATGCGGACAGCACACGGAGTGCGGCTCGGATGCGGACCCGAAAAACGGTTGTGTGCATGAGGCCTATAGGACATGCTGCGGTTCTCATGCAATGCAGAACTGATGCCTTAAAAACAATGCTCACGTACACAGATCCATTGAAATGAATGGGTCAGGATTCAGTGCGGGTGCTATGTGTTCACTTCACGCATCGCACCCGTATGGAAAACTCACTCGTGTGAAAGGGGCCTAAAGAAGACCGGTCACCAGAAAAAGCAATGCAATCTGATAGCAGCGTGTTATAGAGCAGGGGGAGCTGAGCAGATGGATGAAAGATTCAGTAAAACCTGTAATTTTTACATTTATATCTTTGCTTTTTTCTGCTTTCTGTGAAGAGCTGTCGGTACCGGAGGGAGGTGTTATCAGTGATGGCATTGTGTGCATAGAGCGGTAGCGGTCAGTCACTGATATCCTGTCCCCCTGTACCGATAGCTCTTCACAGGAGGTAGAGAAAGCAGAGATATAAATGTATAAAATACAGGTTTTATTGAATCTTTTCCCATAAAACATATATCCCATATATAATCAATCTGCTCAGCAACTCCTGCTCTATAACATGCTGCTTTCAGATTGCATTGTATTTTGGGATGGCAGGTCCTCTTTTAGGCTACTTTCACACTAGCGTTCGAACGGATCCGTCTGCATTATAACTTAGAAAAATTTCTAAGTGTGAAAGTAGCCCGAGCGGATCCGTTCAGACTTTACATTGAAAGTCAATGGGGGACGGATCCGCTTGAAGATTGAGCATATGGTGTCATCTTCAAGCGGATCCGTCCCCATTGACTTACATTGTAAGTCGGAACGGATCCGCTCGCCTCCGCACGGCCAGGCGGACACCCGAACGCTGCTTGCAGCGTTCAGGTGTCCACTCACTGAGCGGAGCGGAGGCTGAGCGCTGGCAGACGGATGCATTCTCAGTGGATCCGCCTCCACTGAGAATGCATTAGGGCCAGACGGCTGCGTTCAGGGCCGCTCGTGAGCCCCTTCAAACGGAGCTCACGAGCGGACACCTGAACGCAGGTGTGAAAGTAGCCTAAGCCGTTCCACTGCTCTCCTCACAATAATGACCGGTGATCTCAGCTATTATGTTTACTGCATGTACAGACACAATGGTCACCAATACAGGAAGTCATTGACTGCTGGGGAGAAGGAACCTGGCACAATATGCAGGGGGAGGAGGACAGGAAAAGCAGCAAAGTTTCAAGGTATTTTATGATTATTACATTACAAAAAATGGTAAATCAGCTGATCGCTGCAGGTCTTGTATCTGGAACTTCAAGAACGTAGGTTAAAAATAAAAATCAGTGTTTAAAGCAAACCTTTCACCAGGATTTCACTTAATAAACTATTACCAGTACCTTATAGATTATCCTCATTGTGTTTCAATGCATTCTTGTGCCGCTTTCCTGGGATGGATATTCATGAAAAAAACAACTTATAAAGTCCTCGTCTCCAGCTCCTGAAGTCACGCTAGAAGTCAAGGGGGTAGCCCTTCCCTCACTCCGGGCTGTAACGCCCCTGCTCTAACCTCTCCTCTAAGTAGTGTAACTGACACCCGGCTCAGTCGCCGGGACCGCGCTTGTAACTGAATCGCGCATGCGCCGTCCCCGATGCCTGCCTGTCTTCTCTTCCTCACGCGCGATTCAGTTACAGGATCGCGCTGGAGTCCGACGGCGCATGCGCCGCCTGTACAAGCGCGGTCCCGGCGACTGAGCCGGGTGTCGGTTACACTACTTAGAGGCGGGGTTTGGAGCAGGGGAGTTACAGCCCGGAGTGAGGGAAGGGCTACCCCCTTGACTTCTAGCGTGACTTCAGGAGCTGGAGACGAGGACTTTATAAGTCGTTTTTTTCATGAATATACATCCCAGGAAAGCGGCACAAGAATGCATTGAAACACAATGAAGATAATCTATAAGGTACTGGTAATAGTTTATTAAGTGAAATCCTGATAATAGGTTCGCTTTAACCTGTACAAATACTGACCAGAAGTGCGGATTTTACATCTGGAGCATGTCAATTAATTTTGCATGCATAGGGTGAAGTCCACTACAAAAAAAATTGCGACACCGCAGCTGCTGGCAAGTGAAATTGCAACTCCACAGTTCCATTCACCTCTGCAGTCCAACTGAAGTGAATGGGGACGGCAGATGTAATTACAATGCTCGTCACTGTGATGTCGACAGTGAGCACAAATGAAAAGAGGGCAGCGCTCGTACCAGCACAGTGTTCTCTCCAAACTGCTGATCGGAACCCCCGCCGATCTGATAGGGATAGGTCATCAATATATAAAAAAAAAAAAAAAAAAGGGAGGAGGTCAACCCATTAATAACTGAAAAACACAGTTATACACTTAAAAGGGGTTATCCCATGACCAATTTAAAAAATGAAAAATCAGACACCATATTGTACATAACACCCTCTTTCTAACAAAGCTAGAACCAGCCCTGTACCTCACATGGATCCAGAGATCTCCCCATTCATTGCTCTGCTACATTTATATCAAGCTGACAGCTCAAGGGGAGTGTCTTTTTTGCTGGAGCTCAGGGGGCGTGTCTCAGCTCTCCCTATCACAGCTCAGGGGGCGTGTCTCAGCTCTCCCTATCACAGCTCAGGGGGCAGTTGAAGGACGATACTGAGCATGTGCGGCCATCTCAGCGAACAGGTCAAAGAAGTAAAAACAAAAACCAACAGCAGGTGGCGCTATACAGATACATTTTATTGAATAACTCAGTGGCTATGCTAAATTTTTTATTACATGCAATTATAAAAGAATTCAGATCTGGATGTTAGTTTGAAAACTGTAGAATATTTTTCATGAAACAACCCCTTTAATAATTGTAAGAAATCTATAAGTTTGTGCCCACAAGAGACACGTCACCACTGAAGCCAGTCATTGGCTGCAGAACATCAGATGATCAGGTCTGTGCTAGAGAAAAAGTAAAACAAGCCATGGACCAGAAGATAGACACACAGGAGCCAATGCACAGGACCAGAGCTGCGGGTAGTAGGCAAGTATGAACCTTTCCACAGTGAAGGTAGGCTGCGGTTCCTGTGAAAAAAAATTAGTTCTGCATCAAATATGCAGTGGCAAATCCGCATCAAATCATGCAGATTCTGGTGCGGATTTTCTTGCCAAAAACAGTGCAGATCTCATATCCCTGAGGTCAAAAATCTGCAAGATATCCGAAACAATTCTGCAACAGAAACCAACATGCAGCTGATTAACACTATTAATATCATTCACTTTGCTGTTATTCCAATCCACCGCCGATTTTCCGTCTGCAAGTCCAGACGGAAAATCCGCACCAATTCTATGACACGTGGACGAGGCCTTTGCAATGCACAGGGTGAAATTTGGGTCAAATCGACAACACGATCTGCAGGCAACATTTAGACTTTTCTGCAGATCCATTGCGGAAATCCATCGAAATCTGTACAAAAACACATTGCCTTGTGCCCGTGGCCTAATATTCCTAGGATCTCATTATTACACAAGTACTGACAGGAATTGAGGACATTCTCATAGAAATGGCACGGAGCCGGCTCTATATTACCGAGAAGTGGAGTTCAGTGTATTGGAGGATGGGCTGTACCATTCCGAGGTGCAAATGTGATCACAACCTCCATCGCCAAGTAACTAATCCTCATCTTAATCCCATAAGTAGGATCTGGAAGAAGATAAGGAGAGGCGAGCAGCCTAGATAAATCCTGGAAGACAGGAGCGGCTCCAGAGAACATCTCCACCGCCCCACGATTGATGATCTGACGGTTTATCGTTCCAGCTGATTGAAGTCCTTAGATCAATAGATGGATGAAGGAGTTTTCTTTGCCATCACATCTCTCACATTGCCCACATGGGATGTTATTGACCGAGTACCATTTACATGCAGCAATATCAATAATGAACTTCTTTGCAGAGAAGAAAAAAATAAAATAAAATTCTATAACGTAGTTCCAAATTTTTATGTAAAATGTTTTTAGCCGCTGATAGAGAAAGACTGAGACCTGCTTCCGCCGTCGACTCTCAATGATTGACAGCTTCAGTGTATGACTGTGTTCACACCGACCAGCCTAAGGCCATCTGCACATGGTGGCAGGTGAACGTACATAAGATCTGCACAAATCTGCCCAATAGTGGTATATGGTGTGGATTTGATGCGGTTTTGCCGCAGATCTCACCCGTCATTTGAAAAGGGTGAAATCTGCAGCTAAAACCGCAAACATAATAGATATGCTGCGGATTTTGAAATCCGCACAGCAGGTTAATTTCCGCACGCAAAAATCTGCAAAGTGTGCATGAGATTTGTGTAATCGCATACACTATGCTGGTACTGTATTACGCTGCATTTTTTTCTGCACATATTCCACAACGAGTGCTGCTGACCTAAGGCTACCTGTGCACAGGTGCGGGTTTACAAACAGGTTTCCCTGTTCTGATTACTTTGCATTTCTGCACCAAAATCTGCATGCGTTACTTGTAGATTTTGATATGCATTTACCCCAATCTGACTTTGCCAGTATTATATTACACTGCAGTCTTCCCCACACAAAAATTCAGAATTGCATTTACCGGTAATCGTTTTTCCACGAGCCCATGACGGCACTCTTGAGAGAACGCCTCCATTCAGGACAGGAACTTTCGTGGAGAGCTCTTAAGAAGGGGCTCTGCCACAGAGAGGCAACGAGCTGAGAGCCTTTTCACTGCCACTGTGAAACAGCGCTCTCTCAGCCCGGGTACACTGCCACCAGCTTCTCGTTTGATACAAGCCCGGTCCGCTAACGGGATTATATAGGGTGAGAAACCAACCCGCGGTAGCTTATAACTAGGCCAACACACGGCCGTGGGGATTCGTGATCGAGATACAAGATAGCACAAGATTAAATTATGTATTTAATCTCCTTAAGGGCACACTAGATATAACACAATATACACAGAGAATATATACAGTGGTCTGAGGTTACAGATACAGGTGATATAGGTACAACAGGGTTAAGCAGAGCAAAAGTCAGTTACCAGGTAGATGAAAGTTCCTTTAGGTTATAATGGTGGAATAGTCCTTGGCTACAGTCACGTGGGGGCAGTGAGGTTAGCTAGTTCCCAGGTCTCTCCAAACACATTGGCACAATGTGACCCCCTTCAGAAAAGACACCGCCCGCTGGCTTGCATGGGCGTTTATGACCTGTAGCTGGCCGCCCCCCTCCCCACCTTGGGGTAGGGTCCCCTCCTCCTTCTCTGGTGCTGGCAGCAAATGACCCATAAAACCCCTTAGGGCTCATAGCCCCAGACCAGATTGTCGCAGGAAGATGGTTCCGGGCCCAATTGATCCGCCTGGGTTCCGACTACAACTAGAGTCCAAACATGGTGCCGCTATGTGGTTTCTGTGGCGAGATATGTATATCTCCCCTCCCGGGCATCCTAGCATCAAGCCAGGACAACGTGGATGTTTGGCTTTGCCCCAGGATCGCAAAAAGATAACCGAATTATGCCTAGGATGGACGGACGGACGATGAATGATTCCTTATGAAATGTAGGTGCAAACATGTCTGGAAGGTATCATTGATCCTGGGCAAGGGCTGAGACCTCCTTCTGGGGGTTTTCCTGCAGGATTAGCTTGCCTCCAACCTGGCTGGTTGAGGTGTGCCTTTATCTACCTGGGGCCTCCTTGAAGCCTAGACCCCTGGGGCTTCCTCCCTTGCTAGCTGACAGCAGATGGCCGGGAGGTGGGAACCTATTTTGCATGTATACTGATTGTGTACATGCCAAAAGGTGAATCAAATGACAATCAGGGCTGCCAATAAATGACAATACATATTCCTGACATGCATTATATACAAGCTGAAAACATAGGGTGGGAATAAATCCCGGGTGCTGTCGTGGGCTCATGGAAAAATGATTACCGGTAAGTGTAATACTGAATTTCCCTTACGACCATGACCGCACCCTTGAGAGAAGACTAGAATAGTAACTAGCTTAGGGGGGACTACTGCCTGCAAGACCTTCCTGCCAAAAGATAAACGGTCTTTAGAGTCTAAATCTAACCTCTAGTGATGAAAAAAAGTACATGGATACTTCCAGGGCGCAGCCCTACAAATTTGTTCTAGAGATGCATCAGCCCTCCCTTCCCAAGAAGTAGAAATGGATCTTGTTGAGTGAGCACCAAATCCCAAAGGGGGAGTTTCCCCCACTGAGGAATAGGCTAAAGCGATAGCCCCCACTATCCATCTGGATGGAGTTCTAGAAAAAACGTTATTACCTTTGTTCCTTCCACCAAACTGTACAAAAAGTCTATAGGATTTCCTCCATTGACCAGTGACTTTCAGATATTCATACAGGCATCTTTTAAGGTCTAGACCAGGGATGGGCAAACTCGGCCCTCCAGCTGTTTTAAAACTACAAATCCCATCATTCCCAGTCTGCCTACAGCTATCAGCCTACAGCAGGGCATGATGGGATTTGTAGTTTTAAAACAGCTGGAGGGCAGAGCTTGCCCATCCCTGGTCTAGACAATGGAGCCTCCTCTCTTTCTCATTCTTTTGGGATTGACACAAGGATGGAAGAACAATGTCTTGGGTCCTATGAAACAGGGAGACCACTTTAGGTAAAAAAAGAAGCATCTGGTTTAATGAGCACTCTG
This sequence comes from Bufo gargarizans, assembly GCF_014858855.1. Lineage (NCBI taxonomy): Eukaryota > Metazoa > Chordata > Amphibia > Anura > Bufonidae > Bufo > Bufo gargarizans. The sequence goes on from NC_058082.1 coordinate 600,073,103, forward strand.
TCCTCCGGGATGCAAGTATAAGGAGGAGAGGCTGAAAAGGCAGAAATCTCACCCACACGCCTGGCAGAGGTGATAGCCACCAGAAAAGAAGTTTTGAAAGACAAAGTTTTAATAGATAAATCCAGCAGAGGTTCGAAAGGAGGCTCCATCATTCTAGACATAACTAAATTAAGATCCCACGGGGAACAGAAGATCTGATCACAGGCTTAAAAGAGGACCTTTCGCCACTCCTGACATGTCTATTTTAATAGTTTCATGCATTCCCCATGTAATAATACTGGAACATCCATTCTTATGTCTGTATATTGTGCTATTCCTTTATTATTTCTACTAGAAGTTATGAATGAATTGCTAGCAGTCTGCAGTAAGGGTACAGAGGAGAGGTAACAAGTTGGGGGCGTGTACCTGCACAGACTCAATCTATCCAATCAGTGCTGTCCTTTTCATGACTGTGCAGGTACAGTCCGGAAGAATCCAGGGATCTGCAAGAGATAGCTTCCTCAACCAAGTGAACCACGTTTCTCCTTGGCCAGAAAGGGGCGATTAGAATGAGCCTCGTCTGTTCCTGCCTGAATATTTTGCCAGTACTGCTATGGAACATCCAGGGGCTCTTGTGGAAACTGTAAATGTGCATCAATTTTTTTTTTTTACAGCAGTGGCTTACTCTGTGGTATCCTCCCATGAAATTAATTCTTGTTTAGTGTTTTACGTATCGTAGATTCGCTAACAGGGATGTTAGCATATGCCAGAGACTTTTGTAAGTCTTTAGCTGACACTCTAGGATTCTTCTTCATTTCATTGAGCAGTCTGCGCTGTGCTCTTGCAGTCATCTTTACAGGACGGCCACTCCTAGGGAGAGTAGCAGCAGTGCTGAACTTTCTGCATTTATAGACAATTTGTCTTACCGTGGACTGATGAACAGCAAGGCTATTGGAGATACTTTTATAACCCTTTCCAGCGTTATGCAAGTCAACAATTCTTAATCGTAGGTCTTCTGAGAGCTCTTTTGTGCGAGGCATCATTTACATCAGGCAATGCTTCTTGTGAAAAGCAAACCCAGAACTGGTGTGTGTTTTTATAGGCAGGGCAGCTGTAACCAACACCTCCAATCTCATCTCACTGATTGGACTCCAGTTGGCTGACACCTCACTCCAATTAGCTCTTGGAGATGTCATTAGTCTAGGGGTTCACATACTTTTTCCACCTGCACTATGAATGTTTACATGGTGTGTTCAATAAAAACATGGTAATATTTAATTCTTTGTGTGTTATTAGTTTAAGCAGACTGTGATTGTCTATTGTTGTGACTTAGATGAAGATCAGATCACATTTTATGACCAATTTATGCAGAAATCCATATCATTCCAAAGGGTTCACATACTTTTTCTTGCAACTGTATATATGTGTGTGTGTGTGTATATATAATATATACATACCTACACACGCGCGGCGTGTGTGTTTGTGCTTTAGGGTGCACACGCCTATGATTATATCTTAAATAGATTTTTGTTCTCTAGATTCCTCCACCTTCATCGTGGCTCTAATAGCCTTGAGCAGAGAATCCGTATCCTCAGGGGAAAATAAAGGTTTACCCGTGGTTTCTTCATCTGAGGAAGAGTTTGAATCTTCTAGGATTTCTCCTTGCTTATTCTCGTCTGAAGACTCAGAATCGGATACTATATTAGAGTGACCCTGCTTGCCCGAGGCTGAGGAAGGGAGGCACTTTTTAAACATTTTCATTGAATCTGAAACTTCAGATTTGACAATATCTTTGATACTCTGAAGTAGTGACAGGGATTCCTCCTCTACCACCTTGTTCACACAATGCAGACTTAACAACTTAGACCAGGAAGGAGCGAGTTTTTTCTTGCATACAGCACATGCTCTTCCTTTAGATTTAGTGGTAGCTTTCCTAGGGCCCTCTTTGATATTATAAAATAAAATAAAAGAATAAGCCCCTATTAGACACTGAAGGAAGAAATAAAAGGTGGGGATTCGCCCCCTTACCCCCCCAGGAATACCGGTCTGGCGTCATGACCCTCCTGGACATCAGCGCGCTGACTACCCTCTTGCTCTATGGTACCAGATAAGAACAGAGAGTTTTCCATAAGTGGATCCACAAATGCTTGCAGGCTGGCTGGGATCCTTCTGACCGCGCGCTGAAGGGTTAAAATACTCTAGGTCAGGTCCCTGCCGGCGTTCCCATGCTGCCCTTGCAGCAGGGGATGTCCCTCCCCTTACTTCTGGAACGCTCCTTCACTGTAGCCACATGCGTTCCAAATACCGGAAGTTGCGGGACACGCGCAGAGCATGTCGAGAAAACTCAAAGCCCGCCCACTGCCTCTGTAAGTTGCTCCAGGCCTGGGGGAAGGCAGAGAAAAGGCCCCAGACCTCCTGAACACCGCCAGGAGGATCCAGCATCACCGGCCTGACAAAACACACCCAGGACTCAGAAGGATTGGCCCCAGACTTAGGAGGCAGCTCCTAGTGGAGTCTTATGCCGCACCAGGTAACCCCTATAAATGTTGCACCTCAGGGGCTCCTGCAGCCTGATCCTAGCTCTCCACATAGACGTCCTATCCATAGGACAAGAAACAGGAACTGGTGAGATAGGGGGCAGAGCCCCTCCTTAAGAGCTCTCCACGAAAGTTCCTGTTTCCTGTCCTGGATGGAGGCGGTCTCTCAAGGGTTCTGACATGGGCGTAAGGGAAAAACATACATACATAATCTACACCATGTACAAGGAATCTTAAAGGGGTGTTCCCATTATCAACATTTATCACCTATGGTGGTGGTGGGGGGTGCTTCCCCATGTTCCCTGTGTGAATGCAGCACTGGGATGCATGAACACCACCTCTCCATTCACACAGGAGAAGTGTGATCCTCTGGGTAATGTTCTTCTGGTCCAGAAATTCAAATGGATCTTACTAAACATACCACCTACTGAATAGACCAAGTACTCTTTCCCCCCCCCCCCCCTTTCATGGCAGTAATATTCCCTAATGACATTGGAGTCTGGGCAATAAATCAAATTAACTCAATTAATTTGCCCTTTTAGTGCCCGATGATATTGATTTTCAAAAAAAGTCTTCATATCGATAATTTTATTTATTTATCCTGGAGCGTTGTGACTTTTCAGCAGATCCGGTGATGTACCGGGTCTCTGCTAGGGGATGCTTCTGCCTAGCAGTGAGCCTGGTGACGTCAACAGCGCTAATAGGCGGGATTTAGGGCTGCTCTAGCCTGTAAAATGGCTAGGGCAGCGCTAAAGCCCGTCCATTAGTGCCGGTGACATCACCGAGAACACCGCTAGGCAGAAGCCTCCGCCTAGCAGTGTAAGTTTGTAAACAAAAAAAGCCCTTGCCCTGCGCGATTCAGCACAGGGTAAGGGAGAGCATCAGAGCATGAAATCTCAGAGGGGCTGTCTGGGTGAAGAAGGGGATATGTCCGGGTTCAGCTCTGAACCCGGACAACCCCTTTAACGTCTAGGTGCCAGATACTACAGGACACCAAAGTTCTCGTGGAGTCCATGCCTTGATGGGCTAGGCAGGGTTTCTTTGGTCGCACGGGGGTACCTACACTATATTAGGCAGGTGGTTTTAATACAATGGCTGATGTGGTGTATATCACATTTTAGGTATCAGCAGTAGTCTCCACTGACGTCAGTGAGGTGCGACAATCCATGTACCGACGTCTCGACGGAAGATTAACCATGTATTTGAAGGCCCACTGTATCATATGGTTGAGCTGGGCATATAACGTCTCCAGTCACTTATCCACCGCAGGCCTGGGATGTGATCTCAATCCCCGAGCAGCAGAATTTAAGGATGCGAAGCATAAAACGTGATAAAGCGCTTCCTCTTCCATAGTCAGCAGCTTCCTTTTATGAAGAATAAATCCCATGACGTCTGTGTGTCATTTCCTCAATAGAAAGCGTCTCAGTTTCCATCTGTATAATGGAGGCCCCACACTGCAGACAATAGTCATGGCTGGAGGAGATGCGTGGCTCCATACAACAGACGGATACACACCTGCTCTCTGGGGCCCCGATTCAATAACCCCAGATGCTACTGCCTCGCAGGCATCAACCAAAGTCTCCTAATAACTGTAAGCGTGGTTGTAATAGGTTGCGGTATTACTCACCTATTGGAACCTTTGAACCGCACTAGCCTACCTTGCCTGTATGACGCCCACAGTGCCTGCAACCTCCTGGAAACCGCTGACTAAGCCGTAAAGCCGCGCCCCGTGTATCTGCTGTAAGTAATGTGTCTGGCCAATAAAAGTGACAGCATCGGGCAAGAATTCAGGGAATTTTACAGCAGCCAGATGAGGTCAATCCTTCATCTTTATGACAGGCAGAAACCGTGCCAGGAAGTCAGGTACACAGAGAATATGGCGGCACACACCCAGGCTCAGGCCCCAAGGCTATTGTGCACCTATGGCGCTGTCCAACACCACAATTATTACACTGTCAGCTTTTTTCTTGCAAAACTGCGGTAAAATATCACAGTGTACGGTAATGGTGGTAAAAATGCAATATTCTGAATATTCCCTTAGGGGAGACATAGTCAAGCATCATAGGGTGAGGTTTCTTACAATCTCATCCACCTTGCTGGTACTGTAAGGGGTCATTCACACGAATGTGTGCTGCCCGTTTCCATATTGCGGACAGCATTTGCAGATCCGCAATACATGGGCACTGTTCCGTGTGCATTCCGCATCATGGATGCGGACCCATTCACTTCAATAGATCCGCAAATCCGGATATGCGGAACGGAACACTACAGAGTGCTTTCTGGGGTTCCGTTCCGTGCTTCCGCACCGCGGAACGGAAGTATCGCGGACCCATTCAAGTGAATGGGTCCACGATCCCCATGCGGCTGCCCCACAGACGGTGCCCGTGCATTGCGGAACGCAATTTGCAGTCCACAACACGGGCTTCACACGTCCATGTGAACAAGCCCTAACACACAGCGGATTTGCCGCACAGAAATCTACAACATGTGGAAGTACCCCACCCCAGTCTAGTTCTGCAGCTAAACCCTAATCACACAGGACATTGACAGACGTTGAGCAGTTTTGTCATTCAGGAAAATTCCTTTAAAGGGGTTTCCCGAGTGGTTAATCCCGAGTATAGGTCATCAGTATTTGATTGGTCCCTCGCCAATCAGCCGTTAGTGCTGTGATGGGCATCCTGACCTTCTCGCCACTTACAGGGCACAGTGCCATCCATCGTATAGTGGCTGTGTTTGGTATTGCAGCTCAGCCCCATTCAATTAAATGGGACCGAGCTGCAGATAGGCCACGTGACTGATGAACACGATGTCAGCGGCCAGGGAGGAGGCCGCAGCCTCTTCAGAAAGCTGATCAGCGTACTGATGCCTGTCCTTAGGGGAGGTCGTCAGTCTTAAACACTCAGACAACCCCTTTAAAGGGGAGAAAGGTTAAAAAAGAAATAAAAAAATGCAGACTTTGAACTGAAAAGACCCCAGAACAGCTGGTCCTGGAAAGTCAGGGCCTGTAGGAGATTCTCATCCATACAGAATATACAGTACGCTGTATTATGGACATGCATCACCTACAAGCGGCATTCCTTACATATCTACGGTACATTCCTGACATACTTCCAGGTCTGTTTTGATGGTGTCAGTCAGTAATAAAAGCTTCCGTCTATCTCACAATATACATTTTTGCAGCAGCCACACTGAAGCCAGCTGTAGACATGTCATACAGGTTATCAGCCCCTGCTCCCCCATATACATCGACGCATGGTTCAGCCCAGTGTGAATATCATTTAAAAATAGGGAAGAGACTACTTAATCGGGGAGGGTGCAGGATCGGACTGGATGGAAAAGGTCGGGCTTTCTGTCAACATAGAAGCGCTGACTATTCGGTACTGGCAACAGAATAGGATTGGCGGAGAAACATACCGTCCATGGCCAGTTTGTGGGCTCATGTGTAGAACAGAGGCACGGACCATACGCAGACTCGTATCCGAGAGGCTATGTATTGTACCTGAAAGCAGTTGTCCAAGTTAACAAAAAATAAATAAAAAAATTGAGAAAGGCGGGCACGTGTCCAAAAAAACGAAATAAGTTATACCAGTTCCCCCCCCCCGTCCCGTCCCGTCCTATTGGCCGTGCTTGATTTACATGGCTGCAGTGGCGACGTGTCCGTGTACAGGCACCACTGCTGCAGCCAAGATCATCCCTGCCCGTCACCAGTTTTGTTTTGTTTTTTATTACTCGGACAACCCGTTTGAAGGGGTATTACAGTTCTAACAGGTTATGCCCTGGCCACAGGATCATGAGAATGGGGGCTCCGTACCGCGGCTGCCACTCCATTCATTCTCTATGGGGCGGCTATAGAGAGGTGAGCGCTGTACTTGGCTATCTCTGGCAATGACTGGGACAGCACAGCCGATCCATTCATTTCAGAGTATGGGGTCCCCGTTCTTGTGACTGGTGGGTTTCGGTGGTCAGACCCCCACTGATCTAATAGTTACTCCACATCCTGTGTATAGGGGATAACATGCTATAAGTGGAATACTCCCCCCGTATTCATGTATATGATGGATCAGGAGGCAGAGCACGGCCTGTATGACCCCTGAATTACCGACCCGGACATCAAAGATCCAAAATACAGCCAAGTGCATGGAGCCGAAGACTGCGCTGACATAATGATTAACTCTCCAGTCATCACTAATGCGTTTCAAGACTGCACAATGATCAAAGTCGACACCCAGTGTACAGGAAGTAAAGCAATGTATTAAAGGGATTGTCCAGGAAAAGATATTTATGACTTATCCTCAGGATAGGTTATCAGTATTAGGTCTGTGTAGGTCCGACACCTGGGACCCCAGCCGATTAGCTCCTGTGAGCACTGCGGCCTTCTCACAGCGTAACAAACACAGCGCCGTACATGGTATAGTGGCTGTGCTCGGTATTGCAGCTCAGCCCCATTCACTTCTATGGGGCTGAGCTGCGCCTAGGTCATGTGACCGATGAACGCGATGTCATATAGCCTAGGAAAAGCTGAGAGAGTGCCGAAGCGCTCACAGGTGCTGCCTTCTCAAACAGCTCATCGGTGGGGGTCCCGGGTGTCGGACCCCCGACCAATCAGATATTGATGACCTATCCAGAGGATAAGTCATCAGTAAAAAAAAAAAAAAAAAAAAACACTCAGAAAACCAGTTTAAGGCTACTTTCACACTAGCGGCAGGACGGATCCGACAGGCTGTTCACCCTGTCGGATCCGTCCTGCAGCTATTTCGCCGTGCTGCCACTCCGTCCCCATTGACTATAGAGTGAACAGCCTGTCGGATCCGTCCTGCCGCTAGTTTGAAAGTACCCTAATGCTACTTTCACACTAGAGTTTTTGCTGGATCCGGCAGGGTTTAGCAAAAACTCTTCGGTTACTGATAATACAACCGTCTGCATCCATTATGAACGGATCCGATTGTGTTATCTGTAACATGAACTCCATTGAAAGTCAATGGGGGGAGAGATCCGTTTTTTATTGTGGCAGAGAAAACGGATCCATCCCTATTGACTTGCTCCGCATCCCAGGATGGAAAGCAAACTACAACATGTTGCTATCCAGTCTGGGAACGCAACTAAACTGAAATGCATTCCGTTCCGTTACGTCCCCATTGACAATGAATGGGGACAAAACTGAAGCGTTTTTCCCCGGTATTAAGCCCCTATGACGGATCTCAATACCAGAAAACTAAAACGCTAGTGGGAAAGTAGCCTAAGCTATAATGAGTTCAGGAGATCAGAGATAAAGTTTCACATGAGCTGTCAGCTGACAGGACTCAGGACGGACAGTCTGCAAATAGACTGATTTTAAATATATATATATATATAAAAATAAAAAATAAATTGCCCTAAAAGGTGTCCATAGCCTTTAAGTAGCAATTCCCCAAGTTCCATGCCGCCAGCCCACCTAGGCCCAAGTCTCCCAGTCCTGCCTCCTCACACTGCCAGTACTATAGTTGCCCGTTCTCCTAGGCTCCCCATCCCATAGTGTCAGTGTCCGGCTATCCCAGCTCTCCTAGCCTCCCCATCCCATAGTGTCAGTGTCCAGCTATGCCCGCTCTTCTAGCCCCCCCATCCCATAGTGCTATGCCAACTCTCCTAGTCTCCCCATTCCATAGTGTCAGTGTCCGGCTATGCCATCTCTCCTAGTCCCCCCCCCCATCCCATAGTGTCCGGCTATGCCATCTCTCCTAGTCTCCCCATCCCATAGTGTCCGGCTATGCCAGCTCTCCTAATTCCCCCATCCCATAGTGTCCGGCTATGCCATCTCTCCTAGTCCCCCCATCCCATAGTGTCAGGCTATGCCAGTTCTCCTAGTCCCCCCATCCCACAGTGTCCGGCTATGCCTGCTCTCCTAGTCCCCCCCATCCCATAGTGTCCGGCTATGCCCGCTCTCCTAGGCTCCCCATCCCACAGTGTCCGGCTATGCCCGCTCTCCTAGGCTCCCCATCCCACAGTGTCCGGCTATGCCAGCTCTCCTAGTCCCCCCATCCCATAGTGTCCGGCTATGCCAGCTCTCCTAGTCCCCCCATCCCATAGTGTCCGTGTCCTACAGACCTCTCCCACCCCGGTCCCTCCTGCCTCCACAGCTTCTCCCAGCAGCAGTCCTCCAAGTCCGGGTCCCATGATCAGCTGTGCCCGCTCCCTCCTACCCCGGAACTATTCACACCCGATAATAACCCTCCAGCCCCTTCCCCGCAGTCCCCTCACCAGATGTCGGTCTCCTCTTCGTCTCCAGCTCCCGGGGATGACAGTGGTGGGGAGGGAGAGGACAGCGGAGACAATTCCCCGGGCTCAGCCATGTTTCAGTGTTGACGTTCCACGTCACTCAGCCGTAAAGCAGCGAAAAGCACCCAGCTGAGGCCGTGAAGTCCTGATGTGAGCTGATATTACATGGAATACGACACAGGCTGACAGGACAGCAGCCGTATGTGGTCGTGAACGCGCGCAACATGCACTGTACGGGTCCTCAGAGGGGTCATGGGGCTCATGAATGACAATTACCAGTTTGCTTTTAGGTTTGGGCTGTAAGGCAACGTTTTAATCATTAACGTGTGACATATACATAAAGTTTAAAGGGCATCTGTCAGCAGATCTGTCCCTATGACACCGGCTGACCTGTTACATGTGCATTTGGCAGCTGAATACATCTGTGTTGGTCCCATGTTCATATGTGTCCAACATTGCTGAGAAAAATTATGTTTTAATATATGCAAATGAGCCTCTAGGAGCAACGGGGGCGTTGCCATTACACCTAGAGGCTCTGGTGTCTCGCCAAATGCCTGCTCTCTGCACGTAGATTGACAGGGCCAGGCAGTGAAAATGTCAACACACCTGGACCTGTCAAAGTGGAGGACAGTAGTGCCTCTAGGAGTAATGGCAACGCCCCTGTTGCTCCTAGAGGTTAATTTGCATATATTAAAACATAATTTGCAGACACATATGTACATGGGACCAACACAGATGTCTTCAGCTGCCAAGCGCACATGTAACAGGTCAGATAGCTTCATAGGGACAAATCTGCTGACGAAGAGATTTATCAAAACTAGAGTAAAGTTGAACAGGCTTAGTTGCCCATAGCAACCAATCAGATTCCACCTTTCATTTTCCAATAGAGCTCTGAAAATTGAAAGGTGGAATCTGATTGGTTGCTACGGGCAAAAAGGTGGAATCTGATTGGTTGCTACGGGCAAGTAAGCCAGTTTTCCTTTACGCCAGTTTTAATAAATCTCCCCCATAGCCTTAAATCCAAGGGGAAGCGGTAGGATTACCCATGAAAACAGATTTCAGTCACCAAATTGCATGTTAGCAATCATTAACACCAGGTGGTAAGAGAGAAGATGAAAATGCCTATGGGTGAAAAAAACCTTACACATAAAAAGATAACATTCACAAAGAATAACTCATTCACACATACCTCATATATACTAGGCAGACCTTGGTTTCTTATATCTTTTGTAATTTTTGTTTTTCTTCATTGAAATTTGAGTAGAACTTTTTGCTAGTAAACATTAAAGGGGTTGTCTGTCTCATCTTGGATATTGGTAGGATACACCCCCAACGTCTAATAGAATGAAGCTTGCAAAGTGAATGGAGGGTGCAACGCACATGCACAGTGCCTTCCATTCATTTCTATGGGAGAGCCACGCGGACAGGGCAGACTGTGGTAATGTGGGCTGTGTTGTCGCAAAATCTACGACACAACTTCTTCTTTTGTGTGGCTCCAAATCAATTAGAATTATAAGTATGAGCTCATACAGCTTTCTCTCTGAGACCAATGCAGGCTGGTATCATGGAAAAATATCTGTCTTTATTACAGTTACATACACTTATATAGGCAACATGAGGTAGACAAAAAGGGTAGTCCTAGATGAAAGTTCATTGGCTCTGTGACAAAAAGGGTTGGTTTACTAACTCCATTCCTGAGTTGATTGGCACATTCGAAAGATAGCAACTTAACTCCTCCTTTCTTTCACTAATGAACTTAGGACAAAGAAAATGTACATGAGGCTCCTAATTGAGTTTTTGCCATCTAGTGGAGACAAATGTGTACTACAGGAGAAATCTTAATTTTGTCTCTCACAGCTGTGGTAATGAAGACTGCTGCTCATTACCCCCACCCTAGTCTCTGTACTTCATGTCTTCTCATGAACTCCATTTCTACAGCGATTCAGCTGAAGATCATATTAACCTGTATTTATGATCATAATCCCTGATGAGCAGAGCAGAGAGGAGGATGAGGCAGCTCTTTACTGTGGTTAAGAATCCTCCCCTGTGATTAGGACAGGTTTTATGTGTAGTAATAGGACGGCTGCAATTTTATTTTCCCTGATGACTGCACCCTAGATAAAACGAGCCATTATAATGATAGAGGTGTGAATATCATTCTGTTTTAAGGACTACGTAACCAGATGATTTCTATGTAGCTGCTTGAAACTGCCTCTTCCATATCACAAGTGCCTTCCCTCCTCCTTCGCTTCAAGCTGCCTGTTTATTCAACACTGCAGAGAGAAAGGAGGGGGAACGAAGCTGCAGAGGCCCCTCTCTTCTCCACTAGTGATGAGCGGCAGGAGTCATATTCGAATTCGCGATATTCGAAAATCGGCAAGGTAATGATCATGTAATATGCGAATATTACGCAATCAATACAGGCGTGGGTCAAAAACAAATATATAGTACTAAGTTGAATATAGTGCTATATATTAGTTTTTTAGAATATTCGTCATTTTTTTTCCATCTGAAGGCATGATTCCTCCCTGCTAAAGTTGACAAGCAACATAAGCAGGGAGGAATCATAAGTTCAGATGGAAAAAAATGACAAATATTCCCAAAAATTTATATATAGCACTATATTCGAAATATCCGCGAATTCTCGAAGTTGCAATATTCGCGATAAATATTCGTAATTCGAATATTTGCGCTCAACACTATTCTCCACACAGATGTGTCAGGATTGATGTATGGACTCTAGAAGAATGCTTAAGCCAATTACTTGGATGATATATATATCCAGTGCCTATAAAAGCTCCTCCTTGAGGTGTCACATATGACGTATGCAGTATTGATAGTGAGAAGCCATTACAATATGGCGCAGGCACACAGATGTTTACGTTAGTTCACATACCAAAGTATGTAAGTGCACAATGCGCAGATGCCGAGTGTTATCTCTTTTCTTCTTAACTTTTTAGCCAATGAAACAATGCCTGGGCCTCAGTGGAGGAACACCATCCCTGAAGATATATAAACTGCTTAAAGGGAACCTGTCACCGATTATTACACTGTGAACTAAGTATACAGACATGTAGAGCGGCGCCCGGGGATCTCACTGCACTTACTATTATCCCCGGGCGCCGCTCCGTTCTCCTGCTATGCCCTCCGGTATCTCCGCTCAATAAGTTATGGTAGGCGGAGTCTGCCTTTGTTCTTCTGTAGCGCTGGCCAATCGCATTGCAGAGTTTACAGCCTAGGAGAAAATAACCTCCCAGGCTGTGAGCTCTGCGCTGCGATTGGCTAGTGCTACAGCAGAACAAGGGCAGACTCCGCCTACCATAACTTAGTGACTGAAATCTCCGCCTACTATAACTTAGTGACCGGAGATACCGGAGGGCATAGCGGGAGAACGGAGCGGCGCCCGGGGATAATAGTAAGTGCAGTGAGATCCCCGGGCGCCGCTCTCCATGTCTGTATACTTAGTTCACAGTGTAATAATCGGTGAAAGGTCCTCTTTAAACTTACTGTAATAAAAAAAAGAAAGAGAGATTGTCTTTGACCCACCTTTGTCAGTGTCTGTCTCTACCACGCGTGGATATTGACCCCTTGGGGTACCTTAATTTGGAGCACAGAGTGTATCTTAAAGGCTTTAATTGAAAGCCGTTTCAACAATAACTAATGGTAGGTATTTGGGAATATATTTATAGTAAAGTAATATTTAAGTATTTTCAGTCATTTTATTTTATTTATTCCCGAAGAACCCCTTTAAGTTGCGCTGAGCTGTCCTGAAGTAAAAACAGTTGAATGTGGCATGAAAGCAGAAATGACCGGCACACAAATGTGCATGAAAGTTGGCACAAAGTTGAGTTCGGGCCACTGCTACCATACAGAGGGTCGTGCCCTGTATCGTATGCAGTTGGGGTCAGCCTGGCCATAACAGGTTCTTGGCACAAGAACTGGCATCAAAATGGACACTTTTCACAGATTTTTCACAGACTTTTCACAGATTTTAATAAGTAACTGGTGTTTTAAAGGGTTAAATTAATTGAGGCCACTGATCTCATTCTGAACTCAATTGCATATGATGCGGGGTATTGCCCTCTGTATGTTGGCAGTGTGAGATCAGTGGCCCCAGTTCATTTAACCCTTTAAAAACACCAATTAGTCATTCAAATGAGCGAAAAGTGTCCGACTGCCCACTCTGATGCCAGTTCTTGTGTATATTCATAGTGAAAGATCAGTGGCTCGAATTAATTTAACCCTTTAACTCACACAGTTTTGTGCCAACTTTGATGCGCATTTGTGTGTCAGTCTTTTCTGTTTTCACAATGCTTTTAACTGATTTTACTTCAGGACAGCTCACTGCAACCTACTTTTTTACTCATGAAAGTTGTGTTCAAAAGTCATTTAAAGGGGTTATCCAATGTCATAAACAGCCCCCCATGTGCCGGACCCCCAGGGGAGGGCTGGCAGCCTTAGTCCTGGGGGGCAAATCCAGTCAAGTGGCCCATTTTAGCCCCGTCCATTATTAAAAGCCCCTCCTACATATAATAGGCCCCTCCCAACAAACACTGTACAGCTGACATTCTATAGTTGAGGCCTGTCTCTACACATCATACGGAGAGGGAAGGTCTGTCCCGGCTGCACTGCCTGCTTCACATTATACAACAGACAGCAGGCTACAGCCAGGAAGCTCCTCCGCTCTCCTCCCTCCCCAGATCCTGCTCAAGGCCTGTGGTTCCCCCCACCATCTGCCACCCGCCTGTGGTCTGCTGCCCCCTTTCGCCGTCCTCACCCAGCTGTGAATCCTCCTTCTGCAAATGGCAGGGGGAGGAGCAGGAGCCTCTCCTCTCCTACATAGCGCCACATACCTCTTACATCCAGTAATGTCACCTTTGTTGTAGACATTTTCTTTCTTTATCTTCTCCATTCAGACCAGACCGCCATGATGATTTTTCTGCCATCTCCCGTCTCTGCAGAGATTGACAAACAGACATTAGTTTCCCACATTTCCATCCTGCCACCCCCAATACTATACTGCAGAAACAGTCCCCCTGGAAATACTACTACCACACAGATAGTGCCCCCAATACTGTGCCCCCAATACTATACTGCAGAAACAGTCCCCCTGGAAATACTACTACCACACAGATAGTGCCACCAATACTATACTGCAGAAACAGTCCATCTGGAAATACTACTACCACACAGATAGTGCCCCCTTAAACAATTATTGGCACACAGTGCTCTAAAAAATAACTGCGCCCAGACACTAATAGTATAAAGATAATGTCACCCAAAAATAAAATAATTGTGCTAAGCTTATACTATGTCAGGGTGCCCCCAAAGTAACAGTGCTCCCCAAAATCTCACCAATAGAAATAATTCTTTGCCAGAGCACACTTAGTAGTAATAATGCCCCTATAGTGCCCATACTAGTAATCATGTTCCTCATAGCCCCCCAGTAGTAGTAAAGCTCCCGATAATACCCCCTAGTAGTAATAATTCTCCCTATATATGACAGTACATGAAATACCCCCGCTTAGTGCCCGCAGTTGAGCTAATGTCCCCATAATGTATGCCAGTATTAAATACCCCTATATAGTGCCCTATTAAATGCCCTCATAGTGCTCCTCTCCCCCTTCCCCATAGTGTCCTCCATAATATGCCAGTAAAAAAATGCCCCTTCTTAGTGCCCCCAGCAGATGCCCCTATAGTGCTCCTCTCCCCCACAATGTGCCAGTAAAAAATGCCCCTTCTTAGTGCCACCATATGCCCCAATAGTGCTCCACTCCCCCATAGTGCCCCCAAATAATGCCCCATAGTGCCGCTCTCCCCTATAGTGCCTCCCATAATGTGCCAGTAAAAAATGCCCCCTTAGTGCCACCAAATGCTATAGTGCCCCCCATAATGTGCCAATACAAAAGGCCCCTTTAGAGCCCCCACTTCCCCATAGTGCCCCCAAATAATGCCCCTATAGTAACACCAGATGCCCCATAGTGCCGCTCTCCCCTATATTGCCCCCCATAATGTGCCAATAATTTAAAAAAGCCTCTTTAGAGCCCCCAGATACCCCCATAGTGCTCCTCTCCCCCATGGTGCCCCCCATAATGTGCCAGTAAGAAATGCCCCCATAGTGCCAGCTCCTCCCATAGTGCCAGCTCCCCTCATAGTGCAAGCCCCCCCATAGTGCCAGCTCCCCCCCATAGTGCCAGCCCCCCCATAGTGCCAGCCCCCCCATAGTGCCAGCTCCCCCATAGTGCCAGCCCCCCATAGTGCCAGCCCCCTTATAGTGCCAGCCTCCCCCATAGTGCCAGCTCCCCCATAGTGCCAGTCCCCCCTATAGTGCCAGCTCCCCCTATAATGCAAGCCCCCCATAGTGCCAGCTCCCCCATAGCTATAGTGCCAGCTCCCCCATAGTGTCAGCCCCCCATAGTGCCAGCTCCCCCATAGTACCAGCCCCCCCCATAGTGTCAGCCCCCCATAGTGCCAGCCTCCCCCATAGTGCCAGCTCCCCCATAGTGCCAGCTCCCACTATAGTGCAAGTCCCCCCATAGTGCTAGCTCCCCCATAGCCATAGTGCCAGCTCCCCCATAGCCATAGTGCCAGCTCCCCCATAGCCATAGTGCCAGCTCCTCCATAGCCATAGTGACAGCTCCCCCCACAAAGAAAAAAAAACAAAACACTAATACTTACCTCCATCAGCAGCGATGCAGGCCTCTTCCGGCCTGTGTCCCTGCTGTGTGCTGCTCGGCTCAGGCGGCGCGATGATAATGACGTCATCGTGCTTCCTGAGCTGGCCTCTGATAGGCTGCGGGCATTAGTGCCTGCGGCCTATCAGAAGAACAGGGGAGGGACACGCCTCTCCCTCCCCTGCCCCACAGCACAGCCATCTGTATCGCTGTCCTGAGGACGGCGATACAGATGAATATGGAGATGAGCGCTTCCACAATGGAAGCGCTCATCTCCTACTGCCCGCCTCCACTGCTGCCCGCCGCAATTACAACCAGGGCCGCGCCGCCTGTGGTGATCGGTGGTGCGGCCCTGTCACGGATGATATTGTAGATAGCTGGAAGTTATGGATAAACATCCGACTGGCTTGATCCCAAACTAAGGAGCTTAAAGGTGACCCCTGTAAAACCCTAAGAGCTCACCCTGACTGCTAAGCACATACAAGGGTCTCAGAGGTAGACAATTGCATGCCCTCGTACCTTGTGACACCTGAAAATCCTATAATAGTGAGGGGACACGACCACTGGCTCCCTGCACTTAATATGGAGGGAGTCAGGGTCACCTAGAATCAAGCCAGCAAAGAAACACAATACAAGAGAGGACTTATCTGAACAAGCAGTAACAGAAGTCTCCAGCAGTGATCAATTCAATCCAGGAAGTAGTATAAACCGCAAAGTGAGGCAGTATGGGAGGGAATATAAAGGGAGGCAATTAGTGTGAATAGTTGACAGCTGGGAGAAGGAAAAGAGATGACAAAGTGAAACCAAAACAAAGAACATCATGCAAGAGGTACAGAAGAACGTCTGCCAGACCTTCTCAGAGAGCTGGCGGTGACAGTACCCCTCCCTCTACAAGTGGACTCCGGACACTCAGAGCCCACCTTCTCAGGATGGGACCTAAGGAAAGCCCTGATGAGACGAGAGGCCTTAATGTCCGCCACTGGGACCCACATCCTCTCCTCAGGACCATAACCCTCCGAAAGAACGAGGTCCTGGAGAGAACCGCGGATAATGCAAGAATCCACTATCCTAGAGACCTGAAATTCAAGATTACCGTCAACAACAATCGGAGGAGGAGGCAAAGAGGAGGGTACAGTGGGTTGGACATAAGGTTTTAATAGGGACCTGTGAAAAACATTATGGATCTTCCAAGTCTGAGGGAGATCAAGACGGAAGGCAACGGGATTGATGACGGACAAGATCTTGTAAGGCCCAATAAACTTAGGACCCAACTTCCGGGAGGGAACCTTCAGTTTGATATTCTTTGTAGACAACCACACCAGATCACCCACATTTAGGTCCGGACCAGGCACACGTCTCTTATCTGCCACACGCTTATATCTCTCACTCATCCTCTTCAGATTACCCTGAATCTTTAACCAAATAAATGACAAAGAAGAGGAAAATCTCTCCTCATCAGGTAAACCAGAAGACCCCTCTCCAGAGAATGTCCCAAACTGCGGATGAAACCCATATGCATCAAAAAATGGTGACTTATCAGAGGACTCCTGGCGACGGTTATTTAAAGCAAACTCAGCAAGGGACAAAAAAGAACACCAATCCTCCTGATTCTCTACCACAAAACAGCGCAGCTATGTCTCCAGATTCTGATTGATGCGTTCGGTCTGACCATTCGACTGCGGGTGAAAAGCAGAAGAGAACGACAACCGAACCCCGAAGCGAGAACAGAAGGCCTTCCAGAATCTGGACACAAATTGCGTGCCCCTATCAGAAACGATGTCTGAAGGAATGCCATGCAATTTGACGATGTGATCAACAAATGCTTGCGCCAGCGTCTTAGCATTGGGTAACCCAGGAAAGGGAATGAAATGCGCCATTTTGCTAAAACGGTCCACTACTACCAGAATCACAGTCTTCCCCGAGGAACGAGGCAGATCCGTAATGAAGTCCATGGACAGATGTGTCCAAGGACGGGAAGGAATGGGTAACAGGAGGAGAGAACCCGATGGCCGTGAATGAGGGACCTTGGCACGAGCACAGGTCTCGCAGGCTGCCACAAAACCCTCAACCGTCTTACGAAGAGCCGGCCACCAGAATCTCCGAGCAATGAGATCCACTGTGGCTCTACTCCCTGGGTGCCCATCAAGGACAGTATCGTGGTGCTCCTTAAAAACATTGTGTCGTAAAGCGAGAGGCACAAACAACCTCCCAGGAGGACAAAGATCAGGAGCCTCTGCCTGGGCTGCCTGAACCTCTGCCTCCAAATCAGGATAAAGAGCAGAGATGACCACCCCTTCAGCCAAAACGGGACCCGGGTCTTCAGAGTTCCCCCCTCCCGGAAAACAACGTGACAGGGCATCAGCCTTAACATTTTTAACCCCAGGGCGGAACGTGACAACAAAATTAAACCTAGAAAAGAATAAAGACCATCGGGCCTGTCTCGGGTTCAGACGCTTGGCTGATTCCAAGTAGGCCATATTCTTATGGTCGGTAAACACGGTAATAGGGTGTCTGGCTCCCTCTAGCCAATGGTGCCATTCCTCAAAAGCTAATTTGATGGCCAACCACCACCTATTTCCCACATCGTAATTTCTCTCTGCGGAGGAGAGTTTCCTTGAGAATAAGGCACACGGTCGCCATTTGGCAGGAGAGGGACCCTGAGATAAGACCGCACCCACAACCACCTCAGAGGCGTCCACCTCAACAATAAAAGGTAGAGAGACATCAGGTTGTACCAGAATGGGAGCGGAAGAAAAACTCTCTTTGATACTAGAAAAGGCCTTAAGTGCATCTACCGACCAGGAGGAAAAATCTACCCCCTTTTTAGTCATATCAGTGTGTGGCTTAACAACAGAGGAATAATTCAAAATGAACTTTCTGTAATAATTGACAAAAACCGCATCAGCGCCTTCTGATTCTCAGGAAGCTCCCAATCAAGCACAGCACGGACCTTCTCAGGGTCCATGCGAAAACCAGAAGCGCAGAGAAGAAAACCAAGAAATTGAATTTCTAGAACCGCAAACACACATTTTTCCAGTTTAGCGTACAATTTATTCTCCCACAGAATGAGCAAGACCTGACGTAGGTGGTCCCTATGAGTTTTGAAATCAGGAGAAAAAATCTAAATGTCATCTAGATACACCAGTACAAATTTCCCCATTAAATGATAAAAAATGCTGTTCACAAAATGTTGGAAGACGGCCGGAGCATTCATTAAACCAAATGGCATAACCAAATTCTCGAAATGACCTTCAGGGGTATTGAAGGCCGTCTTCCATTCGTCCCCTTCCCTGACCCTGACTAGGTTGTATGCCCCTCTTAAATCCAACTTAGAAAAAACTTTAGCCCCAACAATCTGGTTAAACAGGTCCGGGATCAGAGGAAGCGGATATGGGTCACGATTTGTGATACAGTTCAGCTCCCTGAAATCCAGACAAGGTCTTAAAGAACCATCTTTTTTCTTAACAAAAAAAAAAACCAGCGGCAACAGGT
This sequence comes from Bufo gargarizans, assembly GCF_014858855.1. Classification (NCBI taxonomy): domain Eukaryota; kingdom Metazoa; phylum Chordata; class Amphibia; order Anura; family Bufonidae; genus Bufo; species Bufo gargarizans. The sequence continues at coordinate 600,092,037 of NC_058082.1, forward strand.
GACTTCGAGGGTCGGTTGTGTCCCTTTCTCAGGCTCTCAGAGATATAAGTACGCATAGCGACTCTTTCAGGTTGGGAGAGATTGTATAAATGATTTTTGGCAGCTTGGTGCCTGGGATGAGATTAATAGGGCAATCGTACTCCCGGTGAGGGGGCAGCTCCTGGACACCACTCTCGGAAAACACATCCAAAAATTCAGAGAGAAAAGATGGTACAGTCTTGGTAGAAACCTCTGAAAGAGACGCTGTGAGGCAATTCTCTCTGCAAAAGTCACTCCAACCATTTATTTTCCTTGCTTGCCAATCAATGGTGGGGTTATGTTTAGTGAGCCAGGGTAGCCCAAACACTAGAGGAGTAGGTAATCCACTTAGGACAAAACTGTCACGGATGGTGTTGCAGAAAACTAGAAGACACAAATAAAGATCCGACTGACTTGATCCCAAACTAAGGAACATAAGGGTGAGCCCTATAAAAGCCCTAGAGCTCTCCCTGACTGCTTAGCCCATGCAAAGATCTTTATGATAGATAATTGCATGCCCTCGTACCTAGACTGTGTGACACCTGAAAACCCTATAATAGTGAGGGGACATGACCACCGGCTCCCTGCACTTAATATGGAGGGAGTCAGGGTCACCTAGAATCAAGCCAGCAAAGAAACACAATACAAGAAAGGACTTATCTGAACAAGCAGTAACAGAAGTCTCTAGCAGTGATCACTTCAATCCGGGAAGTAGTATAAACCGCAAAGTGAGGCAGTATGGGAGGGAATATAAAGGGAGGCAACTAGTGTGAATAGGTGACAGCTGGGAGAAGGAAAAGAGATGACAAAGTGAAACCAAAACAAAGAACATCATGCAAGAGGTACAGAAGAACGTCTGCCATAGCTTCTCAGAGAGCTGGCGGTGACAGGCACTGAGGAATAAAAATAAATAAAAATAAAATAAAAATTTTGTTAAAGACCAGCGGCCGTTTTTTTAGGGCGGCCTGGAGGGCAATTGCCTCCCTGCCCCCCGGCCTAGCCCGCCCCTGCGGACCCCTTACATAGATCATACTTACCTCGCTCCCTGCGCCACTCCTGGTCCCCGCGCTGCCGCTGCTGCTTCTCCCTGTGCACAGATGAAAACATCCGATGTTGGAGGGGAGCAACCAATAGCAGATGGGGATGAGCTTCCCTAGAATCGCGGGTGACGCTAGGGAGGCTCATCCCCGTTCCCGCCTGCCATTGGCTGCTCCCCCCCGACACTGGATGTTTTCATCTGTGCACAGGGAGAAGCCGCGGTGCGGGGACCAGGAGCGGCGTGGGGAGCGGGGTAAGTATATTCCGTGTGAGGGGCCCGGCATATGGGGGGGGGGGGCTGTTTATGATATTGGATAACCCATTTAAGAAAAATGGGAAATACAAATGATGTGAATAAGAAACGGACAAATAGGAAACCAATTTCAGCCTCGTGTTATATATTATGGCTTCTTCAAGTTTGCAACAACAGTTATTCTATACATACAGATGTAGTAGGGTTAACACACACACTCTTAACTCAAATTTCTTAACTCATCGCGTTATCTTAAAGCAAAAGCTATTGAAAATCAATTGAAGGTGTTTGCTTAATGCATTTAGTTTAGATAACACGTCTCATAAAGCATGTGTGTTAACTGTACTACATCTGCATTTAGACATTTTTACAGAAAATATAATAATTTTGATTTTGTTGTCCCTAATCCCCTAAATACAATTTTTCTAATATACTTTATTTATTAATTTTGTATTTTTACTGTACTTTTATATCCCTAAAGCGCACCATTCAGTGTGCACTTAAAACTCAGTTCTCCTTACACCGCTGAGCTGTCAGTGGTGTACGGAGTAGGGCTGCAACGATTAATTGAAGTTATCGATAATATTCAATAACGGGATTCGTTGTCGACGAATCCCGTTATCAAATAATCGGCCGATTCATTGCTATGAGGGCGGGAGCGGGTGGTCAGGCGCTATGCCTGCGGGTCCTGCGGCAGTAACTTTTACTTGAACTATAAATCACCGCATCTTTATTATCTTACAATGAAGCTCCGGTAACAGGCAGAGCGGGCGGCAGCGTAACATCACGTGATGCGCCTGCTCCGCCTGCTTCATTCATAAAGTGTGTGAGTGACGTTACGCCGCCGCCCGCTCTAACTGTTACCAGAGCTTCATTGTATTTGTAAGGTAATAAAGATCATAGAGCTGATTTAAAATTCAAGTAAAAGTTACTGCCAGTTAGGAATTGTCTTTAGATATGAATACTGATGTGGCCGGTGTATTAGGAGATCTGTGGATGGCAGTGGTACTGTTATGGGGGAGATCTGTGGATGACACATATAGCATAAGATGCTATATAGTGTCATCCATAGATCCCCCCATAGCAGTGTCATACACAGATCCCGCTCCCATAACAGTGCCATCCACAGATCCCCCTCCCCATAACAGTACCACTGCCATCCACAGATCCCCCTCCCCATAGCAGTGCACAGATCCCCCTCCCCATAACAGTGCCACTGTCACAACCAGACAGCTGAGAAGCTCTGACAGAGGCCTTTCAGAACCTCCTCCTTGAGTTTCTGTGTTGTGGTATTCAGTTCCTCCTCTCGTTAGCCTCTCTCAGCTGTCATGTGTTGGACTAATTGCTTCCCTTTAAATTCCTCCCCAGAATGCTTTTCTGGGCGGCTTATATTTCTTCCTGGAGTGTGTGTGCATGCTGACTTTGTTCTCCTGTTTGCTACAAAGCTAAATGTTGTACCTTTATCTGTTATTTTCTGTTTGCTGGATCCCAGGTGACCCTGACTCCCTCCGTATCTTGTGTAGGGAGCCGGTGGTCGTGTCCCCTCACTATTGTAGGGTGCTCAGGGCTTTATAGTCAAGGTTCGTGGATATGCAAACCTCCACCATTAGGATCTTTGCATAGGCTGAGCAGCCAGGGAAAGTGCCAGGTCTTCTGCAGGGGTCTCCCTTGGTTCCTTAGCTTTTGGATCCAGCGAGTCATTTATACATGTTGCTTTGCCTTGTTTCCTGTACACCGTCCATGACATTATAAGCCGCCATAACCGTCTCAAGCATGGATCCGGTTTCACTTTTGGCTGAACGCTTCCAGGGTCTTTCATTGGAGGTAGCTGATCTCCGTAAGACTTTTTCTCAGCTTCAAGTGACCGGTTCAGCTTGCGTCCATGGAGTTTGTTCTGAGCCTAAGATCTCGCTCCCGGATACGTTCTCCGGGGGTAGTGCGAATTTTGTGCGTTTTAGAGAGGCTTGCAAACTCCATTTTCGCCTTCTTCCCCACTCCTCTGGTGATGAGGAACGGAGGGTGGGGATCATTATATCGCTGCTCAGAGGTAACGCTCAGTCCTGGGCCTTTTCGCTGCCGGAGGGGGCACGGCCTCTCCGTTCAGTGGATGAATTCTTTTTAGCCCTGGGTCAGATATATGATGATCCGGATCGTATTGCTCTGGCTGAGTCTAAACTACGTCTATTATGCCAGGGTAAACAATCCGCAGAAATATACTGCTCAGAATTTCGGAGATGGGCAGTTGATACTGGTTGGAATGATGCTGCGCTCCGAAGTCAATTTTGCCATGGTCTTTCAGAGGGATTGAAAGATGCATTTGCCTTTCATGAGAGGCCTATTTCTTTGGACTCTGCTATGTCTCAGGCCGTTCGTATTGACAGGCGTCTTAGAGAGAGAGGAGAGATGTCCCCTTCCTGTCATACTCAGTCCCAGGACAGTGCAGCGGTCCCATTCTGTGCGCAGGGGTCTCAGTCGCCGTCAGCCCCTTCTGAGCAGGAGCCCATGCAGCTGGGGTTGATTGCTTCTTACAATAGAAGATTCAGCTCGCATGGGAGGGTTTGTTTTTGTTGTGGAGGTATAAATCATTTGGCAAATTTTTGTCCCTCTAGGAGATTCAGGCAGTTTTATGGGAGTAATAAAGAAACAAACAGGAAAAAATCTTTTAAAAATGTTCCGTCTGTTACTATTGGCAGGGTTGAGGCGGAAATTGAAGGTTTTCCATTTGCTTGTAGTTCCCGTTTTGTCCTGCCGGCTAGGGTGGAGCTAGAGAGCAAGAACATTTTTTGTGAGATTTTTGTGGATAGTGGAGCAGCGGTCAATCTCATTGATAATCAATTTGCGATAACTCATGGTTTCCAGGTATGCACTTTGGGAAAGGATATTCCTGTTTTTGCTATCGATTCCGCTCCACTTTCTCAAAAATCATTAAAGGGCATAGTTCACAATATCCGTTTAATTGTGAGTGATGCTCATGTTGAGGATGTGTCATGTTTCGTTCTTAGCGGTTTACCTACCCCTCTGGTGTTGGGGCTGCCCTGGCTCACTAAGCATAACCCCACCATTGATTGGCAAGCGAGGCAAATAAATGGTTGGAGTGACTTTTGCAGAGAGAATTGCCTCATGACATCTGTTTCTGAGGTTGCTACTAAGACTGTGCCATCTTTTCTCTCTGAATTTTCGGATGTCTTCTCTGAGAGTGGAGTTCAGGATTTGCCCCCGCACAGGGAGTACGATTGCCCTATTAATCTCATCCCAGACGCCAAGCTGCCTAAATCTCGTTTATACAATCTTTCCCAACCTGAGAGGATCGCTATGCGTGCTTATATCTCTGAGAGTCTGAGAAAGGGACACATACGACCCTCGAAGTCACCTGTTGCCGCTGGTTTTTTCTTTGTTAAGAAAAAAGATGGTTCTTTAAGACCTTGTCTGGATTTCAGGGAGCTGAACAATATCACAATTCGTGACCCTTATCCGCTTCCTCTGATCCCGGACCTGTTTAACCAGGTTGTTGGGGCTAAAGTCTTTTCCAAATTAGATCTAAGAGGGGCATACAACCTGGTCAGGGTCAGAGAAGGGGACGAATGGAAGACGGCCTTCAATACCCCTGAGGGCCATTTTGAAAATTTGGTTATGCCTTTTGGTTTGATGAATGCCCCAGCCGTTTTTCAGCATTTCGTGAACAGCATTTTTTATCATTTGATGGGAAAATTTGTATTGGTGTATTTGGATGACATTTTGATTTTTTCTCCCGATTTCAAAACTCATAAGGAACATTTACGTCAGGTCTTGCTCATCCTGCGGGAGAATAAATTATATGCGAAACTGGAAAAATGTGTGTTTGCGGTTCCAGAAATTCAATTTCTGGGGTTTCTTCTCTCCGCTTCTGGTTTTCGCATGGACCCCGAGAAGGTCCGCGCTGTGCTTGAGTGGGAGCTTCCTGAGAATCAGAAGGCGCTGATGCGTTTTTTGGGCTTTGCCAATTATTACAGGAAGTTCATTTTGAATTATTCTTCTATTGTTAAACCACTCCCTGATATGACCAGAAAGGGGGTAGATTTTTCTTCTTGGTCAGTAGAGGCGCGTAAGGCTTTTTCTGATATCAAAGAGAGTTTTGCTTCCGCTCCCATCTTGGTGCAACCTGATGTTTCTTTACCCTTCATAGTTGAGGTTGATGCTTCTGAGGTGGGTGTGGGGGCGGTCTTGTCTCAGGGTTCCTCTCCTGCCAATTGGCGACCGTGTGCCTTTTTCTCAAGAAAACTCTCCTCCGCAGAGAGAAATTACGATGTGGGAGATAGGGAATTGTTGGCCATCAAGTTGGCTTTTGAGGAATGGCGCCATTGGCTAGAGGGAGCCAGACACCCGATTACCGTATTTACTGACCATAAAAATCTGGCCTACTTGGAGTCAGCCAAGCGTCTGAACCCGAGACAGGCCAGATGGTCTTTGTTCTTTTCTAGGTTTAATTTTGTTGTCACGTTCCGCCCTGGAGTTAAGAATGTGAAGGCAGATGCCCTGTCACGTTGTTTTCCGGGAGGCGGGAATTTTGAAGACCCGGGTCCCATTTTGGCTGAAGGTGTGGTGGTCTCTGCTCTTTTTCCTGAATTGGAGGCAGAGGTTGCAGGCAGCCCAGTCAGAGGCTCCTGATATTTGTCCTCCTGGGAGGTTGTTTGTGCCTCTCGCTTTAAGACACAAGATTTTTAAAGAACACCACGATACGGTCCTTGCTGGGCACCCGGGGGTAAGAGCCACACTGGATCTCATCGCTCTGAGATTCTGGTGGCCTGCGCTTCGTAAGTCGGTTGAGGGTTTTGTGGCAGCCTGCGAGACTTGCGCTCGTGCCAAAGTCCCTCATTGACGGCCATCAGGTCCTCTCCTTCCCTTACCCATTCCTTCCAGTCCTTGGACACATCTGTCCATGGACTTCATAACGGACCTGCCTCGTTCCTCGGGGAAGACCGTGATTCTGGTGGTGGTGGACCGTTTTAGCAAAATGGTGCATTTCATCCCTTTTCCTGGTTTGCCCAATGCTAAGACGCTGGCGCAGGCATTTATTGATCACATTGTCAAATTGCACGGTATTCCTTCAGACATAGTCTCTGATAGGGGCACGCAGTTTGTTTCCAGATTCTGGAAGGCTTTCTGTTCTCGCTTGGGGGTTCGGTTGTCATTCTCTTCTGCTTTCCACCCGCAGTCGAATGGCCAGACAGAGCACGTCAATCAGAATCTGGAGACATATCTGCGCTGTTTTGTGGCGGAGAATCAAGAGGATTGGTGTTCTTTTTTGTCCCTTGCTGAGTTTACTTTAAATAACTGTCGTCAGGAGTCCTCTGATAAGTCACCATTTTTTGGTGCATATGGGTTTCATCCGCAGTTTGGGACTTTCTCGGGAGAGGGGTCTTCTGGTTTACCTGATGAGGACAGATTCTCCTCCTCTTTGTCATCTATTTGGCAAAAGATTCAGGATAATCTAAAGAGCATGAGTGAGAGATATAAGCGTGTGGCAGATAAGAGACGTGTGCTTGGTCCAGACCTGAATGTTGTTGATCTGGTGTGGTTGTCTACCAAGAATATCAAATTGAAGGTTCCCTCCTGGAAGTTGGGTCCTAGGTTTATTGGGCCTTACAAAATCCTGTCTGTCATCAATCCTGTTGCATACCGTCTTGATCTTCCTCAGACTTGGAAGATCCATAATGTTTTTCATAAGTCCTTATTGAAACCTTATGTTCAACCCATTGTACCCTCGCCTTTGCCTCCTCCTCCGATTATGGTTGATGGGAATCTTGAATTTCAGGTCTCTAGGATTGTGGATTCTCGTCTTGTCCGCGGTTCTCTTCAGTACCTTGTTCATTGGGAGGGGTATGGTCCTGAGGAGAGGATGTGGGTCCCAGTGACGGACATTAAGGCCTCTCGTCTCATCAGGGCTTTCCATAGGTCCCATCCTGAGAAGGTGGGTTCTGAGTGTCCGGAGTCCACTCGTAGAGGGAGGGGTACTGTCACAACCAGACAGCTGAGAAGCTCTGACAGAGGCCTTTCAGAACCTCAGAACCTCCTCCTTGAGTTTCTGTGTTGTGGTATTCAGTTCCTCCTCTCGTTAGCCTCTCTCAGCTGTCATGTGTTGGACTAATTGCTTCCCTTTAAATTCCTCCCCAGAATGCTTTTCTGGGCGGCTTATATTTCTTCCTGGAGTGTGTGTGCATGCTGACTTTGTTCTCCTGGTTGCTACAAAGCTAAGTGTTGTACCTTTATCTGTTATTTTCTGTTTGCTGGATCCCAGGTGACCCTGACTCCCTCCGTATCTTGTGTAGGGAGCCGGTGGTCGTGTCCCCTCACTATTGTAGGGTGCTCAGGGCTTTATAGTCAAGGTTCGTGGATATGCAAACCTCCACCATTAGGATCTTTGCATAGGCTGAACAGCCAGGGAAAGTGCCAGGTCTTCTGCAGGGGTCTCCCTTGGTTCCTTAGCTTTTGGATCCAGCGAGTCATTTATACATGTTGCTTTGCCTTGTTTCCTGTACACCGTCCGTGACAGCCACCCACAAATCCCCTCCATAATAGTGCCATCCACAGATCCCCTTCATAACAGTGCCATCCACAGATCCCCCATAACAGTGCCATCCACAGATCTTCCCCATAACAGCGCCATCCACAGATCCTCCATAATAGTGTCAACCACAGATCCCCCATAACAGTGTGTCATCCACAGATCCCCCTTAACAGTGTCATCCACAGATCCTCCATAACAGTGTCATCCACAGATCCCCCATATCAGTGTGTCATCCACAGATCCCCCATATCAGTGTGTCACCCACAGATCCTCCATAACAGTGTGTCATCCACAGATCCTTCATAACAGTGTCATCCACAGATCCTTCATAACAGTGTGTCATCCACAGATCCTCCATAATAGTGTCATCCACAGATCCTCCATAACAGTGTGTCATCCACAGATCCCCCATAACAGTGTCATCCACAGATTCCCCATATCAGTGTGCCATCCACAGATCCCCCCCATAACAGTGTGTCATCCAGAGAACCCCATAATTTGTCTTTTTTACATTGTAATGCAAAATTTTTATAATTATGTAACTCCTAAATTTGTTTTAATATGGCCTTTGAACATAATTTTTCAAGTAAAATTCCTGCTCCACTAAGCTAAGAGAACTGTCATAAAATGAGTACTCCGTACACCGCTGAGCTGTCAGCGGTGTAAGGAGAACTGGGTTTTAAGTGCACACTGAATGGTGCGCTTTAGGCCTCATGCACACGACAGTATTTTTTCACTGTCAGTGATTTGGCTTCAGTGGTCCGTGTCCGATTTTGCTTCAGTTGTGTTTCCTTGTGTCTTCCTTTTCTTTTGTCTGACAGGGGGGAAAAAAGGAAGGTTAATGAAAAGTGTAATTTTATTGCACCAAGGTCTTGTAGAAAAAAACTGACGCGGACATGGATGACATAAGGCTGAGTTCACACGAGCGTGTCCGGATTAGGTCCGGATGCGTCCCGGGTGCATTGCGGCAAACCCGCGAGAGTAGGTACGCAATTGCAGTCAGTTTTGACTGCGATTGCGTTCCGATGTTCAGTTTTTATCGCGCGGGTGCAATGTGTTTTGCACGCGCGTGATAAAATACCGACTGTGGTACCCAGACCCGAACTTCTTCACAGAAGTTCAGATTTGGGTTCGGTGTTGTGTAGATGTTATTATTTTCCCTTATAACATGGTTATAAGGGAAAATAATAGCATTCTGAATACAGAATGCTTAGTAGGTGGTCAATTGAGGGTTAAAAAAAGAAATAAAAATTAACTCACCTTCTCCTCTTGATCGCGTAGCTGCCGGTCTCTTCTTACTTCTTTAATGATGAGCTGCCGGCTAAAGGACCTGTGGTGACGTCAGATCACATGCTCCAATCACATGGTCCATCACCACGGTGATGGATTATATGATTGGACCATGTGATGTGATGTCACCACAGGTCCTTTAGCCGGCAGCTCATCATTAAAGAAGTAAGAAGAGACCGGCAGCTACGCGATCAAGAGGAGAAGGTGAGTTAATTATTATTATTATTTAGCTCTCAATTGACCACCTACTAAGCATTCTGTATTCAGAATGCTATTATTTTCCCTTATAACCATGTTATAAGGGAAAATAATACAGTGAATAGACTGTTACCCAGCAACCATGCGTGAAAATTGCACCGCATCCGCACTTGCTTGCGGATGCTTGCGATTTTCACTCAGCTCCATTTACTTTTATGGGGCCTGCGTTGCCTGATAAACGCACAATATAGAGCATGCTGCGATTTTCACGCAACGCATAAGTGATGCAGGAAAATCACAGCTCATGTGTAAAGCCCCATAGAAATGAATGGGTCCAGATTCAGTGCGGGTGCAATGCGTTCACCTCCCGCATTGCACCCGCGCGGAAATCTCGCCCGTGTGAACTCAGCTTAACAGTTGTGCATCCGTTTTTTTTGACGGACCCATTGACTTGAATGGGTCCGTTCTCCGTTTTCCACTGACAAGAATAGGACAGGTTATGTTTTTTGACGGACTGGAATCACGGATGCGGAGAAAAAACTGAGGACTATCATTTTTTTTTCACAGCTCCATAGAAATGAATGGGACCTCCGCTAAACTGTGAAAAATGACGGAAGGGACGCGGATGCACACAACGGTCGTGTGCATGAGGCCTTAGGGATGTAAAAGTACAGTAAAATGCAAAATTAATAAAGTACAGTATTTTTCGCTTTATAAGACGGACTCCATGCGTCTTATAAAGCGGATACTTCGCTGGCCGCTATGCTGCACAGCGCGGCCACTAAAGTATCAGTGTGGAGGGAGGAGGCGGGGACACTCATGGCGTGGGCCCGATGCAGTGACTCTACTCTAATACACCGGGCCCCCGCAACTGTTAAATACATTCAATCCGATCTATATCTAAATGTATACCGCACTGTTCGGTACTTACTGTAGTACCGTAAGTATAGCATTAAGACGCGCAGACCGACAGCTCCCTCGGTCATGCGCCGCCTGCCGCAGCTCCCTCCTTATCCGCCGCCTGCCTGTTCATTCATAAAGTGAGATAAGCAGGCAGGCGGCGCATGAGGAGAGAGCTGCGGCAGGTGGGGCAGGCAGCGCATTACCGAGGGAGCTCCCGGTCTGCGCCGTCTTAATGCTATACTTACGGTACTACAGTAAGTACCGAACAGTGCGGTATACATTAAGATATGGATCGGATTGAATGTATTTAACAGTTAAGGGGCCCGGTGTATTAGAGTAGAGTCACTGCACCGGGCCCCGCCATGAGTGTCTCCGCCTCTTCCCTCCACACTGATGCATCTGATGGGGGATCTGTAGATGACACGTGTCATCCGCAGATCCCCCATCAGTGTCATCCACAGATCCCCCATCAGTGTCATCCACATATCCCCCATCAGTGTCATCCACAGATCCCCCATCAGTATCATCCACAGATCCCCCATCAGTATCATCCACAGATCCCCCATCAGTGTCATCCACAGATCCCCCATCAGTGTCATCCACAGATCCCCCATCAGTGTCGTCCACAGATCCTCCATCAGTGTCGTCCACAGATCCCCCATCAGTGTCGTCCACAGATCCCCCATCAGTGTCGTCCACAGATCCCCCATCAGTGTCATCCACAGATCCCCCATCAGTGTCATCCACAGATCCCCCCATAACAGTGCGTCATCCACAGATCCCCCCATAACAGTGCGTCATCCACAGATCCCCCATAACAGTGCGTCATCCACAGATCCCCCATAACAGTGTCAGTCATCCACAGATCCCCCCATAACAGTGTCCGTCATCTACAGATCCCCCCATAACAGTGCGTCATCCACAGATCCCCCATAACAGTGCGTCATCCACAGATCCCCCATAACAGTGTCAGTCATCCACAGATCCCCCCATAACAGTGTCCGTCATCTACAGATCCCCCATAACAGTGCGTCATCCACAGATCCCCCCATAACAGTGCGTCATCCACAGATCCCCCCATAACAGTGCGTCATCCACAGATCCCCCATAACAGTGCGTCATCCACAGATCCCTCATAACAGTGCGGCATCCACAGACCACCATTAGTTAAAAACCTACCAAAAGCACACCTTTTGGTTCAAAATATTTTTTTCTTATTTTCCTCCTCAAAAACCTAGGTGCGTCTTATCATCAGGAGCGTCTTATAAAGCGAAAAATACGGTATATTAGAAAAAAATTATTTAGGAGTTTAGGGAGAACATATTAAAAATCATTATAAAACTTTAGTTACTATTTAATGCGATGGACCTGGCATTTTCCAAGTTGTGAAGACGGCACCTGTTGTATGTGCGGTTAACTGTGCGTAAAACATGCCCACCCCCTTACATGTACAGCGCTGTGATCGGGCAGGTGCAGGAGATGCGCCCTCTCAATCCACGGCAGGGGTCCGGCAGTCACTGATAGCCGGACCCCTGCTGCATGCGCCGGCATCGGTGAAATCACAGATGCTGGCGCATTAACCCTTGATGTGCCTCGGTCAGCGCAGTGTCCTCACGGGTATCGGAGATTCCATAGGGTCCCCCTGCTGCTGTGACAGCGACCCGATGGCATGGAAGGCAGCGCGATGCCTTCCTTAGGCATCGGGGCTGCCTTCTGGGGGAGAGCCTGTGAGATCCAGCCCCCTGGATCTCACAGGCAAGAAGCTGTATGAGTAATACACACTGAATTACACATACAGCCAATGCATTCCAATACAAAAGTATTGGAATGCATTGTAAAGGGGATCAGACCCCCAAAAGTTGAAGTCCCAGAGTGGGACAAAAAATAAAGTGAAAAAAAAGTAAAAAAATAAATAAATTAAGTTTCATGTAAAAAAATAAATTAAAATATCTGTCACAGCAGACAGGATACAAGATACACAGGATATAAACAAACAAGTGTCTAGGCAAGAAGCTGGGGATAAAGGTCACCTCCTGACAAATCCCTACCAGCTCTCCCTAGACTTCTATGCCCACATTCAGACCCTGAAGGTGGGAATGAACGTGTCCTCGTGCCTAGGCTGAAGATTCCCTAAAATCCCTAAGATGGTGAAAGGGGGAAAGAGGCAGCCTGCTCCCTCAGGACCTGGAGGGGGCAGGCATCTCTCTAATAGCCTAGACAGACAACCACAAGAAAACAAAACCAACTTATCTTGTACTGAGCAGGAACAGCAAATCCATCCTTCCTTCCTTCCTTCCTCTGAGCCAGACAGAAGCTATAACCCGCACAGGACACTGGGAGTGGGCGTAATTTTAACTCAAACTAACGACCCCACCCAGTGCACCTGAAGGTGGGCGGATACAGCTCAATTTCAAAACAAAAACAAAAAGGCTACACACGTGCTGCTAACCTGGCAGACGTCCGCACATAGCTTGAGGAGGGCATGACAATATCCTTTTGCCAAAATAAAGGGGAAAAAAATTGTTAAAAATAGGGGAAAAAAGAAAAGTACACATATTAGGTATCGCAGCGTCCGTATCGACCGGCTATATAAAATTAACACATGACCTAACCCCTCAGGTGAACACCATCAAAAAAATAAAATAAAAACTGTGATAAATAAACAATTTTTTGGTCACCTTACATCACTAAAAGTGCAACACCAAGCTATCAAAAAGGCGAATACCCCCAAAATAGTACCAATCTAACCGTCACCTCATCCCACAAAAAAAAATGAGCCCCTACCTAAGACAATCGCCCAAAAAATTAAAAAACTATGGCTCAGAATATGGAGACACTAAAACATTGTTTTATTTTGTTTAAAAAATGCTGTTATTGTGTAAAACTTAAGTAAATAAAAAAAGTAGACGTATTAGGTATTGCCACGTTCGTAACAACCTGCTCTATAAAGATACCACATGAACTAACCCCTCAGATGACCACCGTAAAAAAATGAAAATAAAAACGGTGTAAAAAAAAATCATTTTTTTGTCACCTTACATCACAAAAAGTGTAATAGCAAGTGATAAAAAAGTCATACGCACCCCAAAATAGTGCCAATCAAACCGTCATCTCATCCCGCAAAAATCCTACTCTACCTAAGACAATCGCCCAAAAACTGAAAAAACTATGGCTCTCAGACTATGGAAACACTAAAACATGTTTTTTTTTTGGTTCAAAAATGAAATCATTGTGTAAAACTTACATAAATAAAAAAAACTGTAGACATATTAGGTATCGTCGCGCCCGTAATAACCTGCTATATAAAAATTTCACATGACCTAACCCCTCAGGTGAATACCGTAAAAAAAATAAAAAGAAAAAAACGGTGTAAAAAAAGCCATCACCTTACATCACAAAAAGTTTAATAGCAAGCGATCAAAAAGTCATATGCACCCTATAATAGTACTAATCAAACCGTCATCTCATCCTGAAAAAAATGAGCCCCTACACAAGACAGTCGCCCAAAAAATTAATAAAACTATGGATTTCAGAATGCGGAGACACTAACAAAATCATTTTTTTTTCAAAAATGCTTTGTTATGTAAAACTGAAACAAACAACCCGAAAAAGTTGTCATATTTGGTATTGTCGCATCCGTAACAACCTACTCTATAAAAATACCACATGATCTAACCTGAATGTTGTAAATAACAAAATGAATGTTGCTAATAACAAAAAATAGAAGGACTTCTGGTTCCGGCGCGCACATGTGAAGACGCGCGGCGGAGGAGCTTCGTATATCCAGCTACATACCAGGCGATTGCCGGGACCCGGGGCCTTACCTCCCTGATCGCTGCCTTTCACCTTCAATCGGGAGGCTCATGGACAAGTTTTTAGTCCGCAGCGGCTCCCCACAGACGGACTCTCCTCTCCCACCACGAGATCCATACCAGCTGCAAGCAGGCAAGATGGCGGAGGGGAAGCGGAGAGCAACTCGCTCCTCTTCTCAACCCCCCCTTCCACCCGATGCTGAAAACTCCAAGGGTGTGCAGGCAGCGCAGACTCAGCAGCTGCAACAGTTCCAGGGGATGAAGCTTCCATTTAAAGAAATCGCGCTGGCAGTCGCGCAAATATTGGCCCCTGACATAAAGGCCACGCTAAAATCTACTATTACTGTCACCATGAAGCAACTACAACAAGATATTGCACAGAATTCTTTGCGTATACGCAAATTAGAGCAAAGGACTGAGGCCCTGGAAGATGAGCTGGGAAAAAATCAAACCCAGGTCAGGGAAATTTTACGCATTAATCAGGCCTTACAGGACAAAGTGGAGGACCTGGAAAATCACTCCCGGAGGAGCAATATCCGGATTATAGGACTTTCCGAGGACACTCCGGCACACCAGCTGGCTTCCATCGCCACTTACAGTAGAAGGAGCCCATAGAATCGGCTCGCCCAGAGAGGCACGCTTGGAAGGTCAAACGTCCAGACCGAGGGCGGTTATAGCAAAATTCCTAAATTACGCAGACAATGAATCTATCCTGCTAAAGTACAGGCGCTTAAACCAGCCACTCACAGTAAGAGGACATAAACTTCTGTTGTTTGGAGATTATTCTGTGGAAGTGGCCAAGAAGAGGAGAGCCTTCTCCCAGATATTTACACAGCTGGTGCAAAAGAAGATCCGGTTCACCCTCATTTACCCAGCCATCCTGCGTGTCTTTAGACAAAATGGGGGGACTGACACTTACCTGTCACCAAGAGATGCGATGGCTGCTCTGGAGGACGGCGACTCCGCTGGCAGCCCAAGGTTGGGAACAGCACCCAGAGGACGCTCATCAGCTAGAGGAGGACGTACGAGGTCCTTCGATGCATATCCACGCTTGTCCGGAGAGGCTCTCAGTCAAACATCCAAATCGGACTGGGACTGACTTCCTTTATTGGAGACTACTCAGGCTGGAAGACACTCTCATTGACGGTACCAGGATATCGTGGGCCCTTTGCTGATCTCTGGGACTCCCACAGTCCTAAAAGCTGATTTGTTCTATGCTGGTATTTTAAGGACAGTGGGTCGTGCTGGTCTTTTGGGGGAGTGTATCGGTGCGAATACCTTCTTGTTTGGAGACGGGGGAGGGGGGAGAGCGGGGAGGGGAGGGGAGTAATCACTACTAGATATCTACGGGTAATAGGGGCAGAAGAAAGATGGGACAGCGTTGGAGGAAATCTGGCGAGGCAGAGTCCGGCTACTCTCGCCAGTTTAGTGTGGAAAAAGTGTCTAGAAAGTCACCACACGGATCGCCAAGTTATACACAGGCGATACAATTTGTTTTTGTTACTGTTCTATGGTTGGGGGAAAAGTTGTTGGTTGCATATTCGGTCATGATTTGTAGATGTACTGCTCCTATTACATGTGATGTGAACAAATGGAAGAGGATTCCTCCTGGTGGCGCTCCCTGTAAGACCCTCTTATTCTATATTTTATGAAAATAATTACCTGGAATGTAAAGGGTCTCAGGGCCCCGCAGAAAAGATTAATGGTACTTAAACACCTTAAAAAAATTAAATGCTGATATTGCATTGCTTCAGGAGACGTACCTGGAGGAAGCTGATCTGTGGCGTATCTGGGTAAGGCGTGTTCTAGGCTCCCCCTCGAGAAGTAGGAAAGCAGGGGTAGTGGTTCTCATTCACAAATGGGTGAGACATGATGTCGTATCTGCGATTTGTGATGATGAAGGCAGAATTTTGATTCTCAAGTTAAACACTGATGTGCGATTATTGAACATCTTTAATGTTTACGGGCCCAACTCCGGTCAAGCCTCTTTTTTTCTAGGTACCTGGAAAGCGAGATTTTACGGGATGCAGGGGGCCAGATTCTGGTAATGGGAGACCTCAATGCAGTGCACAATCTGGCGGAAGATCGTAAACAATCTCAACCCACGCATCAGACTCAGCAGTCCATTGGAGGGGGGAGGTATTCCTTGAGATCCTTTTTGAGTTCCACAGGGCTGACAGACATATGGAGGTTCTTGAACCCGGTAGAGAGGGAATTTACTCACTTCCCTCATGCGCACCAGTCGTGGTCTAGGTTGGATTATGCCTTGACCTCGCTGCAGCTCTCGGAGAAAGTTCTACTAGCGGAGATCACAGACATTGTGGTATCAGACCACGCCCCGGTGTGCATTACACTTGCTGAAAATGCCCCTAGAGGTACTGACCAAGTGTGGCGCATGCCTAGCTACCTGATGTCGGATGATGATTTTATAGACAAGTTGAGGGGATGGTGGTGGGAGTTCCTAGATAACAATGCAGGTCATAAAGATAATCACTGCCTTCTGTGGGACACGGCGAAGGCGGTCATCAGAGGGAACATAATTTCGTACACGGCGGCTAAGAAGAGGAAGGTGTGGCTTGGGCTTCAGCAAGCTACGGAAGTAGTCCGTGGCGCATACACCTCTTTTCTAGCGAACCCTACTGACCTAAATAAGGTCAAATGGGTAATGGCGAAACACAATTAAGATCACAATTTAGAACAAAATAAAGTTGTACTTGGGCTACCACTCAGCTAAATTGTTTAAGTATGGCAATAAAGCAGTGAGAATGCTGGCCAATCTGATAAAAACACAGCGTTATAGCCCTGCCATTAAGTCAATAGTAGATGGGTCGGGGAAAAAACTCACAAATCCGAAGGATATTGTAGAATACTTTGGGAAATATTATGAGGCGTTGTACTCACAGGATGGGTATAACCAGGCGAGAGCTGAGGAACTTCTGGCTAAGGTCTCCCTCCCCAAACTCACAGAGGACATGTTGCGTCATCTCAATAAACCAATTTCAGTTGAGAAGGTTCAAAGTACTATAAAATCACTTAGAAATGGGAAAGCGCCGGCCCAGATGGGTACCCAGCGGAGTTCTTTAAGGCCCTAAGAGAAGAAATTTCCCCAACTCTAACAGAGCTATTTAACTCCTGCTTAGCTGGGGGAGATATTATGTCGTCAGGGAAATTAGCACACATAAAGCTTATCCCTAAACAGGGTAAGGATATTGCCCAGATGGGCTCCTACCGTCCGATCTCCCTGATCAATCAGGATTTGAAAATCATGACCAAACTGATGACGAATAGATTAGCAGACTTTATACCATCCCTGATTGGCCCTCAGACAAGGCGGTGGCGCGGACATACAGTCTTTCCCGCTTTTCTAGCAGAAGGCGCCAATTTTTCCCGCCAATAAGATACAGCGATGGCGCAGCAGTAAATTCAGTCAGCTTAGACGGCCATCTTTAAACACTGGACTGTCAATTCACTGACAGCAAGCGGTGGCTTCAGAAATGACAAACAGTCCATAATATACAGTTTTCACACCACAATTTTCATAGTCCTCTGGCCTTTATGGGCAATTAACGGCACACAGTTTAAATTCCACAATGGCGCAGGAATAATCGCATCCTGTTCGTGATGCCAAAATATGCAGTACGCAGCCCTGCAGGGTATTGCGATGGTGAGGTCACGGTTACTTAGGCAAACGAGGGTTGCTCTGGGTTACTCACAGTTTCTTGAAAGACCCTGGGCAGGCGTACAGCAGTGATGGAGAGGCTGGCACAGGAGACCTCTGGGGCACTCTCAGTGTATAGGGACCAGGCCTGATGGTGGATGAGGTGCCCTGGATGTTGCAGGTGTTTAATGTGCCGGGGCAAGATCCCTTTAAGATTCGTGACGCCAGTGCCAGTAACGATGGCACACCGATTTATAATGGAATAATTGAGGAACATGATGTGGTGAACCAAAACTTCCTTTTACTGGAAACAGTTAACTATTTACAGTCTGGGTTCAGTTCCACATGGCAGTAGCAATAATAAGCAGGCTTTATAAATGGCAGGCACAATGTTCTTGCAAGATACTCAGAGGGTTAAAACAACTTACAGACCAGGCTGCACTTTTCCTCAGAATCCTGTCTGTCTTTATCCCAAGGTCCGTATGCCCTATTGATGGCTTTATCCTTGGTAGAGAAACTTCCTCAGGTCCTTGCCCTTCAGCTCTCTGGTTCAGCTGGAAACACTTCTGCTCTGCTCTGCACTTTGTGGGAACTGCAGGCTCTCAGGAGGTAACTCTTCCCCTGGTGACAACTAGAAGCCTGGGCTGTCTAGTTGCATGTCAGGTGGCCTTCAGCTCCTTACTGGCTAAAGTGCACACTCTTCTGGCTCTACACAGACTCCTGACTCTACACTGCTTTCCCTGAACAGGACCTGACTATATATACTAGGGGCTCCCTAGCTCCCTCTACTGTCTAGGAGGAGGAACTACACCCCAACAGGCCTGATACACAGATAACAGGGAAAATACATATAAAAACATAGCAACATACATTAAAATGTAATGTAAAATACAATGCCACTGTTCCACGGGAGTTGGAGAACAACGTGGCCCAATTGACCCTTGTGTAGTGCCCACATTTACCTAGTGGGACACTACACATCTATTAAAGATGGTTAGTTTTGCCAGACTGCTTTATCCTATCCAAACCATTCCTCTCCTGCTGAAACCTGTAGATGTCAACAGGATTCATGGTGCTTTCTCGCATTTTCTATGGCGAGGGAAGAGACCGCGGATTGCGTACACCAAATTATGTTTACTGAAGTGGGAGGGTGGACTGCAGATGCCCAATGTCAGGAATTACAATTTGGCCTCCCTATGGAGACATATCAGGGATTGGCTGAAAGGGTCATCAAATTTCTCAAATACGCCATTAGAAAGGGAACTGGCTGCTCCATGGGATCTAGGGGCCATCTTGCACACTAGACTCCGAGACGTCCCTCCTCTTTTGAGAAAATATACATTATTGAAAGATACTTTTGCGACATGGAGAGGGATTCGTAAACTCTACCGGTTGCCCATGTATCTCTCTCCGTATATGCCGCTATGGACCCTCCCGGCCTTTCCGGCAGGGAGGCAATCTGTGATGTTTACCTGATGGAGAGAGAAGGGGATAACCTCCTTGAAACAGCTACTGACCCCCACAGGGACCGAGCTCCAATCATGGCAGGAACTCCAGTCACAGCTCTGATTGCCTCCCTCACACTTTCTGCCCTATAATCAATTAAGATCGTTTTGTAGAGCACAAGCCACACATATGGGAGATCGAGAGAGGCGAGCTTGGTTTGATGCCCTGTTGGGGGTCCAGAGCTTTTCCTTGTCAGACTTATACCGGAAAGTTCAAAATACTCATTCAATTCCTTTGGAAGCCAAGGTCTTCCAGAAATGGGAAGTTGAGCTCCACGACCACCAAATTGAGAGAAGGGATGGAGTGAGTGAGGCAGGCTATTAGCAATGAGACATGGAGGGAAATGCATTTTAAAATATTACACAAGACAACATATGCATTCAACTTATCTTATAAAGATGCCCCAGCGCATTATCTTAGGTGGTGCCCGAAATGTCAATTACAGAAAGCCAATCTACTACACGGGTTGTGGAGCTGCCCTTCCCTGCATCCCCTATGGAAGGGGGCGTTGGAGTACATGAAGCAGATTTGGGGAATAGATGTTCAACTAACCCCGTTACATTGTATTTTTCATTATATTCCTTTTGATGCCAAGGGGGAAATAACCCAGTCCACACACGTCAAAGGCATTCATTTGTTTTTATAGGCAGTCAGAAAAACTATACTGAGACATTGGATATATCCCACCATTCCAACACTGGAAGAAGTTGTAGGTACACTGAAACAGGTCCTTTATATGGATAGGTTAGAAGCGGAACATAACAAAGAAAAGTCTACAAAGCCCTTTTTTAGTAAGTTGAGGAAGTTTATTGGTCATGCTCTGACTTCGGTTGAAATACAGGAGCTGATGACACCGTTCCGCCACACTAAGTGGTATCTGGAAGAACAGATAAGAGGGACGTTAGGAAAACTGGGATTGGAGAACATGTGAATGTGAGTTTATAGCGGCAGATTAAGAATATAGGGAGCTACATATCTGTCAACAGATGTATAGACCGATAGGATATATCTGCGTAGGCATCTTCAATGATGGGGTTGTGACCGATAGTTTTGTTTGCGCTTGGGGAAATTGGTTATAAGTGGGGGGGGGGGGGGGGAATGGAAAATGGGGGATATGCCTGTTTTGTGATTAATGCGATGCACTACCTGATTCTTTATGATCTCATGTATGTTTATGATTACATATTTATTTGCTGTGTATCGCCAACAGCTTTGTATGCTGCTAAATTGTATTTTCCCTGAATAAAAATGTGTTTTAAAAAATAAAAATAACAAAAAATAAAAACTATGCCAAAACAGCTATTTCTTGTTACCTTGTCTCACAAAAAGTGTAATTGTCATGCCCCACTCTAACGATGTGCGGAGGTCAGCCAGGATAGCAGCACGAGTTTAGTGTTTGTTTTGGAGCCGTGCTGGATCCGAGCCGTGCTGGATCCGCCTCTCATCAGGTGCACTGGGTGGGGTCATTAGTTTAAATAGCACACCAGCCCAGTGCTCTGAGCAGATTATAAGAATCATTGTGGTCTTGGAAGCTAGGAAGGAAGGTTGTCTGTTCCAGCTCAGAAAGATAAGTGTATTTCAAGTTTGGTTGTTTTGTGTCATCTCTCCCTTCCAGGTTCTGTGCGAGCAGGCTGCTCCTATTTCCCCTCTTCAGCATCTCAGGGAATTTAGGGTTTTCTCAGCCCAGGCACGGGGACACATCACACCTACCTTTAAGGTCTGCATGTGGGCTGAGCAGTGCAGGGAAAGAGGTCAGGGATTAGCTAGGAGGTGACCCTTCCCCTGTCTCTCGCCCAGAGCCTGGTTGGTGGGTTATCTGTGAGTCTGAGTGCACGCCTGCCGTGACATTATAATCCGCCATACTGTGACTGCCATTACTCAGCGGGTTTGATGGCGTCAATTGAAGCACTGGTTGACCACTTGCAGGGGCTATCCCTGGAGGTTGTGGAGCTACGTGGTTCGGTCACACGGTGTCAGAATGCTCTGGCAGCTGGTGCAGGTCAAATTTGTGTGGAGCCTAAAGTGGCTCTCCCTGATCGATTTTCAGGAGGTTCAGATGACTTTATCCGTTTTATAGAATCCTGCAAATTGTACTTTCGGCTGCGTCCATCGTCCTCAGGTGATGAGAGTCAGAGGATAGGTATAGTTATTTATCTGCTTAAAGGGGACGCGCAATCCTGGGCCTTTTCTCTGCCACCTGGTTCTCGGGCCCTCCGGTCGGTGGAGGAAGGGCTCTGGGATTAATCTACGATGATCCAGATCGGGTCTCGATGGCAGAGTCGAGATTACGTAACTTGTTTCAGGGGGAACATACTGCAGAAGCTTACTGTGTTGAGTTTAGGAGGTGGGCTACTGAATCGGAGTGGAATGATCCCGCGTTACGTAGTCAGTTTTGTCAGGGGTTATCTGAAAGATTGAAGGATGCCCTTGCTTTTCACGAATACCCAGACACTTTGGACAACGCTATGTCTTTAGCAGTACGGCTAGATAGACGTATCAGAGAGAGGTATAGGGCTCCCTCCGCGCAAGTTATCCCTTCTGTGAGTGGTTTAGTCTCTACTGCCATCCCGGGTGATGTTACAGGTAACTCTGGGGTAGCGAAGGAACCCATGCAGTTGGGTCAGGTTTCTTGCCATTCTGATAGTAGAGACTTTAGGAAAGTGCACAAACTATGTTACTATTGTGGAAAGAGGGGTCATTTTATTTTTACTTGTCCTTATGTTAAACCACAGGTGGAAGAGAAAAAGAAAAAAGAAAAAAAAACTTCCCTCACACTTGGTAGTATGAATGGTGTGGTGGAGCAGACAGGTATGCAAGCTCCCTGCAGTTCCCGTTTTCTCCTTCCAGCTATGGTGGCGCTAGAGTCAAAAAATGTTTTTGGTGATGTATTCCTTGATTGTGGTGCTGGGGTAAACCTAATTGACTTTCTTTTCCTTCAAAACCTAGGACTAAGTTCTTGCACTTTAGAGAACGAGATTCGTGTTTTTGCAATTGATTCTTCCCCTCTTTCTCAAAGGAGCCTTACTCACATTGTTCATGGTATTCACTTAAGGGTGGGTGATTCACATGTTGAAATTATTTCTTGTTTTGTCATGAAGGATTTGCCAGCTCCTATAGTTTTGGGGTTGCCATGGTTGACTAGACATAACCTAATTATAGACTGGCAAGCGAGACAAATCATTGGTTGGAGTGAGTTTTGTTCGGATAATTGTCTTGGCACATCCATCTCTGTTATGTCCATTACGGCTTTACCTTAGTATCTCTCGGATTTTGCTGATGTCTTTTCGGAGGGTGGGGCTCAGGAATTGCCCCCTCATCGAGACTATGATTGTCCAGTTAATCTCATTCCGGGGGCTAAGTTGCCAAAGTCTCGGCTTTACAACCTCTCCCAACCCGAAAGAGAGGTCATGCGAAAGTATGTCGCCGAGAGTTTGGCAAAGGGTCATATTAGACCATCCAAGTCTCCAGTGGCAGTAGGTTTGTTCTTTGTGAAGAAAAAGGATGGATCACTGAGACCGTGTTTGGATTTCCGGGAATTGAACCGTATTACAGTCCGGGATCCATATCCCCTGCCTTTGATCTCTGATCTTTTTGATCAGATTGTTGATGCCAAGGTGTTCTCCAACTTG
Organism: Bufo gargarizans; assembly: GCF_014858855.1. Classification (NCBI taxonomy): domain Eukaryota; kingdom Metazoa; phylum Chordata; class Amphibia; order Anura; family Bufonidae; genus Bufo; species Bufo gargarizans. The sequence goes on from NC_058082.1 coordinate 600,114,886, forward strand.
GATTTGAGAGGGGCCTACAATCTGATCAGGATCAAGGAGGGGGATGAGTGGAAAACGGCCTTCAATACGCACGAGGGTCATTTTGAGAACCTGGTTATGCCTTTTGGGTTGACGAACGCGCCAGCAGTATTTCAGCGATTCGTCAATGACATTTTTCATCACTTGGTGGTGAGGTTCGTAGTGGTTTACCTGGATGACATTTTGATTTATTCACCTGATCTGAAGACCCATCAGGATCATGTGAGACAGGTTTTGACGATCCTTCGGGAGAATAAATTATATGCCAAATTGGAGAAATGTTTGTTTGCGGTGCAAGAGCTTCCGTTCTTGGGATACATGCTTTCTGATTCTGGTTTTCGTATGGACCCCGAAAAAGGTCAGAGCGGTTCTGGAGTGGGACCGACCAGAGAATCAGAAAGCTTTGATGCGGTTCTTGGGGTTTACGAATTATTATAGAAAATTTATTTCGAATTATTCTACCATAGTAAAACCTCTTACTGATATGACCAAGAAGGGCGCCGATGTCTCTGTCTGGTCGGATGAGGCATTGCAGGCCTTTTCGGCTATTAAGGAGCGTTTTGCGTCTGCTCCCATTCTGGTGCAGCCGGATGTGTCTCAGCCATTCGTAGTGGAGGTTGATGCATCAGAGGTGGGGGTTGGAGCGGTGCCGATGTCACAGGGTTCATCTCCTGGCAAGTGGGTCCCGTGTGCCTTTTTCTCCAAGAAGCTCTCGGTCGCCGAGAGGAATTATGATGTTGGAGATAGAGAGTTGTTGGCTATCAAGTTGGCCTTTGAGGAATGGCGTCACTGGTTAGAGGGGGCGTCTCACCCAGTTACGGTGTACACTGACCATAACAATTTGGCTTACCTGCAATCTGCCAAGCGTCTGAACCCTAGGCAGGCCAGATGGTCACTGTTTTTTACCAGGTTCAATTTTGTGGTTACCTTTCGCCCAGGGGTCAAGAACGTCAAAGCAGATGCCTTGTCTCACAGCTTTCCTGGGGGAGGTGATTCAGAGGATCCTGCGCCGATTTTGGCGTAGGGGGTGGTGGTCTCCGCTCTGTACCCTGAATTGGAGATGGAGGTGTTGGGAGCCCAGGAGGGGGCTCCTGGTTCTTGTCCCCCAGGGAGGTTGTTTGTTCCTGAGGGCCTGCGATACAAGGTGTTCAAGGAACATCACGATACTGTCCTCGCTGGACATCCTCGTGGTAAGTCCACCTGTGATCTAGTATCCCGGAGGTTCTGGTGGCCAGGGTTATGTAAGAGCATTGAGAATTACGTGACAGCTTGTGAAACCTGCGCTCGGTCAAAGGTTGCTCATACTCGACCGCCTGGTTCACTTCTTCCATTGTCTATTCCGTCTCGTCCTTGGACGCATTTGTCTATGGACTTTATTACGGATCTGCCGAGTTCCTCCGGGAGAACAGTGATTTTGGTGGTAGTTGACTGTTTCAGTAAAATGGCTCACTTTATACCACTAACTAGTCTGCCTAACGCTAAGACTCTTGCGCAGATTTTTGTGGATAATATTGTGAAATTGCATGGTATTCCTTCGGATGTCGTCTCTTATAGGGGCACGCAGTTTGTCTCCAGGTTTTGGAGGGCGTTCTGCTCTCGGCTTGGCATTCAACTTTCATTCTCTTCGGCTTTTCATCTGCAGTCGAATGGTCAGACGGAGCGTACTAATCAAAACCTGGAGACCTACTTGAGGTGCTTTGTGGCTGAGAATCAGGAGGACTGGTCCTCATTCTTGTCCTTAGCAGAATTTGCGTTGAATAACCGTAGGCAGGAGTCCACGGGTAAGTCGCCATTTTTTGGCGCATACGGTTTCCATTCTCAGTTTGGTACCTTTTCTGGGACTGGTTCCTCTGGGATGCCAGAGGAGGAGAGATTCTCTTCTGCCTTATCCTCCATCTGGCGGAGGATTCAAGGGAATTTGGAGAAGATGGGTGAGAGGTATAAACGAATGGCTGACAAGAGACGTGTGACTGGTCCGGACCTGTGTGTGGGTGATCTGGTGTGGTTGTCCACTAAGAATATCAAATTGAGAGTGCCATCTTGGAAACTGGGTCTAAGATCTATTGGTCCGTATAAAATTTCTGCGGTGATCAATCCTGTGGCGTTTCGGCTGGATCGTCCGCTGACTTGGAGGATCCATGATGTGTTCCACAGGTCTTTACTTAAAAAATACGTGAGACCGGTGGAACCATCGCCATTGCCTCCTCCTCCTGTTCTAGTCGAGGGAAACTTGGAGTTTGAGATCTCCAGGATTCTCGACTCGAGAGTTCTTCGGGGTTCCCTTCAGTACCTGGTGCACTGGAGGGGATACGGCCCTGAGGAGAGGATGTGGGTTCCAGCGTTGGATGTCAACGCCAGCCGACTGGTGAGGGCTTTTCATAGGTCCCATCCGGATAAGGTTGGTCCGGAGGTCACCTGTAGAAGGGGGGGGGGGGTACTGTCATGCCCCACTCTAACGATGTGCGGAGGTCAGCCAGGATAGCAGCACGAGTTTAATGTTTGTTTTGGAGCCGTGCTGGATCCGCCTCTCATCGGGTGCACTGGGTGGGGTCATTAGTTTAAATAGCACACCAGCCCAGTGCTCTGAGCGGATTATAAGAATCATTGTGGTCTTGGAAGCTAGGAAGGAAGGTTGTCTGTTCCAGCTCAGAAAGATAAGTGTATTTCAAGTTTGTTTGTTTTGTGTCATCTCTCCCTTCCAGGTTCTGTGCGAGCAGGCTGCTCCTATTTCCCCTCTTCAGCATCTCAGGGAATTTAGGGTTTTCTCAGCACAGGCATGGGGACACATCACACCTACCTTTAAGGTCTGCATGTGGGCTGAGCAGTGCAGGGAAAAAGGTCAGGGATTAGCTAGGAGGTGACCCTTCCCCTGTCTCTCGCCCAGAGCCTGGTTGTTGGGTTATCTGTGAGTCTGAGTGCACGCCCGCTGTGACAGTAATATAGAGCAACCAAAAATTATATGTACCCTAAAATAGTACCAACAAAACTGCCACCTGATCCCGTAGTTTCTACTCTAGGGGTGCATCAGGGGGGCTTCAAATGGGACATGGGGTCAAAAAACCAGTCCATCAAAATCTGCCTTTCAAAAAACGTATGGCGTTCCTTTCCTTCTGCGCAATGCTGTGTGCCCGTACAGCAGTTTACGACCACATATGGGGTGTTTCTGTAAACTACAGAATCGGGGCCATAAATATTGAGTTTTGTTTGGCTGTTAACCCTTGCTTTGTAAATGGAAAAAAATGGCTTAAAATTGAAAATCTGCCAAAAAAGTGAAATTCAGAAATTTCATCTCTAATTCCCATTATTTCTTGTGGAACCCCTAAAGGGTTAACAACGTTTGTAAAATCAGTTTTGTATACCTTGAAGGGTGTAGTTTCTAAAATGGGGTCACTTTTTTGGAGTTTTCACTCTAGGAGTTCAAATGTGACATGGCAGCTTAAAATTATCCCAGTGAAATCTGCTTTTCAAAAACCATATGGCAATCCTTTCGTTCTGCGCAATACCGTGTTTACGACCACATATGGGGTGTTTCTGTAAACTACAGAATCAGGGCAATAAATATTGAGTTTTGTTTGGCTGTTAACCCTTGCTTTGTTAGTGGAAAAAAATGGATTAAAATAGAAAATCTGCCAAGAAAGTGAAATTCTGAAAGGGTGTAGTTTCTAAAATGGGGTCACTTTTTTGGAGTCTCCACTCAAGGGGTGCATTAGGGGGTCTTCAAATGTGACATGGCAGCTTCAAATGATCCCAGTGAAATCTTTTAAAAAACCGTATGGCGCTCCTTTCCTTCTGCGCAATACTGTGTGCCTGTGCAGCAGTTTACGACCACATATGGGGTGTTTCTGTGAAACTACAGAATCAGGGCCATAAATATTGAGTTTTGTTTGGCTGTTAACCCTTGCTTTGTTAGTGGAAAAAATTGATTAAAATGGAAAATCTGCCAAAAAAGTGAAATTTGGAAATGTCATCTCTATTTTCCATCAATTCTTGTGGAACACTTAAAGGGTTAACAAAGTTTGTAAAATCAGTTTTCTATACCTTGAGGGGTGTTGTTTCTAAAATGGGGTCACTTTTTTTGTAATTTCTACTCTAGGGGTGCATCAGAGGGTCTTCAAATGTGACATGGCAGCTTAAAATTATCCCAGTAAAATCTGCTTTCCAAAAACAATATGGCGTTCCTTTCTTCGGCGCAATACCGTGTGCCCGTACACCGGTTTACGACCATATATGCGGTGCTTCTGTAAACTACAGAATCAGGGCCATAAATATTGGCTGTTAACCCTTGCTTTGTAACTGGGAAAAAATGGATTCAAATGGAAAATCTGCCAAAAAGTTAAATTTTGAAATGTTATCTCTATTTTCCATTAATTCTTGTGGAACACCTAAAGGTTTAACAACGTTTGTAAAATCAGTTTTGAATACCTTGAGGGGTGTAATTTGTAAAATTGGGTCATTTTTGGGTGGTTTCTATTATGTAAGCCTCACAAAGTGACTTCAGACCTGAACTGAGCCTTAAAAAGTAGGTTTTGGAAAAAAATTCACCCGCGTCTTGAGCTTACTTTTACCATCTGGTGATTGATAGCATGTTATTGGGTAATTGTACCATTCTGCCAATGGAATTTATGCCATGATTGTTGTTCTAGTGACCAAAATGCGTTAGAGCTGGTTCACAATTGCGTTAGCGTATTCCATTATAGGTTCCGTTTATAACGATACATAGATTAATTCTCGGACTGAATGCAAAACGGAAAACAGTCCTGCATAACGGAAACCAGACGGATCCGTTATGCTTGCCCATGGACTTCTATTATGACGGATCAAAACGGAATGTCTCTTAAAGGTTTCCATTTTGCATCCCGTCCTAGAATTCCATAATAAACACAACCTGTAACGGAATACCCTAACGCAAGTGCGAACCCGCCCTTAGCAGTAATATAATGTGGCTTTGAAGTTATATTTTATTAATTCCTTGAAACAAAGTTAACTAGGTGTGCTGGACAACTTCATCTTGGAGTCTCATGCACTGGAATTTTGCTTCTCTCTGGTCAGCTGTGTGTATATATATATAAAACAAATTCTGATAACATTTCCAATCATGTTATTGTGTTATATGATTTGTGCCCACTTTTATATATTGCAAAACAAGTGAAAGATGTTGGAATTCTTCTTCCTGCGATGCATTGTAAATTCTCTTTATTTACGGTGTCAATAAAGACGATTGCAGAAAAAAATAAAATAAAAAAGTTGTAACCAATCAGTGGAGGGAAGGGGCGTGGTTTACTGCGGGATCGAGGCTTGGATCGCTATCCCCGCCCACACATGTGGTTCTGAGTTGAACCTGAAGAGTTGGTAACATCCAAGTTGTCAGAGTTGAGCGCGGAGTTTGGGGTGACATGGCGGATGATCTGGGAGATACGTGGTGGGAGGAGACAACTGGCGGCGCCGCTGATGAAGGTAGGGACGCCTGTCATGTGTGGGTGATGTGGTCATATGGCTGTGAACGGGGGAGCTACAGCGCCCTTCTCCTACGTGTCTCATGAGCGGTCAGCAGCCCCTGGAGATCTCCATGCGTGTGAGGTAGGGGTGAGGACGACTAGGAGGTGAAGTGCTGAGCGCCAGTGAGGTTTTAGTCCTGTCAGGCACGCCCCCTAATACGGAAGCCACGCCCCCAACCAAACCATAGCCATGCAAATGGAAGGATTTTATAAGTGTTCTGAACGGATGCAGCCAGTTGTAATTACTGCCTATTGCTGTGGTTTTGAGTATAAATAATGTGCAGAGCTGACAGCGGCACAGCACACTCGTACAGTGCACGTCCTCGGACACTATGGCTGTTATACAGGGGAGGCTGCCACCCTCAGCATGTCTTCCCATGCTGCCCCGGGCACTGCGCGCCCCCTTCTCCGGTGCTGCCCCGGGCACTGCGCGCCCCCTTCTCCGGTGCTGCCCCAGGCACTGCGCGCCCCCTTCTCCGGTGCTGCCCCGGGCACAGCACGCTGCACGCCCCCTTCTCCGGTGCTGCCCCCTTCTCCTGTGCATCCCCGGGCACAGCACGCTGCACGCCCCCTTCTCCTGTGCTGCCCCGGGCACAGCGCGCTGCACGCCCCCTTCTCCGGTGCTGCCCCCTTCTCCTGTGTTGCCCCGGGCACAGCACGCTGCACGCCCCCTTCTCCGGTGCTGCCCCCTTCTCCTGTGCTGCCCCGGGCACAGCACGCTGCACGCCCCCTTCTCCTGTGCTGCCCCGGGCACAGCGCGCTGCACGCCCCCTTCTCCTGTGCTGCCCCGGGCACAGCGCGCTGCACGCCCCCTTCTCCTGTGCTGCCCCGGGCACAGCGCGCTGCACGCCCCCTTCTCCTGTGCTGCCCTGGGCACAGCGCGCTGCACGCCCCCTTCTCCGGTGCTGCCCCGGGCACAGCGCACCCCCTTCTCCGGTGCTGCCCCGGGCACAGCGCGCTGCACGCCCCCTTCTCCTGTGCTGCCCCGGGCACAGCGCGCTGCACGCCCCCTTCTCCTGTGCTGCCCCGGGCACAGCGCGCTGCACGCCCCCTTCTCCGGTGCTGCCCCGGGCACAGCGCGCTGCACGCCCCCTTCTCCGGTGCTGCCCCGGGCACAGCGCGCTGCACGCCCCCTTCTCCGGTGCTGCCCCGGGCACAGCGCGCTGCACGCCCCCTTCTCCGGTGCTGCCCCGGGCACAGCGCGCTGCACGCCCCCTTCTCCGGTGCTGCCCCGGGCACAGCGCGCTGCACGCCCCCTTCTCCTGTGCTGCCCTGGGCACAGCGCGCCCCCTTCTCCTGTGCTGCCCCGGGCACAGCACGCTGCACGTCCCCTTCTCCTGTGCTGCCCTGGGCACAGCGCGCTTCACGCCACCTTCTCCGGTGCTGCCCTGGGCACAGCACGCCCCCTTCTCCGGTGCTGCCCTGGGCATAGCGTGCACCCTTCCTGTGGTCCCCCGGCCACAGTGCACCCCCCTGCATGCTCTATTTTGTCCATATTTACGAATCCATTATGCCCATTATAGCCAATGGGTCCGTGAGCAACACGGATGCCATCAGTGCTTCATTCGTGCTACACAGATAGGGATGAGCGAACTTTGTGTTTCAAGTGTGACGTACAAGGTTCAGGTTATCTTAGGGTACTTTCACACTAGCGTTATTCTTTTCCGGCATTGAGTTCCTTCCTAGGGGCTCAATACCGGAAAAGAACTGATCAGGTTTATGCCCATGCATTCTGAATGGAGAGCAATCCGTTCAGGATGCATCAGGATGTCTTCAGTTCAGTCTTTTTGACTTTTCAGGACGGAGATAATACCGCAGCATGCTACAGTTTTATCTCTGTCCAAAATTCCGGAACACTTGCCGGAATGCCAGATCCGGAATTTTTTCCCATTTAAATGCATTAATGTGGCCCCGAGTGTTCCGGCAAAACGGATCAGTTTTTGTGGTCTGCGGGTGTTCAGACTGCAAAAAAATGTGAAAAATAAAAATGCCAGATCCGTTTTTCCAGATGACACCGGAGAGACGGATCCGACATTTCAATGCATTTGTCAGACGGATCAGGATCCTGATCCATCTGACAAATGCCATCAGTTGGCATACGTTTTGACGGATCCGGCAGGCAGTTCCGGCGACGGAACTGCTTGCCGGAATCCTTTGCCGCAAGTGTGAAAGTACCCTAAGAATTTCGTTATGACTTATAACTTATAGTCCGTGGTAGCGGAATCCATAATGGAATTCTTAGATAACCCGAACCTTGTACGCCGAACTTGAAAACACAAAGTTCGCTCATCCTTAGGCCTCATGCACACGACCGTTTTTTTTCACGGTCCGCAAAAACGGGGTCCGTGGGTCCGTGATCCGTGACCGTTTTTTCGTCCGTGGGTCTTCCTTGATTTTTGGAGGATCCACGGACATGAAAAAAAAGTCGTTTTGGCGTCCGCCTGGCCGTGCGGAGCCAAACGGATCCGTCCTGAATTACAATGCAAGTCAATGGGGACGGATCCGTTTGAAGTTGACACAATATGGTGCAATTGCAAACGGATCCGTCCCCATTAACTTTCAATGTAAAGTCAGGAGTCCCTTTACTTTCACACTTGTGTTCATAATGCAGACGGTGGCTCCGTTCAGAGCGGATCCGTCTGCATTATATTGTTAAAACAAAGTGTGAAAGTAGCCTCAGACGGATCCGTCCAGACTTTTACATTGAAAGTCAATGGGGGACGGATCCGTTTGAAAATTGAGCCACAGTGTGTCATCTTCAAACGGATCCGTCCCCATTGACTTACATTATAAGTCTGGACGGATCCGCTTGCCTCCGCACGGCCAGGCGGACACCCGAACATAACTTGAAGCGTCCCCATCACCATGGGAACGCCTCTACGTTAGAATATACTGTCGGATATGAGCTACTTCGTGAAACTCATTTCCGACAGTATATTCTAACACAGAGGCGTTCCCATGGTGATGGGGACGCTTCAGGTTAGAATACACTGCAAACTTGGTACAAGACTGCCCCCTGCTGCCTGGCACCACCCGATCTCTTACAGGGGGATATGATAGCACAATTAACATCTTCAGGTGCGGCACCTCAAGGGGTTAATTGTACTATCATATTCTCCTGTAAGAGATCAGGGCTGCCAGGCAGCAGGGGGCAGACCCCCCCCTCCCCAGTTTGAATATCGTTGGTGGCACAGTGTGTGCCCATCGCCCCCCCCCTTCCTCCCTCTATAGTTAAAAATCGTTGGTGGCACAGTGTGTGCCCATCGCCCCCCCCTTCCTCCCTCTATAGTTAAAAATCGTTGGTGGCACAGTGTGCGCCCACCATCGCCCCCCTCCATCTCCCCCCCCCCCCCCCATCATTGGTGGCAGCGGAGTTCCGATCGGAGTCCCAGTTTAATCGCTGGGGCTCCGATCGGTAACCATGGCAACTAGGAAGCTACTGCATCCCTGGTTGCCATGGTTACTTAGCAATAGTACAATTGTAGAAGATTCATACTTACCTGCCTGCTGCTGCGATGTCTGTGACCGGCCGGGAGCTCCACCTACTGGTAAGTGAAAGGTCTGTGCGGCGCATTGCTAAAGAACTGTCACTTACCAGTAGGAGGAGCTCCCGGCCGGTCACAGACATCGCAGCAGCAAGCAGGTAAGTATGATTTTTAACTATAGAGGGAGGAAGGGGGGGGGGCGATGGGCACACACTGTGCCACCAACGATTTTTAACTATAGAGGGAGGAAGGGGGGGGGCCATGGGCACACACTGTGCCACCAACGATTTTTAACTATAGAGGGAGGAAGGGGGGGGGGGCGATGGGCACACACTGTGCCACCAACGATTTTTAACTATAGAGGGAGGAAGGGGGGGCGATGGGCACACACTGTGCCACCAACGATATTCAAACTGGGGAGGGGGGGGTCTGCCCCCTGCTGCCTGGCAGCCCTGATCTCTTACAGGAGAATATGATAGTACAATTAACCCCTTGAGGTGCCGCACCTGAAGAGGTTAATTGTGCTATCATATCCCCCTGTAAGAGATCGGGTGGTGCCAGGCAGCAGGGGGCAGTCTTGTACCAAGTTTGCAGTGTATTCTAACTAGAAGCGTCCCCATCACCATGGGAACGCTTCTGTGTTAGAATATACTGTCGGAAATGAGTTTTCACGAAGTGAAAACTTAGATCAGAAAAAGCTTTTATGCAGACGGATCTTCGGATCCGTCTGTATGAAAGCAACCTACGGCCACGGATCACGGACACGGATGCCAATCTTGTGTGCATCTGTGTTCTTTCACGGACCCATTGACTTGAATGGGTCCGTGAACCGTTGTCCGTCAAAAAAATAGGACAGGTCATATTTTTTTGACGGACAGGATACACGGATCACGGCCTCGGCTGCAAAACGGTGCATTTTCCGATTTTTCCACGGACCCATTGAAAGTCAATGGGTCCGCGAAAAAAAACGGAAAACGGCACAACGGCCACGGATGCACACAACGGTCGTGTGCATGAGGCCTTACTCACAGGAGTTTCTTTGAAAATTAGTTTTGATCTGTGCAGTGTCTGTGGAACACGGATGACACACGGAGAGCGAAAAATGGACACATGGACCTCACATGGATCCCTCACAGAAATCTTCACTGACCACACTAGCGCAGCTTTCAGCATGGATCCGGATGTGTGAATGAGGACTTACCCAGCAGAGCAGTCCGCAAAACCTTCATCCATAAAAGCATGTGGCTCCTCAGGGACTGCTGCAGAGCTGACTCTCCATTGTATGTTCTCACCGCATTTGTCATGTGGATCTGTAATGTTATTTCTATAAAATGACCTTTTGAAGACTTTGTAAGGCTATTTTCACATCTGCGTTTTCCTTTCCGGTTTTGAGATCCGGCAGAGGATCTCAATAACGGAGAAAAACACTTCAGTTTTGTCCCTATTGAAAATGAATGGGGACAAAACTGAACAGACCTGATCGTAGGGCACCAGCTTCTGCAGTACGCCAGTCCTGCAGAGTGAGCGAGTGTGAGGTCACAGGGGTAGTCAACAGACCGAGGGTTGCTCTTGGTACTCAGTTTTTATATACCCTGGGCAAGCGTACAGCAGTGATGGAGAGGCTGGCACATGGATCCTCTGGGGCACTCTCTGTGTATAGGGATCAGGCCGGGTGGTAGGTGAGGTGCCCTGGGTGTTGCAGGTTTAGATCTCTTATAGTTTGTGACGCCAGTGCCGGTAACGGTGGCACACCGATTAATTGTAGGAAAAATTTGAGGTACACACAGTTGCAGTGAACCAGAACTCCTTTTTACTGAACAGTTCAACTATATACAGGTTTCAGTTAGTTCCACATGTAAAATGTTGGTAACAGGCAGGCTTCATATAAATGGCAGGCAAAATCTTTGCAAGATACTCAGAGGGAATAAACACTTACAGATCAGGCTGTACTTGCCTCAGAATCCTGTCTGTCTTTCACCAAGGCCCGTATGCCCTATAGCTGACCTTATCCTTGGGTAGGGAAACCTTCCTCTGTGATAAATCCTCTTGCTGTAAATATCCTTCTGCCCTTCAGCTTTCTACTTGGCTGGAATGCAGTGGCTCTGCTCTGTACTTTCAAAGGTGCTATATATCTTCAGGAGGTAGCTTCTTCTCCTGGTGGCAAGCTAGGAGCCTGGGCTATCTAGCTGCATGTCAGAAAACGGCTCTTCAGCTACCCTCTGGCTAAAGTGCACACTGGCTTCTGACCACACACCCGCTCTCTTAACAGGACCTGACTATATATACTAGGCTAGGGGGTTCCCTAGCTCCCTCTACTGCCTAGGAGGAGGAACTACACCCCTAACAGGCCTGGTACACAGGAGATAATATGACAACATACATTAAAATACAATATAAAATACCATGACCATGTTCCACAGGAGGTGAAGAACAACGTGATCCAATTGACCCTTGAGTAGTACCCACCTTTACGTAGTGGGACACTACCCTTCTGCAAGCAGCGTTTTCGGACACAGTATCTGGCATGTTCATTTTTTTATATAATACAACCGGATCTGTTCTGAACGGATGCAGCCAGTTGTATTACTCAAACGGATGCGTTTTGAGATCCCATGCCGCACCTCAAAACCAGACAGCAATAACGCAGATGTGAAAGTAGCCTAATTAATATATTATCCAATCACTGTGAACTACTCGAAGTAGAGGGATTGTACCGGTACAGTCTGTAACGGCTCATTCAGGCGGCCGTATGCTGTCTGCAAAGTGTGCAATCCGTTTTTTTTTTGTAGACATGCTCAGCGCTTGTGCGAGCGCTGCGTCCTCGTTAATGATCGCTTGCACACTGCTGTGCTGTGTAATTACAGCTGCTCGTCAAGTGAACAGGCGAAGAAGTTGTAATTACACTGCACTACCAGGGAGACAGTGTGCAGGGAAGTATTGAAGAGGACGCAGCTTGTATGGGCTCCACGACCCCCTTAAACAGCTGATCGGCGGGGTTCCAGAAGTGCAGATATTGATGACCTATCCTTAGTATAGCTAACTGCACAACCCCTTTAGAAATAAAAAAAAAACAAAAAAAAAAAACAGAACTTTGATGTGCGTAAGTATTCACCCCCTGAAAGTCAGTACTTTGTGGAGCTGGCCTTTACTGCAGTTACAGATGAAGTCTCTTGGTATGTCTTTAGTGCTTCTACCGATTGGGATTTCTGTCCATGTTTGCGTGGGTTTCCTCTAGAGTTGTTGCGATACCAAATTTTTGATTCGGTTTCGATACCATGAAAAAGTATTGCGATATTCGATACCATGCGAAAATAAATAAACCAAAAAAGCCACGTGCATTCCGCATTTTTTAAAATGGCGAATCGCGCATTTTTTTATTTTTTTTCTGTTCCGGCATTCACCACCTAGATTTTTTTTATATTTTAATAGTTTGGACTTTTCTGACGTGGCGATATGTAATATGTTTATTATTTATATATTTTATATGTGAAATTGGGAAAAGGGGGTGATTTATACTTCATATTTTGGTGGTTTTTTTTTTTACACTTTTTATTTAATAACAATTTCCCCCCTTAGGGGCTAGAACCTGGGATCTTTCATCCCTTGTCCTATTCAGCCTGATAGGTCTCTATCAGGGTGAATAGGACTTCACACTGTCCCTGTTGCTCTGTGCTTTGTGCACACAGCATCAGGAAAGTTACCATGGCAACCAGGGCTTCTGTAGCGTCTTGGCTGCCATGGTAACCGATCGGTGCCCCAGGCTTACACAGCTGGGGCTCCGATCAGAAGCCGCCACTGCACCACCAATGTTGGGGAGGGGAGAGGACCCTGTGGCCACTGCCACCAATGATTTTAATACTGGGGGGTGGAGAGGGGCCGGCGCACTGTGCCACCAATGATTTTAATCGGATGGGGGGTTGAGGGGGGGGGGGCACACTGCACCACCAATCATAATTACCCCTTTATACAGGAGGTGGGTACTGGCAGATCAGCGGCAGTTAACCCCTTAGGTGCCGCACCTGAGGGGTTAACTGCCGCTGATCGCAGCTCCCTGTCAGGGGCAGGGTGCCGGCAATGCGATTCTGCTGCCGGCACCCGTCTCCTGTATTGTGTTAAAGACTGACTACTTTATATGGGACTCCAGACTTTCACTATTAGGCCACACAGAGTGGCGCCAAGCGATGTCTCAGCACTCGCCATTAGTCCTGGGCGCCGCTCCGGTCGCCCGCAGTGCCCCATTACTGTCTCCTCTCCTGCTCCACATGCTGCTGATTACTATCGGAGCGATGGGAGGAGACATCAGCTTCACTAGTGGGCGTTCCTTCTCCCTGGCTGTAGCGCTGTCCAATCGCAGCGCAGGGAGAAGGAACGCCCACTAGTGAAGCTGATGTCTCCTCCCATCGCTCCGATAGTAATCAGCAGCATGTGGAGCAGGAGAGAAGACAGTAATGGGGCACTGCGGGCGAACGGAGCGGCGCCCAGGACTAATGGTGAGTGCTGGGACATCGCTGGGCGCCGCTCTGTGTGGGAATAGTCCTATCATTGGTGGCGCAGTGCGCCCGCCCCTCTCTTCTCATTGGTGGCGCAGTGCGCCCGCCCCTCTCTTCTCATTGCCGCCCCTCTCTTCTCATTGCCGCCCCTCCTCCGCCCCTCTCTTCTCATTGGTGGCAGCGGCAGCAGCACAGGGGGGAGGAGGACCTTGCAGTACCTTTTCTGCAAGCTGCTAGTAGAAATAACAAAGGATCGGCACAACATAGCGTCATGGGTTGTGATACTTTAGTGTCACAGTCCCGGTTAGGAGTACATCTGATTACAGCAAGTTACATGCAATCTGAATGTACAGCTACGTCCATTTGCAGCAAGGGGTTAATGGTGCTAATGGTGATCTATACCACTAGGGGGAGCCCACTGCCTAGGGATTAGATAGCATCTTTTGCACACAATATTAAATTCTTGTGCACTGATCTCCCCCTAGTGGTAGCATAAAGATTCTTAGCACTTAAAATGGCATTATGTGAGTGCTAAAATGAAAGGAGTTGTGCATTTTTTTTTTTTTTTTTTTTTTTTATCGATGACCTATCATCAGGATAGGTCATCTGTGTCCGATATGCGGGATCCAACACCCGGCCCCCCCGACGATCAGCTGTTTGAAGAGGAGGCAGCGCCCCATGCAAGCCTTGCTTCCTCTTTATTTCACTGCCGATCGTCTCTCTTGCAGGGGTGGCATAGTGTTATTACGGAGCGCCACCGTCACCGGTGGGGTGCCAGGTGTCGGATCTCCGCCGATTTTAGATATTGATGAAAGGTTATTAATATAAGACTCCTTGCACAACCCAAAAGTTATAAAATAAACCACAGTAATCATTCTGCAGTGCCATTAATTGGCTGCAGTGGTTGTATGCCAGCATGGTGTCTTCATACCAAGACAAACAGTGAACCATTACATGTTGGCGCATGTGCAGCGTGGGATTTACCGAGTAAGAACTGCCTTTACGCTGCTGCTAACTTTAAATAAACAAAAAAATGTATATAGCAGAAGAACTTGACGATACCCTTTTAACACTATGTTTTCTCACCATTTTCTCAGACGGTGGGTTTTGGGTTCTACAAGCCCCTTGCAAAGCGTGCAACAGACTTGGGGCTCATGCACACGACCATGTTTTTTTGTCCGCATCCAGTCAGCATTTTTTTGTGGTTCAGATACGGACCCATTTACTTCAGTGGGGCCGCAAAAGATGTGGTCAGCGTATTGTGTGCTGTCCGCATGCGCATGTCCGTTCTGCGGCACCTAAAAAAAATAAACCTGTCCTACTCTCTTCCATTTTTATGGACAAGGATATGACTTTTCTATAGATGGCAGTACGTTACGTTCCGCAAAATGCGGAACGCACATAACCGGTATCCGTGTTTTGCAGATCGCAAAAACTGCTACAGCCATATGCATGAGCCCTTAGTTTTATTTGTGGTCTATGGAGGACAGTGACTGGATAATGGGCAATCAAGGGTTCACTGATGTGAGTGGGAGCGAAGGCTAGGCCACACAGAAGTACTGTAGCACAAAATGGTAAAAAAAACGTAATACTGGCCATGATAGAAAAGTGTCAGAACACACGGGACATTGCTGTGTAGTCACAAACCGGTCATGCTGACCCTTGTCCCCAGCCACCATGATGGACATATGAGCTTCAGGACTGGACCATGGAGCAATGTAAGAACGAGACATGGTCTAATGATTCACAC
Organism: Bufo gargarizans; assembly: GCF_014858855.1. NCBI lineage: Eukaryota > Metazoa > Chordata > Amphibia > Anura > Bufonidae > Bufo > Bufo gargarizans. The sequence goes on from NC_058082.1 coordinate 600,130,124, forward strand.
TTTCTTTTACGTTATGTGGTTGGCCTGGTGCATGTGCATCACTTACCTGGGCAGAGATGGCACCAGTAGAAGAAGGCAGGCTGGCGGAGGCAGTGAGAGATGTTCTGCACAATTTTCTGCCTCAATAACCAGGAGTCCTGGCATTGATGGGTTACTATGACATGTACCTCCTACCTAAATATTTTTGCAGACCAAGTACCCTGCTGGTGGTAGTGACCTCTTTCAGGAGGATAATGCTCTCCGCCACACTGCACAAATTGTTCAGAAACGGTTTGAGGATCATGACGGAGAGATAAAAGTGTTGACTTGGCCTCCAAATTCCCCAGATTTGAATCCAGTTGACCATTTTTGCTCATTTTGGGCTAAAAATTATTTTTTCAATTGGTCTTTGTTAAAAATACTGAGCCGTTCTGTCACACAGTGTTTGTTTTTCTAGCTGTGAGAATTGTACTTCTCACTTTGTGCCGGTCATCTAATAACCCTTATCTCTAAATTACTAAAAGGTCATAAACACTTTCTTATCAGTAAGATACAGATTGAGCTATAATGAGCGTTTATAATGTCAGAGAGCAGCGATGAGGAGCCCGTCAGCTCCCTGCCTGACAGCAGAGGGAAAATACAGATACTAGTAGTAGATAAACTTAAACTGTGCAGGGAAAATAGCTCATCATTTTTAATAAATAACACTTGAAAAAATGATTTTTAGCTCAAAATGAGTACAATGCAATAATAATAAAAATTGACACCAAAGGTGTACGTAGCCTTTCATTTTTTAACACAAAAGTAAACTTCTGCAATTTGTTGCTCTTCATCTGTGATTATATTTCCCTATTTTTAAGGCCCCTTTCACACGAGCCAGACGGATTGACTCCGGATGCGTTCAGTGAAACTCGCACCATTTTGCAAGCAAGTTCAGTCAGTTTTGTTTGCGATTGCGTTCAGTTGTTATCGCGCGGGTGAATTGCACATTGATGCATTTTTCACGCATGTGATAGAAATGTTTACAAACAACATCTCTTAGTAACCATCAGTGAAAAGCGCATCACATCTGCACTTGCTTGTGGATGCGATGCTTTTTTCACGCAGCTCCATTCACTTCTATGGGGCCAGGGCTGCGTGAAAAAAGCAGAATATAGAACATGCTGCGATTTTCACGCAACGCAGAACTGATGCGTAAATAAAAAATGCTCATGTACACAGATTCAGTGCGGGTGCTATGCGTTCACGTCACGCATTGCACCCGCAAGGAAAACTCGCTCGTGTGAAAGGGGCCTTAGACCTCAGTAGAACGTTATGTGTATTTTATGCCAGACACTTCTGGTGGCGGCTTATCTCCCGGGAGAACAGAAGGATCGGGTGAAAATATGAATTTTAACCGATCCTACTGTCCCCGACATCATCTGTTCGGGAAGAGTTGGGTGCTCCCCACACACCTTAGAGTGTCTGCCGAACCTGCCACTATCAGTGGGTCTGCCTGAAATACACTAACGTGTAGGGGCCTTAAAGGGGCTCTCCAGGAATAAAGACTTTTTATCTGATGCCTCCATAAATGGAAGATTCATACTTCCCTGCTCCCAGGCGCTTGGGTCCTCGGTAAGATAGGTCATCAGTATGGTGTGGTTGCACAACCCCTTCAATATCACGTAGATTTCGCTATATAGAGAAGTGTAGTCTGCTGCGCCCTCCTATACAGAGAGGGACGCAGCAAAAAACATCCACAGTGCGCTGTATTTTACATTTTTGAAACTTTTTTTTATTTTTTAAAAATAAAATCCATAGAAATCCCGCACATAGACATACATTGTAACCTCTACTAAGCAATATACAGAATGAGAACGAAGAACCCCCTCCGTAGTGGTGCAGTACATTGTCTGACGCCTCCACTCCCGGGGATCACCTCTTTGACGCACACTGGAAATTAGACACCGGTCTTGGTGAATGGAATTTGTCTTTGTTCACCTGGTCGCCATTTATTGCATTTCCTACGGGCTTTTTAATGGGTAGCTTGGATGTGGTCCAGGCTTTCGGTTTTGGAATCCGAGTTGGCGGACCGCCATGAAATGCCTCTTCTGACACCTGTAACAGAATGGAAGGAATATGTTGTAATTGTAATCGTTTTATGGGCTAGACAGGACTGTTGTACTAGATATAATGTCATGTATACAGTGACCACCCTGCATTTAGAGGATAGGGCTGGATGCATTCCCCGAAGCAAATTGCCGCCCGGTAATATGCTGTTTGGCCTGATTTTGGACTGTTATCTACCGACGTTCTAAATTCTTATGCACGTACATGGGCTGCCTCCCTCCATTCATTTTCTATGGGGCCTCGGCTATTTCCGTTGGGCCCATAGAAGTGAATGGGAGCGGTGGCCGGTCATGCGCCGTGTGTTCCTATTCACTTCTATGGGGAGTCCTGCATGCACAACTTTTGTCTCCGCTCCAAAATCTTCTTCTGAGCGGAAACCTAACCGACCCCATTATAGTCTATGGGGCCTGTGGGCTCCGTTCGGCTCACTTATGTGCCGAATCCGTCCTTTCCGTTTGAGGGGCAGGAGAATGGAAAGGCTAAACGGTGATGTGAACGAAGCCTTAGTGGTCTGTATTTAATTTCTCTACATGATAAATGTCATTTGCTGAAGTGAGACAACCCCTTTAAGTAAGATCAGATGTCATTCGGACCGGACCGTTTGTAACGGACCGTTTGCTCTTTTATTTTTATATTATGCTGGATAAAACTAGAATAATTTGCAAAAAAGTATAACTATATATGTATTTATTGCTCATCATTTGGTTCTGTTAAAGCATTATATCTATATAAGCGGTCTTACATTTCATATACTTCGGCGGATCCACCGCCAGTATAGGGGTTTGTTAGGACCGTCGTCTAAAACGCCGGTCTTAATAAATGTGCCCCTTTATGGTTATTAAAGAGATGTTCCATTAAGTAGAAATGCTGTGCTCATATTTCATCACTAGGTGGCAGCATTTCCTTCTCCCATCATCTTCTGCTACAACTATAACTTCATATGACGGGTGTTCTTATGTATTAAATTAATGGAATTGTCACAAATATAAACTTGTAATAAATGGACGGCCTCACTGCATCACCGCCTGCGCGTCTGTCATCCTTTATACTTATTACTGTCCGTCTATTCGCTTTAATTCATCTTTGCTCACACTATACTGTACCCACCACAGGCACACATGGGTGGTACGGACAGTTTCATGAGCAGATAATTAATCGGATACATTGTTTTCCTAACATGGGAGAGAAGAAATCCACAAGAGCAAATTTAGTACATGTAGCCCCCATGCTGCCGGCACTCGTACACGCCGTGGTTTCAGTAATAATAGTGATCACTGCCATGGGTTTTATACGTTTGTATCATCCATATATTCAGATCTTTTCGGTTTCCCCTTACACTTTATTTATTTTTTTGCATGTCGCATGCATTTTCTTTTCTTCATACGTGGGTGAAATCAGTTTCTTTTTTTAGGCATTTTTTTCTCTAGAGAAGGGCATGGAAAAATGCCTGAAAAAACCCCACAATTGGGCCTCATGCACATGCCGGTTAAAGTTCTTTCCGTGCAATTTGCGGTCCCCAAGGCACGGGCAATATCCGTGCAGATTCCGCAGACAGATCGAGACCCATTTAACTTGAATGGGTCCGTGATTCGTCCGTACCGCAACAAAGTAACACATGATCTACCTTTTTAGCGGTGCAGAGGCACAGACAGAAACTCCACGGAAGCACTTTGTAGTGCTTCATTGGGGTCCCGTGCCTCCGTTCTGCACCGGACCTTCCGGATTGTGGACCCATTCAAGTGAATGGTCCACATCTGTGATGCGGGGTGCACACAGCCGGTACTCGTATATTGCGGACCCGCTGTTTGCGGTCCGCAATATTGGCACGGCGGGATGTGCATGAGGCCTCAGAGCTCATGCACACGGCCGTTGCCCGGCCATGGCCGTATTGCGAACCGCATACGGAGGGTCTGCAATACACAGGCGCCAGCCATGTGCACCCCGCATCACGGATGCGGACCCATTCGCTTTAATAGGTCCGCATTTCGGGAGATGCGGAACAGAAGCACGGATCAGAACCCCACGGAAGCACTACGTAGTGCTTATGTGGTGTTTCTGTTCGTGCCTCCGCACCGCCAAAAAAATAGAACATGTTCTTTTTTTTTTGGGGCGGTGAGGACGGATCACAGAGCCATTCTAATTGAATGGGTCTCGTCCCGGCCGCAGCAAAGACGTTGCCCGTGCATTGGGGACTGCAATCTGCGGTCCCCAATGCACGGAATGGCCAAACAACAGCCGTGTGCATGAGGCCTTATTGTGATTAAAAATCTGATCGGTGGGACTCCCAGCACCCCCACTGTGTGAGAAGGCCACAGCTCTAGAGAACTGCGCCCTTTGCCTAGGCCAGTGGCGTCACATTCATCAGTCACGTGGCCTAGGTGCAGCTCAGTTCCATTCAAGTGCATGAGGCTGAGCTGCAATACCAAGCACCCCTGGAAGACCCTTAGAAGGAAAAAAAATATTCTTTGACCAATTTCTTTAGGTGCCCCCACAACCCATGTTCCACCAATTTACATCATTGTGATGTGCCATCGACAGTGGCCAATAAATGCCATGGTCTCTGATGTCCCCGCTGCTGAGCCTCACTACGGCTGTGTTCACACTGGCATCACGCCTTCCATTTCACTTGACTTTGGAAGCCAGCGAGGAGGGAATATGACTGCAGGACCCGACTACGCAGAGTTTGTTTGTTGTCTGTTACCATGGAGATGCACAGGACTACATCGGAGCTGTAGATACAAAACGATTGGACAGTTTTAGCTAACCCCTATCGCACCGTGTCTTAGTTTTTTCATTTTCTATGCCCAGTTCTAATGAAAGCGGTCTCCTCGGTACTCGCTCGTCCCACAAAATGGCCGCCTCTGCCGTGTGTGTAGGCGACGGGTGCGATTTAGAAGTTAAACAAATGTTCTAAAGGCTAAAAGCAGATCCAGCTGTTGCGGATTCGTTTCTGGTTTGTGTCACATTAGCATGCTGTAACATTTTCCAGTACAGTAAAGATGGCTTTCGGTCACAGGCTGTAATGGATCTCCTTGTGGTTATTCACACATTACAGCCAGAGATTGGCATCGCATGGAAAGTGCGGCGGCGTGATGAGCAGAAGTGTACCATCTCCAAACGAGCAGATGTGTCCTGGGCTCGCCATAAACCGCTAGCCCCGCCGTAATCCTCTTTTGTAAGCGTTGCAAGGAAATGAGAGAGAAACTTTCCCTCGTCAGTTTGTTTTGCAGCGTTGCCATGGTGATGCAGATTTCCCAGGCCTTTTCTGTCACCAGGGACCATAGGCCAGTGACCAGTGCACGTTCTACCACTGACTGCACAGATACCGGGCCCTGGAGGCCTCAGCGGCGTGGACTGAAGTCTTCACGCTGGAAAATGAGGGAATGCAGGGGAAATTGTAAGCAGGCAGAGGGGACAGGAAGCGCGTTCTGTGAGGTCCAAATTCTGCATCGCACCTCTCTCTCTCTTTCCATCAAAAAATATAGTGACTGGTCATCTAGTTAAATAAGTTGCCTATTTTTATGGACTGTCCAGAAAGTTCTGGACGGTTGTCAACCCTGCTCTCTAGATGTAAAAAAAAATATCCCAAAATTCTGGTTTTGCAGTGGCCAATAGGCCTAATAATAGATGCCACTTTGTCTGTACAGATCACCTTACAGCAGCCATCTCATTATCATCACAGGCAGGATTACAATGGCAGGTATCACCTATATATAGATAACACAGGTCCCACTATGCACAATAGGTAGTATCACAGCTACTGTCTAATAATAGGCAGCACTTTGTCTGTACAGATCACCTTACAGCAGCCATCTCATTATCATCACAGGCAGGATTACAATGACAGGTATCACCTTTATAGATGGATATAGATAACACAGGATCCACTATTCACTACTAATAGGCATCGCATTACCTGTACAGGTCACCTTTCGGCAGCCGTCTCATTATTATCACAGGCAGGATTACATTCACAAGTATCACCTATATATATATATATATATATATAGATAACACAGGATCCATTCACAATAGGTGATATCACAGCTTATCTACTCCCTCCTGACCTCTGCACAGGTTACAGAGCATGCCTGGAAAACTCTCCCATAGAAGTGAGTCCCATCCCGTCTATTGTGTCCCATGGTGGCTGCTGTAAACCATAGCTCTAAATGCCGTTAAGAACAGCTTAGGCAGGATGGCCGCCCCCATAACCATGTTCTGAAAATAGACTAGAGAAAGTCTACAATCAGAAAATAAAAACGGATTAGAAAATAAGATTCGTATCGCTATCTAGTATTAACTAAAAAAGAAATCGACGACACCTTCCCTTAAGCTGAGCACTCCGGGAAATCCTGACACTATGTTATTCCCAGTGCGGGAACGGGAGTGTGAACGGCTGTTTACTGTGCCATTCCTCTCTTATTCCTCCAGGAAATCTGTGAGCAGAATGCCATACCCTTGTCTATAGGACATTTCCCTTCACACTCTGACGTGTAGGGCGCTGATTGGACAGTGTGAGAAGGTGTCGAGGCACATCTTATTGTGAAGAGGAATGGTAACACCCATCATTTCTTATTCAAACATTTCCGGGAGGAATCGCAGAGGAAGAATTCCTATGAGGCATGCAGGTATATATGGGCATTAAAGGAGTAGCGACTGGTCCCCTTTAAAAAATGGGGTAATTTAGTCTTTTAACATTTTTTAAGAGAATATTTTCATATCAGAGATTTATGACATGTCCTGTGCGTCACATGACTCTAGAATGGGGGTCCGCCGACCCCGTCCTGTTGGCCACCGCGTCTAGGCAGCAAGAGGCTGACATATTTATGACATATCCACAGTATAAGGCTACATGCACACAACCGTATGTGTTTTGCGATCCGCCCCAAAAAAAACTGATGACATCTGTATGCCATCGTTTTTTTTTTTTTTTTTTGCGGATCCATTGTAACAATACCTAAAACGGACAGGAATAGGACGTGTTATATTTTTCGGGGCTACGGAACGGACATACTGATGCGGACAGCACACGGTGTGCTGTCCGATTTTTTTGTGGACCCATTAAAATGAATGGGTCTGGATCCTATCCGCAAAGAAATCCTGGAACGGACACGGAAACAAAATGCGTTCGTGTGCATAAGGCCTAAATGTGTGAAATAAGAATAGGTGTCTGCCCCCCACCCATCTGATAGTGATGACCCATCGTGCAGTTACGTAATCAGCCATGTGACTCATGAATGTGATGTTGAAGCCCTAGCGATCTGATATTGGATACCGATCCCAAGGATAAATCATGTATAGGTAAAGGGGTCGGCCCAGGAAAAATATTCAACCTTTTTCATAGCAACACCAAAATACATTTATAATTGCATATAATTCAAGGTTTAGCATAGCCGCTGAGTTATTCAAGAAAATGTATATCAGTATAGCGCCACCTGCTGTTTGTTCTTTATTTCTCTGTCCACTTTGCTAAGAGGGACAGACGTGCTCAGTTCCATCGTTCAGCTGCCACCAGCTGCATTTACTATTAGAGGATGTGACAGTTACATGCCCCCTGAGAAAAGGCCCCCCCCCCGCTGAGAGGGGACACAATCCTCAAGCTATAGAGGGAGAGAGAAGCCGAAATGACACACGCTCTGAGCTTTGAATGGGAGAGAGCTGCAGCAGAAAGAACACCCCGAGCTGCGACAGAAAAAGCATACCCCTGAAGCTGTGAAAGAGAGAGCTGCAGCAGAAAGGACACCCCAAGCAGTGACAGGAAGAGATCTGCAACAGAAAAAGCATACCCCTGGAGCTCTGAAAGAGAGAGCTCCAGCAGAAAGGACATCCCCGAGCTGTGACAGGAAGAAAGCTGCAACAGAAAAAGCATGCCCCTAAGCTGTGAAATAGAGAGCTGCAGCAGAAAGGACACCCCCCGAGCTGTGACAGGAAGAGAGCTGCAGCAGAAAAAGCATGCCCCTGGAGCTCTGAAAGAGAGAGAGAGCTGCAGCAGAAAAAGCATACCCCAGGAGCTGTGAAAGAGAGAGAGATGCAGCAGAAAGGACACACCCATGAGGGGCCAGCTTGAAATAAATCTAACAAAACAATTGGAGCAATGAATGGGGGGGATCTCTGGATCCATGAGAGGAGTATGCATCGCACCGGTCTTTCCGTTTTATAGATTTGCTCCTCGTGCATGCTCGGTAGTGCAGTTTCCTCTCCCTGCACTACAGTTATATTACATGATGCAGCGTTTGTCGCACGTGTGCATCCATATGTATGGCTGGGCTGCAGGAATAGGCTTTCTGGGGTCTGCGTCCTTGGCTGATTATTACCAGACGGCCTCTGCTCCAGCTTCCTCGTAGATTGCGATCATGTTAGTGGAAACAGTGACTGCTTAAACAATGCTCGTGTCTAATTATCAGACATTCTTCTTGGACTTCATTCCTCAGCTTCCAAGTAATGGACTGGAAGGCGGAAAATGAACGTCTGGCATGCTACGGTAATGCTATGGCTTGGCAGGGACTCAATGGAACTTGCAGCTCTTCTTCCATGGATAGATTTTACATCCTCGTGATGATGGAGAACTGAACAGAAATGAATATCGCGTTTCTTTTCTATGTTTTTTAATATTTTATATATTGGCTCAGCTTCAGTACGTGTCCCCATGACTCAGGAGGTTTTGCAAAAAGATTGTGATTTTAAAGGAGCTTTCTGGGAATACTAGGATTTTTAACAGATATACTTATCTCATATACATCTTCCCCATGCATTTATTTTTCCAATTTTGACTCTCCTGAGTCTCATTTTCTCCATGTAAAGAAATCCATCTGGTTGGTCTCCATCTTGTATGTAGCACTTCCTGTTGCTGTATCCAACCAAACCCATGATGCACTTCTCCTTTCTCAGTAACAGCTCCAGCACCGCCCCTAACAATGTCCAGTTAGTTTATAGCCCCTCCCACCCAGCTAGTTACATAGACACTCCCCTATCACTGCCCCGCCCATGGACATAACTTCACAGGAAATAGAGATGACTGGACATGGTCATGTGACCACAGCCCAGAACAGAAGATAAGAGCAATAAAGGGAAAAGAAATACAATATTTTTTGCTTTTATAAGACACTTTTTTTCCCCCCTCAAAAGTGGGTGAGAATGTCAGTGCGTCTTATAAAGCGAATACTAATGAGTGCTTCTATTATGTATGCGTTCGTTATTATCCAGGAGGCGCAGGGAGCCGTGAGTGAAGTGCTGCAAGCTCTGCCAGTACTCATCGCTCCCTGGTCTATTCTGGGCCCACGCTGCCCCGTCCTAACTGTGTACAGCGCGAGCATGTAGTGCGTGCACTATGACCTGATGCTGCACGCAGTTGGGTCACAGTGCAGGCCCGGAGAAGACCAGGGAGCGTGACTGAGAGACTCCTGGACCTGAAGAGCAGGAGAGGTGAGTTAATTATTTTATTTTGCCTCTGATAGGGATCTCATCTGAAGTCTGATGGGGATTTGACATGGAAGTCTGATCTGAGGTCTGACATGGGGATCTGATGTCTGAAATTGGCTGACCAGTGTACTGTCTCATGCTGTGCTCATTTGGGGGGTTGGTGGCCCTCTCCTGGCTCAGGGGGCCCCCCAGTGCATTTATCTGCTCCCCTGTGGGTATAACTGCCTGCTGTGTATTCATTCCAGACCCCTCCCAGGGGCTTATTAAAGAGGACCTTTCACCTGAAAATGCAAGTTAAAATAAAGAGATACCCTTACTTGCCGGCCCCCGGTGGTGCTTATTCAGTTGTTAAATTTGCACTCAGTGCCCCCGTTTGTCCGCGGTGCCCCCCGCAATATTTCCCGCCTTCTATGCTAATGAGCCATTCGGCTCAACTGGGCGGGCCTGAAAAAGTTCTCCCGGGCGTGTCGTCCCTCTCCCTGGCACGGAGCGCATCCAATCAGCGCGCTTCGCTCTTAGCCAGGGAGAAGAAGCTCAAGTTCTCGCGAGATTCGCGAGAACTGGAGCGATTTCATGCATCCTGAGCCGCGAGAATCTCGCGAGAAATGGAGCTTCTTCTCCCTGACTAAGAGCGGAGCGCGCTGATCGGATGTGCTCCGTGCCAGGGAGAAGAAAGACACGCCCGGGAGAACTTTTTCAGGCCCGCCCAGTTGAGCCGAATGGCTCTATGGCATAGAAGGCTGGAAATATTGCGGGGGGCACTGCGGACAAACGGGGGCACTGAGTGCAAAATGGACAACTGAATAAGCACCACCGGGGGCCGGCAAGTAAGGGTATCTCTTTAGTTTAACTTGCATTTTCAGGTGAAAGATCCTCTTTAAACCTATCCTGGAGGGAAGGGAGTGCTGCTATTTACATGGGAATATATGTTGGAGGGGGTGATGTTATTTGCATGGGACTGTAGGATGGAGGGGCTGAAGGGAAGGGAAAGTTATTTACATGGGGCTGAAGTTTGGTATCGCCGTAATCATACTGACCCCCAGACTTCGTATCTTATTTTTAGCGCATAGTGAATACTGTAATATCAAAGCCCAAAAAACCTTGGGGGAATTTTTTTTTTTTTTTTTCCCAATACAAGCTATGGTAGATTAAATGGAGCCATTCAAAGTACAACTCCCTCCCTCCTAAGACTGTGTGAACAAAACATTTTAAAAGTTTCGGCTTTTGGAAGGCGGAGAAGAAGAAACGAAAATGCAACAACTGGCCTGGTCCCTAAGGGGTTAACGACTTATACTATTCTAGTCTGGCTGTAAAAGCGTGTGCGTCACCTTCCAGAAAATACACGGACTTGGCTATTTCCTACTTTCATTATATATGTCTTCAGAAATCTGTAATCGGTGCCAAATCATTTACCAGAAATAGGAAAGTATACGGGCAGCGAGTTTATCACATACCCCCGGGGTCTCCCGTCCTGTACTACGTGAAAATATTTACAGCATCTAAGGGTCTGTTCATATGGAACATCAGCAGAAAACGTGTCGCTAAGGAATAAACGGAACAATAATGCTCCATAGGAAACAAGGAGGTCATTGCAGTTCCTTCGTTCGTGCGTCACTTGTCTGATCATCTCTCCGAAGGGGAGCGATTAAAATGAATTAAATGTCCTCAAAGCAGCCCAGTCTTGTCATCGGTGATCACTCGAGACCTGATGCTCTCAGCATTCATTAAAAGGGTTTTCTAAGACTTTAGAACTGTTGACCTATCTTCTAGATAGGTCATCCGTAGCTGATCGGTGGGGGTCCGACACCTGGGACCCCTGCCGATCAGCTGTTTGTGAAGGCCTGTGAGCGCCTCAGCCTTCTCTAAGCTCACCAAGCACAGTGCCGTACATTGTATACCGGTCTGCTTGGTATCGTGCGCAGCCCCATTCACATCAATGGGGCTAAGCTGCTCCTAGGCCATGTGAGTAATGAATGTGACGTCACTGGTCTGGGAAAAGCTGAGAGAAGGCTGCGGCACTACTGCGAGCGCCTGTGCCTTCTCAACCAGTTGATTGGCGGGGGTCCCGGGTGTCGGACCCCCACCAATCCATAGGACCTCCTTGTTTCCTATGGAGCATTATTGTTCCATTTATTCCTTAGCGACAAGTTTTCCATATAAACAGACCCAGAGGATAGGTCATCAGTTATAATTAAGTTTCGGAAAACCCCTTTAATGCTAGGAGTATCAGGCACTTATGCACCTGGCCAGCAGGTGGCCTCCTGAATTTAACTGTATTACCGTCCTCAGTATGGAGATAGGGCGGTATTATATACTGCACTGTGGTGTTGGGATTTGCTGGGCGGTATTTTGTGCTGCATTACGGTATTGCTGGCCCTGCCTACTTGTGTTGTCCCGCCTTCTGTCAATTTGGACTCAATTTGGACTTGTGTTGACCCTGCTTCTGTTTAGATGCTTGGATTCCTTGCTTATTGGCCCGATACTGACAACGTGTGTCTTTGTTTGAGATGTTCAGCTGCGGCTTTTTCACCTTTATCGAAATGAACATGCACTTGTGGCATATTTGTGCCTCTCTGGTGCCACCTAGAGGTGAGCTGATGTGAAAATTCATAAATCTGAGCTGCAGTAGCCTATCTCTGATCATTAGTGAGGTTTTTTTTTTATTGTGCAGACAATGGAGGAGATTTATCAAAACTGGTGTTTAGGAAAACTGTCTTAGATGCCCATAGCAACCAATCAGATTCCACCTTTCATTTTTCAGAGCTCCTTTGGTGGAATCTGATTGGTTGCCGCGGGCAGCTAAGCCGCTTAGCTTTGCTAATTCTCCCCCCTAGTTTCTATCTATAGCACTACGTAACTCGCCACAATTGGCCTCACTTCTTGTGATAAAGGAAGTTCTCCACATAAAAATCTGTCTGTGTTCAATAAATTAGGCTTCATTACTGTTTATTTCATGGGAACAAATCACAGCCTGTGTCAATAAAAAAAATGGGACTCTTCACAAAAGAACCTCCTCAGTTTATAGTCACACTGAATCCCACGCGTTTCCTGCCTGGGATGACACCATTGAGGCGATCTCGTAATGTCTCTCAGTAGCTGCTCTGTCATTCACTTTATGCCGCCTGGAAAGTGGGAAGCCGTCTCACTCCCGGTTAGAAAGATAAATAATCTCTAATAGGAGCGCAGTGTTAATCTATTTAGTATAGCACAGATGTCGACGTGATGAGGTTATTCCACTTATGCGCCCATTCATCTGCTTCAATTACCTAAATAAATCCTAGATTTCCCTTAGGAGTCGCCTTCATTGATGGGCCCCATTGCAATACATTAAGGCCTATTTTTTTTTTTCATACTATTTAGTACAAAGAAAAGTTCGAGATTTGCCCTAATGAGTCACTGTCTCGTTTTCCAGTGGAATGTGAGGGACTTGAACGCTTATTTCTGCTCGGTTTCTCTGTCTTAAAAGGACATAACGGTGCCTTTAACTTCTGTCATGTGAAAACCTCTGTGTTAGGGCTCATGCATCACACACACATGGTTTGGTCCGCATCCGATCCGCATTTTTTTTCCTACCCATTCATTTTAATGGGGCGGCAAAAGATGTGGACAGCACACGGTGTACTGTCTGCATCCGTATGTTTACTCCGCGGCCCCGCAAAAATATAGAACATTTCATATTCTTGTCCACATTATGTACCTGGATAGGACGGTTCTATTTTGGGCCGGACGTTCTGTTCTGCAAAACGCGGAAGGAACATGGCCATTATCCGTGTTTTGGGCATATGCAATTTGGCGGACCGCAAAACAGGCAACGGTCGTGTGCAATGAGGCCTTACCTTAATAAACCAAAACACTAGACTGGAGAATTACATAAATAGCAATTACCCCAGGTTATTATGCGACTTTAGTAGTGGGGATAGTCAGATATCAGCTAAAAGTTCCTGGATCAGCTCACCTTGCTCTGCATGGACTCAAACAAAAGTCTCCAAATACAGTGAATGAAGTCCAGCATAATCCTCTTCATAAAACTATTGTCTAGATTTCAGTCCTTTAGAGAGAGTCTGTCACCACAATTTGACATTATAGACCGCTTACATAGCGCTGTAGCATAACTGTACACGAGTCAAATGGTACCTTTTTTGTTGTTTTGTTCTGAAGTTCACCAGAGGCAAAAACACAGTTTTATTCATATGCAAACGAGAGATCGCAAGTGCCCAGGGGAACGGCGTTCGGGCTGTAAGTGCCCAGGGGAACGGCGTTCGGGCTGTAAGTGCCCAGGCCACTTTGCCTTCTTCTTAGATAACGCCAGTGTACTGGCTGAGATTGTGGCGGCGGCGGTGAACTGCGCACTCGTGGGATCTCAGCCAGTACACTGTATGATGCAAGAGGCTTACATATCAGGTCCATCTCGGGGACCCACACCGATCTCCAGAACTAGACCCCTGAACTTAGAGGAGAGTAGCACAGCTGCCCTCCATTCATTTATATGGGACTGCTGAAAATAGCGAAACGCTATCTCCGGCAGTCCAATATAAGTGAATGGAGCAGTGGTCATGCTTGCACAGTGCACTCTCCATACATTTGTATGGGACATCCAAAAGTAGCCGAGCGAAAATAGACGATGAGACCTCCAAAAATAGCCAATTTTTGGAACTACAACTTTCGGGGGACCTGTTCTGGAGATTAGGTGCGGGTCCCTCTGGGACATCCTAGAGATATGCCATCAATGTCTCAGATGAGACATCCCCTGTAAGGACTAGCATTGTCAGAAACATGTTGATCGAGGTTCCCTCCAGGTTCACATTATTCTGCTATACTCCGTCAATATTGCTTGGATAATGTTTTTAAAAGACTGAAATGAAGAGGATTGCACTGGACTTATCTAACTACAGCAAAGTGATAATTATCAGCTGGCTGAGGTCTGGAGAATTTCTTATTTCCCACTGTAAGGCTACTATCACATCTGCTCTAGTCATTTCTGTTCTGCTCTATTGGCTGAAACGAATGGAGCTGAACAAACCCAATTGACTATAAAGGAGTCTTCTCTGGTTTCCGTTCCAATGTCCACTTTTTTTGTGGGAAAAAAAGTCCAGCATGCAGGACTTTTTTTGTCCACTCCCTTTGGTGGAATCTGCAGCAGAGCCTCCAACGCAGATGTGGACAAGCCCTAAGGCTATTTGAGGTTCTGGTAGTCTTAATGGCTAGATATCAATAGATTTTGAAGTTTACCCTTTTAATTACATAAATGTTTTGCTGGGGTTGTAAAGAAAACTTCACCTTTTATTGATTACAAAAGTACCATGAATAATCAGTGGAAATTTTGAGAAGGAGAATTTACTTATAGTATAATGGTTAAAGGGGTTATCTGAGATCATTAAAATCTCAGACAACCCCTATAGTGTCTTGGAATAAAAAGCATGATATACTCACCTTCTCCAGTGCCATTCTCTGCGGCACTTGTCCGGACCGCCTGGGGCTGTTTGTTGACACGCCTGGATATGACACCTGACCACTGTAGCAGTCACTGTCCTCAGTGGTCAATAGCTGAGGACAGTAAGGCTAGGTCTACACGACGACATTTGTCGCGCGACAGGATAGGGCGCAACAGTTGTCGCGCGACATTTTGTTGCACCAATGTCGCGCGACAATTTTTATAATGGCAGTCTATGGTGTCGCACTGCAACATGCGACATGTTGCGACTGCGACGCGACAGTCGCAGAAAAATCCATCTTGAATGGATTTTCTGCGACTGTCGCGTCGCAGTCGCAGTATGTCGCATGTTGCAGTGCGACACCATAGACTGCCATTATAAAAATTGTCGCGCGACATTGGTGCAACAAAATGTCGCGCGACAAATGTCGTCGTGTAGACCTAGCCTAATTGGCTGCAGTGGTAAGGTGCCGATTCCAGGCCCATCACTGTGAACATCATAATGTTGGTTATGTAACCCTATTCAGCACCTCTCTATTGACGAGGACTCAGCCTGTCTGACCATACATTGATTTCATTGGACACCATGTAATTCTCCATTTTCCCCGTGTAGGCCCTGGAGAGGAATTGAACTCTTACTGCCAGGTGTAGAAATTTGGATGCATAGTCCACAATTATGGAAGGATGATGCAATTTTCCACAGAATCAGTTGAAGGAACGTTTCTATTACAGATTGCGAAACCATTTGTCGTAAACAATCGAATATAATAAAAGAAAATGAAAGTAAAAAATAAAACAAAATATAAAAAACATTATGAATTCTTTTTAAGCTCAGACTTCACTCACAAAGGTTGTGAAAAAATATTACATGAAATGCAATCAATACAAGTGCACATTTTTAATAAGTACTCCATACAGATATTGTAAATGTGAAAATAGAATAATCGTGTATGCACGCCCAGGTAAACAAAATGTATATTTAAAAAAATGTTAACATGAAAACAGCTCTCCGAAAATTAAAGTTTTAAAAATTGGTGCGATTTGTGCAAAAAGGTTCTAGGAAATGGGATTTGTGTGGGAGTGGGATCAATTATTCACGTTACTTACTGTAATTTGTGATTGCCGTGATAGTGGAGTAGCTGTTGGTGTTATTGTAATACTGCTGGTGATTTTATTTGTGGGTTTATTTGGAGTCCCGTTAGTCAGTGAATGTCTTTTCTCTTGCACGGGCGTGAAGGGACTGGTGGGCGTTCCTAAGTGGATGTGTATTTTATTGTCCTCAGTAGTTATTACACTTGATGTTGAACCAGAACTGTTTGACCTTTGAAACTGCCAACCAGTCTGTTTGTCAGGGGAAACTCGAAAAACTGCATGTGTTCCACCAATTTCCATAGGTTCTGGAGAAAGCATCCGATCTGGGGAACTAGAAGAACTTGCTAAAGCCAATACCTGGATAGGGGACATTGTTCTCTCGGGAGTTATAGAACCACATGAGTCTGGGCTCCTAGGCCGTACAAAAGAAGTCATTGTAAGGGGTGGTACTACTTGCTCTGGTGTTACATATCCATCTATTACTCTCGATTTCACAGGTGTCAATGAACCATTTTGAATAATTGTTATTCTTTGTTTTGGAGTCCCACAACTTGGTATTACGGCAGTACTTGTAAAGGAGTGTGGGTTTTCCATAGTAGGGCTTGTAATTTCAAGTGTGGCTGTGTTTTGTCCATGATCTGGTGTAACTTTGATATGTAAAGGTTGTCCAGGTGTATGTGTAAGGACCATATCTCCTGGATGGATGTAGTTTCCATTTTGTTTCAAATGTACTTTCCCATTTTGGGCCTGTTCTTGACTAGGCTTATTCCATGGAGATACTTCTTTTCTGTTGTTGTTTATAGAGTTTCCATTTGAGGAGTTGCACTTGTAAGTTAAAGCAGAATCGTCATCATTTGCCTCATCGTCCTCGTTATCACTTTCTTGATAAAGTTGTCCGTTTATAACTGCTCTCTCCAAAGGAACAAGACTTTTATAATCGGGTGGCTCATTGTATGTTGGATCTGTCTGCACCTCTTTTGAAAACACTTGAAAATCAGAAATTCTCCGTCCATTAAGGCTAGGTCTAAGGCTCTTGCTAAACCGACGATACCTTTCAAGTTCTTTCGAGAGGTTTTCCATTTCTTTTGACAGCTCTTTGTTTCTGTTTTCTTGTTGATTGAGCTTCCTCTGAAGGACAGACTGGTCTCCTTTCAAACGACAAATGTTATCTTCTGTTTTCATGTAGTCATGGATCTTTTCTTTCAAGGCCGTCACTTCTCTAGAAAGGTGACCTGACCTTGCCTCTTCTTCCTTCAGCTTTGCAAGTAACATTTTCTCTTGGTACGATCCTGATTTCTCAGCCAGTTTGTGGTTTGCTAGTTCAATTTTTATGACTTCAAGTTCTTCAGAAAACATTTTGGCTTTCTGCTGTTCATTGTAATATTTTTTCTCCAGAGATTCAAACTCGTCCTCTGTTTTCATGAGGTCATCTTCCATTGCTTTCATTTGCTTAAGGGTGTGTTTTAGCCTTTCAACCTCTTGCGTGAGCTCTCTAATTTTGTTGTTTTCTTGGTAGAATGCTTCTGGCTGCCTACTTTCTTGTTTCATTTTGTTCTTCAGAAACTCCTTTTCAATAGATTCAAGGGACTGAAGCTTCTTCTTGAGGACAGTAACTTTGGACATTAGGTCATCTCCCTTCTCCTCCTCTGCTCTTAGTTTGCACTTGAGATCTTCATTATCTTTTGTGATTGTGTACATCTTCTCCTGTAATTCTGCATTGGACTTAAGAGACTTCTTACTTTCTTCTATCAATTTCTCAGTGATAGACGTCACTTTGTTTTGTTCCTGCTGTAGTTGTGTATTAGCTGACTTTAATTTATCCTCAGTTTGCCTGATTTTTTCTGTTAGTGATTTCCGTTCCTCCACAAGCAACACAGTCAGAGTTTTTAGTTTGGTTAGGTCTTCTTTTAGTATATTTTCCGTCTTTTCAAGCTTCACTTCAGTTGCTTCCAGCTCCCGTATTCGAACTTTTAAACTTTCTAGTTCATTACACAGTTGTTTGGTGGCTGCTCGCTCTTTTTCCATGGTGCATTTGATAGATTGACATTCTTGTTTACTTTTATTAAATGCGTCTTCCAGTTTTTCCAACTCATTAATTCTTTTGCTCAGCTTGTCTACCTCTACTTTAAGGGATTTACTTTGTGATGCTTCTTTTTCTAATTTTTTGTTTAGATCTTTGCATTGTTCTTCCATTTTTATGAGTTCTTCATCTTTGCCTTCCATTTCCAGCAGACGTTTTCTCAGCTCCTCAACTTCTGCCATGAGGCTGGAGTTTCCACATTCTCCTTTATTCATCTTCTCTCTTAGGTCATGAAGTTCGTCCTCTGCTTTACGCAGTGTCTTGTTTGTTTCCTCAAGCTCATCGATTTGTCTACTGAGAGCTGCCAGCTTTAATCTGAGTTGGCGATTCTGAGTTTCCTCACTGGTTAGTTTGGCCATCATGGATTCGTGCTCTTGAAAGAACCTACTTTCCTGAGTTTGAAGTTCTGTTTCAAGTCTGTTTGCTTTTTGCTCTTCTTCTTCTGCTTTTAGTTCTGTAGTGTCAAGTTTGTCCTGTGCTTTTTGGGCAGTTAACGTTAGCTCTTGGATTTTGGCACTTTGTTCATGTAAGTGTTCAGTTAACCTCTGTTGCTCATCGACCACAATTAACGCAAACGACTTCAACTTTGTGAGCTCATCTCGGAGTTTGGTTATTTTTTTGTGGTTCTCTCTCTCTTTTTTAGCTTGGTATGTTGTTTCCTGTTCAATCAGCTTTTTTAGCCTAGAACATAGAAGAGAAAATGAGGCATGAAAACTAAGGGTCACGATTTTAGAAACATAAGGAAGTATATAATGTGGTTTAAAACTTATGTCAAGTAGGCAAGTCTTAAAATAATCTAACATTTCTTAAAGGAGTTCTCTGCTTATATAAATTAGTGCTCAAGTGCTTTATTTGGTACATTTTTAAAACTATTTTCCAGGAATTTTCCTATGGATAGGTAATCGATATTTGATCAGGGTCTGACCCCTGGCAGCCCTGACCTTTTGAAGAGGCCATGGTGCTCAAGTGAATGGAGCTGAGATGCAGTACCAAGCACAGCCTGTATACAATGTACAGCTCTGTGCTTAACAGCTAATGGGTAGGGTTGTCGGGTGCCAGACCCCACAATCATATATTGATGACAAATCCTGAGGATATATGATCAATATTCTTCTTCCAGAAAACCCCTTAGAAAGTTAAACTATCTTACTGAATATCCTAATTTTTGAGCTTAAAAAGTTGAAGAAATCAATATGGTATATTCTCATTTGTATTGTTTTATTGCCTGAAATAGACTGTTATAGTTGAATTTAGGGGCTTATGAGTAACATGCATTTTTTTCATATTTTTTTTGCCTATGGATTATCCATTACTGTTACAAATGTGGTTACACCATTCTTGGGGCCAGTTCACACAAATAATTTTGAAAAACATGCTTAAAAAAATCATGGAATCTATGTGGGGTTTTTTTCAACGCAAAATAATGCATCTTTTTGACTCGTCTTTTTTTTAACCACCGTGTTCAATACAAAGCTGAATTTTCAGCTTGAGGTTTTTAAAGCAGATCTGCACCAAAAAACTTACAGAAATGCATGGACTTTCTTCTGCTTCCCATTCATTTCAATGGGAGATTCAGTGCTGTTTCTGGCCCAAGATAGGCCATGCTGTTTCTTTTTTACATGTGTAATAAAAAAGCAAGTGCTGCTTCCCATCGAAATGAATGGGAGGCTGTGTTGAGGCGTTTTTTGGAGCAGATTTTAAGGCAGAAACGCTCCAAAATCAGTGACTAAAAACTCAATGTAAAAAGTACCTGAACCCTTGATGGAAAGAAAGCACCAATGTGATCAGAGCCTAAACTGGAGATATATATAATTTTTTTTTATCCCTAGTCATACGTCAGATAGATAGGATATTCAAGAGCTAATAATAAAATAATTAAAAATACATAAGTGTTTTGTAAATATGAAGTATTGTGTGATCACAAGTATCATTAGGATGAGGCCACTCGCCTTTCCCTTAGTTGCCAACTGTCCCAAATTTGTAGGAACTGTCCCTGATTTTCAGAGACATGCCCTGGAAATTCAGGCTGTCCTAGGCTGAAAATGGAAGCCGTAAATGTAAGTGGACATTCACGGGTGGGTCTGGGTGTTCCTAAGGTGGGGCCCACATGCCCCGAATTACTTACTAAAGGCCCCTTTCACACGGGCGAGTTTTCCGTGCGGGTGCGATGCGTGCAGTGAACGCATTGCACCCGCACTGAATCCTGACCCATTCATTTCTATGGGGCTGCGCACATGAGCGGTGATTTTCACGCATCACTTGTGCTTTGAGTGAAAATCGCAGCATGCTCTATATTGTCCGATTTTTCACACGACGCAGGCCCCATAGAAGTGAATGGGAAGCGTGAAAATCGCATAGCATCCGCAAGCAAGTGCGGATGCGGTGCGATTTTCACGCACGGTTGCTAGGAGACTATCGGGATGGAGACCCGATCATTATTATTTTCCCTTATAACATGGTTATAAGGGAAAATAATAGCATTCTGAATACAGAATGCATAGTAAAACAGCGCTGGAGGGGTTAAAAAAAATAAAAAATAATTTAACTCGCCTTAGTCCACTTGATCGCGAAGTCTGGCATCTCCTTGTGTCTCCTTTGTTGAATAGGACCTGTGGTGAGCATTAAATACAGGTAAAGGACCTTTGATGATGTCACTCCGGTCATCACATGGTACGTCACATGATCTTTTACCATGGTGATTCACCATGGTAAAAGACCATGTGATGACCGGAGTGACGTCATCAAAGGTCCTTTACCTGTATTTAATGCTCACCACAGGTCCTATTCAACAAAGGAGCCACAAGGAGATGCCGGGCTTCGCGATCAAGTGGACTAAGGTGAGTTAAATTATTATTATTTTTTTTAACCCTTCTAGCGCTCTTTTACTATGCATTCTGTATTCAGAATGCTATTATTTTCCCTTTATAACCATGTTATAAGGGAAAATAATACAATCTTCAGAACATCAATCCCAAGACCGAACTTCTGTGAAGAAGTTCGAGTTTGGGTACCAAACATGCGCGATTTTTCTCACGCGAGTGCAAAACGCATTACAATGTTTTGCACTCGCGTGGAAAAATCGCGCATTTTCCCGCAACGCACCCGCCTCTTATCCGGGCCAAAAATAAGACGCAAACAAAAAAATCACAGAAAAAACTAAGATAAAAACATCCTGCACGATATGATACAAATTTGCGGATGTCCCTGGCCATATTATTGAAGAAAACCACAGAAACAAGATAATAATGCACTTATTAAAGCAGATGCAAGCACTATATATGGACTAAGTCCTCACCCTGATATGATAATGTCTGAGACACTTAGTCAATATATTTTGATCAAAACACATCTAAGCCCGCCACCAAGCGTCAAGGTGGTCTCAGGTCAGGCGGGTCCTACGCTAAACCTACCTAAGCCATTGGGCTTCTATGTTCAGGAGCGCAGACACCGCACATATGGTGTGCTGCTCCTAGTAACCTCCATGTGCATCAAGCAACCAATGGGAGGAGGAGCAAGCACAGCCATATGTACCACCTAATCAAGGCGCTCATTGGATAGAGGAGGGGGGCAAAAGTGCAGAGGAATGCTACTCCCAAGATACTAGGTGCGCATTCACACTTGAAGGTGCCACTCCCTCAAGCAAAAATAAGACGCCCGTGTGAAAGAGGCCAAAGTGTTGTTAAATATGCCTTTTTAAATTGATTTTTAAAATGCACATGATTTTGCTGGGTATCTGTTATTTGACCCTCTATTTGTGGGCGAAGCAACTTTTTTCCAGCAAAATCATGTGGCCATTTAATAATTAATTTAAAAACCTGAACAGCCACAAGCCGCTGAGGTTTTGAGCCTTATTGGTGCCGCCCCATGCAGCCTCACCCTTACATAAACCAACATGGGCTACATCGAAAGCATAGGAATAGAGGGTGGCTCATTACAGACAGCCGTCGTTCCAAAAGAGGATTATGAAGTAGCAAGGCATCACTAATGGCTGTTGTATCCTAATAATTCTGTGTTGAAAGGACTGGAGAGGGAAGCGCTCTCGTGTCTAATGCTCTGTATGGAGCTGGTGATAGATTACTGCACGGCATGATCTCATACGGCGCTCTGCCCTTCCTATATCCTGACATTTTGGATCCACAGGAATTGTGCTCATGACTGGAAGGCTGGCACAAACACACACCTGGACCGGTGCCAGAAATTTCACTGAATGAGATGTTCATTGAGCATAACCACGTGTATCCTCAGATCAGACCAGAACAAGGAGTCTACTGCCGATCTAATCTATGGTAATGTTCTAGCAGCACGAGGCTTCATGCTTTGCATTACAAGGGAACGTGTGAACAAGCGTCTGACATGCATATATTGCATAAGCCCTTGTGCACACTCCTGTATTTTTTGCAGATTCCTGTGGCCATTCTGCAAATTATAGAATGTGTTTTATTCTGGTCTGTATTGCGGAGAATAGCTATTTCTTTTGATGGGAGTGAGAAAAATGCAGAATGCACACAGAAGTTATCTGGATTTTGTGGATCCGTGGTTTGTGGACTAAAATAAAGATACGGTTGTGTGCATGAAGCCTAATACT
Organism: Bufo gargarizans; assembly: GCF_014858855.1. NCBI lineage: Eukaryota > Metazoa > Chordata > Amphibia > Anura > Bufonidae > Bufo > Bufo gargarizans. The sequence continues at coordinate 600,152,819 of NC_058082.1, forward strand.
CAGCTTTGTTTAAAAATTAAGCTTGTCCTCGTTATTCTGCACTGAATACCCCATGAAGACAAAGTGAAAACAGAATGTTCGAGATATTTGCCTATTTATTTAAAAAGGAAATAATAAAATCTTGCATTGACATAAGTATTCAGTCCCTTTACTCAGGACTTAGTTGAACCACCTTTGGCAGCGATTACAGCTTCCAGTCTTCTTGGGTATAATGCCACAAGGTTTGCACACCTGGATTTTCTGCCATTCTTCTCTGCAGATCCTCTAATGCCCTGTCATGTTGGAAGGGGACAGTTGGCGGACATCCATTTTCTGAGATATTCGATTGGGTTCAAGTCAGGGCTCTGGCTGGGCCACTCAAGGACATTCACAGAGTGTCCCCTGAATTGTCTTGGCTGTGTGCTTTGGATCATTGTCTTGTTGGAAGTCGAACCTTTGGTCTAGTCTGAGGTCCAGAGCACTTTGGTTCACGTTTTCATTAGGAATTTCTCTCTACTTTGCTCCATTCAGTTTCCCTCAACTCTGACAAGTCTCCTTGTTCCAGCTTCTGAGAAAAACCCTCCAGATCATGATGCTGCCACCACCGTGCTTCACTGTAGGGATCATTTCCTCCAGACACGACACTTAGAATTGAGGCCAAAAAGTTAAATCTTGGTTTCATCAGAGCAGAGAATCTTGTTTCTCACAGTCTGAGAATCCTTTAGGTGCCCTTTTTACAAACTTGTATGTGTCTCTTACTGAGAAGAGGCTTCTTTCTTGCCACTGCCATAAATCCCAGATTGGTGGAGTGCTGCTGAGGATCTTTGGACCTCAGCCAGAGTGAGCATTGCGTTCTTGATCACCTCTCTTACCAAGGACTTTCTCCCCCAATTACTTAGTTTGGAGTGGCATCCAGCTCTAGGGAGAGTCCTGGTTGTTCCAAGCTTCTAACATTTTAGAATTATGGAGGCCACTGTGGTCTTGTGAGCTTTCAGTGGAGCAGATATTTTGTGTTTGTACCCCTCTCCAGATCTGTGCCTCCACACAATCCTGTCTTTGATCTCTACAGGCAGTTCTTTCCTTCTCATGTCTTGGTTTTTGCTCCATTGTCAGATGTGTGATCCCTTATATAGACAGGGGTGTCTTTCCAAATTATGTCTAGTCAACTGAATTTACTACAGGTGGACTCCAATCAAGGTGTAGAAACATCTCAAAGATGATCAAAAGAAATGGGAGGCCCTCACAGCTTAATTTAAAGTGTCAAATTAAAGGGTTTGAATACTTATGTCCATGTGAAATTCTAGTTTTTCCTTTTTAATAAATTAGCAAAGCTTTCTAAAATTCTATTTTCATTTCGTCATTATGGGGTATTGCGTGCAGATTGATGGGAGAAAACGTGATTTTTTTTTTATTTTTTTTATTTAGTACAAGGCTGCAACATAACAAATTGTGAAAAAGTGAAAGGGTCTCAAGACTTTCCGAATGTACATTGTTAGACCCAAGCACTATATTCATGATACTTTTGCCAACATGTGCGGCAGGTTTTTTTAAACTATTTTCCCAGCTGAAACCGGTGCCATGTTGCGAGGCGTACTGTACTCCATCCACTTTATGGGTGGTGTGTGATCATTTATGTGACTGAGACAGAAATGTAAATTTCCCATGTGCACACATAGGCTAAATGTGAAAATACTAAATTACATGAACCTACACAGAAAGAGTTAAATTCACATAATTATTACATGTCCTGTATTGGTTGTCTGCGCTAACTTGTTCCGTTACAGGTAGACATGCATGCTCGACTCGCCATACATGCATGTTTCTTCTAGTAGAGCTGGAAATCAGTGGCTGCCATTGCCATTTATCTCCGAGTGGGCATAGACTGCACAGGATGAGTCATTCAGACTGTACGGACTGCAGCACTAGCCGAGCATTGTGGCAACTTTAGGTTGCAGCCACACATGACAGCGGCACTGCACGCGTAAAATCTGGAGGTCATAAAGTATAGCAAAGGGGATTAGCTCTCATGGATATGCTGCAGGAAATTTCTGCAACGGAGATTGCACTTCACTGGTCCCGTGGTGCAGATTCTAAAATGTACCTGTTCTTAATTTTTTATTTTTTTTTAATAATAAATGTACATGTCCTAGCGACACATCAAAAGTTTTAATTGGGGGGTCCGAGGTCTGAGACCTCCACAATCACTAGAAGAAGGAGAAAGAAGGGCTCACCTAGCATGCTCGCTCTCTCCACAGCAGATGGACTCAATAGAAAGTCTATGAACCTGTGTCAAGTCTGTCTCCTACAGCAGGGATCATCAGTCTTCGGCGCTCCAGCTGATGTGAAACTACAACTCCCAGCATGCATGCATGCATACATGCTCTGTTATTCTTCTCCTATAGAAGTGAATGGAGCATTCTGGGAGTTGTAGTGTCTGAACAGCTGGAGTGTCGGGGGTTGCTGATTCCTGTCCTACAGAGTTAAGCTCTTGAATATCCTATGTGAGCAGTTTGTTCTCCTCTTTGTAGCGATCTGTGGGGGTCTCGACACTCAAACCGCCATCGATCAAAACCTTTGTTGTGACGCTATGACAGATCAAAAGTTTAACCTGTACAGATTAATCTGCAGTTTTTTTCCCCTTCAGAAGGTGAAATCCTTATCAAAATCCTGATTGTAACTTGTGTGGATTTTCCACTCCAAATTATGTCCCGTGAGGACTTGCCCTTAGGCCTTATGCACAAGACCGTTGTTTCATTCCGTGTCCGTTGTTCAGTTTTTTTCGTGATTTTCTGCGGACCCATTGACTTTCAATGGGTCCGTTGAAAACTCGGCTAATGCACCGTTTGTCATCCGCTCCGTGATCCATGGTTCCAGTCCGTCAAAAAAATATAACCTGTCCTATTTTTTTTTCACGGAAAACGGTTTGCGGACCCATTTCAGGTCAATGGGACTGTGAAAAAACGCGGAGGCACACAAGATTGTCGTCTGCATCCGTTTCTTTCCTATCATTTGCATGGCAAACTTAACTTCGACTTTTTTTTACATTCCTTCATGTCTGGTGATCCTCCAAAAATAAAGAAAGACACGCGGAAACGGATCATGGAACAACGGAACCCCATTTTGCGGAACGGCACACAACAACGGTCGTGTGCATGAGGCCTAAGGGTATGTTCACACTGTGCTGAAAAAAAACCAAACAATGTGGATTCTGCTTGTTGTTTTTTTTTTTTTTATCAGCTTTTTTTTGTTTAATTCGTTTTTTGCCATGGGAAGTTTGGATGCGCAATCTGCGCCAAGAAAGAAAATTTCACTTTTTTTTCTACACGCCAGGTAAATTACCAAATTACCAAACAGTTTTCCTATTGAAACCAATGGAGATCATTTGCAAGCTTTATCAGTGTGCCTTTTGGACATAGAGGGGGTCATTTATTAAACAGAAATACTCCTGTATTAGGCAGATATCTGGCAAAGATTGTGGCGCAAAAGTGCTTTGTGCCGCAGTCTGCGACTATTCCCCCGCTCACGGCAGGTCTAAAAAAAAAAGTGGTTGTGACATGGGCAGAGCGGGGGACGGGTCGGTATTATCTTTAACATAGCCAAGACTGATCCGTCATGAACTCCAGTGAAAGTCAATGGGGGACGGATCTGTTTTCTATTGTGTCAGAGAAAACGTCTCCGTTTCCATTGACTTGCATTGTGGGTCATGACTGATCCGTCTTGCTCCGAACCCCAGGATGGAAGGAAAGTTCCCACAGCTGCTCTCCGGTATGGGAACGCAACCAAACGGAACGGAATGCATTTTGGAGAATTCCGTTCTGTTCAGTTGCGTTTTGTCCCCATTGACAATGAATGGAGACAAATCGGAAAATAGAGATCCTATGACGGATGTCAATACCGGGAAAAAAAAAAAACTTTAGTGTGAAAGTAGCCTAAGCCAGCAAGGAAGTTGTCTTACATTTAGAAGCGGCGCTGGATACGCCAAATTTATGAAGAGACCGGCGCCTCTACATAACTGGCAGATCCACTGCCAGTGCAGGGCTTTATTAACCCACGTCTAAAACACCAGTCTTAATAAATGACCCCTACAAAGAAGAGATCCCGTCTACTTGCGAGGCAAGGGTACATTCACACACGCTGGATTTATTGTAGACGTTTTAGGGAACGCCATTAGAAGAGGCTTGCAGAAATAACTCAATTCAGATGAATGAAAATGATTTCAGGTTAGGCTACATGCCCACGACCGTATGCAGATCCGCAAAAAAAAAATAAAAAATGGATGACCTCCGTATGCCATCCGTTTTTTTTTTTTTTTTGCGGATCCATTGTAACAATGCCTAAAACAAACAAGAATAGGACCTGTTCTATTTTTTTTTTTTTTCCGGGGCTACGGAACGGACATACTGATGCGAACAGCACGCGGTGTGCTGTCCGCATTTTTTACATACCCATTGAATTACATGGGTCCTCATCCTATTCACACAAAAAATCGGAACGGACACGGAAACAAACTACGTTCGTGTGCATGTAGCCTTACAGAAATTTGAGAAATTTGTAAATCTGCCACATGTGAATATATATACGATTTTAGCTTTGGGAAGGTTTTTTATAGCTATGCATGAAGTGATGTCACTACCCCATACACGCACAATACACATATATGTAGAGTGATGTCATCATTCTCCGTCTATGTAAAGCAGTTTGTGTCTCAGACTCTCCCGGGAGGTAGACGTGCTGACCAGATGATGGGTCTGTTAGCAGGCCAGATATTCTAATCATACTTTGATGATGTCATGTCATCATGATCCACATGTGGTTTACAGCAGGGCGGACGCCAGCAAGACCACCTGCATTTCATCAGCGGTTCTCACATAGTGTGTGTCCTCGTATTTATGTAATCTGGAAGTGCCCAGCGTTGTAACAGATAACCCTTCAGAGCTGGAAGCGTATTTCTTCAGCTTGGAGCACTTAGGAGTACTGTCACTCATCGGAGTGCTCCCTTACTGGTTTCTAAGTACTGCGCATAGGGGGAGATTTATCAAAACTGGTATCAGGTAGGACTGGCTTAGTCACCCATAGCAACCAATCAGATTCCACCTTTCATTGTACAGAGCTCCGTTGGAAAAAAAAGGTGGAATCTGATTGGTTGCTATGGGCGACTAAGCCAGTCCTACTTTACACCAGTTTGATACATCTCCCCCATGGACTATACCTCTATGCTCCCATATGTATATACTGTAGTTATCGACATGGGCATATAACCATCACATGACCGTATTTTCGGTCTGTGTCCATTATGCATTTTTTACGGACCCTTCTTTTCTATGGGTCCGCAAAAAATGCTGACGGCACACCGATGTCACCCATGCACGAGAGAGAGAGAGAATCACAGGGTGTCAGCCACTGTCCTATAGAGAACACAAAGGTCCTTAAAAGGGACACTGATGGCATAGCGCTAGGATACGCCATCATTGTCAGAACTTCAGAACGAGACCTCCAAAGTGAACAGCGAGCAGCTGCGCATGTGCCGCCACCTCTCCATTCAATTGCTCGGCTATTTTCAGAACTCCGATAGTCATGATTGGAGAGGTGGCGGCGCATGCGCGGTGTGCTCCCATTCTCTAGATAGGAGCTGGTCCCACAGCTATCTGACATTGATGGCATATCCTAGCAATATGCCATCAGTGTCCCAGAGGTGTCCCTCCCTTCCAGTCATAGTAGGGGGGGGGGGGGGGGGGGCACTTAAATGTTCATGGGGTCCACTAGGTAGGTGATACATGTTTGATTGCTGGGCTAGCCTTTTACGTAATGCAGTCTTTTAGATGTACTGTAGGTTCACACAAGTTTTTATCATGTTCCCCAGTATTGTCGGTCTGACCTGGCATTGATGAGAAGGTGTTTCGTGTTATCACTTGCACATAATTGGCATCGCTCTGGGCACTGGCACGGCCGGTGGCTGCTTGTAGTGTGTGTAGAGTTTGGTACATTGTATGTGTGACATGTTGGCAGTACATTATGAACACTTATCAAAGGCTAAGACATCAGAATTTGTGGTGACGCTCCTTTTACAAGCAGGTGTGTGGACACGTATGGAGTCTCTTCCATGCAGAGTGCCGTTCTCCTCTGTAAGGCCTCATGCACATGGCCAGATCTGTGTTTTTGCAGTCCCCAAATCACGGATATCTGTCGTGTGCTCCCTGCATTTTCCCATCCACGGATCCCACGGTATGTTTCAAATGCCTATTCTTGTCGGAAAAACGGACAAGAATAGGACATGTTCTATTTTTTTGCGGGACTGCCTGAGGCCTAAGGCTGTAGCTACATGGCGACTTGTTACGTGACCCTAGATCTCTGTGTAGCAGCGCAGTGGGGTCACAGCAGGACTTGCAAGAATCGAAAAAAAAAACACCACTGCGGTCTATTCAGTTGCATGGTTGCACCACTACGCGGCGATCTTTGGTCATGCGACGCCTGGTGCTGCTGAAGTCGCCGTGTAGCCCTCACCTTTACTTTCAGCCCCCCGTGACTGATTATCTGAGGCCTGTTACAGCCCCCCACTAAGGATTTCCATTGTTCTGCTCTGTCAAATAACTGAAGTGCTAGATTCGGCGCACAAAGGATCCGATCGGAGACAACCGGATCCCATAGACTATAATGGGGGTTTGTTTGGTTTCCATTTTGGAGGTCACTTTTTTTAGTGCAAAAAAAAAAAAGTCTTGCATACAGGACTCTTCAAACTTCTTGACAGAATCTGCTAGGATATGCCACCTCTGGTACCCATTTCTATCTCCAGAATGGGGTCCAAGAAGTGAAGGGAGAGCAGCTGCGCATGTGTGGCCATCTCCCGTTCACCACTATGGGGGTTCTGAAAATAGCCGAGTGCTGTTTCGGTGAATGGAGAAGTGTCCCCACATGCTCAGCTTGCTCTCCATTCACCACTATGGGACTTATTTTCACAAGTCCCATAGCAGCGAGTGGACAGCAAGTCGCGCGTGCGCAATGTGGTCTCTGTCCCTTCAGAAGCCCTGTTCTGGAGATAGAAATAGGTTCCAGAGGTGGGATCTACAATTATAGGACATTGATGGCATATATCGCGAGGATATGCCATCAAGGTCATGGGCATACCCCTTTAAGACTAGCAAATAAAATGCCAGTCTTAATAAATGGCTCCCTATCTGCGTTGTTAACCCACCAATTTAAGGCTACTTTCACATTTGCGTTCAGAGCGGATCCGTCTGAGACGGATCCGCTCATATAATGCAGACGATGGATCCGTCCAGAACGGATCCATCTGCATTATATTGTAAAACAAATTCAAAGTGTGAAAGTGAAAGTAGCCGCAGACGGATCCGTCCAGACTTTACATTGAAAGTCAATGGGGGACGGATCCGTTTGAAAATTGAGCCATATTGTGTCGACTTCAAATGGATCCGTCCCCATTGACTTCCATTGTAAGTCTGGACGGATCCGTTTGCCTCCGCACGGCCAGGCGGACACCCGAACGCTGCAAGCAGCGTTCAGGTGTCCGCCTGCTGAGCGGAGGCTGAACGCTGCCAGACTGATGCATTCTGAGCGGATCCGCGTCCACTCAGAATGCATTAGGGCTGGACGGAAGCGTTCGGGGCCGCTTGTGAGAGCCTTCAAACGGAACTCACAAGCGGAGCCCCGAACGCTAGTGTGAAAGTAGCCTAAAGTTGACATGTAGAAGTCCCCTACCTAAAAGGTTGAATAACTTTGTAAATCCATTCTATTACTTGTAGTGATCTTGAATTACCAGCCTGCATTGTACTTCAGAGCAGCACTCATAATTCTGTAAGCGTCACATTTGAAATCTCACCACATTCCTAAATGTTCTGGAGATTTGCATTCTGGGAATGGTCACTGGAAGTTAGAAAACTAGCTCTCGCATGTGTCTAATAACATGCTTGTTGATGGTTTCCAGTAATACCAAGCAGAAATGTGATCGAGGATATGATATTAATCACAATTAGTACAACAACAGTTACTGAATGTTCTTTAAATGAGCATGATGTAGGAGCTGTAGAAGGTGGACGTGTCCTTTAAGCCCGCCATACGGCAGAGGATGACGGGTGCACATATGCTGCGCGGGGATGTATCCCAGCTGATATGTGTCTTATACGTGGACTTTCTTTGCTGCTACGTGCCACTGCGATGAATCAGCGGCCGACGCAGACCTCCATATTCCATGAAGGTCTTATATGGTTACAACGTTTCCAGGAACTTCCCTGAGAGATCTGTTCCGCTACTAACTTATTTATTCATCTTTTCTGTGTTTTTAAAGCCATTTCTGGATAAATTGTGCTCGTCCGAAACCAACTGTACATGGGAATTGGGGAAGTACAAATTAGAAAGTGTTTTCCTTGGTAAAGCACTTGCCAGACCATCTGAAGTGCAGCTGGTGGGGCTTTGAGGGATGTTCTGATACTCTGCCGGCTGGCTGCCTCTGGTCCACATCATCTCAGGGGATTTGAAGCAGCAAATAGGGATTTTTTTCCCCTTTTTAACTCCGTTTTAATCCGCTTCATCGGAAAGAATACCTTTTAGTAACCTCTGGTTGTAGACAGAAGTTGGGGTGTCCTTCTCTGTGCCTTCTATCCATGAAGGCTTGCGAGAAACCACAACCCCTCCCGTCCTTGGGGACCGGTGTATAGTAGTTTTTGTCTTAGTATAATTTATAGAGGATCTCTAGGACCACCCCCTACAAGAGAGGGCTAGGAGAGTGAGCAGACTTGGGGCAAAAACTACCTTTAAAATCTTCCTGTAGTTACCTACAGTGACATCACAATGATTGTATGATGTCATCACTGGCAACTCCCTAATAGAATGTCATTCTCACCATCTCTGCTGCTTTCCTGCACGCCCCCCTGTAATCGATGGTGACAGCCTGTGTTCTGTCAGGCTGGTCCCGGCTGTCACCATTCCTGTCATCCCTTCATCTAGTGACATATTAAGCAGCGTCCCATTGAATAGACCCTCGCTCGAGAGAAATTCGATGGTAAGCTCCCCTGGCACAGGAACCGACTCGTGGGATTGGCACTCCGCACGGCCTAATATTAGTCAGGATTAAAATTACGCGTCCCTGTGTGATTAAAGGAAAGCCGCCGACTGCAGCAGTATTCCTCGCTGGAGCATCGTCGCCTCGTGCGCAGGTTACCAGCTTGTCACTCTCTAGGTGTTGTCCATCTACAAGTTCCAGCATGCTTTGTCAGCGATCGAAACGCGGGGTGTGATGGCTCTGCATGCTGAGACTTGTAGTCCTTTAAATGCACGCCTTTCTCCCACATCATACTTTGTAAGGCACTTTTCACACATCATCTGCAGTGTTCCCGTTAGCAGTATTTCCTGACTCAAACCTGTGACACGTGCGTTTTAACATAGTCACGCATAGCCACCCATTATATATATATATATATATATATATATATATATATATATATATATATCATGTGGTATGTGCATTTTTTTTTTTTTTTTTTTACTGGATGCCTCTATATGTAATAGCTTTATTTTCTGCATTATTCCTTGTAGTAAAGAAAAAACGGAAACCCTGACAAGTACCGCCAAACCGAGGAGACTCTCTTTTGAGCGGGGACCTATGTATACATATAATGTATGCGCCAGGGGCTTTACAAGTGTATATATATATAGTAAATGTACACTTAAGATGCAATGTGAAAAGATCCTAGTACTACACAAATCTTAGTATATGGCCACAGACATACCGCCATAGTATAGCTCAATAGAAACTTCCAGGTATTTAAGTGTCCTTAGTGTTCCTCCATATGCTGAGGAATGGAAAGTTTACTCCTGTCCTACGAATCTGGAAATGCTATATATCTGTGTGTGTGTGTGTGTGTGTGTGTGTGTATGTATTAACCCCTCCCCAGGTGCTTTGCCTGTAGTGGAGCACGGTATGGCAGCACACAGGCCATACAGCTCTGCACTAGGGAGCCATATGGTTCCCCTGTTCTGCTGTACAAGCTCCATGTGCATGAAGGTTTTTTTTTCTCTCCTAATCTCTACTAAAGATACCCATGATGTAATGTTGTCACAGCTGGGACTTGTAGTTCCACCTCCGCTGGAACGCTGCGGGACGCTGCGCTGCTACCTAAATCCTAATGTGCGAATTGTGAGACCTGGTACTCTCCAGCCGCTGCGAGCTGGAGACCGTCATCTCGCACCATCCATGGCAATAGACCAATGGAAGCTTGTATATGAACCTGTTTATGTATTGTAGTAGCTAGCTGGGACTTGTAGTTCTACCACAGCTGGGAAACTACAGGACACTGCGATCCAAGTGTGAATTGTGAGACCTGGTACTCTCCAGCAGCTGCAAGCTAAAGACCATTACCATCTCGCCCCATCCATGGCAATACACGGATGGAACCTGTTTATGTATTGTAGTCGTTTTTATACGAACCGTAAAGTTTTAAATGATATGTTTTTGGCTGCTTTTTAGCCTACGACATACAACAATAATAATAATAAGTGGGGAGGACGATCAGATAACGGAACCGGACACGAGTCCGGAATCCAATATTCCTCCATCACCCTGCAAGTCCATTGGCAGAATACAGGCTGCTGTTTATTCCGTCTGTGGCACAGGGGACATGGACTGTCACGAGCTCGCCCGTAGTGCTATGTTGTATAGATCTTTATACTCCTGTCCCCCAGGGGCACAGCTGCTCCCTTTTTTCTGAGTAGCTTCCTTACAGGAGGCTGATGGACTGATCTCTCAGGCTCCGGACTGTAATTACCCTTCGTATAGGGCCGTCCGTCTCCCTGCAGTCCCTCCTCCATTAATGACGTTTTCTGTCTAATCTCTTATGTATTTTATTTTATTTTTTACAGTTCCTACTTTTTCTACCTTTTACTCTGATTTCTTCCTGCCGCCCGAGGTCCATTTGTGTCAGTCGAGGAAGATGTCTCGGAGAATCGCCTCTTATTCCGCTCGTCCTAATGTCGTCTATAACCCTGAATTTACCCCATTAGGACCAGAAACATTCTTATTTGCTTTCATAATTCGCTGCACATGGCGCTGGGAGGAATCTGAACTCTTGGGGCAGTTCTGACCTTCTTTACCGACATGGCGAGACCTTCACCAGTGACATGCTTCAGCTTTAACTTAAAAACATGTGACTGAAGAATTTGGGAAGAATCCCCTCCAGAGCATCGCGTCTTACATGTAACCTCCAGACACCTCAGACTGCATGCTGCTGCCCCTGCGAGGCGCCTCAGCCCTATAGACGCTTTCACAATGGCCCTCTGATCTGGTCGTCTGTATGGATTACCGCCATATGGGGCAAACTAACTTGTGAGTTCTAATATCTCTATAAGCCCTCATAAAACACGTCGATTACACGGCTATAACCCAGCAGGCACCCGCTGCCTGTCATTTTATTAATGGTAGCATAGCAGCCAGTATAGAGGTAGCAGAGCTGAGTTTGTCATCGAGGGCAAGATTGTGGATTGCAGGTAACCCTCCACCCTTATCCTAAAGCCTCATTCACACGTCCGTGCTCAAAGCTGTGAGAAGGATGTATCTGTGAAGGATGCGCGTTTGGTCCGTTTTTTGCCATCTGTGTTTCACGGACACTGTGCAGCTGAAAAATTATTTTCAAATCATCTATTCCTAATGATCCGTGACACATGGATGGCATCCGTGTTGCATCCCTGGTTTTCACGGACCTATAGACTATAATGGGCGTGATGGATCCGCGAACACTGACAAAATAGAGCATGCATCCGTGCTAAAAACACGGACTGCGCTAAAACACTGTCTGAATACACACGTTAAAATGAATGGGGACGTGTGCTGTCCGTGGAGAACACTTATAGCACACGTACGTGAAACACTGACCTGTGAATGAGGCTTAACTGGGAAAGTTTTCAGGTTGCAGCCCCAAAGAGTTAAAAAATAAAAAAATAAAAATAAAAATGCCCATATGTAGGTTCCTGGACTTACTGTATATTACTGCTGCGTAGATCTAGCAGAGCTGAGTTTGTAATAGCTGTGACAAAACGCGCTGTCCATGATTGCAAGCAACCTCTCCATTATCTTAATTCCATGCAGTGAGAGAACATAATCAGCTCTGCTATGTCTGTACCTGACAGAAGGGTAATTATGGAAGGACTCTTCTTCAAGAGCGCACATGTCTCTGTCTAGGTACTTGCTAAATGAGGATAGTGCACCAGAATATGTTGGTGCTAGAGGCAGGGGAAGCAGAGCTGTAGTTGTCATGTTGTTAAATAACTTAAAATGAGAAGCTACGACAAACTCAGCTCTGCTACAAATGACTGTAGGGACATTGAAACTTTTCAAAGTGCACCAGAATATGTTGGTGCTAGAGGCAGGGGAAACAGAGCTGTAGTTGTCATGTTGTTAAATGAGAAGCTACGACAAACTCAGCTCTGCTACAAGTGACGGTAAAGACAGTAAAACTTTTCAAGGTGCTGCAGGATGTGATGTGCAGCAGAAGCAAATGGAAAGCGGTGTGGTCCAGATGGCCAGGCTCTTACCTGGGGCTGTAGGGCTGTAGGGAACGGCCACAGCTGCTGCTGTCCCATGGAGGGACGGACGTCTCGGAGAGGCAGTTTTCTCCCAGGCATGAGATGTGAGCATTCCAATGGAAAAGGCAAACAATGAGAGATAGGCTCTCAGCTTGTCCCAAGCCTATAGGGCATGACGTCATGGGACTGCCTTCTGAGGAGCTGACTGCTGCTGTCTGACTAGTGCAAGCCCGGCCAGAACCTGGAAAGTTTATTAATGTTTTCTGGCCGCGCCTGAGGTTCAAGCCTGTGTGAAATCCTTCATTTGTCTGCGCAGGAATGTGCAGAAGGCTGGAGCTACAGAAAGCGCTGTCTGCTCGCTGACCATGGAGTCACTGGGAGCCATTACTGCTCAGGCGCTCAGACTGGTCTTTCTCTACTGCCTACTTTCTGCTAGAGGGAAAGCTTTGGGCAGCTCCTCTGTGAAGGATGTGGACTTTGTGTTTCTGTGGAGGGGGCTCTCGGGGGGATAGTATTTTATTTCCTGATGATGTAACTACACAACAATTCTCCCAGTGATGATGGGAAGGCCAGATGAAGTCCATCGCTCTTTTGTCTGAGCGTTTCAGCTTTTTTCTCGTCTCCTCGCCAGTTTAGCGCAGGATGCTGAGGGGCCGCCGGGCTTTGTTTTACCGCTTTTCAGCAAAGTTTGTAAGAATATAAAATTGCATTATCGGCCTGATATATTTCAAGTGTATTACCCTGGATTAGTAGTAATGGTTGTAGTCCTTTTTAAGAGTCCATTCACACAACCTTAAGTGTTTTGAGGCCTGCAAATTGCAGATTCGCAAAACATGCTCTATCTTTTTTTCCAGGGCCGCGGGACGGAACTACGGATGCGGACAGCACATGCAGCTCCATTGAAATGAATGGGTCCGCACACGTTCCGCAAAATTGCAGAACGGATGCGGACCCGGAATACGGTTGTGTGAACGGACCCACAAGCCGTTCCTGTATTATTCCTGCTAGAAGTTTACAAGTAAATTGCCAGCAGTCTGCAGTAAAGGTACTGCTGGGTGTTATCAGTAGTGGGTGTGTTTGACTCTGTACTACTGGTGTCAGACTGTAAAGGGACACAAACCCGACTGCTAACACCCATCTGTACCTTTTAGGCTACTTTCACACTAGCGGCATCCTTCTCCAGCGGAGGAATAGCCTGCCGCATCCGTGCTGCCGGAAGTCCACTCCGGCTCCATTGACTATGTCACGGATGTAGTAGAGGAGAACACTACAAGACAACAATAAGAAAGGGAAAGACACTAGGCCTAACCGCTAGGAAAGGAAAAAGGTCACCACCTATGAAACCCTGCTCCTGGCCCTAACTCCTATCCATATGGTCACCTCTCGATGGTAGAGATGCCTATACACAGGAACCTAGAAAATCCTGGTGACCCTCCACCCTCGGAAATACAAAACACAACAAGCGGAACACTTAACTTCTGAGGATAAAGGATGGACAGGACTTTAGCAAGAACCACACTCCAGCTCTTCCAAAACCAAATGAAGTTATCCAGAGCAAGGAGTGATGGGTAAAGTCAGACTAAATAGGGGGAGGTAAAGGTCACATGATCCACACCTGAACAGGAGGTGTGGACATACCAGCAACACACAAAGTGAAACCAAAAGAGGCTGTCAGATCACTCATGTGCAGCCAGTCTTTCAGACCTTCTAATACCTGTCACAGGCATGACAGGCAAACATGCCGAGAGGCGGCCGGAATAAAACTACGACTATTATAGTTAATGGGGCCGGAGCTGACTTCCAGCGGCATGCACCCCCCCCCCACCACCAGAACAGCCTGCTGGAGAAGGCTGCCGCTACTGTGAAAGTATCTTTACTGCAAGCAACTGACAATTCATAACTGCTTCTAGGAATAATAAAATAATTGTTATTTTTTAAGGGATGCAAGTAGTTACTACAACGGACGTGTCAGGACAGGAGACGGCTCCTCTTTAAGGCTGCCTGTACACGGTCAGGTTTTCTGATGCTGTTTTTGAAACCAAAACCCGGAGTGGGATCATTAAAAGGGTTGTTCCATGACAACAACTTATCCATTATCCTGTCGCTAGGGGATTAGTGTCTGATCTGAACTGTGGTCTTAACACTGTGGCCCCTGCTGGTCATGAGAGTAGGGGCCCATGCTCCCTATTTGAATGATATGGTAGACACGCATACATTTCCACCTCTCCATTGATCTCTATGGATCAGTTGGATATAGTGAACTACAATCGGTTGGATGTCCCAGAAAGCCCTATAGAGCTGAATGGAGCAGCAGCACGCATGCGTGACCGCTGCTAATTTCAAACTAGTACAGGCCTCTGTTCTCATGATCAGCAGTGGCTCTGGCGGTCGGACTCCCAGCAATCAGACGCTTCCAATAAGGGGGTGACGGAGATAGCCAAGCACTTGTACAAGGCTATCTTCTACGGCAGCCCCATAGATTTGAATGGAATTACTGAAATGCCCCATTCTCGTGATCGGCAGGGGCTCAGCAATCGGACACCAGCCAATCAGACACTTATCCCCTATCCCTGTGATGGCTAACCTCTGGCACTCCAGCTGTGGTAAAACTACAACTCCCAAGATGCACACTTGCTTGACTGTTCTCAGAACTCCATAGAATGGAGCATGCTGAGAGTCGTAGTTTCACCACAGCTGGAGTACCGGAGTTTACCCATCACTGCCCTATCCTGTGGCTAGGGGATGAGTTGTCTTAATGGGACAACCCCTTTATGGTTCACACCTGCTTTTGGCTTCAACATTGCATTAATAAACCTGATCAAAACCTAAAATGGAGAAGGCAAGGAGTCGATCGGCTAGTAAGAACAACTGCAGCTTCTCAGCCATTGACAGTGAGCACTGGGGCCACCCACTCGATAGGTCACTGGTATTGGGCGCTGATAGCGGCTGAACAGGAGAAGCGAGAAGTAAAAGAAAGATGGCGCAAGAGTCGGCCGTGATTTACAGCCTGCAGAACTTCTGTGAGAACACTACAGGTCCTCTTCATCCCCTGGACATCTGACAGGACCATTATCTATCCTCACATAGACAACCTGGTGAAAGCAAGTCTACAAGCTCCACCCCATAGTAATGGGTAAACCCCTTGGGCTCCCCTTAGACTCATTTACACCTGATTTAAAATTTCCTTGAAAGTTGGACGCTTAAAGAGGTGAGCCACACTCCTGTCCTGGCACTGACATGTATCATGAAATGGTTTCCATCTCGCAGTACCCACAATTCCCCGCATGCCTCACTCCCCCACCTATCCAAACGCGTCACATTGCACAACATAGTCAGTGTAGTAGATTTGGCACATGTATACTAAGGGTAGGTTCACACTTGCGTGAAATGGATCCGGCAGACTGCTCTCGGCTGGGGTTCACAAGATCCAGCCTAGCCGGATACTGCCATTCTTCGCTGGACCCCATTGACTATAATGGGATTCATTGGAGATCCGGCTACGGGTTTTTGGATGGACAAAAATGGTGCATACAACGGTTTTTGAACGGTTGAAAGCTGGCATTTCGATGGAAAGAGGCCAGATCCCATTATAGGGCGGTGACGGCAGTGTCCAGCTAGGTCGGATCAGGTGAACTCTGGCAGAGAACAGCCTGCTGGATCCATTTAACACAAGTGTGAACCTACCCTTAACAGTCAGTGAAGGGAGCTAACCTTGATGTCATGGATGTAGTGTTGAGCCAACTTGTGTTTTAAGTTCGGCGTCTAAAGTTCGGGTTATCGAAGAATCGTGTTATGGATTTTAAATTCTGTTATGGTCCGTTCTGCAAAATACAAATGCGTGTGCATCCCACAATATCCGCTGGACTCACTGTTGAAAACCCTATTCTTGTCCACAAAACGGACAGCACATGGATGACACCCGCATGCTGTCCGTTTTTTTTTTTTTTTTTTTTTTTACGAGCCCATAGAAATCAATGGGTCCGTGTTGATCAGCAAAAAGCAGATTGAAGGCGGACCAAAAATATGTTTGTGTGCATGAGGCTTAAGGTACTTACCTGCACCTTGCCGCTCCAGTTTTGTGCACTGCCTCCTGTTCCTTCCATTCCACACATCACCGCTGAAGCCGGTCATTGGCCAAAAGAAAACAATCTGGGGACTGGAAGTTAGGGGAACAGGAGAAGCACACAGGACCAAAGTGGAGGGAAGCGGGTCAGTATGAATCGTTCAGGAGGCGATGCAGGTTAGGGGCCTTCCATTGTTTGTTAATATTTCCTATAAACCCCTTTAAAAGTCCTGACACTGATACTATAAAAGGTTATTTCATAATGTACTGGTAGACCAGATTTAGTATGGCTGGAGAAAATGAGTCCATGTATTCTACTTCCTGTCCTGGCACCTTAAAGGGATTGTACCTTAAAAAAAAAAAAAATCAACGTTTTTCAAACCGGCACCTGGATCTGAATACTTTAGTAATTGCATGTAATAAAAAATTTTGTATAGCCACTGAGTTATTCACTGAACTCTATCTTTATAGCGCCACCTGCTGTTTGTTCTTTTTCTAATTTCTCAGTCCTGCTTACTGAGATGGAAGCACATGCTCAGTTCCATCCTTCAAATGCAACCAGGTGCAGCAGAAAGGACATGCCTCCTGAGAGTGCACGCCCACTGAGCTGCCACTGAGATACAGGGCTGGTTCTAAGTTTGTTACAAATAAATTGTCATGTACTATATGTTGTCTGATTTTAATTTTTTTTAAAATTTAATCTTGTGATAAGCCCTTTAACTTCCTCGTTGTGAGGCACATGAAACTCGCTCAGTGAGACCATTACTACGGCCAGAGAGAGTCTCCCTGTAGTAACACTCCCTGTAGCATCACTCATTACATTAAGGCCTCATGCACACGACCGTTCCGGGTGCCTTCCGCAATTTGCGGAACGGAACAGTCGGTCCATTGTAGAAATGCCTATTCTTGTCCGCAAAACGGACAAGAATAGGACATGTTATATTTTTTGTTTTTGCGGGGCCACGGAACGGAGCAATGGATGCAGACAGCTGTCCGCATCTTTTGCGGCCCCATTGAAGTGAAAGGGTCCGCACCTGAGCAGCAAAAACTATGGCTCGGATGCGGATCCAAACAACGGTCGTGTGCATAAGCCCTAACGCTGAGATTGTTTATTAGTTATTTTATGAATTAATGTTTTTAAATGATGTTATTGTATTTTATTATATAGATCGGTTACTGTAAGCCAGCCATTTGTATAACGTGTTGTATCTTGAGGACTACCCTGCAGATAACAGTGGATTACCCATCTATAGAGGGAGCCCTATCATTTGTGTTAACTGCTGCGGAAGGACAATATTTTGCATTTTTCATTTTTTCAATGGCATAGTACTGCCAAAATGCGAAACAAAAACCGCCAAAAAATTCTAAAAATATTTAATTTTGTTTTCAGTTAATATTGGGGGTCATTATAAAGACTGGCTTTTCACGCCAGTCTTTGTTTACCCTTTGCGCTGGTTAAGGATGCGTGCCCGTTGTCATAAATTAGGTGAATCCTCCCGCTGTGTTTACCTGTCGAGAAAAACTACTCCATTTCCTGAGCGTAGTAGTTTTTTTTACTACTTTTACGCCTAAAACTGACGTAAATGTAGGTAAATATGCTGGCGCCAATGGCATGACCCTGATCCCCGCCACTCCCAAACGGCAAGGACGATGTAAAAATGCCTATGTGACAAAATATTGTCACACGAGCGTTAAAATCGTAAAGCGGGGACTTTTACGTTTTCCGTCAGTTTCCCCTGGGATACTTCATTTAAAAAATAAAAATACTGCACGATATGTACTCTATGTACGTCTCTATACACGTGTTCTTACTAGTACATTGCACGCCTCTGTTTTCACTAGTGTTATGTAAAATGGAAAACAAACAGACTAATACAAAGTTAATAGTTAACACTTGTGTGTGGTATTCGGCTGGGAGGTTCAGCCCTAAAGGACGAGCCAGAGGTCAGACCTCGCGGTGAGGACATGCCCAAACCACCAGTTATTCACAAGATGGTGCAATGCTGCTGTTTGTCTATAGGGCACCCTATCATTGCCGGTTGCGTTTAGCTCAGCTAGTCCTACAAGGCATGGTGCCTGGTCTAACAGTGACTTTCAGGTTGACCGGTTTAGGCCTCATGCACACGACCGTTGTTTTGGTCCGCATCCGAGCCGCAGTATTTGCGGCTTGGATGCGGACCCATTCACTTCAATGGGGCCACAAAAGATGCGGACAGCACTCCATGTGCCGTCCGCATCCGTTGCTCCGTTCCGTGGTCCGCAAAAAAAAATAACCTGTCCTATTCTTGTCCATTTTGCGGCTGGCTGTCCGGGCCGTAATGCAAATTATGGAACGCATACGGACCCCATCCGTGTTTTGCGGATCTGCAATTTGCGGACCTCAAAACACACAACGGTCGTGTGCATGAGGCCTAACTCTCAGGAAATTGTAATGTCTCATAGTTGGGGATCATTCAGTGTTTGGAATCCTCAGCTTGCAGAGTGGAGGTCAGGAAAACCTTGTTCTCCTGATGGATTTACCTCTAGGATCCTCTTCTATCCATGGAAATGCCATCATTTTGTAAGATGGGAATATCCCTTTAAAGGATTTTTTAAACAAGTTATTTTTGCTGTGTTTTAAAAAAAAAATATTGTAGAAAAAAAAAAAAGCTGTTACGGCAGTGGGTGTGGAACCACTGTGTCAACAAACTGGTTTGGCTTTGGGCTAATCCTCAGAGGATTATTCTGGCAGTACCTGGTTTTCATCCTTTAACCTCTATACAGGGATCTGGACTTCGCTGCAAAGAAACCACCAGGATGGTACTTCCTGGAGTAGTCTGTGTGATTGACAACTGATCCACAGGGATCAGAGACAGCGGTGTGGGGCACTGAAGGGTTAGGCAAGACCATAGTCAGGGCAGGCAGAGTATGAGTAGTACAATAATCTGGGGTCAGGGAGGACAGAGAAGCGTCAATACAGAAGTCAGGCACAGGTCAAGTAGTGGAGGGTCAGAATCCAGCAAACAGGCAAAAGTTGTTACACAGGCAGATAAACAAATCTAGCACACCTTTGCGGGACCTAGAAAGTTAGGATCCTATTGCTCAGGCACCATCCAATAGGAGAAGATGCCATAAGTACCCAAAGGTGGCCAGCCCCATAGCTGTCGGTGGATCCACCAGAGATATGTAGAGGCGCCAGCTTCCGAGCTGTCTTACATTTAGACCATTGTCTACTCCCATTGCCGGCCCATTTCCTACGCCATGGCCGCAATTTTAGACCCGGTGCAGATTGCATCGCAACTAACTGCTACGTTGGCATCTTCGCCTGAAATATGCCTAATATAGGCGGATTTCAGGATAATAAATGATCCCCTATGTCTTCAGAAATCACTGACCTTAAACAATGTCTGTGCTCCTGCCACTTTATTTCTTGGGTTACACTGGGACATATAGAAACGACAGCGACAGGCGTACAGATGGAAGTTCCCAGAGATTTGCCGGCTGTGCATAAGAACCAGTTTTACCAGTTCACTGGGAAATGTTCTTGCACTGGTTATCAGTGAACAGCCCTGATGACATCAGACTCGTGTTCCCACTTCCCTGTAGCTAATCTAATCTGCTACCAGTTACTGTGATGCAGTGAATGGAGACAAGCAGTCCACAATATTTCATATCTGGTACTGCTGAGGAGCGCTTTAAATCCTGTACATACATTTAGGATACTTCCGCATAGGACAGACTGCAGCGTTTAAGGAATTGCATTCCACACACTGAAAAAAAATCTGCCGCGTGAATTGACCTACAGTGTGAGTTTTTAATTTGCAGCAAGTCATTTTGTACTGTGGGTTTCCACTGGAGATTTCACACTCTGCAATTAAATTGAATGGGAGCTGAGCTGCAGTACCGAGCACGGCCACTATATTTTAAACGGTGCTGTGCTTCAGGCTTTGATAAAGAGCTTGTCCCACTTCAGCACATGGTATGTATTATGTAGAGAAAGCACTTACTAATGTTTTGTGATTGTCCATATTGTTTCCTTTGCTGACTTGATTCATTTTTCCATCACATTATACACTGCTTTTTTCTATGGTTATGAGCACCCTGCAATCAACCAGCGGTGGTTGTGCTTGCACAGTATAGGAAAGTGTCAGCGTCTTTGGTGGCCGGGACCATGGGAGCGAGCATAGGTACGCATGCGCAGCAGCTCCCATCTGACCACCTTGTATCTCCGCTGCAGTGGTGGCCATAACCCCTGGAAACGAGCAGTGTATAATGTGATGGAAAAATGACTCAGGCCAGCAAAGGAGGCAATATGGACAATCACAAAATACATTAGTAAGTGCCTTGCATTAATGATACTCATCATGTCATTTTTAGCACATATTGAATGCCATATCAAAACCTCAAAAACCATGGCGAAAGTGCATTTTTTACATTTCACCAAAAATCCCCCCCCCCCCCCGCCATTTTTCCATACAAAAATGTAGTGAACTAATAGTGTCATTAAAAAAAAAGACTTGTCCCACAAAAAAAAAAAAAACCCTCATAATGCTGTGTGAATGGATATGTAAGAAGGTTGTCTTGGAAGGCAGGGATGAAGAAATAATAATTGACCTTGTCCTTAAGGGGTTAAAAGTGCTAGTTACAGCGGCTGCAGGGAAAGCTTGGTGGGGTGCAGGTTGGCGGACCCCACTGATTGGATTTTTGACCTACCCTGAGGATAGGTCATAAACATTAGGAGCCTGGTGAACCCGTGTAATCCCTACATGACATCCACGTACATGTATGGTGAATGTTGTCATTTTAAAGATGGTGCCTGCTCCAGAGTGGAGAAGGAGCCATAGCCACTAGGTTTCTAGTATTTCACACAACAGCCACCCGAGGCTGCGATAATGCCAATCGCAGACATTTAACCCCCCAGATGCCGTGGTCAGTTGTGACCATGGCATCTAAAGGCACACTGGGAGATCAGGGAAGCCGTTCCTTCTCTGTAATAGCCTGGGTCTCTCTGAAGGAACCCAGGCTATTACAGCTGTAGTTCCTATGTAGGCTGCATAGGAACATAGTGAGTTTCCTATACACTGCAATAGTAATTCATTGCAGTGTAATGGAGAAGCGAACAGAAGAGCCCCTAAGTGGACTTAAGAGGTAATATATATAATAATTTTTTTCTTTAAAAAATAAAAAAAAATTCTAATCGTTTCCCTTTCCCCATGATAACAATAAACAGACCATAGGCATCACCATGTCCCAAAATGCCTGTATTATTAAAATGTATATGTATTTATCCCATAACGTGAACGTCATAACCAAAAATAAAATCAGTATTGCCTATTTACCATTTTTTCATCCTTTCACCTCTCATGTAAAATAGAATAAAAAGTTATTAAAAAGTCATTCATAGCCCAAAATTGTATCCCTGAAGACTACAGATTGTCCGACAAGAAAAACTATACAACTGTGGTATCGCTGCAATTGTACTGACCTGTAGAATGAGGGTATTAGGTCAGGGACACTGTGTAAAAACGAAACCTCAAGAACTATGATGGAATAACGTTTTTTTTTTTCCCATTTGGAATTTTCTTTGTCCCACTTCCGACTACATTGTGCGCAATATTAAATGGTACCATTAGAAAGTACAAATTGTTTGCGAAACAAAAAGCCCTCGTACGGCTATGTGAACAGAAAAATAAAAAAAAGTTTTGGCTCCGGGAAGGCAGAGAATGAAAAGCAAAACACGAAGATGGAAAAGCGTTTGATTGCTAACCCTTTCAGCCCCAATCTATAACTTTTTGTAATCCAATTTTTGAAACACTGTGTTTTCTGCAGGTCCGAAGGACTGGATAGAGAATATGTCAGCGCTCCAATTAGTTTACCAGTTAAACTGGATTTTATATTTTTTATTTTTTATTGGAATGAAAGCTTTATGAGATTATAGTCTGGTGTGTAACGTTCGTCATTCCTCGAAATAGCAGTAAAAATATGGCCACAACTGCCGAAAAGACAAGGAAAACACAGCCACGACGCCTCCTACGCTACTAAACAAAGCTCCGTCTCCCTGACAACTAATAATAGGTTTGCTTTGTTGTTCCAATGAAAAAACAGAAGTGTGCAGCGATTTCGGTGAACGCTGAACTTCAACATTTTCTAATTAAAGAGAACAGACGAGCGCAATTAGAGCAGAATTAACTTTCCCACCAGAATTACAGCTGCTAAAGTAACTTCCATTGTGATCTGGTTTGTTAAAAGGCTGAATATGTTCCGTTGTTTAATGTTCTTCGACTCTTAAAGGCGTATTCCAGCGCAATGCAAAAAGGGTGGTCGTGGTGAATTTTTACACATTCCCTTCAAGCCAGATATTTCAAAACGTGACGATATGAAAAGTGATACGACTTCAAAAATCTGTTCTGTGAAACCTGGCAGTTCCAGTTATCTCAGTGGGCTGTTGACAGCCGTGACCACATTCCTGTAACTTTGTGACAAACAGGAATTATTTTATAAAAATTTGTAAAAACATAAATTTGTACTTAAGGTTTTTTTCCAGGATTTTAATATTAATGATCTATCCCCAGGATAGGTCATCATCCATATCAAACCGGCACCCCTGCTAATCGGCTGTTTGAAGAGAAAGCCGCACTCCGTGCGAGCGCAGCCTTCCCTTCACTGTTTACCTGCTCGCCATCACCAGCGCAGCGGTGAGCAGGTGTAAGCACAAGGCGTCCCATTCATTTTAATGGTATAGCTCGTTCCTATTCAAGTGTATACTACAGAGCTCTTCTATAGAAGTGAATGGGACGGCTTCTTGTAATTACACCTGCTTACTGCTGTGATTTCAAACAGCTGATTGAATGGGGGTGCCGGGTGTCGACCCCGCCGATCTAATATTGATGACCTATCCTGAGGACAAGTCATCAATATTAAAATCCCGGAAAACCCTTTTAAAGCTTACGTACAAGCAGAGGTTTTCACTTAGGGTACTTTAACACTTGCGTTTTTCTTTTCCGGCATAGAGTTCCGTCCTAGGGGCTCTATACCGGAAAAGAACTGATCAGTTTTATCCCCATGCATTCTGAATAGAACGTAATCCGTTCAGGATGTCTTCAGTTCAGTCTTTTTGACTGATCAGGCAAAAGATAAAACCGCAGCATGCTACGGTTTTATCTCTGGCCCAAAAAACTGAAAACTTGCCTAAATGCTGGACCGGGCATTCAAAATACTGGAATGCCGGATCTGTCCTTCTGGTCTGCCCATGCGCGGACCGGTAAAAATGTGAAAAAAATCTAAACTGATCCGTTTGTCCGTATGACAAACAGACAGACGGATCCGTTCCTGCAATTTATTTTTAAGACTGATCAGGATCCAGGAACCATACTTCCAAAATCTACATTCCTTGGGATTGCACAGCATATTGTACATAAAAATCCAATTTAATCATTTGTACACACAGCCACCGTCATGCAACTTTGCATCAAACGGGGATGAAAAGCGAAAATTGCATAAAAATGTAACTTTGATTGAAATAGTTACTTAAAGAGGACCTTTCACTTGTATAAACTATTTGAACTGAGTATGCTGCCATATAGAGCGGCGCCCGGGGATTTCACTGCACTTACTATTATCCCCGGGCGCCGCTCCGTTCTCCCGTTATAGGCTCCGGTACCTTTGCTCCTTAAGTTATAGTAGGCGGGTCTTCCCTTGTCCTGTGGGCGTCTCCTTCTCCTAGGCTGCAGCGCTGGCCAATCGCAGCGCACAGCTCACAGCCTGGGAGAAAAAAAACTTTGTCTCCTCATTAACTCCGTTCCTTCAGAGATTCAGCTGAAGATCATATTAAACAGTATTCAGGACCATAACCCCCTGACAAGCAGAGCAGAGAGGAGGATGAGGCAGCTCTTTACCTCAGTGCGTGTGATTAGGTCAGCTTTTGTGTGTACTAATAAAACAGCGGCCATTTTATTTCTCCTAATGATTGCTCCTCGGAGAAAACGAGCCATTAAAACTAATGTAAGGTATTTGGGAATGTATTTATAATGAAGTAATATTTAAGTATTTTCATTTTCTTAATTCCTGGAGAACCCCTTTTAAGTATCGCATACCTGCCATTCATTTCCCCCTTGCCGAAAACATCTGCGAATTCCACCTATCCCATCACAGACTGCAGAACAGGTTAGGCTAATTTCACACTAGAGTTAAAACTTTTCGGCAGGCTGTTTTAGCAGAGGAACAGCCTGTGGGAGTTCATTGTATCTGGCATAGCCGTTTACTGCCTTTCCCCGCTGGAGCCCATTGACTATAACGGGGCCCGGTGAGGATCCAGACGTTTTTTGGCATGAGGGCCCATGATTCAGGTGGAAAAAAAAACTGGTGCAAGCACAAGTTTTTGTCCGGCTGAATCCTGGCATTCTTGCCCGCTGGGTCCCATAATCTGGGGGTGCTCCGTAATAATGTAATAATCATTACTCAATTCACCAATCCCCTGCTGCTGAGGTTCCAAAATGTAATGGGTCCCTGCTAGTCTCCACTTCTTGGTCCCGCCCTGACAAACAGGAAATGAGATGGGACACCGCTGCCAGTGGAAGCTGAGACAGGACCAGGAACTGAAGACCAGTTGGGACCTGGTAAGCATTGAAATGCGCCCCCATTCTGTCACTTTCCTACAAGGTTTTATCCCACTGGCCAGCCTCTTCATATGAAATAGTTTGACTGAGACGTGGAAATGATGTGAGCCCATTGGGAGCAGCTTGGATGTGACGACTATCTCTGTACAGCGCAGCAGAATACGTTGACGCTATATAAGCAACATCAAATAATTGCCAATTTTTCTCGTATCACCAATATGCAAATGTCACACCTGCTTTGTTTTTTTGTCCAATATTTTTGGCATTTGACTTCTGTTCTCCCAAGCCGATCAGAAAACAGCCATAAGGAGGAGTGAGACTGAGTAAGGGGCACGTGGTGCTGACATTACAGTAGGAGATATCAAGTTCTGCATTCCTGCATTTTTTCCATATATATATTTTTTTTTACTTTTCCAAACAAATCTCTTATGTTTCCTAGTAAATAATCTACTCCAGATGTAAGTACCTGCTCTTCAGAGTAGATGCAGCCATGAGGCCGGAGTATTATGGCGTGACACAGAGCCTTCGATCTGAGCAGAGCGTGCCTCATGCCCACAGAGAACCATAATCCTATAATTGCCGTTTTCATTAATCTACGGAATTTTCACTTTGGGTTGAAACATAGATTTATAAAGTTAAACCGAGAATTTATTTTGGTCTTTTTTGTTTCCATTACAAATCGAGGTGACGTATGCCTGTTCTGGCTTTTGTAAAGTCTCTGACTTTTTTTTCGCCACACAGGCTATCTTCTCCCTTTACCGCCTACAATTTACTTCAAGATCCAGTACTGTAGCAGCGCTGCATGTTTTGTGCATTAAAGGGGTTCTGCATCCAACGCCCAGGACCCCCACCGATCAGCTGTTTGAGAAGGCAGCGGCGCCGCGGCCTTCTCGCTGTTTACCGCAGGCCCAGTGACGTCACGACTAGTATCACTGGCCTGGGCGTGGCTAAGCTCCATTCAAGTGAAACCCTTTAATCATAAATGGAGCTTCATTCTTAGTACAATTATCTTCATTTTAAGTTTTATAAATGTACCTACCTTAAAGGGAATGTATCATTTATGTTTTTGACTGATTAAAACCAGATAGCGACACTTTCTTCTTTCTAATGTGGTTTTATTTTCAGATTTTTAGATTTCGTACTCTATTTTCTGTACATGAATATGTGGGCGGCCATCTTGCCTGAGCTTCAGTTAACAGATTTCAAAAAGATTCTACGGGAGGTTTTCTTAGATATGCTTTGTGACCTGTGCAGAGATCACTGTGCAGGGAGGAGGAGTAGATAAGTTGTGAACATCTACTGTGAATGGTGCATTATTTTGTATTCTGTCTGATGAAGGTGAGATGACAGCTGACAAGTGATCTTTACAGAACACGAAGATCAGTCTATCTTGAGGCTCGTTGGCCAGAGTAAAAACTGTAAGGTTTCTGGATTTTTTTTTTCTTTTATATATACACTGAACAAAAATATAAACGCAACACTTTCGGTTTTGCTCCCATTTTGCATGAGCGGAACTCAAAGATCTGAAACATTTTCTACATATACAAAAGACCCATTACTCTGAAATATTGTTCACAAATCTGTCTAAATCTGTGTCAGTGAGCACTTCTCCTTTGCCGAGATTAACCATCTCACCTCACAGGTGTGGCATATGAAGGTGCTGATTAGACAGCAAGTGTGCCTTAGACTTCCCACAATAAAAGGCCACTCTGAAATGTGCAGTTTGATCACACAGCACAATGCCACAGATGTCACAACGTTTGAGGGAGCATGCAATTGGCATGCTGACTGCAGGAATGTCTGCCAGAGCTGTTGCCCGTGCAATGAATGTTCATTTCTCTATCATAAGCAGTCTCCAAAGGCGTTTCAGAGAATTTTTGTTCAGTGTACATTGTGACATGAAAAATAAAACATTCTTAAAAAATATGTTTAATGTAAAGACGATTTAAATAATCTTTTTCTGATTACACTTTCCCCTTAGGCCTCCTGGACACAAACCTGTGTGCGCCCCGTGGTCGTGCTGCCCTTTAATGGGTCCGCGATCCGGCCGTTCCACAAAAAGATAGGACATGTTCTATCTTTTTGCGGAACGGAAGTACAGGACGAAACCCCACGGAAGCACTCCGTAGTGCTTCCGTATGGTTCCGTTCTGTGCTTCCGTCCCACACCATTCCGCATCTCCGGATTTGCGAACCCATTGAAGTGAATGGGTCCGCATCCGTGATGCGGAATGCCTACGGAACGGCACCCGTGTATTGCGGATCCGCAAATGCGGTCCGCAATACAGCAACAGGGCGCACGCGTTCGTGTGCAGGAGGCCCTAAGGTGTTGTTTGCCTTATTATTTAAATGTATTTGCTATGATTTTATGGGGAGCCATGCACTAGAAGATCCACTAAAACATAGTGAATTCAACCATGGGACCATGTAAGAAGTCCTTAAAGTGTAACTGTCATATTTTTTATCTGCTAGTTTATTAGAGCTAGGCATGTATACTTGAGTTAGTCTGTCAATAATTATCAAAAGATCTGTAATTAAATTATAACGGCTTTTATTAATGTCCTCTGTCCCTTAAAAGACCATTGCTAGGGCTTTTCTGTCTTCCCGTTAGCGTAAACAGAAGACAGAGGGGCGGTCCTTCACACTGTATGCTTGCATTAGGCTTCAGAGTGAGGAGGCGTGTCTCAGTAATCCAGTCTGATTGGCTGGCAGGGAACTGCTGGCTACAGCAAGTGTGTATGTGAAGTGAGGTAAGGCAGTTCTCAGAGAACTGGCAGAGGAGCCATCTTGAGAAGATTATTGTAGGGTTCAAAAAATCAAGGAAAACAGTGGTATGGGAAGAAACTAAAGACTGCTTCATGCATGATGCTGCAGCTGCAGTAACATTTGCTAAAATGAAAATGTTCCTGAAAACATGACACTTTAACTCACTGTTCATCCCACAGAGTAATTTACAATACAGGTTCCTGGGTGGATCATGGCAACCGCTGCAGGAAACCTGAATCAGCAGGCCGGAGCGGCCAGATAGAAGACATTCTTGGATCCTCTTGTTGTCAGGGACCATATAGGCGAAGCCCTTTTTCAGTCGGTGTTTGTTTCAGTTAATAAACACATTTTGGCTTCCCCCCCGATCCGGATGTGTGGGGCCAGTCGTCCCAGTGCACCCTGGCTGCCCCCGTCTCACCTATTTAATGCAGGTTTTGTTTTCATAAATAAACCAATTTCTTGATCATTTTTTATTCTTAGTCTTTTCTCTGACGCCCTTAATACGAGCCAGGCCATGAAAGACCTTTCTTGTCCTGTAGGAAGGCATTGCTGAAGCTGTATCAGCTGTTTCCAGTGAGGGGACCACCTGCCCTCGTGGACGGCCGCTTCCCTTTCTGGGGGGCACCTGGTGGTTGGTTGTTTTGGCAATTGTTGCGCAATAAATCTGAGCTCCCTTGTTGTGAGAGCGCTGGTTTCACGCGGCGAGCATGCTGGTGTTGCCATATGATCTGATGTGTTCTCAGTGTGAACTGCAGATGGATGACTTCATACATGCTGCTCTCACTCCTTGTAACACAAGACAGGGTTAACACCGCTCTGTGAACTGCGCATGTTCACCTTCCTACATCATTGTGCAGTGAACATCGACGTATAACCCTACAGAAGCAGTTTGGTCGCTTTACTAATATGTTGCATTGCTCCTGATCCTGATTTGTGGCATTTTTATATCGCCATTGTTGTCCAGTCCCTGAGTTTACTTCTCCTGTTATCCATTGCTTGTTCAGTGTCTGGACAGAACTTGATATCTTGAGATTTAGTTTCCAGAACTATCGTAGGCAAAGGGAACATGGAATTTTATAACTTGTAGTTTCAGCATAAAGTAGAAAATGATCTTATAATGTAGTGTGCGTTGTAGCACCACTTTCCTGAAGAGTCACAGTCTCTGATTTTCAAACCCTCCTTTCTATCTTTATTGACATCCCCCTGTCTCCTCCGAATCTCGGATGTGCCGTAGCCTTTAACTCCCTATGCATGTGCAGTGCAGCGAGATGTATTCCCTGGGCATGTGCAGTGTAGAAAGATGTACTCCCTGGGCACGTGCAGTGCAGCGAGGCGTACTCCCTGGGCACGTGCAGTGCAGCGAGGCGTACTCCCTGGGCACGTGCAGTGCAGCGAGGCGTACTCCCTGGGCATGTGCAGTGTAGAGAGATGTACTCCCTGGGCACGTGCAGTGCAGCGAGGCGTACTCCCTGGGCATGTGCAGTGTAGAGAGATGTACTCCCTGGGCACGTGCAGTGCAGCGAGGCGTACTCCCTGGGCACGTGCAGTGCAGCGAGGCGTACTCCCTGGGCACGTGCAGTGCAGCGAGGCGTACTCCCTGGGCACGTGCAGTGCAGCGAGGCGTACTCCCTGGGCACGTGCAGTGCAGCGAGGCGTACTCCCTGGGCACGTGCAGTGCAGCAAGGCGTACTCCCTGGGCACGTGCAGTGCAGCGAGGCGTACTCCCTGGTAGGGTTGGACGATATCAAAAATATTCAGACGATAACGATATTAAAAAAATGTATCGCGATAACGATATATATCGCGATAAATACCCGTTTAAAAGAAAAAAAAAACACAAGGAGACGTTATACTGTATGGGGGGGCCACAAGGAGACGTTGCACTGTATGGGGGGCCACAAGGAGACGTTGCACTGTATGGGGGGCCACAAGGAGACGTTGCACTGTATGGGGGGCCACAAGGAGACGTTGCACTGTATGGGGGGCCACAAGGAGACGTTGCACTGTATGGGGGGCAACAAGGAGACGTTGCACTGTATGGGGGGCAACAAGGAGACGTTGCACTGTATGGGGGGCAACAAGGAGACGTTGCACTGTATGGGTGGCAACAAGGAGACGTTGCACTGTATGGGGGCCACAAGGAGACGTTGCACTGTATGGGGGGCCACAAGGAGGCGTTGCACTGTATGGGGGGCCACAAGGCGGCGTTGCACTGTATGGGGGGCCACAAGGAGGCGTTGCACTGTATGGGGGGCCACAAGGAGGCGTTGCACTGTATGGGGGGCCACAAGGAGGCGTTGCACTGTATGGGGGGCCACAAGGAGGCGTTGCACTGTATGGGGGGCCACAAGGAGGCGTTGCACTGTATGGGGGGCCACAAGGAGGCGTTGCACTGTATGGGGGGGCCACAAGGAGCGTTATAATAAGGTCTTATGGGAGCGAGGAGGAGGGAGAGCCGGGGCGGCCGCTGCGGGCAGTAGTAAGTTTATAACTTTGTCATCAGACAGAACGCACTAGTGAGGCAGCCGCAGGAAAAGTCTCTCCAGAGACAGTACTCACACAGCGCCCGGCACTGGTGGGTGACGACGGTGATGATGTCAGATGGTTGGTGGAGACTTGACTAAGGGAGGTGGAGCAAGAAGGAGGCAGGCCAGGAGCGAGAGGAAGAGCAAGGTGCAGGGGCGGGCGGTAAGTGATCAGTTAGTTCCTGAAGGCGAGTTGTTAGAAGCGGGCGGACGCACGTTTAGAAGAGGTCAGCGCACAATGTGTGCTGACCTCTTTGATGACGTCACAAAATACCGCGGTATTTAGGAAACGGCGATATCGCCATATCGCCGTTTTTTTAATACCGCGGTATATCGTGATACCGGTATATCGCCCAACCATACTCCCTGGGCACATGCAGTGCAGCGAGGCCTACTCCCTGGGCACATGCAGTGCAGCGAGGCCTACTCCCTGGGCACGTGCAGTGCAGCGAGGCCTACTCCCTGGGCACGTGCAGTGCAGCGAGGCCTACTCCCTGGGCACGTGCAGTGCAGCGAGGCCTACTCCCTGGGCACGTGCAGTGCAGCGAGGCCTACTCCCTGGGCACGTGCAGTGTTCCTCTGCACTGTACAAAACTGCCTCCTCCCTTCCTGACACTGCTCTTAGCCTGCCCACATGATCATTGGTGGCAGTGGCGAAGGGAGGAGAGTGTTACAGACTGCACCTGTTTGCTGGCCGCATCACAATAGGAAGGGCAGGGCACTCTCCTTTCTTCTCCACTGCCTGAGATGTGCGACCACTAATCAGGACACGGTGTACTAAGTTCTCTCAGTTGGACCTGATACTAAGCTGCGCTATTGTGCAGCTTAGTATTGAACCGAAGAGGGCATCAGAGTTTGGAAATAGTATCGATATGCCACCCTAGTCTATTGTGACCTTTAAATCAAGATTTGATGTGAACCTACTATTTTCATCCAAAGCACAAAAATGACCATACAATATATTAAGTGGACTAGATCAAGGTTAATGGAGGCCCCTGGTCAAAAACATCGGAAGCAGCCTATTTTGGTGGAAGCTGTACACAGACACATTGAAATGAATGGGTCAGGATTCAGTGCGGGTGCTATGCGTTCACATCACGCATTGCACCCACGCGGAAAACTCGCTTATGTGAAAGGGGCCAAAGTGTTAGGTCTACCCGCGACCACCAAGAAACCAATATGTCTGCTCTTCCAGTTACAATGTTTCCAAAAATATGGCTACCTCAACAGAATTGGAAGATTCCGCCATCTCTAAGTAAAAAGTATAATGAAACAACTTTGGATAGAAAGCTAACTTTTAATTTTCTCCTAATAATCTTTAACAATGACGTTCTCTCCAGGTGAAAACTCTGCTATGAACCTCCACAACGATATCCCTCCGGCCAGGTCCTCAGCACGCGCATTCCCAGGGGCAGAAGAACGCATTTTTGCTTTCTTGCTGTGTTCTTTTTCAGGATATTCTTGCATTCTTTAGCCTTTTGTCGCCATGGAAACGCTCTGTGGTGGGGACGTTGTTTAAAGTCGTCCAGCTTCCTATATCTTTATTATTTTCTGTTGGCAGCTAAGTGTCTAGTCAGGCTAAGCTGTCCAACTGCATTAGATCATTTCCTTTGTTGCGAGAGCAGTTAATAGCTGAGTCGTTTTTTTCCCCCCCCCTTTCTCAGACAACATGTTTCAGAATAGCGCCAGGCGTTGTGCTGCATGGACGGAGTGTTTCTTGTATTCTGTCCCTTATTGCTCAAGCCCCTTCGCTGTAATATGCATTAGAAACACTTGTTTAGGGCTCATTCAGACGACCGTATATTTGTGTCTGCAATTTGGCGGAACAGATGTGGACCTATTCATTTCAATAGGGCCGCAAAAGATGCGGACAGCACACCGCGTGCTGTCCGCATCCGTACTTCCGTTCAGTGGGGTCGCTAAAAAGATAGGGCATGTCCTGTTCTTGTCCATCGTTGAATAGGCATTTCTATCATAGGGCTGGCCGTTTCGTTCCGCAAAATGCTAAATGCACACGGCTGGCAGTTTGCGGACTACAAAACGTATGCGGTCGTCTGAATTTGCCCTTAAAGGTATGTTAATGGGAAGACTTGTGGAACTGGAAGCTGCTGGTCCACCTTTTCTGACCTCCGATGATCAGTTGTAGCCATGTCTGTAGATCCACTAAAACTGGAGGCGCTCTTTGAGAGCTGCTCTCAGTTCTGGCTCATAGAGGGGGTAACTATTAGGGTATAAATAGGGCATATAATCAAAAGGACCCCGGTAGATGGGTTCAGTAACCTTATTATCAATTCACAGTTTGCTACCGAGCCCAAAAATACCCACTTACTGCACTTCTACTACCATTAATGTGCTCAAATGTAATAGTGATAATGCATGAAAAAAATTATAATAAATAAATATTTATTGTTAACCCTTTCATGACCGGGCCCAAAAAAGGCCTGAATGTCCAGGCAACTTTTTGTGATTTTATGCACATGGTGGTTTAGTGACCGTTACTTTTTTATTTGTTTGGCTACCAAAGTATATGTATTTTATTTTTATTTTTATTTTTTTTACTTGACACTTTTTTTTAGGTTTTAATTTGGAGGGAAACCGCTAATTAAATTTAAAAGTGTTTTTTTTTTATTATAGCTTTTTATTTCTTAAATATTAAAACTGATAGAAAAATGTATTATTGCAGTGGGTTCCCTATTTTGTGACTATCGTTTTCATATGTAATCTGCATAGGTTTGAGCGAATGGGGCAACTATGGTGACTGTTTCTGCGGTTACTGCATTTTAATAATTATCTATTTTTTTAAATTATATTTACATTTATTTTTGGCACATATGTCCCCCCAGAAGGTCATTAAAAGACCTCTGGAGGACACTGATTTTTTTTTTTTGTTTTACTGTAACTGGGGCATCCTCAGGAGCCCCAGTTACAGGGGAAAACAGTCCTCTGTGGGGGCATTACACACAGGCAGAGCTGATCAGGGTCTCCTTGGACCATGCAGCTCTGCTACTGCCCCTGCCCCAGACACCCCGGACGGTCACATGACCGCCGGGACTAACAGAGGAAGCGACTCTGCCGACCTGCTCCTACTAGATTTCAGGAGCAGGAGCTTTAGGCCTCTTGCAGATGAACAATACGGATTAGGTCCGGATGTGTTCAGGAAAACTTGCACCATTTTTCAAGCAAGTTCAGTCCGTTTTTTTTGCGATTGCGTTCAGTTGTTCAGTTTTCTATCATGCGGGTGAAATGTGCATTAATGCGTTTTTCACGCGCGTGATAGAAAACTGAATGTTTACAAACAACATCTCTTACATCAGTGACAAACGCATTATATCTGCACTTGCTTGCGGATGCGATGCGTTTTTCACGCAGCCCCATTCACTTCAATGGGGCCAGTGCTGCGTAAAAAAAGCTGAATATAGAATATGCCGCGATTTTCACGCAACGCACAAGTGATGCGTGAAAACCAACGCTCATGTACACAGACCTATTGAAATAAATGAGTCCGGATTCAGTGCGGGCGCAATGCGTTCGCATCATGCATTGCACCTGCACGGAAAACTCACTTGTCTGAAAGGGGCCTTAATTGCTGATCAGTTCTTCTGCAGTAGCTCTGGAACTTCATTCCTCCATCCATTGATTACTGCAGTGCTGCCCCCGTTCACTTCAATGCCGCAGTAACCAGCTCTGTCCACTACACAATGGGTGGCGCTGTGTAGTTCCTGAGCCAGAGTTACTCGGGTACAGCTGATCGTCAGGCATAAGGGGTGTCACACTCACACTGATCTGATATTGGTGGCCTGAAAGGAGTGCACAACCCCTTTAAGATGAATAATTTCACATTAAAAGCTTGACTGTTTAGCAGTCATATATTCTGTATACAGCTAGCTCTAAGGCAGTCTATTGATTTGAAGCGGGTGACGCAGGTCGCATCAGAACTGTAATCTATAATAAAAAACTCTTATCACTGATTACATTGCAAATTTAAAGGGGTTCTCGGGACTTTTAATATTGATGACCTATCCTCAGGATAAGTGATAAATATCAGATCGGCGGGGGTCTGACATCCGGCACCCCTGCTGATCAGCTTATGAGGAGACGGTGTGCACGTGCCGTCTCCCGTCTCTTCCTGCTCTGCTTTGCCATAGGCACAGCAGCAGCAGGAAGAGAAACTGGCATGTGCACACTGTGCGCGCCGTCTCCTCATACAGCTGATTGGACAGGTTTAGGACTTATCCCGAGGATAAGTCATCAATATTAAAGGGCATCTATCAGCAGATTTGTCCCTATGACACTGGCTGACCTGTTACATGTGCTCTTGGCAGCTGAAGGCATCTGTGTTGGTCCCATGTTTATATGTGTCCACATTGCTGAGACAAATGATGTTTTAATATATGCTCTAGGAGCAACGGGGGCGTTGCCATTACACCTAGAGGCTCTGCTCTCTGCAGCTGCCATGCCCCCTCCTCTTTGATTGACAGGGCCAGGCTTCATGATGTTTTCACTGCCTGGCCCTGTCAATCAAAGTGGAGAGGGTGCAGCAGTCGCAGACAGAGCAGAGCCTCTAGGAGTAAAGACAACGCCCCCTTTGCGCCTAGGGCACCTTAAATGAGCCGCCAACACTTACAATGGTCATCTGCAGTGACAGCGCTCAATAAAGGGGTATTCCAGCGTTATCAAAACACAGTTCCATGACCTCCAAATGGTTGAGTAAAATTAAATGTTTGCTCTCTCTGCAACTGCCCCATCCTCTGCACTTTGATTGACCGGGCCAGGCAGTGCAAACATCATCATGCCTGCCGGGCCTTGTCAAAGCGCACATGTAACAGGTCAGGCAGTGTCATAGGTAGAAATCTGCTGACAGATGCCCTTTAAAGGGGTTCTCTGGGCCTGTACCAAAAAAGCCTCTTTCAGCTAACCTGGGGAGGGAAGACATTTTGAGCAGTGCTTATTCTTCTGTCTTTCTGCCGATTCTGCAATCCTGGCCGGCATCACATGACCTCCACCCTGGCTGCAGGCTCCTCCTCTGACGTCTCGGCCGGATATGCTCCTATTTCTTCCTGTATTGCGACATTTACATCATGCAGCTGTGCAGGAAGAAAGAGGAGCGACATCAGATGAAGAGCAAACAGACGGCCCAGCCTGGGTCGCAGAATTGGAGGAGTGACGTATAGGTAAGTACTGCGTCTTCTCTCCTCAGATTAGCTGACAGAGGCGTTTTAGGTACAAGCCCGGAGAACCCCTTTAAGTGCAATCTGCTTTTATATTAAATGCTTTTCATGCGGTTAATTGAATGGCTTTTTTATTTTGCATTCGTATGTGCCTTTAAAATTACATGAGTTTTTTTTGCAGGCGCTGGAAATTTCCTTCTTTTAGCAAAGGTTGAATGCCCAGTTGTCCAAAAATCTATTTTCTTTTGAGATTCATCATCTTATGTTAGCTCAAACTTCAGTCATAACCACCGAAAAGAATGAGTCATTTTTCTTGCAGCGTTGAGGAATTATTTATTGCCTTCTGCTCACAGGCAGAATCATAAAGTCGGCTTTCCCTTTTATGTAGGCCTGTTACGTATCTTGCTTAATGCTTGTTTTATTTTACGGATTCCACAGACGCGGCCATTCAGAGATTTTATAGCGGTCAGATGACTTCTGACACCCAGATCTTCATCCTTTTTTAAGTATCAGAAATATATCTCATCATATACAAGAGAGTTTTTCATGTTACAGAGACGGTCAGATCTCCTGACATATCCGTTTTAGTGCATTTCCCATGAAATAGGAATTCTGGGGCATGTTTTGTTAGATCTTTGCTTTGTGCCATTCCTCTGTTATTCCTACTAGTAATTTATGCACTGGTGGCAGTGGCCACAGGGTCTCCTCCTCCTCAGTGGCAGTTCTGATCGGAGCCCCAGCAGTGTAATCCTGGGGCTCCGATCGGTTACCATGGCAGCCAGGATGCTACTGAAGCCCTGGCTGCCATGGTAAGCTCCCTGCTGCTGTGTGCACTATGCACAGAGCAGCAGCGACAGTGTGAGGTCCTAATAACCCTGATAGAGCTCTATCAGGCTGAATATGAAAAGGGTTCTAGTCCCTAAGGGGGCTAATAGTTAGTTAGTAAAAAATATTAATTATAAATGAAAAAGAAAGATTTACAAAAAAAATAACTACACGTTAACATTAAACATTCATTTTCAGCAGATTTTTTTCAAAAATGAAAATTCACAGAATATCGGTATAAATTTATCGTCTATCTGCCGGAAAGTTCACAGATTATTGGTATCGGCCCTAAAAAATCTATATCGGTCGATCCCTACAGCACACGTCCGTGAAACACTGGCGTGTGAATGAGGCATTATAAGAAAAGATTCTCCTGAACAGCTCTATAGGGAATACAACCAATTGCTAATACAGACATGTCAGGAATTCCGACAAGTCCCCTTTAAACCAGTGAATATTATTTTTTCACAGCTTGGGGAAAGTCTCCTATTTACCTGTTGCCCCTTTAAAAATCGTACTTATCGGGGTTCCTTCTTACAGAAATTTATGCTTCATATATTTGCCCTTCAAGGTTCTTTTTATGCAAAAAGTCTAATGCATGTAGTTGTATTATGGTTACAAATGCTGCAGTAGAGCACCCTTTGAGGTGTATGGTGCTGTACTGTACCGCCATTGATACAGAATTTATACAGAAGTAGACAAACTAACTGTAGCATGCTCCATTATATGGACAATTATTAAAAGAGTAATGAAACAAAAAATATTCTACAGTTTTCAAACCAGGACCTGGATCTAAATACTTTTGTAATTGCATGTAATAAAAAATGTAGGATAGCGCCTGAGTTATTCAATAAAATGTGTCTTTGTGGCGCCACCTAAAGGTTTGTTCTTATTTCTTTGTCCAGCTCACGGAGAAGGCCGCACATGCTCAGTTTAATCCTTCAACTGTCCCTGTGCTGTGATAGGTAGAGCTGAGACACGCCCCATTAGCTGCAGCAGATAAGACACTCCCCGTGAGCGATCAGCTGGATATAAATCTAGCAGAGCAATGAATGGGGAGATCTCTAGATCCATGTGAGGTACAGGGCTGGTTCTAGCTTTGTTAGAAAGAGATTGTCATGTACTATATGGTGTCTGGTTTTCATTTTTTACATTAGTCATGGGATATAACCCCTTTAAGGTATTCTGTACAAGCGTTGCTCCTTGGGTGAGATCTCAGACATAGGGCAAGACATGAAGTCTTTGCTGCCTTGTAGTATGGAGTGACATGGGACTTTGTGTGCTGCCATACAGCCTCCTGCACATGGATCTGCCATATGCTTGCGGCCCAAGGCAATTTTCTTTCCACTAAGGAACTGGGGAAATTAATCCAAAGGTGGAGCAAGGTTAGGGTGAGGAGGACTAAGAGAAGGCTATTTATGTTAAGCTGGAGAAACCAAGTATAAATAGAGGTGGAGCGGTGCAACGTTGATTGTCTGCCACTTACAGTGCTGTTCTAACACCTCTCCCAAAGCAGTTTAATCACAATCTCTTCAGTCATGCAAATCGCAGACAACCTCTTACCTCCGTGAGGTCCTTGACCTCATGTTGATTATGATAAATTCAAAATGCTAACTGAAGCATGAGTCACTAGTATTTAATGTTGGAGATTACTCATACAAGTCATGAGTAAAACAGTTGGATCATTAGTAAAATGTCAGAGAAAATACAAGAAGTCGAGTTGCTCTGACTTATTACTACTGATATACCCATTCACTTATGCAGTTTGGGAGGCAGCAAATCTTTATTAAAACAGTAGGTATTAAGGGAGAGAGCAGACAGTGGAGAGGCGATAGTACACCGCCTTCAGAGGCGATTGCGTTCCTTGAGGAGGACAGCTAATCATATTGCGAACGGATTTTGGCATTTCTTATTTCCAGTGCACATGATCTTGTCTTCCTGTGTATCAGCACTATATAAACCATTTTTAGTGTCTGTATTTTACGTGGAGGAGCGCCGCACTGATATCTCGCCATTGTATACACAGGTATTCTAACTACCCACATGCTGGCTATTAATTACTGCCCACATGAAGCTATCTTTAGCAGCGTGCTGTGTCTCTAGAAGCAGAAAATCACAGTGGTCAGAAGTGAAAAGATGTCCACGTGTTTTTCCGATTAAAGTGCATTTCCTTCCAACATTGAGAAAAAATGCCCAAAAAATGTAAGACCCCGAGTCGTCCTATGAAGTGTTTTAATGTTCCCCTCAGCTGCCACTGGTGGTAGCCATTACTGTTCTCATGGTGGTTTGCCACCCAGCTTTCTACAGACGGTGAGTGCTATATACCTCACATTTAGTACATTACATACCGCTCCCTTCCCCTCCGCTCTTAGAGGAATAAATTTAAAGGGACCTCCAAGGCACGTAGCTGTGGTTTACGTGATTAAAACGCTGATTTTCTTTTGTGGATCTGAGGCGCCGTTCTCGAGTTATGATACATTTTCTTAATATGCAAATTAGGCCTTTGGTGCAGTGAGGGTGTCACCGTTGCTCTTGTTGCACCCAAGCTCCACTCCTTTCTGTGGTTAGCTGCTTTAATTGACAGGGCCAGGCAATGTCAAAGAGGTGAGGGAGATACTGGCTTGATCATCAGGCAATCCAAATCTTTTGACAAAATAATCGTTTGCAGAAAATTATACAGCATGGGGGCGAGCGATGGCATAGCGATCGCCCCTCCCCATGATGCGGAGGAGATCTCTGCATGTAATAGCTCCGCTAGCGAGCAGACGATTGCTGGGAGGGAACGCTTCCTTCCCGACAAACGTCTGTGTGATCGGGGTGTGTAATACGGCCATTACAAGTTGATTGCTTCGACTTTTTTCTCTGTCCCTATTGAAAACACATACCTGCAAAAGTATTCACCCCCCTTGACTTTTTTTCGTATTTTGGTGCCTCACAACCTGGAATTAACATGGATTGTTTGAGGATTTGCATCATTTAATTTGCAGAACATGCCACAACTTTGAAGATATTTTTTTTATTGTGAAGCAAACAACAACTAGGACAAAATAACAGAAAAATTCAATGTGCAGAACTATTCACCCCCCTAAAGTCAATACTCTGTAGAGCCACCTTTTGCGGCAATCACAAACCAAGTTGCTTTGGATAAGTCTCTATGAGCAGTTGCCACATCTTAATGGGATCTTTGCCCATTCTTCCTTGCAGAACTGCTCCATATCCTTCAAGTTGGATGTTTGCGCTTGTGAACAGCAATCTTTAAGTCTGACCACAGATTTTCTGTTGGATTAAGATCTGGGCTGTGACTAGGCCATTCCAACACATTTACATGTTTCCCCTTAAACCACTCGTGTTGCTTTAGCAGTGTGTTTGGGGTCATTGTCCTGCTGGAAGGTGAACCTCCATCCTAGCCTCAGATCACACACAGAGTGGTACAGGTTTTGCTCAAAAATATCCCTGTATTTAGCACCATCCATCTTTCCCTCAACTCTGACCAGTTTCCCAGTCCCTGCTGCTGAAAAACATCCCCCCACAGTGCTCCAGACTAAAAAATATACCTAGTAGCCATTGGCTCCTGAACCTAAAAATTTAGGAGCCAAAATAAAATTTTTATCGCCAAATCGAAACCGAATCAAAATTTTGGTATCGTGACAACGCTACGACAATCAGATCGGCGTAGGGTTTTTTCGATACCCAAATTTTGATTCACTTTAGGGTACTTTCACACTTGCGTTGTTTGATTCCGGCAGGCAGTTCCGTTGCCTGAACTGACTGCCTGATCAGGCAAACTGTATGCAAACGGATGTCATTTTTTCTGACTGATCAGGCATTTTTCTGACTGATCAGGATCCTGATCAGTCATAAAAATGCCTGATCAGTCAGAAAAATGCATTGCAATACCGGATCCGTTTTTCCGGTGTCATCAGGCAAAACGGATCCGTTTTTTTTTTTTTTTTTCATTTTTAAAGGTCTGCGCATGCGCAGACCGGAAGGACGGATCCGGCATTCCGGTATTTTGAATGCCGGATCCGGCACTAATACATTCCTATGGAAAAAAATGCCGGATCCGGCATTCAGGCAAGTCTTCAGTTTTTTTCGCCGGAGATAAAACCGTAGCATGCTACGGTTTTCTCTTTTGCCTGATCAGTCAAAACGACTGAACTGAAGACATCCTGATGCAAACTGAACGGATTACTCTCCATTCAGAATGCATGGGGATATGCCTGATCAGTTATTTTCCGGTATAGAGCCCCTGTGACGGAACTCTATGCCGGAAAAGAAAAACGCAAGTGTGAAAGTACCCTTAGTCACCATAAAAAAGTAAAAAAAAAAAAATAAACACCAAAAAAAGCCGCGTGCATTTCGCATTTTATGAAACGTTCATCCCATAATAGAACAGTCCGATCCTATTTTTTGGGGTGACAAGGTGACTAATAAATGGCGAATCGCATGGTTTTTATTTATTTATTTATTTCTTTCTTTTACAGCGCTCACCGCATAGGAGATATTTTTTTATAATTTAATAGTTTGGCCTTTTCGGACGCAGCGCTATGTAATATGTTTATTTACTTATTGTTTATATATTTTATATGTAAAATTGGGAAAGGGGGGGACTTAAACTTAATATTTTAGGGTACTTTCACACTAGCGGTTTTCATTTCCGGCATAGAGTTCCGTCCTAGGGGCTCTATACCGGAAAAGAACTGATCAGGTATATCCCCATGCATTCTGAATGGAGAGAAATCCGTTCAGGATGCATCAGGATGTCTTCAGTTCAGTCATTTTGACTGATCAGGCAAAAGATAAAACTGTAGCATGCTACTGTTTTATCTCCGGCGAAAAAAACGAAAGACTTGCCTGAATGCCGGATCCGGCATTTTTCCCCATAGAAATGTATTAGTGCCAGATCCGTCATTCAAAATGCGCAGACCGGTAAAAAGATACAAGACTGATACGTTATAAGGGAAAATAATAGCATTCTTTAATACAGAATGCATAGTAGAAGGTCAATTGAGGGTTAAAAAAATGTAAAAAAAATTAACTCGCCTCCTCCAATTGCTCGCGTAGCTGCCGGTCTCCTGTTCTTTCTTCAGGACCTGTCAAAGGACCTGTGGTGACATCACTGTGCTCATCACATGGTACATGGACCATGTGATGAGCTCAGTG
Source organism: Bufo gargarizans (assembly GCF_014858855.1). NCBI lineage: Eukaryota > Metazoa > Chordata > Amphibia > Anura > Bufonidae > Bufo > Bufo gargarizans. The sequence goes on from NC_058082.1 coordinate 600,194,429, forward strand.
ATGTCACCACAGGTCCTGAAGAAAGAACAGAAGACCGGCAGCTACGGGTGATTATTATACTGGGGTGTTGGGGAGGGCGCACTGCGCCACCAATGTTTATTTTACTGGGGTGGGCGCACTGCGCCACCAATGTTTATTATACTGGGGTGTTGGGGGGGCTCACCGTCATAGAGGTCGGGTGCCGGCTATTTGATTCCGGCACCCGCCTCATGTATTTGTATTAACAGGTCAGTTATCTTCATTGGTGGTGCAGTGGCCACAGTCCCTCCCCTCCTCCTCCCGTCTCTCTTCCTATCGGCGGCGGCAGCAGCACAGGGGGCAGGGAGAGACTCCTTCTCCTCTGCGCTGCTGAGAAGAACATCGGCTGCGGGGCAGAGAACTATCATCTCCTGTGCCCCGCCGCTGTATTCAACTGCAGAGCTGCGGCAGCGAGTCTAGTCGCAAATAGCCACAAGACTAAAAAGTCTTGTCGCCATTTGTAAATTCTAAGTCGCATTGGCGACTATTTTGGTCGCCCTGCCCCACATAATGCTGCCGCCACCATCTTTCACTGTGGAGATGGTGTTCTTTGGGTGATGTGTTGGGCTTGCACCAGACATAGCGTTTTCTTTGATGGCCGAAAAGTTCTATTTTAGTCTCATCAGACCAGAGCACCTTCCTCCATACATTTTAGGAGTCTCCCACATGCCTCTTCGCAAACTCACAACGTGCCTTTTTGTTTTTAGCTGAAAGTAATGGCTTTCTTCTGGCCACTCTGCCATAAAGCCCAACTCTATGGAGCCTACGGCTTATTGTCGTCCTATGTACAGATACTTCAGTCTCTGCTGTGGAACTCTGCAGCTCCTCCAGGGTTTCCTTAGCAGAGCAAAGCAGGAGCGGACTGGGCCTAGACCCTACAGGGAAACTTGACACTCCCAGCGTTAATTAATAATAGGACCATCAGGTGCTTATATACCTGGCTGGGTACCATTGGTGTCCTCCTCAATTCAACTGTATCACCATTATTAGGACGGTGATACCCCTGGAACAGCCTGTGCATGGGGAAGTCGAGAGATGTTGGCTGTAAAAGCATTCGACAGATGGTGACGGTGAAAGGGCACAACTTCTACCCAATGCTTAGTTTTGAAGTTGCAGTCCTCTCCAATTATGCGAGCAGTCTTAAAAATGAGGCAAAATGCTTTGGCCAAATGTTTATGCTCCGTCTGACAAATACAAACTGAAGATGTTCCACCAATTAACGTGGATCAGACTTGGGTTTCTGTCACCAGATTTAACCCTATTAAGCTTGCTGACACCAGAGCACAGGGCTGGCAGACGGATGCGAGCGCTGGCTGGCCCTGTCAATCAGGACTTGGAGGGAGGTGACAAAGGTGGGAGAACGGAGCCTCTAGGAGCAGGAACAACGCCCCCCCCCCCTCTCCTAGAGGCTAATTAGCATATTATAAACGTTAGATTTCTGGCGTAACGGGGGCATAGATAACAGTAGGAATAGGCTCGTTAGGTTTAGCTGACATTAGCGCATCGATAATGTCAGCTAGCTTCATAGGGTTAAATCTGGTGACAGAATCTCTTTAAAGGGGTATTCCTGTCTCAGACATTAAGGGCATATCATTAGGATATGCCGCCATTGTCTGATAGGTGCCGGACCCGCGCCTATCGCGTAAACTGAGCCAGCAAAGTGAAGGCGGGCCCACTGTGCATGCACGGCCACCCTCCCAATGCTGGCTCAGCTATTTCCGTCGGCCCCATGGAAATGAATGTGAGCGATCCGCTCGGCTATTTTCAACGGCCCCATGGAAATGAATGGAGGGTGGCTGCGTGTGCGCGGTGCTTACGATATGCCCCCATTGTCTGAGATGGGAATACCCCTTTAAGGTTCAGCACAGTTTTCAGTTTGTATTGTGTAATTGTTTTGGCAGTAATAGACAATACAATTGTGTTACATGGTTTAGCTTCTGTTTAGCTTAGGAAGTCATGAAATTGGAATGCATGTTAGTTCCCTCTCTGACAGTTCTCCATGTTTAGCTTCGGGTTAATTGCAGCATTCAACAGAGAAGACGACCATGTGGAAGTAGCATTGTTGTGACAGTGCCTACAAGTTCCAGCATTTTTTTTCAATCTAGAGCAGCAGAGCCGTATTCATGTTTTAGCACTCGTTCTCTCAAGCGTTTTAACATTAGGATTTCGAGTGGCAGCAGTTGGAGCAAGTAGCAGGGTAGGTATTAAGTAGCATCAGCGGATCTTCCGTCTTCCAAGCAAAGTCTGACAACTACTGTGATTTAATCTCCCAGGAATTCCGCTGATGATCCCCTAGATGGTACCACAGTTTTCCCTTTTAATCTTTTAAGTCGTCCAGCTTTGACTTTGTATTGGTTTAGTTTATGTAACCATGGGCACTGTCCATAGTCTGATGTACCTTTTACATAGTTTTGGGGATTGTGATGGTTATTATGTAAATTTACACCAAACTTGCGTTCTCCCCCTTGTCCCCGAATGCAGTAATTGCTTAAACCGCTGCAGCTACGTTGAAAATTGATGATACCGCCGGAGTTTCCATTGGACAAAGTACATTGGTCGTATTTCATGTGAAAAACAAAAGCCTAATTTAAAAAACATAGGATGATTATTCAATGGCTTAATGCTGTGATGCACACGGACGGCTTGCCATCATTTCTGGAGCAACCCCAGGATCTGTATTTTTTGTGTTTACTGAGTCTGGAAACATAATTATCACTGCTTAAGTCCTTTCCTTCGGAGTGACTGAAAAAACGTAATTATCACCTCAATTTATGTAGAATTGCTGTAGAAATGGATATGGATGTTTAAGTCACTGTACTTCCACACAATTAAATAGAGAATGGTGCAAGCAGCACATTTCTAAATCACTTCATTTATAAAAATCTACCTGCATCTACCTGGAAAAAGCTGTAAAGGTATGGCCACTAGGGGTCTCACTTCCATCTATGTTGCAGGCACTTCCTGTTGTCAGGCAAGACCTGTCCCTGATAACAGAGACTCTGAAGACAGCTCACAGGAAGTGGGGGCCTGTCAGAGCTAGCTGAGATGATGAGCCTGATAAAACAACTGCTCCTAAACATCACAGGAGCGTCCTGCTTTTCTGTAAGTGTGTATTATCTCCCCTTATCAGCTTTTTGAGCTCCCGAAAAAGAAAACAAACATAGTGGGAAGTGAGGTCACTGCATACAGTACGGGCAGAAGGTAGACACTCACTGCTTGTGAGAGAAATGCATCTAGCTGCGCAGCTGAAACAGGGAATAATATAGCTGAAAGAGACTTTAAGGAAGCCCAAACATAACTGTTCCTTCACAGTTCTGATTGTACAAAGAAGCACAGCCATTATGCAAACTTTTGTTTTGAAAACTTCGTTACACTTAAAGGCCTTACTTTTCATTGGTAATCCTAAATGTTTTATCCTGTAGGCTACGTGTGCACAGGAATGAATTTGATGAAGATTTTCACAAGGATTTTGCGCTGTTTTCTGTGTGTGGTGTTTGTTGCGGATCTACTGCAGATTTCACCTTTTGCATTGGAAAAGATGAAATCCACAATGAAAATTTGCACAAACAGCCAGAGATTTCAATTTCTGCGCCTCAGATAAATGTATGCACTGTGTGGATGAGATTTTGAAAATCTCATCTATTTAGCAGATACTGTCTTACAGTAAGGACTCGCAGCAGACATTCTCCACAGCGTGGGGACAAGATTTGTGAAAATCTCGAGCACTTCGCAGCTACTGTAAATGCTGCTGATTTTCGCTGCAGAAAAGCTGCATTTACTAGTGGCCATACCCTTGGGGTACTAATGGCTAGTGTTTCCCAGAAAGGCTTTCTGAGGTTCATTTAACACATGCAACACATCTCTGAATCCAGCATAGCCAGATAGTGCCACGTACAGTGGCGGAAATAATTATTTGACCCCTCACTGATTTTGTAAGTTTGTCCAATGACAAAGAAATGAAAAGTCTCAGAACAGTATCATTTCAATGGTAGGTTTATTGTAACAGTGGCAGATAGCACATCAAAAGGAAAATCGAAAAAATAACTTTAAATAAAAGATAGCAACTGATTTGCATTTCATTGAGTGAAATAAGTATTTGAACCCTCTAACAAAAAAAGACTTAATACTTGGTGGAAAAACCCTTGTTTGCAAGCACAGAGGTCAAACGTTTCTTGTAATTGATGACCAAGTTTGCGCACATTTTAGGAGGAATGTTGGTCCACTCCTCTTTGCAGATCATCTCTAAATCCCTAAGGTTTCGAGGCTGTCTCTGTGCAACTCTGAGCTTGAGCTCCCTCCATAGGTTTTCGATTGGATTAAGGTCCGGAGACTGACTAGGCCACTCCATGACCTTAATGTGCTTCTTCTTGAGCCACTCCTTTGTTGCCTTTGCTGTATGTTTTGGGTCATTGTCGTGCTGGAACACCCATCCACGACCCATTTTCAGTTTCCTGGCAGAGGGAAGGAGGTTGTCGCTCAGGATTTCACGATACATGGCTCCGTCCATTTTCCCGTTTATGCGAATAAGTTGTCCTGTGCCCTTAGCAGAAAAACACCCCCAAAGCAAAATGTTTCCACCCCCCATGCTTGACGGTGGGGACGGTGTTTTGGGGGTCATAGGCAGCATTTTTCTTCCTCCAAACACAGCGAGTTGAGTTAATGCCAAAGAGCTCTATTTTGGTCTCATCAGACCACAGCACCTTCTCCCAGTCACTCTCTGAATCATTCAGGTGTTCATTGGCAAACTTCAGACGGGCCTGCACATGTGCCTTCCTGAGCAGGGGGACCTTGCGAGCCCTGCAGGATTTTAATCCATTGCGGTGTAATGTGTTTCCAATGGTTTTCTTGGTGACTGTGGTCCCTGCTAATTTGAGGTCATTAACTAACTCCTCCCGTGTAGTTCTAGGATGCTTTTTCACCTTTCTCAGAACCATTGACACCCCACGAGGTGAGATCTTGCGTGGAGCCCCAGAGCGAGGTCGATTGATGGTCATTTTGTGCTCCTTCCATTTTCGAACAATCGCACCAACAGTTGTCACCTTCTCTCCCAGCTTCTTGCTAATGGTTTTGTAGCCCATTCCAGCCTTGTGCAGGTCTACAATTTTGTCTCTGACATCCTTGGACAGCTCTTTGGTCTTTCCCATGTTGGAGAGTTTGGAGTCTGCTTGATTGATTGATTCTGTGGACAGGTGTCTTTTATACAGGTGACTAGTTAAGACAGGTGTCCTTAATGAGGGTGACTAATTGAGTAGAAGTGTCTAACCACTCTGTGGGAGCCAGAACTCTTAATGGTTGGTAGGGGTTCAAATACTTATTTCACTCAATGAAATGCAAATCAGTTGCTATCTTTTATTTAAAGTTATTTTTTCGATTTTCCTTTTGATGTGCTATCTGCCACTGTTACAATAAACCTACCATTGAAATGATACTGTTCTGAGACTTTTCATTTCTTTGTCATTGGACAAACTTACAAAATCAGTGAGGGGTCAAATAATTATTTCCGCCACTGTAACTGCTGGACCCTATTGACCATAATGGGAACCAGCGGAGATCTGGAGAGTGTCCGGATCCCCACTGGTTCCCATTATAGTCAATGGGGTCAGGCTGGCAAGAAAATGGTCTGCTTTTTCCCCAGAAAGAGCTCCACCCGAGTGCTTGGGCTGCATCTGGTACTGCAGCTCAGAACCTTTCATTTCCCTGAGGATGAGCTGTAGCACCAGGTACAGCCCATTGAAAAGAGCGCAGCGTGTCTGAACAAAATACACTGTCACGCTTACTTATTCAGCAGTGCTCCTAAATGTACATTTTAAACGTACAGGCAAATATTATTTTTTTGCTGGAAGAAAGTGGAAAGAAGTGGCTGGAAAAAATGCATAAAAGGGACATGTCTCCTACAAATTGTATGTGCGAAGCCACTTAAAATTTTTTTTTTTTTTAGATGAAAAAATTGGCAGTGGGGTGGCTGGGATGCTATAAAATAGTAAGACTCCCCTCATGCTCCAGTGCCACTTAACTCCCCCTGGTGTTCATTTACAGTACTACATGAATGAGGTGCCCGTCTGCACACATGACCGCTGCAGCCAGTCACTGGTCTCGCTGATTCTGCCAGTCAGAAAGCACAAAGGATGGTACAGGTTAAGTCCACTGCTAAGTAGTATATCAGGATATGGTAAGGTCATAGTCCAAGGTTACCAAAGATAATTTCCATTGATGATATTTCCAGTAACATATTTTTAGAAATATGCTGTCTGCAAGACGTCAGTTAAGACCAATCCGCTGTAGCGTGGAGAGCATCAGAATAGCTTAAGGCAATACCAGCCATCATCATGAAGAGCTATTTGGGGGCATTGTTCTACCTCACCCAGCGTCTTATAAGCAAGCTTGGCATAGACAATCTGCAGAATCTAATTGTAAAGCCCTGTCAGCCTTGTGCAGATAAATGCCTCTTGTATGCCGTTTTATCTTCTATTTTCTAGCCCTATGTTCAGTCTGACTCTGCCAGAGTAGGGTCACAAATCCAGTTGACAAGGCTAATGGTAATACCAATTGTGTGTCTCCTAGTTTGGAGCCACAAAACCAACAATTTTTATGCCGTCGGGGTTTAGGGTCTCAAACTTGCCCATCGCAAACTCATTCATCTCCACGGGAAATAAGTGAAGTTCAGAATTACCAAGAGAAGAGTCCAGGACTCTTCTCTAGAGGTATCGAGTGAGGCCGAGGATGTTACACCTTGCTTCCGTACACCTGTGCTGCAGTTTGATCACACCCATAGTGAAGCGAGGTATACCACCCTCTGCGTTATCAGAGCACCGCAGTGGCACTGGAGAAGAGTCCTGGACTCTTAGTTTGAATTTCATTTACTTTCTTTGCCGGGAAATGGTGAGTTTGTAGGACCCTTACTTCCATCTGCCTAACGGCATGCTGGTGTTTGAGTTGCCCCAAACCGTTTACCTGTAATTAGCGCATGTGATTTTTTTCGATAGGGCTATTGGGTTTCCTGCAGAGAAGTTTAGGAGGACTGCTTTAAATTTAGATTTTGCACAGTATAGTTAAAAAATAAAAATAAAAATCTGCCTATAAAGTTCCCTTCCCAACTAAAGAACAGGGCCGTCCTCTTGTTTGTATTGCCCGGTATGAGTTTGGCACACCCTGTGTGATCTACATGGAGAAATGACATGATGGAAAAGTCCGCTCATGTAGGAAAGTGATGTCACCGCTCGTTTCCTACTTGATTTCAGCTGCAGGTGAGACCCCTGATGTGTTATCTGACCACAGCATTTGGGAAAATCTTCTTCTTATCTTGCCCTTCTGTCTCCCCCAAAGGAACACTGTATTAAATTCTAGAGAAACTGGTGACATATTGTAGATCACATGTACATCATGTACAGTAGTCTGCAAAGATCATGGCTGCGGTCTTAATTTGGCTTCCTTGTTACCATAAGTCTGTCACCCACTCCCACCCCCCTACACTTTCCATTCACCCTCTCCAACATGTGTAGCCACTTATATGCCAGGAAAGGAATCTCTGCTCTGCCCTCCTTCTGCATGATGCAATGGCAGACTGTTTGGAGCCATGGAGAACACCATTAGAATATATTCACATTTCTGTTTTCTCTTAAATCTATCGCTGCCCTTTTATTCCTTATGTACAGAAGAGTGCAACCGGAACAAGATCCAGTCCTTATAAACGCAAAGGCTCTAGGGGAATTCATGGAGGTAAATGGTGTCGTTCCAGAAAGTACTTTTTTTTCCCCCATTTAATGTTAAGAGTTTTGTGAAACTCGTTGGTAGGATGTTGCTTTACAGGGCACTTCCTATGAGGCGTAGTATCTTAGTATTTTACCCACTCGTAGCATGAATTATTGCTTTGTATTGATGTTACCAAATGTACGACATCAGCTTGTTCATGCCGAACCCTTACAGCTGTCCAAAACACAACCCCCCCCCCCCCCCCCCAAAAAAAAATTAAAATTTTTTTATTACATTACATGAGATTTTAGTGGGTAAAAATGCACAAAACGTACATATTTAGAAAACTGCTAATTTGGAGAAATCCCTAACGAGGTTATCTCATAAAGACAATTCATACACTGTTAATACGGTTGAAAAAAGACCTAAGTCCATCAAGTTCAACCAATGGATGGGTGGGGATGTGAATTTTAGAAAAGAGGATTGAGACCTCGATTTCTACACTTTCATAAGCATTATAGTGGTCCTGAGTGTCCTCAGGATAGGTTATAAGTATCTTTTCGGTGGGTGTGACGTCCGGAACCCCCGCTGATCAGCTGTTTTGAGAAGGCATCGACAATCCTGTGAGCGCCGCAGACTTCTCGCAGCTTTCCCTAGGCCTAGTGACGTCACGTTCATCTGTCCCATGGCCAAAGGCACAGCTCAGTCCCATCCAAGTGAATGGGGCTGAGCTGGGACACCAAGCACAGCTGTTATACAATGTATGGCACTGTGGTTGAAAAGCTCCGCGAAGGCCGTAAGGCTCACAGGAGTGGCACTGACTTCTCAAATAACTGATTGGGGGAGTCCCAGGTGTCATACCCTCCTGAGGATAGGTCATCAGTATCAAAATTGAGGAAAACTCTGTCCTTTTTTAAAACTGTCCACTGTTCCTGCTGTGACCACGTCTCAAAATAGACTATTCTCCAGACTCGCAGTTCTTACAGTAAAGAAGCCTTGACGCCTCTAGGGACTAAACTTTTTCTTCTCCAGTCGGAGGCAGTGCCCCTTGTCTTTTGAGGGAATTTTACATGAAACAGTTTTTCACCATATTTTTTGTATGACCCATTTACTTATTTGTATAGATTAATCATGTCCCCCCTTAGATGTCTCTTCTCAACTAAATAAATATCATTTTTTTAATCTTTTCTTATAACAAAGACCATCCCTGCCCCTTATTAGTTTAGTTGCTCTTCTTTGTACCTTTTCTAACTCCAGGGCATCCTTTCTGTCCTTAGGGCATATGTACATCACACAGGTTTCCCTTACCCCCGGACCTCCTCTATGAGCCAGAATGAAAAGACACTCTGTAAGAGAGGCTTTCGTTATGGTGGTGTGTAGCCAACCTTATTTTAAAAGGACCACTATTCATAGAAAATAACGGTGGCTTCTCCAAAAAATTAGCTGCTTGCTGGGAGCAGGATCCAGGACAATTGCCCTGCATATGCTTTAAAGTTTTTTTATTTTTTTTATTTGGACTCTCCTGCCTCGTTTTCAACAGGTATACAAATCACAGTAAATAAGAAAGAGCTTCATGGACATGGTCATGTGCCTACAGCCTAGAGCGGAAGATAAGGGCAATAATAGTAAAAGAAATACATTACAAAATTACTGCTACCTTCATCAATGATTGATGCAAACCGGACTTATAGTCTGGCCGAAAGCTGGCATATATTCCGGAAAGCGTCCGTATCCCCATAGTACCCATTATCCGGCTTTAATGATGTTAACGTAGCCTAATAGACATAGCCGATATACAAGAGCGACACTTTTTTTTCTAAATGCACATAACCCATTTATGCTCAATTTAACTTTTTGTTGCAGATCAATCAAAAATTTGTCCGGGAAGCAGAGATGGGGGATGCCCATAGGACTGCTGAATCTCTGTCTTGGACAGGACTAACAGTTCAATACTAAAAAATGTTTTACAGCCCTGTCCTTTCTTTCCTTAATATTTACCAGAGAAAGGGGTAACATCCAGTCGTCCCTTCATGCATGCATTTCTAAAAGGAATAACAAAGCGTATTTCTAAAAAAAAAAAAAAAAAATGCACCAGTTATTTATTGGGATATTTACCAAAATGGACATGTCACAAACCTGTCCTGTTTTAAATGGGTTGCCTCCCGAAAAATATTCTACAGTTTTCAAACCAGTACCTGGATCTTAATACTTCTGTAATTGCTTGTAGTTAAGAATGTATTATAGCTACTGTGTTACTCACGATCTGTCTAGCGCAACCTGCTGTTTGCCCTTTTTCTTTTCTAAATTCTCTGTCCAGCTCCCTGAGGTTGACATACATGCTCTGTCAGTCGTCAACTGCAACCAGCTGCATCAGAAAGGACATGCTCCTAAGAAAGTGCCCCCCCTCCCCGTCACTGCCGACCCTGTGAGAGATCCGGAGATCAGATAGACTTGCTGCACGTGAGTCTATCTGACAGGTTCTAATTGTTTTTTTATATTTTCAGTTTGTTGTTGTGGGCGGGATCCCACCTCTCCACAGGTTAGGACAAGGGTTCTAGTCCCTAAGGGGGCTAAAAGTTAGTAAAAAAAAAAAAAAAAGTTTAAAAAACCCACCAAAATATTAAGTAGGAATGAAAAAGAAAGATTTACAAAAAAAAATAAAAATACACGTTAACAATAAACATATTCATTTTCTGCAGATTTGTGTTGGATTTTTTTGTTTCCCAAAATGAAAATTCCCAGAATATCGGTATAAATTATCGGCCTGAAAGTTCACAAATTATCGGTATCGGCCCTAAAAAATCTATATCGGTCGATCCCTAGTTGCTTTAAATGATCTCTCACAAATTGCTTGTGACCATATGATATGTGATCGTTTTTATGGATTTTGTAGTTTACCTGATGCTTTATATATGCTTATTTAAGAAACCCAAACCTTTCCAGAATCCTAACTCTGTGACGACATTATGTGTACCTTTATAAAACTAGGAAACAGAAGGAATTATTTTTGTTTACAGCTATATTTCCTCATTAATGGACTTTTATTTCCGGACTTGTTCATCTGGCATCCCAAAAGATTGCTCCAAGTCTACTCATTCACTTTAAGTTTCTGGCTTGTTACGTTTCCGCATAGTGTTGTGTCCGCATACAGATGTGCGAGTCCATTCTCAAAAATACATTGTTCCTTTGTTTATTTCAAAGTAATAATTGTTTATGAGGAGGAAATGTTTTAGTCTTACGTGTGCAAATCTCAGGGAGCGCCTTTCATCACATCCTGGAATATGTATATAATGGATTATGACGTGAAGACCTGGGAGTCTCCATGTTGGGCTGCACTGTGTATGGTCTGATCCTGTGTGTTGTCCCATCGGAGTGCTCCTCTAAAGATGAGGTGATCGGGCTACAAACACGTTCGTATTCTGTAACCGTGAATACAAATATAGTATACACATTACGGGGCTGTATACAAAAAACAATGAGGTTGTTATGATTGGGCTAGTTTGTTAGTTTTTTATTCAGATTTTTATGTCTTGGAGCATTAAAAATCTGTTGCTAAATTATATGAAAAGGTAGCGCTAATAAATTCGAACGTAATAGTTTATTATACAATTCTAAAAATAAGGACTTCGCCTTCATGGGAAATGAAGACCATATGTCTCATTAATGGGACTGTTTGGTTTCATTAACACGTTTGAATACCCATTAAGGGCATCGGTTAGTGGGGAATCCGTAAGTGGAGGCTTCCATGGTCGAAAAATGCATCCCTTTCTCCAGAGCTTGATTTTAATGGGCACCATGTCATTCTTCCTTTGCCCTGTGGTGGCGCTGCAGTGGAACTGAACACTTACTGCCAGGCTCCCATGTGCGTTCCAGCTGATTGCTGGGGGTTCAAACATCTTTAGCAACTTTAGTTGAGCCTGTTTCCGTTAGAGCCTTCTAACAAAATGGGATTATTAAAAGCATACAAATAAACGGTTGTCCTAACCCCAATTGAGAATTCAATAATCCAGATTGGAAAGTCATATTCTAAAACCAGTGCCAGCCGTCCTGTGGACTGGAAGTGTAATGCCTTGTCCGTCATTTGTTAGCCTATTGACTGCTAAGGTGTATGTGACGGAGAACAGGGCGTCGTACTTCCGGTCCACAGAGGACTGAAAGCAGTGACAACATAAGTGCTAACAATGCTGAGCTGCTCGGAAGAGGTTAGTGGCTTTCTTTTTAAAGGGAATGTGTAATCTGAAAATTACCTATTGTTTAAATGATGTTTTTATGTTAAACACATATTTAAATAATTTTTGGTGATGTCATTTTTTATTTTCCATGTGAATATCTAAACAAAAAACTTAAAATCCTGCAATTTTCTGACCGTCCACTAGAGGTAATAATAGGCGAAACTTGGTCTGTACAGTTCACTTTACTGCAGTTATCTCCTCATCATTACAGGCAGGTTTAGAATGACAGCACCTCTGTGTACAGATAAGACCGGATCCTCCATTCACAATAGGTGAATGTAAGAGTTTATCTCTTCTTCCCTTGTTCAATGACCTCTGCACTGGACACAGAGCCTAGAAAACTCTCCCATAGAAGTCAGTGAGGTCCCCTCCTGTCCGTTCGGTCTATGGACCATGGGCCTGCCATAAAGCAATTTTCTTAATGCTTTTCTAAATGCTCTTCCAAACAGCTCAGGCAAGAGGCCCCTCCCCCCCCCCCCCCCCCCCCCCTACCATAATCCTGTTCAAGAAATAGAATATAGCAATTTGTAATCAGAAAATAAAATCAGATTCGAAAGAAAAGGATATGTGTCGCTATCTGGTTTTAACTGGCAGAAAAAAAGTTTGGTGACACATATCCCAGCCATTATTTAATTTTGAGTTCAGGGTCAGACACTCCCTTTAAGAAATATGAACTGCATTTACAATATCACTTTCCAATGTGGATCATGTTGGAAAATGGGCAGTGAAACAGATATATGTGTGCAAGATTATTTGCTCTACCCTTCCAACCACTTGATCTGGTCAGACTACCACTGAAATGCTGCATTAGATGTCCAGGTCTTTGAGTTCTGGTTTTCCTGGAATAACGTTAAAGGCCTTTAAGGTTCCATTGCTGGATCAGAAAATCCTGAATTGTGATAAAGTGATTTACAGTCCAGGTAAATATTGGGCACCGCGCCTCTGTAACGGACGCATTCAACAAGACTTCAACAGATGTTTTTTTGTTTCTTTCCAACCCACGGTGCAAGGACAGACCTGGCTAATTCATTTCATCATCCTCCTAAAAGCATTGGAAAGGCCATTAATAAAGTAGTAGCGCCAGTTGCTTGTGACAGCCCGTCTGTGGAGTTTGGAGAAGTCTTCTTGTGTAAGTGAAGTCAGACATGACAAGAGTGATCCCTGTGGAAGGCTGGGAAGGACATGGCAAGGCATGGGTTCTGCTAAAAAGTAGCTGAAGTGTTTTGCTTGTGACACAATAAAGATATATTATCCGTTAAACTTCAGGCTGTAGAAGCATAAATTACATGACTAAGATGGTGGAAATGAGCCGTCAAAGGTTTCCTATAAGATAGGAAAGCCAAGTCTCCTTGTTTGCTAGTTTGGGAAATTTAGGAACCTAGTTTTAATGCCGCTACATTGAATATAACATGATTGTTATTTTTTAATCTCAAGATACAGTGGGGCAAAAAAGTATTTAGTCAGCCACCAATTGTGCAAGTTCTCCCACTTAAAAAGATGAGAGGCCTCTAATTTTCATCATAGGTATACCTCAACTATGAGAGACATTATGAGAAAAAAAAATCCTGAAAATCATTGTCAGATTTTTTAAAGAATTTATTTGCAAATTATGGTGGAAAATAAGTATTTGGTCAATAACAAAAGTTCATCTCAATACTTATATACCGTTTGTTGGCAATAACAGAGGTCAAAACTTTTCTGTAAGTCTTCAAGGTTTTCACACACTGTTGCTGGTATTTTGGCCCATTCCTCCATGCAGATCTCCTCTAGAGCAGTGATGTTTTGGGGCTGTCGCTGGGCAACACGGACTTTCAACTCCTTCCAAAGGTTTTCTATGGGGTTGAGATCTGGAGAATGGCTAGGCCACTCCAGGACCTTTAAATGCTTCTTATGAAGCCACTACTTCGTTGCCCGGGCGGTGTGTTTGGGATCATTGTCATGCTGAAAGACCCAGCCACGTTTCATCTTCAATGCCCTTGCTGATGGAAGGAGGTTTTTACTCAAAATCTCACGATACATGGCCCCATTCATTCTTTCCTTTACACGGATCAGTCGTCCTGGTCCCTTTGCAGAAAAACAGTCCCAAAGCATGATGTTTCCACCCCTATGCTTCACAGTAGGTATGGTGTTCTTTGGATGCAACTCTGCATTCTTTCTCCTCCAAACACGACGACTTGAGTTTTTACCAATTCTACTTTGGTTTTTATCTGACCATATGACATTCTCCCAATCCTCTTCTGGATCATCCAAATGCTCTCTAGCAAACTTCAGACGGGCCCAGACATGTACTGGCTTAAGCAGGGGGACACGTCTGGCACTGCAGGATTTGAGTCCCTGGCAGCGTAGTGTGTTACTGATGGTAGCCTTTGTTACTTTGGTCCCAGCTCTCTGCAGGTCATTCACTAGGTCCCCCCGTGTGGTTCTGGGATTTTTGCTCACAGTTCTAGTGATCATTTTTACCCCACCGGGTGAGATCTTGCGTGGAGCCCCAGATCGAGGGAGATTATCAGTGGTCTTGTATCTCTTCCATTTTCTACTAATTGCTCCCACAGTTGATTTCTTCACACCAAGCTGCTTGCCTATTGCAGATTCAGTCTTCCCAGCCTGGTGCAGAACTACAATTTTTGTTCCTGGTTTCCTTCGACAGCTCCTTGGTCTTGGCCATTGTGGAGTTTGGAGTGTGACTGTTTGAACTTGTTATCAGTATAAAAGACACCTGTCCACAACCTCAAAGAGGTGCCATTAATACAGGTAACGAGTGGAAGACAGAGGAGCCTCTTAAAGAAAACTTTACAGGTCTGTGAGAGCCAGAAATCTTGCTTGTTTGTAGGTGACTAAATACTTATTTTACCGAGGAATTTACTAATTAATTCATTAGAAATCCTACAATGTGATTTCCTGTATTATTTGCCCCCATTCTGTCTCTCATAGTTGAAGTGCACCTATGATGAAAATTACAGGCCTCTCTCATCTTTTTAAGTGGGAGAACTTGCACAATTGGTGGCTGACTAAATACTTTTTTACCCCACTGTAAAAACTTTATGAAATAAACTTTCCACCAGACATCTCCTTTAATCAAGGAATGACCAGTGCCTAGGAGGCCATCCACATAAGATAATAGTCAACCAAACACCATAATTTGTGTTGGATCTGTTAATGTGTGTGGTAGGCTCTTGACTCTCCCTTGATGGCAGATGTTTGGCGAAGGACAGGTTGGACATGTTGGATCTTGACATGCTTCCTTCTTTGTTCCTGTGGGAAATAAAATTCTGGCTGAAGTATCCATCACATTTCTTATAATTGTATAATACTTTTTATTGCATTCACTCCATGCTATGGTAAACCCATGACGGCTAGCGCTCTCCTAGTTCAGAGATGTCAAACTCATGGCCCTCCGGCTGTTGCAAAACTTCAACTCCCAGCATACCCAGAGAGCTGTAGGCAGGGGCGGATTGTGAACTTAAAGTGACCCTGAAAAATAAAATAAAAGTGGCCCTATTTTGTAGGCAAGTCCAAATTAGGCCATCATGATTCTGCAAAAACACTTCCGTTACAATATTACAACCGCATGGATCCGTCATGAACGGATCTGGTTGTATTATGTCTTTTACCGCCAGGACGGATCCGTCATAAACACCATTGAAAGTCAATGGGAGACGGATCAGTTTTTTCTATTGTCTGAGAAAACTGATTCATCCCCATTGACTTACATTGTGTGTCAGGACGGATCCGTCTTGGTCCGCACCACATCGCAGACAGAAAAACTCTGCTTGCAGCGTTTTTCTGTCCGCGATGGGGATGCCACCAAATGGAACGGAATGCATTTTGGTGCATTCCGTTTCATTCAGTTCAGTTTTGTCCCCATTGACAATGAATGGGGACAAAACTGAAGCGTTTTATTCCACTTTTGAGAGCCTATGACGGATCTCAATAGCGGAATTAAAAAAACGTAGATGTGAAAGTAGCCTTGAAGGCGAGGTAACAAGTAGGCAGGGTCAACATTACCATAGTGCAAAATACCATCCTAGCAGAACCAAATAACAGTGTAGCACAATATACTGCCCCAAAAGCTGGCCCTCTGTGGTGACCATCAATAGCTACAATCTTCTGTCCTTCTTCTCCAGTTGTCTATGGAGCAGGGGGCTTAGGAGGTGAGGTGCAGGCTACAGCAGTTGAGTTTATGAGGGTATGTGCGTTCGCTGGCTGTGTACGTGAGTGCCTGATTCTTATAGCGTCAATTACTGTTGAGAGCTCATTATGTACCGTAACCCTTCAGCGGCAGAGAGAAGGACTTGGGTGGCCCCTTGGGGCATTGGCCTACTAGGAAATTTCCCTGTAGGGTCTATGGCCAATGTACCCCTCGCTGTAGGCTGTCGGGCATGATAAAAGTTGTAGGTTTTGCAACAGCTGGAGGGCCACGGGTTTGACATCCTTGTCCTAGTTAGTTTCTATGAAGGCTTGTGCTTATTCCCACAGATCCCATATCAAAGATGGATTTACAAGGCCTCCACTGGATCTGTTTAGAAAGAGTCATAGAAACTTTTTTAGAAAATGTTTATAGTTTAGTGTCTTAAAGATTAATGCCAAATCCTCAAAAAATTTGCGACGAGAAATGACTCATTCCGTCTCATGTCACAACAATGTGGTTTTGAAATTTTCTTTTCCCTCGAGAAGCTATTAAAAACTAAACCTAGTGCTGGAGAGTGAAACTGATCAAGTGTTTTAAATTATGTTCTCAAGTTGGGCTATTTGCCAGTTCCTCATTGGAAATGCTCTCCAGCAATATAAAACCTATCATTTACACTGACAATGCTAATGCACAGTTTACATTTCAAGCGCCCCAACATTAGCTATACAACCAAACACAATCCTGACTCTTTGCAAACTGTTTGTGTAACTGGAAACCGCCAAATGTATTTTTAGGCGGAATGTATATACTGATGAGATATGCTTCACTGGCACTGATGATGTATGTCTATGTAGATCAACACTGGCTGCGCGTGTGTTCGTCAGTCCCACAATGCAGTAATATTAGCAAATGGTTTATTTGGCAATTTAGAGTCAGCAGAGGTTATTGGTTGGGTTGTGTCATTGTAGTCACGCTTTGATATTGCATTCCTTCATGCTTTTCTCAGAATACAGACGGGAATTTTATAACAAGGACATTTATTTATTGATTTGCAACTATTATTTTACATTGTTTCTAGCAATCTATGGCGTTTATTAGCTTCATTCACTTGTAAGCTAAACACTCCTCTTTTTTAATATGTGGCAGAAAATTATATGACTTCCTTACTGCTGAAAGATAGATGGCTAGTTAATGAGAGAGATACTAAAATAACATGGACTCACCCCACCTAAATAATAAATTATAAGCCGTGCATCCTGTGATTTCTGCAGCATCAGCACTGATTTCAGCAGCCAGTTTCTCTCTTTCCTATTGTCTATTTTTAATGGTGGTGCCCATAAAGCAAACAGTGTCTTTTAGTATGTTTTTTTTTTTTTTTTTTTTGTTTTTTAAATAAGGTTTTGTATATTCCAAGCCAAAAAATATTTATGGTATATCCCAGGTCAGAGATCCTTGCAATCACATTCAGCACAAGTACAGTACAGAAAAAGAGGCTCACCTGGCAGTGCTCTTCTGTACTGTAAGCCCCTTTCCTGTACTGTACCTGCATCGGATAGTGACGCACAAGGTGTAGCGTGAGACTTTAGGAGAAGTCAGGGCCAGGCATGCTCACGTTCAGACGGCCTGGTCCTGTCAATTAAAGTGCAGAGAAAAAAAAGACAATGCAACAGATAAAGTACAATAATGCCATAGTCACAAAAAATATTATAGTGCTAATGCTACGCTTATTTCTAAAGTGAGATGCTTGGCAAATGCATTTTGTACAAAACTATCTGAGCCCGTCTGCCGTACGTGAAGGCGATCTCTGTAAGACGGGTCCTAGCACAAAATACTACCTGTTATGCGCCATAATGCATTCCGAAATTGCGGAACGGATGCAGACCCATTTTGCGGACATGTGAATGGACTTTTTGTTTAATAAATGACGCCCAAAATCTTTTTAACATTGTTCTAAGTCTTTCCTTGTATCTAGCCCTGCAGGCGTGTTACTACATTTCATATGTACTTGGACCACCAGTGTGGAGACATCCGATAGTGAAGGACCTCTTTAAGAACCCTTCTACTAGAAATGTTAACGTATCTCCAGCTTCCTAAATTGCTGTGTCCATCCCTGTGGGTTGTTCACTACAAACATGTGTGGAGGACTCGCACCACCAAAAATGGATGTTCTCATTAGATATTACGTTCGTACAACCGACTTTACGGTTTTGGGTGAGAATAAGTAATTGTTTGCTTTCTTGCGAGAGTTTTTTTGTTCTTTTACAAGCCTCTACTCGGCTCCGCATTTATTAATGGTAGCTCTTTAGTTCAACAATAATGTGTCATCTCTAGATGAAAAGGTATTTTCCTGAAGTTGAGTTGACATAGAAGTATTAAACACATAATCTTCTTTTAAAATCCGCCTATTCATTTTGCAGCTTATTAACTTGTATCTCCGTGGTTTGAACCAGGTCCTTGATAGTCTCGCATTCCCTGACCTCATGAGGTATCCAAGACTTAGGTGTGTCATTGTTAGCGTGACTGAGCAGAAGGCTTCCCCCTTGAACATAATGACTGAGTCCTGTGGTAACTTGCAGATATTTGGCATCATCTCTTTTATAACCTTTGTCTTTCAAATCGAATGTATTATTCCAGAAGGTTTTCTGCGGATTCACACACTGCACTCCTGGCATGCATCGGTTCTCTCCATTGTGCTTGTAGGGATAGTTTAGCTCTTATGTAAGAGCTCTTGTGAAATGTATTTTAGCAGTTTCTTGGATGGGGAGTAATATGTAGAGTGCTATAGGGTTTTCATGGACTGAGTAGAAAACTGCTTGTATCTGTGACCATAATAGGCAGCAGCATGTTATAGGAGCAGGTCCGTGGCAAGGAGTAGATTTACAACCTTTAAAGGGGTTTCCGGCCTCACAGCATGTGTCATTAGAAATCATGTTTTTATGTTAAACAAATTTGACAATGTAAAAAAAAATTACGTCACTATATTACATTTTTTTTAATATATTCTTGCACATTTAAAAAAAAATATATGTTTAAAGGGGTTATCCAAGCCCTATAATGCCCCCCAAAATGTCTGGAACCCTCATAATGGTCATACTTACCCCGCTCCCCCAGCACCCACGTCGCTTCTGATTCTGGCACGGCCACCACTGAATCAGGTGACGCTAGGGAGGCTCGTTCCCTCCGCGACCTTCTATTGGTTGCCTCCCCCTGTCGCCAGATGTTTCGATCCACGCAACGGGGAGTTGCAGCGGGAGCCGTGTCGGCATCGGAAGCAACGTGGGTGCTGAGGAGCGGGGCAAGTATGACCTGTATGAGGGTTCCAGGCATTAGGAGGCACATTATAGGGGTCGGATAACCCCTTTAAGCCTTCCTGTCTTTTGATAGCAGCTACATGGGCCATAGACACAATGGACAGGCGCTGACTCGGTCACTTCTACGGGAGGTTTTTCTGGGAGGGAGCTGATAAGCAGTGATATCACCTATTGTGAATGGAATGGTGGATTCCATGTTATCTATATAGAGGTGTTACTTGTCATTGTAATTCTGCCTATGGTGATAATGGCTACTGAGAAGTTGAAATCATGACATAATATTTGGCATTTGAAGAATAATGGATTTTATCTTTTTTTTTTTTTTTTTTTTTACATAGTGACATGGAAAATTGTAAAAAATAAAAATACATGATTTAAATAATAGCTCATTTTCTAATGACACATTCCCTGGGACCAGTGCCTTAACAAGAAAAAAAAAATAACCTCTCACCTGTTCACGGTCAAGCTGTACGAGTGCCTTGTCTCCTGTCCTGGCCGTTCCTGGTCTCTGTTGGATTGGAAGGTCCCATGACCACTGTTGGCAATCACTGCAGTGCCGTTCTAGGTCAGTGATTGGCAGCGATAACGGGGGCTTGTAATTTCTGGTCCGAAACTGGTGATTCAGCACTGAAACAGCTTGACTGTGAAACAGGTGAGTTTTTTTATTTTTATTTTTTGTTTTTTTTTAGCAAACGCATTCTGGGCACTGAATAGGGCCACCGGCACACTACTGTATTTTTCATTAGTGTGCTTTCCATGTGCTTTGTAAATGGCACACTGACCCATTCTTTTTTTTATAGGGCCACGCACACATCTGTGTTTTTTCAGATCTGTGTAGCCTTTGTTCAAATTATAGAACATGTCATATTCTTGCCCGTATTGTGGATGAAAATAGCCCTTTCTGCTGATGCATGTGAGGAAAATACGCAATGTCCTTGAAGGGTTCCATATTTTACGGATCCGTTGTTTGCAGAACGCAATGCAGCCATGGCTGCGTGCATGAAGCCTTAGTTTGCTGTGTGACCAGAAAACCCTTTTAAAGGAGTTTTCTGGACCAGAACAGCTCCACACCTTATCGATGGGCCCTGGCTGGTATTTCAGATCATCCCCTTTACTTGAATGGGGATAAGCTGCAATTCTAGAGACCACCCAAGGACAAAAAAGCAGACCCTTTTTCCTAATTACAGACAGTTGCTTTAATCCATAAACCATTGCCTCCACTTCTTCATCGGCTGCAGCTATATCTAGTCTTCATTTTTACAAGGCACTGTTAAAGGGGTTGTGCTACAAAGGTAATACATGTCTGATCGCTGGGACTCCCACTGATCTCTAGAATGGCAGTCCAGAGCCACTCGTTCCTCCTGAGCACACGACCTCAGTAAGTTAAATGGAGGACGACGATACAGATGACTATGGAGATAAGCTCACAATGGAAGCGCTCATCTCCCTGTGCCCTGCCGCTGCCTCCTACTTGTCACCAGGGCCGCACCAGCTGAGGCGATTGCCTAACCTCGCCAAATTGGCGGTGCGGCCCTGCTAGCGTCCCCAGCAATTTTGCCCCCGGGGCAATGCCCCGACCCCCCCCCCCCCCACACGCTGAACCACTGCTTACTAATGATGCTGTGATTTCCGTCCCAGCCGCATGTCTACTGTACGCATATCATTTTCTTGAGCACAGTACAGTAGATCTGCCATCAGTCAGGAACTCGCAGCCTCATAAGTTATCATGATGCTGTGAGTACGTGTGAGAAGAGCAGTGTTTGGTTGGGACATGAAGCCATCACACAGAGCCTGTTTCCTGAACTAAACATGCTCGTGCGAAACTGGCCTTAGCTGTGATTTTGTACACTGCCTTGTGAACGGCAAGAAAAGAATATGTAGTATCTAGCAGATGTTCAGATTTAGATCATGGCCAATGTACGTTAAATAAACCAGTTGAATCCCATTTCCAAATGTAACCCCTTGAAAGGTGGACCTTTTCTCCTGTTAACAAGTGGCTTGGGGCTTTGGTGGGCTTCTAGCTGTTAAAACATACGGAATGAGTTATGACAAGCCAGCAGAGCTCTATTAGTGTAATGTCAACCTGGATCTACAAGTTTTGCTTTTCCCTTTTTACACACTTAGATTTCATATGCCGAAACCGTTCCAAAACAAATTCCAAAGTGGATGTCTTTTAGTTGGACACTCTCCTTTTATGTGTTTGCTTAAAACATTTTATACACTCCGGTATAACTTATAAAGCACAAGCAGATGTCTCCAGAGCCCCACAGCATGTTAAATAAAGGATTAGGTCTGTTCAGAAAAATACTTCAAGTTGAGAAATGTTAGCGAACGTTACGTACAATTAGTGGATTAGTTTGGTGCGCCGCTAACCAGTGCCGAGGAGATTTTAGGACAATATGGTCTGTGTTCCTCTACGCGGCTCTTCACCTTCTGGTAAGTCAGTAATGCGAGACTACCATTTTATGGCACCATGGTTGTGCATATTGGCTTTCCATGTGACAGTGCCCCCATCACGGTTACACCCTTAGATTTTAATGAATACCGTTTTTTGTCCCCAAATCTTTGGATTGAAGTTGAACTCTTGCCTCAGACTGCTAGAATAGAAGTGTGATATACTTGACGTTCCTATATATGTGCACTTCATATAGTGAAAGGTAATATATAGCAGTATCTAAATCAAATAGCCCTGAAATAATAAACCTGTGCCTGTCACATAGAAAGTGCCATGGAATAAGATATCAGCAATTTATTCCCACAGCTAAAGACCAGGAATACAAATCTATTTGTATAATCATAGTGCGCCGTGGTGTTTTTTTTGTCTTGTAACCTTGATGCTTTTACACAATATATACATACGTATTTCAGGAGTTAGAATTGTTTCCAGTCTTGTAAAAAAAAAGTTGTATGAAGCAACGCGTTTTGGGGCTATGTAGTTTTATGTTGTCATTGCTTGATGAAGGGGTGTAGTACAGCTCCGAAACGCATTGCTCAGACAACTTTAAAGGAGCATCTGGACTTGCATCCAGATTGTACTGCACTTGAAGGTGGCGCTGCTTCAGGAGTTTCCAGCTTTCATGTTCTGTTGTGTGTGTATCTGCTGCACCTTGCTAGCGCCTTTTCACTGGTTTACAGGGTGTTGTGCTCGCGCACAACAGTTCCAGGCGAGAGGTTCACTACCTGGACTTCCTTCTGTGTATTGTCATGCTCCCTATGGTGCTCTCTCCTTTTTTCCTTCAATGTCATAAAACAGAAGTGACAAAGGTTCATTTTACTGCCATAGCTCTGTAATTAAAGGGGCTCCCCGTGTCATGAATATCAGATCAGACACCAGGCACCCCCACTGATCAACTGTTTCAGGCTTCCGCACCACTGGAAGCTATATAGAATACAGAACTGCCATAAATTACACAGTGTACCCAGTTGGTGGGAGTGCTGGGTGTTCGATCTTCACCTGTCTGACATTGATGACCTATTAGGAGGATAGGTCATCCTCTATAGCCCGGAGAACCCCTTTTAAATACACTAGCCATGGCAGATTAGCTTATTGTCTCCCCTTACACACTCTCTAACACATCCTCATAACTGTATCCTTGTCATAAAGGAACAGTTTCTGGAACTCTCTAAGGCACAAAGAATTGGGCTTTTTGGGGGATGCTCCTAGGGAAAGCCGTTGTAGGCCTATAATGTAATGGACGGAGACCTCTGCTACAGCTGTCTAGATTAAAGGGGCTGTACCTGTGAGCTATAGCCAATGGATTTCTATTGAAAGAAAAGAAACTATAATGCAAAAGTGAATTGATTCTGAATGGGAATGCCATCAAAAGAGACAGAAGGGGTGGGCATAGCCCGCAGGCCCTTCATTGAATTAATTGCGAGGGGTTCTGCTCAAGGACCCAAATTATCTTTTCAGATTTTAATTGTCCTGCTATTGTCCCATTATATTTAAAAAATGTATGTACAGTGTCTTTAGAAATATAAGACACACTGGACTATAGGACGCACCCAAGATTTAGAGGAGCAAAATAATAATAAATCCATCAGACCCCCAAGGTCCATCAGCCTCAGCTGAGACCTCTATTAGCATCAGCTTAGACCCCCATTAGCCTCATATCAGTCCCCCATTAGCTTCAGATCAGACATTAACCCCTTAAGCACCTTGCCATTTTTCACCTTAAGGACCAGGCCATTCTGAGATTGTTTTCTCGTCACATATTGTTCTTCATGGCAGTGGTAAATATGAGTCAAAATATTCCATTTTATTTATAAAAAATAAATCTAATGTTTTAAAAAAATTTAAAAATTCACAATTTTTAAAATTTCTATTTTCTCTGCTTTTAAAACAGATAGTGATACCTCCTAAAATAGTTATTACTTTACATTTCCCATATGTCTGCTTCATGTTTGGATAATTTTGTAAATTTTCTTTTTCTGGGACGTTAGAAGGCTTAAAAGTTTAGAAGCAAATCTTGAAATTTTTCAGAAAATTTCCAAAACCCACTTTTTAAGGACCAGCTCAGGTCTGAAGTCACTTTGTGGGGCTTACATAATAGAAACCACCCATAAATGGCCCCATTTTAGAAACTACACCCCTCAAGGTATTCAAAACTGATTTTACAAACTTTGTTAATCCTTTAGGTGTTCCACAAGAATTAAAGGAAAATAGAGATGACAATTCAGAATTTCACTTTTTTGGCAGGTTTTCCATTTTAATCCATTTTTTTCCAGTCACAAAGCAAGGGTTAACAGCCAAACAAAACTCAATATTTTTTACCCTGATTCTGTAGTTTACAGAAACACCCCATATGTGGTTGTATACTGCTGTACAGGCACACGGCAGGACGCAGAAGGAAAGGAACGCCATGCGGTTTTTCGAGGGCAGATTTCACTGGGATAATTTTAAGTTGCCATGTCTCATTTGAAGACCCACTGATGCACCCCTCGAGTAGAAACTCCAAAAAAATACCCCATTTTGGAAACTACGGGATAACTTGGCAGTTTTGTTGGTACTATTTTAGGGTACAGATGATTTTTGGTTGCTCTAGATTGCACTTTTTGTGAGGCAATGTAACAAAAAATAGCTGTTTTGGCACAGTTTTTTTTCTGACAGGTTAGATCATGTGGTATTTTTTATAGAGCAGGTTGTTACGGACTCGACAATACCAAATATGACTACTTTTTTTGGTTGGTTGTTTTAGTTTTGCATAATAAAGCATTTTTGAAAAGAATTCTTTTTTAGTGTCTCCATATTGTGAAAGCCATATTTTTATTTATTTTTTGGGCTACTGTCGTATGTATGGGCTCATTTTTTTTCGGTATGAGATGACTGTTTGGTTGGTACTATTTTAGGGTTTATATGACTTTTTGATCGCTTGGTATTACACTTTTTGTGATGTAAGGTGAAAAAAAAATGGCTTTTTTGACGCACTTTTTATTTTTTACGGTGTTTACCTGAGGGGTAAGGTCATTGTGGTATTTTTATAGAGCAGGTTCTTACGGATGCGGCGATAGCCAATGTATCTACTTTTTAAAAATTTTTTACATTTAACACAATCAAAGCATTTTTGAAACAAAAAAAAATCATGTTTTAGTGTCTCCATAGTCTGAGAGCCATAGTTTTTTTTATTTTTTGGGCGATTGTCTTAGCTAGGGGCATAGTTTTTGCAGGGTGAGATGATGGTTTGATTGGTATTATTTTAGGGTACATACTACTTTTTGATCACTTGGTATTACACTTTTTGTGATGAAAGGTGACAAAAAAATTGCTTTTTTTAGAACCGTTTTTTTTAAATTTTATTTACGGTGTTGACCAGACGGGGTGGATCATGTAATATTTTTATAGAGCAGGTTGTTACGCACGCGCTGATACCTAATATGTCTGCTTTTTGTTTTTTTTTTCTATTTTTTTTTTTTTACAATTTTACATGTCTCTTTTTATGGGAAAGGGGCTTTTTTATTGAAACTTTTGTTTTTCATTGTTAAAAACACTATTATTTCACTTTTAATATTTTTTATTTTTGTCCCACTATGGAACTTCAACATTACAGGGTCTGATCCCTGCTTTAATGCAGCACAATACATCTGTATTGTACTGCATTGACTATCAATGTATTACACAGTGTAATACACTGATAGTTTGCCTACGAGACACAGCCTGGGGGCTGGGCCTCATAGGCCTCCGTCAGGCCCGAAGATTAAGGGAGGTTGAGTACAGCCACACAGCGCTTCCCTCACTGTTCCCGTGCCTTCTGCATGATAATGACCGTTTCCATAATGGAAACGGTCATTAGTATTCAGACTATAAGACGCACTGCCACTTTTCCCTCACTTTTTCGGGGAAAAACTGTGCGACTTATAGAAAAATACGATAGTCCTGCATTTTTCACCCTGGCTACTGGGCCTAATAATAGGTCATGATTTCCTGTTCTATACTTTTCAGCAGCTATTATAATTATCACCACAGGCAGAATTACAGTGACGGGTATTAACTCTAGATAACACAGGATCCACCATTCACAGTAGGTGATATCATAGCTTAGGGGATTGGTGGAGGTGAGTAATGCTCCATTGTTATTTTTGTTTGTCTGTTTAAAGGGGTAGTCCACCTTCGAGGCCTTTCAGACAGATCTTCCCCCACTTGTCGAATGTGCAATAGGAAGCATACGTACTGTGGGGTTTTGCTCTGGTAGATAGGATAAGCGGGCGCAGTACAGAGGCAAAAGACAAGTTCTTAACGCAAAACTTCAGTGTTTATTCACACTTGAGGCAAATGCACAAAACAATGCGTTATTCTGCAGTTTTGGTGTTTACTTTACGCACAATCAAAATTACATCTTGGTGTTACTTAACACAAATTGGAAAGTTCATATAAGACTAGTCACCTTGATGTCAGTTCTGCCTCCAGCAGTCGACTGCAGGCTTTAGGGGGCCTGTTTCCTTGGCCCATGGGTCTCAGCCCTCCAACCTGGCACCAAGGCTCAGATCCCAACACAGAGATCCTGGTGCTGAGCCCAGCTGCCTATTTAAGGACAGCCAGGTGCTGCTAAAAACCCAGACCGGCAATTAAAATTCAGTCCGGTATTTGACCCCACCTTGCTGCAAATCAACCCAGCAGCACGCGCTGGGAGGAAAATACCTGTTTTCACAGACCATTCCCCTCACTGTGTCACAATACCTACTCCCCGCCATTGGTTTTGGCTCCCCCACTGGTAAGCTTCCTGTTTGAAGGGGAATAAGTGTCTATTACAGCCAGTGACTGACAGCACTGCTGACAGTGATTGGCTGCAGCACCTATGTGACCCCTGTCGAACAGGAATTTTTTCCCAGTGGGTGGTGGCACCAAAGGAGCTGGAACCCCAAGAGATAATCTCCCTTTTAAAAGGATATGTCCACCTTCTTACAGTATAATGCACCCTCTACTGTAAATGACAGGACTATCAGCA
The DNA here is from genome assembly GCF_014858855.1 of Bufo gargarizans. Taxonomy (NCBI): domain Eukaryota; kingdom Metazoa; phylum Chordata; class Amphibia; order Anura; family Bufonidae; genus Bufo; species Bufo gargarizans. The sequence goes on from NC_058082.1 coordinate 600,221,250, forward strand.
GAGGAGTACTGTGTCCTTATAAAAGCATAAGGTGGCAGGCAGAGTGCACAGAAATCTGACTTTGCCTCAGCTGCCGCAGAACCTCATTTTGAAGAAAACGAGGCTGATATTTAGCATCCTGATTTTATTTTTTTTTCCCCCATAAAGATCTGCAGCATCTGAGGTATGTATTTCTATGTTCTTCAGCAGCCGGGATATAGCACTGTATACTATACGCTGCAGCTGCTGGAGAACCTCTTTGTAAAGAACGGGGGTATGCGTCTAATGGACGCATTTCCTATAGATCATTTATTTCATTAGCTAGTCAATAGCACAAATGGTCATGTCATCTGGACATCGGCCGTTTTTTCCATTCACACCTTCTGGATGTCTATTTATGGATACCTTGAGGAGCATTCGAGAACCTAAAATGGGAAATTACAGAACACATTGCTAGTGCATGATGTCAGGCATAAAATGCGATGCTTTCTGCCAGGATGTAGAACTTGTAAATATAGACGCTCCTAGTCATTGTTTCCTTGCCTAATTGCGGGACTTGCAGGTTTTGGTCTGCAGCAAGTAAATGATGATGATGAAGGTCCTCTAATGGCATCTGCTCATGGAAACCTATCACACTATGGCTTCATGCACACGACAGTATTTTTTCACGGTCCGCAAAAACGGGGTCAGTAGGTCCGTGATCCGTGATGCATCTTGTGTGCATCCGTGTTCTTTCACGGACCCATTGACTTGAATGGGTCCGTGAACCGTTGTCCGTCAAAAAAATAGGACAGGTCATATTTTTTGACGGACAGGATACACGGATCACGGTCTCGGCTGCAAAACGGTGCATTTTCCGTCCGATTTTTCCACGGACCCATTGAAAGTCAATGGGTCCGCGAAAAAAAAACAGAAAACGGCACAACGGCCACGGATGCACACAACGGTCGTGTGCATGAGGCCTATATCACATCGGGATGCATTCCACATGCAATTTATTTCTTCATTACTTTGTGTTTTTAGATTTTAGATTCCTTTCCCCAAAAAAATGTGTTCTCCTCGGTCTCTGAAGAAACTCATTTCTCTTTTTGTAGACCATATGCGGAACCATTCACTTCAGTGGGTCTGCAAAAAAACGGAAGTTACTCCGTTTCCGTTCCGCTAAAGAATAGAACATATCCTATTATTGTCCACTTTAGGCCTCATGCACACGACCATTGTTTGTCTCCGCGTCCGTTCCGCCGAGTTAGCATTTCAGATGCGGACCCATTCATTTTTATTGAGCCGTTGAAAATGCTGATAGTGCACCTTTTGCCATCCGCGTCTGTGATCCGTGGTTCCAGTCCGTCAAAAAAATATAACCTGTCCTGTCCTATTCTTGCCCGCGGAAAACTGTTTGCGGACCCATTCAAGTCAATGGGACCGCTAAAAAACACGGAGGCACACAAGATTGTCGTCCGCGTCTGTTTTATTCCTATCATTTGCATGGCAAACCTGTCTTAGATTTTTTTTTACTTTCCTTTATGTCTGATGGTCCTCCAAAAATAAAGGAAGAAACATGAAAAAATAAAATAAAACTGATCACGGAACCCCATTTTGCGGAACGGAACACAGCGGTCGTGTGCATGAGGCCTTACGGACAAGGATAGTACTGTTCTATATGGTCAGATGTTCCGTTCCGCAAAATACGGGATGCACACAGACTTATTTTTTGCGGATCCGTTTTTTGAGGACCGCAAAATACATACGTTCGTGTGCATAAGCCTTATATTCAATTAAAAATGGATATGTAAGATATTTTTAGTAAGTACTTTGTGCGTGTACTTAGTGGACTATTAGTCTGAGCCATTAAATGCTTCAGAATTAGGAAAACATGACCGTTTTTATTATTTTATTATTTTTTTCTGGAAACCGCGCCACTGCTGTAAATTGGTTGTGTCTGGTATTGCAGTGAATAGGGTCGAGTTGCACTACCAAACACCATACATGGACTGGTGTGGCAGTTTTTTTTTTTTTTTTTTTTTTTTAGGAGAAAGCAGTCATGTTTTTCTGATCCTGTACAACCCCTTTAAAATGAACCCGTCACCATGAAATGCAGTGGAATCTGCAGACAGTGTGTTATAGAGCAGAAGGAGCTGAGAAGATTCATATATACAATAGTTTAGAAATGATTCAGCAAAAGTTAGAATTTATGCATTAAAATGTCAGCTCTTTCTGAGCTCAGTTCCCCAAGTGGGCCATCTTAGCAGTGATTGACAGCAATGTGTACACATATATACAGGGACGGCTGCCGACTGATGAGACCAACGGAGCTCAGGAACAGCAGAGATTTTAATATATAAATCACAAGATTTTCTGAATCTTTTCCCAAAAAATTATATCTATCAATCTGCTCAGCTCCTCCTGCTCTATAACATGGTGCCTGCAGACTGCACTACATTTCATAGTAACAAGTTCCTTAACCACTTCACATCCGCCCATAGGATATAAACGTCCATTCAGAGATGGCAGCTGCACGCTAATCGTGCAGCTCCCGAGCGGGGGGCCCGCTGTCAGTGACAGCAGGGCAACCCAGAGAGATGGCAGGGACAGTTCCCAGGTGTCCCTGCCTTCTAGATCGCGGTATACACAACGCTTAACGATCGCTGTGTATACAGATCATCAAGCGCTATGCGCTTCCTGTCCCGGCTTGGTGGTCTTGTGGGGGGGGGGGGGGGTTATTTCCCCTGTAACTGGTGCTACAATGTCAGCCCCATTTACAGGAGAAATCAATAGTGAAAAAAAAAAAAGTGAAGTTAAATGTCCCCCAGAGGTCTTGTATGACCTTATGGGGGACGCAAAGTTTAAAATAAAAAACAAAAAAAATAGTGTTTTAAAAAAAATAATAATAATTGTTTTACATGTAAAAAAAAAATTAGAAATTCCACAATTTAAGTAATAAAAAAAAATACAAAAAAAAATATATAAAATAGACATATTTGATTTTGCCGCATCTGTAACGGCCGGCTCTATAAATATATCACATGATCCACCCTGTCCGATAAACGCCATAAAAAAATAAAAACTACCGTATGTATAAAAAGCAATTTTTGTCACCTTTCATCACAAAAAGTGCAAATCCAAGTGATCAAAAAGGCACATGTCCCACAAAATGGTACCAATAAAACAGTCACCTCATCCCACAAAAATTGAGACCATACATAAGAAAATATTTTTTAAATATAGCTCAGAGACATTAAAACATAATTTTTTTGGTTTAACAAATGCTATTTATTTTCTTAAATAAATAAGAAAAAGTATACATATTAGGTACAGCCACGTGCTCTATAAAAATGTCACATGACCTAACCCCTCAGGTGAATGCTGTAAAATAAATAAATAAAAACTGTGCTAAAACAACCAATTTTTTGGTCACCTTTCCACATAAAGTGGAATAATGAATAATCAAAAAATATGTACCCAAAAATGGTACCAATAAAAACGTCAACTTTTCCTGCAAAAAACGAGCCCCTGCACAAGACGATCAGCAGAAAAAAAAAAAAAAATGGAGACCCAAAAAACAAATTTTATTTTTCGGAAATGCTTTATGTCAAACTGAAACAAAGAAATTAGACATATTTGAAATCATTGTGTCCGTAACAACCTGCTCTATAAAAATAGCACATGATCTACCCTGTCAAAGTTGTTAAAAATAAACCGTGCCAAAACAGCCATATGTACACCAAAATGGTACCAATAAAACTGGCACTTTATCCCCTAGTTTCCAAAATTGCGTCACTTTTTAAGAGTTTCTACTGTAGGGTGCATCTGGGGGGCTTCAAATGGGACATGGGATCTAAAAACCAGTTCAGCAAAATCTGCCTTTCAAAAACCATACGGCGCTCCTTTTCTTCTGCGCCCTGCCGTGTGCCCGTACATCAGTTTACGACCACATGTGGGGTGTTTCTGTAAACCACAGAATCAGGGTACTAAATATTAAGTTTTGTTTGGCTGTTAACCCTTGCTTTGTTACTGGGAAAAATGGATTAAAATGGAAAATCTGCCAAAAAAGTGAAATTTAGAAATGTCATCTCTTCCTTTTAATTCTTGTGTAACACCTAAAGGGTTAACAAAGTTAGTAAAATCAGTTTTGAGTAACTTGAGGTGTGTACTTTCTACAATGGGGTCATTTAAGGGGGGTTTCTACTATGTAAGCCCCACAATGTAACCTGGTCCTTAAAAAGTGGGTTTGGGAAATTTTCTTAAAAATTGTAAGAATTGCTTCTAAACTTCTAACGTCCTAAAAAAATAAAATGGCATTTACAAAATGATGCCAACATAAAGTAGACATATGGGGAATATTAAGTAATAAATATTTTATAAGGTATCACTTTCTGTTTTAAAAGCAGAGAAAGGCCTCATGCACACGACCGTAGTGTGTTTTGCGGTCCGCAAATTGCAGATCTGCAAAACACGGATGGCGTTAGTGTGCGTTCCGCCATTTGCGGAATGGCACGGAGAGCCATTGATATAACTGCCTATTCTTGTCCACAAAACGGACAAGAATAGGACAGGTTATATTTTTTGGGCGGACCACGGAACGGTGCAACGGATGCGGACAGCACACGGAGAGCTGTCCGCAACATTTGCAGACCCATTGAAGTGAATGGGTCCACATCCAAGCCGCAAAAACTGCAGCTCGGATGCGGACCAAAACAACGGTCGTGTGCATGAGGCCAAATAGAAATTTTGAAAATTGCTAATTTTTCTACATTTTGGGTAAATTTTGGATTATTTTATAAGTAAAGGTGATATATTTAGACTCAAATTTACCACTGTCATGAAGTACAATGTGTCACGAGAAAACAGTCTATGAATGGTTTGGATGAGTAAAAGCATTATTACCACATAAAGTGACACATGTCAGATTTGCAAAATTAGTCTCTGTCAGGAAGGGTGTAAATGGCCCGGATGTGAAGTGGTTAAAGGGGTTGTGTCACTTCAGCAAGTCGAGAAAGTTAGTACAAGGCACTTACTAATGTATTGTAATTGCCCATATTGCCTCCTTTGCTGTCTGGATTAATTTTTTCCATCACATTATACACTGCTAGTTTCCATGGTTACGAACACCCTGCAATCCAGCAGTGGAGGTCGTGCTTGCAGACTACAGGAAAAAGTGCCAGCCTCTCTGGTGGCCGGGACCGTGGGAACACACATAGGCTGGTGAGCTTTCCTACAGTGTGCAAGCACGACCACCACTGATGGATTGTAGGGTACGAGCACGCAAACCAGCAGTGTATAATGTGATGGAAAAATGAATCCAAGCAGCAAAGGAGGCAATATGGACAATCACAATACATTAGTAAGTGGCTTGTATTAACTTCCTCTACAGAATACATGCCATTTGCTGAAGTGACACAACCCCTTTAAAGCTGTGTTCACATATGCCATTATTGCCATGGTATTGCAGTATTTTTGCCAGTTTAGTTTTTTTGCCCTAAGAGGCCATGACCATGGAATACACATATGCAGACATAATTAGCTTGTGAGTATTGCATACTGGCTTTGGCCGTGTCCCAGGAGTTTCATCTGGTTTTAAAGGGAGTCTGTCACCAGGAAATTCTCTGATAAACCAGGCACAATGCCTTGCGGGGATAGCACAGCTGAAGGCAGTGATGCCTTGCACATAGTGATCCATTACTTTATTCTGGAAAAAATGTTTTACTTTTATGCAAATGAGCAGTTAAGTGCCCCCTACTCCCAGTGCTTCCTCAGTCAGCCTCTCCCTCTCCTTGATTGACAGGGCCAGGTTAAGAAGAAGAAGCAGGAGGAGCACGGGTGCACAGGGTGGCTTAGGCCCGCCTTCGGTGCACTCAACGTCTTATTTGCATATGAATTAAGTGTTTTCTTCAGCTCAGGAGCAGGTCCGATCCCCTGCTGTCAGTAACAGCCGGAAACCCAAGGAGAAGACTGAAGCGTTTGATAACCAGTGTAAAATCAGTCTCCGTTAGGCTACTTTCACATTAGCGTTTTTTGCGGATCTGGCATTGTAAAAATGCTTCCGTTACAATAATACAACCGCATGCATCCGTCATGAACGGATCCGGTTGTATTATGTCTTATATAGCCAAGACGGATCTGTCATGAACACCATTGAAAGTCAATGGGGACGGATCCGTTTTCTATTGTGTCAGGGAAAACGGATTCGTCCCCATTGACTTACATTGTGTGCCAGGATGGATCCATCTTGCTCTGCACCACATCGCGATCAGAAAAATGCTGCAGGCAGTATTTTGGCGTCCGCCTCCAGAGCGGAATGGAGACGGAACGGAGGCAAACTGATGCATTCTGAGCGGATCCTTTTCCATTCATAATGCATTAGGGTAAAACTGATCCGGTGAGAGCCCATGACGGATCTCACAAACGGAAGGCCAAAACGAGTGTAAAAAAGTGTGAAAGTAGCCGTATCCCCTCAGTCACATAAAACTGTACATATTGTGTATTAAAACGACCGACACAAAATACATTTTAATAATTTATCTTGGTGTCAGTTTAGGAGTTATAGTGTTTTTTTTTGTTTTTTTTTATACAGTTTGCCCCAAATAAAACTAAAAAAATAAAAATAAAAAATATTAAAAAGCCCTACAGTACATGTCACTTAAAAAAAAGTTTCAAAAACTATTTTGGTAGTCTAACAAATAAAGTTACCATTAAACCACCATATGCGCTAAATCACCAAAAAGTATCTGGTCATTAAGGCCTTTTCTGGCCTGATCATTAAAGGGTTAACCAATGAGCGCTTTCCCTGCTAGTAATAAAGGTGGTTACTGTCACACAGATGATGTAAGGAGGAGGCTGTAATAACCAATGAGTGCCGTCCTCTGCAGAGAAGGAAAGCACTCGTTATGAATAGGAGACCGGATGTGGGAAGGAAATGTCGCCACTTAAATCCCTATTACACTGCATCATTTTCGGGCCAATTACTGGGAACAACTGTTCATAGGAACGGTCGTTTCTGATAACTGGCCTGCAGAATTACAGTTACAGATAATACCTTTATATAGATAACCCAGGATCCACATTTCACCATAGTTGATATTGCAGCCTGTCTATTCCCCCTCCCTGCACAATGACCCCTGCACAGGTCACAGAGCATGCCTACAAAAGTCCCCTCCAGTCTATTGTGTCTATGGCCCATGTAGCTGCTGTAAAGTATCTCTTTAAATGCTATTAAGAACAGCTCGGGCAAGATGCTCACCCCCATAATCATGTTCTGGAAATAGAATGAACAAAAATCTCAGTCAGAAAATAAAAACTTATTAGAAAAATAAAAGAATATGTGTCACTATCTGACTCGAAGTAGCAGGAAAAATTATAGGTGGTACGTTCCCTTTAACCCTGGGTTCACACCTGAGCGTTTTACAGCGCGTTCAAACGCGCTGTAAAACGCTTAAGACATGAAAACCAATGCTTCCCTATGGGAAGGGTTCACACCTGGGCGTTTTACAGCGCGTACGAACGCGCTGTAAAACGCCCGACGCTCAAACAAGTACTTGAGCTTCTTTGGGGCGTTTTGACGCGCGTTTGTGGCCATAGGACACTGCAGTCAATGACACAAACGCGCGTCAAACGCGCGTTTACTATTACAAAAAACGCGCATAAAAACGTGCGACAAAAACGCGCGTAAAACGCGCGTTTGAGGAACGCTCAGGTGTGAACCCAGGGTAAAGGAAACCTGTCACCAGATACCTGCAAATGAAGCCAACTCCCTCTGTAAATGTGCGCTCGCCTGCTTAATGCAAAGGACTTTGTCCCATCCTGATGGGTGGCCCCTATTCTGAGAAAAAAATGAATATTTATTATATGCAAATGAGCCTCATGGTGCAACAAGGGCATTGTCATTGCACCCAAAGCACTGCTCACTTTCTTTGACAGCTGCGACACCCCCCCTCGAGCCCTGCTCTGAGTGACAGGGCCAGGCAGTGTAGACCTCTTGCAACTGTGCATTCATTACTGTGATCGGCGCACGCGCAGTACAGTGTCCATCTTTTTGGTGAGCTTTAGTACTGTACTTGCGCCAATCTTAAGAGTTCAGGGCCAAGCACAATTATGTCTACACTGCCTCGCCCTGTCACTCAGAGCTGGCACAGAAAGTCAGCGAAGCTTCGGTGCAACAGCAACACCCTTGTAGCACCAAGGGGCTCATTTACATATAATAAACTCTTGTTTCTCAGAAATTGGGTGGCACAGGGTAATGTGCTGAGCGAATTGGCTTTATGCCCTTTAAGCCAATGAAATCCCTCAGGATCTGTTACACTGTTGTAATCATCATTAGCAGAAGCCAATGTGAACAGAGTCTTACTGATGTGTTATTTTGTCTACATTGGGTATAGCCGTAGGAAATATTAGATATGAGGTTTCAGCCTTTAGGTGTAAACAAGAATGTACTTACAGACGTGGACAAAATTGTTGGTACCCTTTGGTCAATGAAAGAAAAAGTCACAATGGTCACAGAAATAACTTTAATCTGACAAAAGTAATAATAAATTAAAATTCTATAAATGTTAACCAATGAAAGTCAGACATTGTTTTTCAACCATGCTTCAACAGAATTATGTAAAAAAATAAACTCATGAAACAGGCATGGACAAAAATGATGGTACCCCTAACTTAATATTTTGTTGCGCAACCTTTTGAGGCAATCACTGCAATCAAACGCTTCCTGTAACTGTCAATGAGACATCTGCACCTCTCAGCAGGTATTTTGGCCCACTCCTCATGAGCAAACTGCTCCAGTTGTGTCCGGTTTGAAGGGTGCCTTTTCCAGACTGCATGTTTCAGCTCCTTCCAAAGATGCTCAATAGGATTGAGGTCAGGGCTCATAGAAGGCCACTTTAGAATAGTCCAATTTTTTCCTCTTAGCCATTCTTGGGTGTTTTTAGCGGTGTGTTTTGGGTCATTGTCCTGTTGCAAGACCCATGACCTGCGACTGAGACCAAGCTTTCTGACACTGGCTAGTACATTTCTCTCTAGAATTCCTTGATAGTCTTGAGATTTCATTGTACCCTGCACAGATTCAAGACACCCTGTGCCAGACGCAGCAAAGCAGCCCCAGAACATAACAGAGCCTCCTCCATGTTTCACAGTAGGGACAGTGTTCTTTTCTTGATATGCTTCATTTTTTCGTCTGTGAACATACAGCTGATGTGCCTTGGCAAAAACTTCGATTTTTGTCTCATCTGTCCACAGGACATTCTCCCAGAAGCTTTGTGGCTTGTCAACATGTAGTTTGGCATATTCCAGTCTTGCTTTTTTATGATTCGTTTTCAACAATGGTGTCCTCCTTGGTCGTCTCCCATGTAGTCCACTTTGGCTCAAACAACGACGGATGGTGCGATCTGACACTGATGTTCCTTGAGCATGAAGTTCACCTTGAATCTCTTTAGAAGTCTTTCTAGGCTCTTTTGTTACCATTCGGATTATCCGTCTCTTAGATTTGTCATCAATTTTCCTCCTGCGGCCACGTCCAGGGAGGTTGGCTACAGTCCCATGGATCTTAAACTTATGAATAATATGTGCAACTGTACTCACAGGAACATCTAGTTGCTTGGAGATGGTCTTATAGCCTTTACCTTTAACATGCTTGTCTATAATTTTCTTTCTGATCTCTTGAGACAGCTCTTTCCTTTGCTTCCTCTGGTCCATGTCGAGTGTGGTACACACCATATCACCAAACAACACAGTGATTACCTGGAGCCATATATATAGGCCCAATGGCTGATTACAAGGTTGTAGACACCTGTGATGCTAATTAGTGGACACACCTTGAATTAACATGTCCCTTTGGTCACATTATGTTCTGTGTTTTCTAGGGGTACCATCATTTTTGTCCATGCCTGTTTCATGAGTTTATTTTTTTACATAATTCTGTTGAAGCATGGTTGAAAAACAATGTCTGACTTTCATTGGTTAACATTTATAGAATTTTAATTTATTATTACTTTTGTCAGATTAAAGTTATTTCTGTGACCATTGTGACTTTTTCTTTCATTGACCAAAGGGTACCAACAATTTTGTCCACGTCTGTATTAATTCACAGCAAGCAGAGGTCTTGAAAATGGTGAGTGAAGGAAACACACAGCATATAGTGTTGAAGCGGTATAACAAGTTAACCCCTTATCCACATGATAGGGGTTAAGTATCACATCGGTGAGGGTTCTACTTACGGGACCCCCACCAATGGGAGCTCCATAGAAATGAACGGAAAGGCGGCTGCTTCGTCCATTTCAAGGAGGCTCCACAGGGTACAGGGCCCCTGTTTTGTGAATGGTGCGGGTCCCAGCGGTAGGACCCCCACCAATCTAATAGTTATCCCCCTATCCTGGGAAAAGGGATAACTTGTGGAATACCCGTTTAAGCTGCTACGTAAAACACTGAAAGTACTATATAGAGACCAGTATAATTCAAGGGGTTTTCTGGTTGTTTCAGGTTATCTACTGTCCCCAGGATAGGGGATCTGACTTCTGGGGCCCTCTCCGATCATGAGAGGGGCCTCCTGAAGTGAACGGAGTGGCAGGTAGAGCATGCTCACTGCTGTTCCAGTCATTCCTTTGGCACTGCTGAAAATATCAGATAGCAATTACAGGATCTGTCAACAGCTAGTGCCATCAACAGCCAGTTAATATTTCAATCATTGTGTTATTATGTCCACATTATATGCCATACATTTGCAGGACACAGTTGCGTAGAGAATGGGCATGACGAATAGGCTCCAGAATATTAGTTTTAGCGCCAGTCCTATTCTCACGTGTGTCATAGCCCGCTCCCGGTGCGGACATGGGCTTTAACCTAAGTCTTCCTAAAGTGGTTGTGAGTGGAGGTGAGATTATTTCCTTTATATCCTGAGAACGTCTCCTCATCACAATGGGAAATGGAGGTTTAGCGCTGATAAGTCGCCTGTGGCCCCGGGTTCTCATACTGTGCCACACTTGATAAAATTGGAATCTAATTGCAGCACTTAAGGGCATTTTATTTCCCTGTCCCTGGCTAATGCTATTAAGGCTTAAGTTGTTTTTCTAACTTAAGGAAATATGCTTGAGAATTGTATCTTAATCAGGAAAATTAATAGCTTCCTACTGGACGGACAACTTTTCAGTCTTATCCACCCCTGATTAATATGTTTTCTTAACATAGTCCTGCACTAATAAAAAATGTCTCCATTTTACGTGTCAGATTCGTGCGTATCCTGCATTTGTTAGGTTTTGATATGTGAAGCTGCAGCTTGTAGATTTGATAATTTCAGGAGCCACCTTTCAACCGTAATTGAAATATCACAATCATGAGGAGCCGGGACCATAGTACAAGGAAGGGTGGCGGCTGTGATTTTCCTATATAGATTTTTACAGGGGTTCTCTTTCGGTGACTTGACACTTAGGACTGATTGACGTGAACATGCTCGGCCCAGGAAGACCCACCAAGGCTCCTCTGAACGGAAACTAACTGCATTATAGTGATTTATGATACAGTTTGTGCCTACATGATTGCAGGTCACCATGTGAGTACGGTAGACTAGCCCCACAATCAGATAGGAACTCACTGTACCGTAAATCACCATAATACAGTCAGTTGTAGGTTAGGAAAGCCGCGGTCGGTCCGGGAGATGCAGCTGACACATGGCTGGTGTTTCCTGGGCCAACCACAGTCGTGTGAATCAGCCCTTGTAGTATGTTAGCAGTTTCCCTTTGTACTTCTAGAACTAGAATTCCTCTTCTAATGGAAGAGAGAGCAGCTGCGAGAAATGAAAAGTCTGCGCCGCTGTTCTCCTGGGATTTGATGTTCAGAGTCTGCAATATCCACATCTCTTCTCTGCAGTCAGGACTCTTACACAGGCCGATAATTTGCCGAATGGGCATTCATAATAATGCTCAGATTTTGGGGTACTATCTCTCCTTGGGGAGAAAGCGCCTTAATCGGCGCAAGGAGACTTATAGGCCATACATGCTCCTCTGGAATTATGGGAAGAAGGGGATGCAGATGAGCTCTTAAAGGGGTTGTCCGGGTTATACCTCCATTTCCACCCCGGCAGCCCCCCTAACTTGAGCATCGGAGCAGGGCAAAAATCACTCAGGGCAAAAGGTATTTTGTGGCGATCCAGTGACGTACCGGGCTCTCCATGAGGCTGACAGGAACCCCGGTGACGTCACCGGCACTAATGGGCGGGCTTTAGAGCTGCCCTAGCCAGTAAAACGGCTAGGGCAGCGCTAAAGCCCGCCCATCAGAGCCGGTGACGTCACCGAACACACTGCCCGGCAGTTTCCGCCCGGCAGTGTGTTATTGCAAACAATAGAGCCCTTGCCCTGCGCAATTTAGCGCAGGGCAAAGGAGCGAATCGGAGCATGAGATGCTTCGATGCCAACATCAGGGGGGCTGCCTGGGTAAAAATAAGAGTATGCCCGGGTTCAGCTCTGAACCCGGACAACCCCTTTAACAAGCTCTATCTCTAATACCACCAGATGTAAGGCAGCTATCCTATCAGTCAATGTTCTACCCTTTAAATAGGCCATGAGGCATTGCTCATATATTAAATAAGCCAGCGTCTCATCTGCAGACAGCTGTTTCGGGATGATTGCCCCTCATCCGTACAGAGCAGAGCATACTGTGTGAGAGGCCTAAGTCAGGATTTGGGGGGTATGCCCTATAAGTCTCCTCACGCCGATTTAAGGCGCTCTCTCCCCAAGGAGAGAGTGTTTTTGATTTATTTATTTTTTATTTATTTGTTGGATTTGCTGACTGTCAAAAACAAAATCTGGAGCGCAGATCCTGGGAAAATAGTGAATTCATGCATCATCTACAGATACAAAAATGTCATCTACGCAGCTGCACAGATTTCAGGCCAATACTTGTATCCAGCTCCTATGACTAGTTATGTAAACCTTTATTTCCAAGCAGCTTTTCTATCACTGCTGGGAACAAGGGACCGAATACGAACGCGATTGTTCTATGACCGCTGACAGCGATTTTCTTACATAATGAGTGAACGTGGGAGGCATCACTAAGGATGACTCTTTATTACATGACCTGTACATGTTCTTATGCCTTAATGTTAAAAAATACAGGTGATATTGAAGGGTTTTTTGAGATGAAAAATAGGGTCTGCTTTTTTTCACCAAAAAACAGCACCTCTTGTCCATGGGCTGTATGCGGTACTGAAATAAGGTTGAACTGCAATTCCAGACACAACCTATGGACAGGAGTGGCACTATGATTTTTTAGACAATTTGCCATCTTTAGGAGAGTTTGGCACGATATGCGCTGTTTTTGCGCCCAAATTGTGCCCCCCATTTTGGCATACAATTCTGTTTGAAAGTAAGCCAACCAATAGTTGGTAGAGAGTCAGAGAAAGTGTCTCTCCCTGGATCACGTGTGAGTAATATGTTTGGATTTAATTGTTGCAGTTTTCTCCCATTGCTCTTAAGACTTTAAACTTTTGTCACTGATATTTTTGTGCTTTCCAAAAAGTTTAGTTTCTCATGTTGCAGCGGCACGTTGTTCCAATTTTCTGTATTGGCATGGGCTCGAAATAATAAAGCAGATAATATGACGAAGTTCTTCTCTTTGCCAAAGTTCTTTTCACACCCATTCACTACAAGGATCTTAGGACAAAGCCTGGGCTCCCACAGGATTCCTCAGACAGCTTTCGGAGAATTTATTCTCCAGCCTCTGTTTCACATTCCCCTAGACAAACATGACGGATGTCACTGGATGGGTGGAAGAGCTGATCTCAAGTTCTAAGCACAATGGGGCACATTTATTAAGACCAATGTTTTAGACGCCGATCTTAATAAGGCCCTGCTCTGCCCGCACCTCTTTATAACTTTGGCGGATCCACCACCGCCTCTAAGGGCTCATGCACACGGCTGTGTGCTGGCCAGGCCTGTGCTGTGGACCTTGAATGAGATCCGCCATCTGCATCTGATGGTCCCACTGCAAAAAAGTAGTGCATGCACTACATTTTTGCGGTGCGGAGGCACAGACCGAAAACCCACGGAAGCACTCAGTAGTGCTTCCGTGGGCTTTAGATCCGTGCCTCCGTTCCGCACCGCACTGCATCTCCTGGATTGCGGACCCATTCAAGTGAATAGGCCGGCATCTGTAATGCGGGGTGCACACGGCCGGCGCCCGCGTATTGCACGCCGCAATACGGCCATGGACGGGCAACGGCCGTGCGCATGAGCCCTAATTATAAGACTGCTTCCTAGTTGTCTTACATTTAGACGATTTTCTACACCTAAAACAGGAATATAACATGGTAAATGAGATGGGCCTGGCGGCATGTCTCCTTCTCCGCCACCCCCACTTTTTTTAGACCTGGCATAAGTGGGGAGAAGTCGCAGATTGTGGCGCAAATCTAGTAAATGACCCCCAATGACTTTATTTTCAAATGGTCCAAGGAACTTTCTTGTTTATACCGCGCATTAGTAATTTAATGAGATTTCTAGCATGTTGATATTGATGAACTATCCCTGGTGAAGGTCCAACAGAAGATCGGTGAAGGTCCAACAGCCAGCACCTCTGCCGATCAGCTGCTAGCTGGAGGCACGATCACTAGAATGGAGGCTGAGCTGCAGTAACCCGGCACAACCACTTTACAGTGTATGGAGAGGTACGCTTCCAGCTCCATATACTCATTGGGCCTAATTTATCATGATACGACAGTCTGTGATAACCCTGCGTGCTCCCGGAGGCTGTGCCTAATTTATGACGAGGCATACACCGAATTTCCATCCTCTTCTACGCCAGAAAACTGGCATCGCAAAAGATAAACGTGGCAGAGCCACTGGCCCTGTCCTCACCATTACCCCTTTTAGAGAAAGTGGCGACGGCGGTGGAGAAACACCACTTGAACAAAAAATTTTGTGCAAGTGGTGTTGAAAAAGTAGCAAACATGCAGTTTGTGGTTTTTTTCACATCAGAAAATTGCTGAAACAGTATGATAAATTAGGGCTATTGTATTAGTTCCCGTGGCCATGGCTCCTGCTAGCAGCTGATCAAAGGGGGTCTGGGTGTCAGACCCCCTGCTGATTTGATGTTGGTGGCCATCAATATTGATGTCCCCAAAAACACCTTTATGACGTTAATAATCAAGATTGTCCCAATTTTGGTTATGCTTTAAAAAAGGCAGCTGTAGCTGGGTATTAACAGTAGCTATGCCTAATATTTCGTTTTCTGTGAATGTACCATCTGCTGGTTTGTGTAAATGTAAGTTTCTCTCCACATTTTTTGAGTGGCAGATCCTTCCTTGTATCCTGTAAGAGCTGTGCTCTGAGCCAGGCGGATGTCTACCATGTGCTCCTCCTCCCTCCTATATTTCTAGGGGTTGTGAACATTTACAGAGGGAACTACAGGAAGGTGAGGGAGATGCCACCTTTTCCCACAGAAATGTCTATCGGGATAAAGTATGGATAGCTTTTCATTTTGTTCCATGTGAGTTATGGAAAAAGCCAAGCAAACATGGAGAGAGTCGTGTACGTGTGTGGCCATCTGTCTATGTATTCTCTTTCTGGATGTTGTGGCCAGTAGCCACCTCATCAGGCGCCACAGAGGACCCCTGTTCTTGACATAGGTGTGGGTCCTACAGTATGTGGTTGAGATTGAATTGCTTTCCATTGGTTTGCTTTTATCTTTCATTGGGTGGTGGTGGTGGTGGTGGTGGTGGGGGGGGGGGGAGTTATTGGGGGTTATGCATGTCCATTTTTTTATGGACAGGATGGAAAACCATACAGCACCATGATGACAAAACGAACCTGATAAATTACCCCTGTAAATGAGACAGAATAATTCCTCAGAAAGCAGTCGTCACACAAGACATCTTCACCTTCAAGTTCTTAAAGAGTGAAGGAAAGCCGTTTTCTCACCGGAGGTTTATTTTTCTGTGTTTGTGTAATTGTAAGTAATGGAATAAGTGGTTTTACCATTGCAGACTATAGGCTTGAAATGTTCTGTTATGTTAAGGCTCACCAGGACTCGGCTGTGATTGCTGTATGACATCACTAAACAAATGTCTAGTGACATCACTTGGCAAGCAATCGAGAGAGGGGTCAACATGTGAGGTCACAGTCCTGCAGGATTTTCTTTAAGTCTGACTGTCCATGTTGCCAAACTGTTAGTCACTTCCTTAGATACAATATTTATATAGAGCTGGAAATGATAATATTTCATGTTTATGGTCTCTGAGGTTATTACTCTCGTGCAGATTATCTTGTGCCTGAGCTTTTGGTTTAAACAAAATGCTCCTTATATTTGGGAACGCAGCAAAAGAGGAAAAATAGTTTCTGTTTTTTAGATAGAAAATTAACAACTTAACTAATATGACGCTGCCATAGGTTTTGAGACCACCTTTGTCGCCGTAATGTTCTGAAGGTGCGGGTTAGACCACATTGCAGTGGCGCCCTTTAAAGGGTTTGTGTGACCTGCAGGTCCTTTTAAACTGGACCACAAGACCCCTGTTTTTGTGATAGGTGGGGTTTCAGAGGACAGACCCCATCAACCAGATACTTGTCCCCTATTCTGTGTATAGAGAGTGAGTTGGCACAACCCCTTTAATGCACAGACATGTACAGAGGTTTATCCTAAGGTTAGGCCATCAATTTGTGATCGGTGGAACCACGAGATCAGCGAAACTAGGGGGCACCCTCGAATACAGCAGTATCCACACAGTAGCAACTTTGTCACACAGTCAATTGAATGCAGTACCAATGATCTAACCCCCATATAGCTAGTACCCTAATGATATGCTATCAGTGTAAGGTCTCATACACGCAACCGTATTTTTGGTCCTCATCCGATCTGCATTTTTGGAGCAGATACAGATGCATTCATTTCCGTGGGGCTGCAAAGACGGTTTGCAGACCACAAAACAGACAAGGTGGAGTGCATGAGGCTTAAAGAGGACCTGTCACCTCCCCTGACATGCCTGTTTTAATAGTTTCATGCATTTTCCATGTGATAACAATTCTGGAGCGCGCGATTTTTAAAATGCTGACAGGGTTGGCCGGAGGAGGAGATTGCGGCTGGCCCTGTCAATCAACACGACGAGGGGGCGTTTTTTTGCGGCGGCTACCAGCAAGTAGACGCCCTACTTGCTGGTAGAGACCTAATTTACATATTATAAAACTTTGTTTTTATAAGAAACGGCTGAAGGAAAGTAAGTAACACCATTATATTTTCATATATCGCACTATAAGGAATTTAGCTAGCCCAAAAAAAAGGCTTTAGTGGGGTGACATAAGCCCTTTAATGCATGAATTGCTAGCAGTCTGCAGTAAGGGTACAAGGGGTGGTAACCAGTTGGGGGCGTGTACCTGCACAGTCTGACTCTATCCAATTAGTGCTGCCATTGTCGGACTGTACAAGTCCACCCCCCAACTTGTTACCTCCCCTCTGTACCCTTACTGCAGACTGCTAGCAATTCATTCAGAACTTTTAGTACAAGTAATAAAGGAATGGCACAACGTAGAGCCATAAGAGTAGAGGCTCCAGAATTGTTATTACATGGAGAATGCATGAAGTTATTAAAACAGGCATGTCAGGAGCGGGGACAGGTCCTCTTTATTTAAAATACCTTTTTACTGCAGTCTACTTTAAAGGGTTCTTCCACTCTTTAGATACTGATAACCTGTCCTCCGCATAGGTCATCAATATCTGATTAGAGGGGGTCCAACATCCAACACCAATCAGATGTTTTTGGCAGCTGCCAGTGCTGGAAACAAAACGGTGAGTAGGTAGGATAGGAGCATAAGCGGAAATAAACACACAAAAAAAGTAACAAAACCGCATGTATTACATGATTCTGCCCCAAGATAGGGCACGCTGCTTCTCTTTTCCATGCTCCTTTTTTACACGTGCAAACAAAGCAAGTGCTGCTTCCCATTGACATGAATAGGAGGCTGTTTTGAGGCAGAAATGCTTCAAAATCAGCACCAAACTCTGTGTGAACTGGCCTTCAGGGTATGTGTTAGGCCGCTTTAGTTATGATTTTATCAGTGATTATTACATATTTTTGTTGGCAAGGACTACTGTTGGTTTCTTTACATATAAAACATCATAGGTTTCACCTATGCAATTGTCATTGAACTGTGTATTACATTACCGGTTAATAATTATATTTGGTTATTCCTTGATATTTTTGGACTCTAATTCCTCTAGTTCATGCAAACATTGCAGCCTGTTACATCCTGACTGGTATTCAACACTTTTCTATTTGATGTGAAGTTTAATACTGGTATCATCTTATTTTTTTGTATTTATGTGGTTGTGGTATCAGGGTGTTTTCTGTATTTAGGGAATATGTTTCCTTGTTTTTGTAGCTGCTATACATTATGATTTTAATTCTTATGTATTTTAATATATACATTAAAGTGATACATTTTTAACCCTTTATTGACCGAAATATATTTTTTTTTTAATTCACATAGCTATATGAGGGCTTGTTTTATTGTGGGACAAGTTATATTTTCTAATGGCACAATTTACGGTTGCATACAATGTAGTGGAAAGTGGGAAAATAATCTAAGTGGGGTGGAATTATAAAGTAAAACACAATTTCCCGATCCATAAAGGATCCCACAGTTTTTTCACCAATCGGATGTGCTGCGGTGTATTTATTTATTTTGGATCGTCACTTTGGTAAAGTGCAATACCGCTGGCACCCAACTGCTTGTTACCAGGTGTGCTGCCCTGAATTCCTTCAACTATCTATATATATATATATATATATATATATATATATATATATATATATATATATAAAAGAATAAAGACACCGCAGCACATCTGATGGTGAAAAAGAAAGTGGGAACCTTTATTCACCCATGCGACGTTTCGGTCCGCTTGCTGGGACCTTTCTCAAGCCTTGAATAAAGGTTCCCACTTTCTTTTTCACCATCAGATGTGCTGCGGTGTCTTTATTCTTTATATATATATATATATATATATATTGCATTATACACCTTGGTAAGGTGCCATCATCGCTGGCACCCAATCACTTGCCACAAGGTGTGCTGCCCTGAACTTCCGTTTGCTGAAGGAATCTGCACCATCGCATTTAAAATCCCAAAATTTGGCACACAGGTACATCAGGTGTCAGGGAAGGTTTTAGACCAGGTCTCAGCTCTCTAGCACATACTGTTCCTGAGATATTCCCAAAAAATGCAAATATGGCACATCACATGACCTACATTAGCAAATAGAAGCCTGCAGGTCTTTCTCTTCATATCCCAACTGCCATACACACGGTCACATGTCCCTTGTTAGCCAATGGAAGCTTGCAGGCCCTTAGTCTCCACATACACACACACCAGGTTTCCATAACAACCCAGCCATTTTTCTTCACTGCTGTAGGTCAGCTTTAAAGGGGCAGGGCGCTGTGGATGACACTGTTAAGGGAGCGGAGTTCTGTGGAGGTCACAGTTCAGGGGCAGGTAGGGTGGCCATTCAGGCCACCCTCAAAAGACGGACTTAAAAACCCTGCCCCCATGTCCCACTAAGCCAAGCCCCTTCCCACTCCTCAACTGACGGGGATTGAAAAAATGAAGGTAAAAATCAACTTCTGTCGGCTGCAGAGGTGGGAGGGAGGGTGACTTTATCCCTGCAGCTGATGCTCGGACAGCACAGTGCTGCTGTCCGAGAGTAAGCTGTTCAACAGAACATCCCTGTGTCTGTCCAGGCCCTGCGCGAGACTGGGGCAGGCTGCTGTGGAGGCCACAGTTAAGGGGACGGCCCACTATGGAGGTCAGTGTTAAGGGGAAGATTGCTGTAGAGGCTATTGTTAAGGGGACTGGGTGTTGTGGAAATCGCTGTTAAGGAGATGGGGTACTGTGGAGGTCACTAATAAACGGGCGCGATGCTGTCAGGGAACTGTGGAGGTCACAGTTAAGGGGTCCGCTATAGAGGTTAGTGTTAGGCTACTTTCACACTAGCGTTTGTCGGTCCGCTCGTGAGCTCCGTTTGAAGGGGCTCACGAGCGGACCCGAACGCAGCCGTCCAGCCCTGATGCAGTCTGAATGGAGCGGATCCGCTCAGACTGCATCAGTCTGGCGGCGTTCAGCCTCCGCTCCGCTCGCCTCCGCACGGACAGGCGGACAGCTGAACGCTGCTTGCAGCGTTCGGGTGTCCGCCTGGCCGTGCGGAGGCGTGCGGATCCGTCCAGACTTACAATGTAAGTCAATGGGGCTGGATCCGTTTGAAGATGCCACAATATGGCTCAATCTTCAGGCGGATCCGTCCCCCATTGACTTTACATTGAAAGTCTGGACGGATCCGTACGAGGCTATTTTCACACTTAGCTGTTATATGCTAAAATAATGCAGACGGATCCGTTCTGAACGGAGCCTCCGTCTGCATTATTATGATCGGATCCGTTCAGAACGGATCCGATCGAACGCTAGTGTGAAAGTAGCCTTAAGGGGATGGGTGCTGTAGATGTCAATGTTAAGGGGGCGGGGTGTTGTGGAGAGCTCTGTAGAGGGGGGCAGGTTATTGTGGAAATCACTGTTAACGAGACAGGGTACTGTGGAGGTCACTAAGGCTCCTTTCACACTAGCGTTCGCTGGTCCGCTCGTGAGCTCCGTTTGAAGGAGCTCACGAGCGGACCCGAACGCCTCCGTCCAGCCCTGATGCAGTCTGAATGGAGCGGATCCGCTCAGACTGCATCAGTCTGGCGGCGTTCAGCCTCCGCTCCGCTCGCCTCCGCACGGACAGGCGGACAGCTGAACGCTGCTTGCAGCGTTCGGGTGTCCGCCTGGCCGTGCGGAGGCGAGCGGATCCGTTCAGACTTACAATGTAAGTCAATGGGAACGGATCCGCTTGAAGATGTCACCCTGTGGCTCAATCTTCAAGCGGATCCGTCCCCCATTGACTTTATATTGAAAGTCTGAACGGATCCGCTCAGGCTACTTTCACACTTAGAATTTTTTCTAAGTTATTAATGCAGACGGATCCGTACTGAACGGAGCCTCCGTCTGCATTAATATGATCGGATCCGTTCAGAACGGATCCGATCAAACGCTAGTGTGAAAGTAGCCTAATAAAGGGGTGGCGTTTAGGTGGACAGGGGGTATACTGATATGATTTTAATACACATTAGAAGACCTGTGCAGTTATATATATATATATATATATATATATATATATATATATATATATATATATATATATATATATATATATATATATAGCTAAATATGCTTATTGGGCCTGTCAGTGTCCCCATAAATGAAATATACCGATGCAAGGCTAGTACCCTTTGCTGGTCTCTTATATATGTCGCAGGGAAATGATGAAAATGCAGATTTGATCAAATCCCTAAAGGGAAATTATAAAAATAGAGATTTGAATGCTGCAAAACACCTGAAAAGATCAGCTGAAAAAATGAAAGAAGTTTCTTTTGAAGAAATTTAAAGATGTCTTAGTGGATTCCACAGTTTTGGTTTATGTACCTAAGGTAGATAGAGGCCCATTATATGGAAATAACATTGTGGGGATCGTATTAGATATGAAAAATAATTTATACCAAATTGGTACCTCAGTTGGAATTATAAAAGATTGGCTACCTAGAGACGCTCTTCAAATAGCTACTACAATGTTTACCGAAACAGTTCCCCGAACTAACCTAAGTCTGCGTGAGATTGCAGGAAAATTATCCTTATTTGGAGGTCACGGATTTAAGAAGTGTTCTTGTGAACAATCCAAAATACTGTACAATGTAAAACAAAAAGATGTGCCTGTAAAAAAAAAAAAAAGTAACGTACTTTGTAACTCGAGATGCCACAAATCAACAACGTGTTTTAATAAAAATTAATGAATATTATTATTAATTACATTCACTAAAAATGTTTAAAATTTCACTAAAAATATCCTTTTTGTTTTAAAACATATCAGCTTAAAGAGGACCTTTCACCAGAATAAAACTTATAAAGTAACTATACAGGCATGTAGAGCGGCGCCCAGGGACCCCCCTGCACTTACTGTTATACCTGGGCGCCGCTCTGTTCTCCCGGTACAGCCTCCGGTATCTTCACAGTTAGGCTCCACCCAGGGGAACCTGCCGGCGTCTCCTTCTCCCAGGCTGTAGTGCTGGCCAATCACAGCGCTCAGCTCATAGCCTGAGAGGCTTTTTTGTCTCTCAGGCTATGAGCTGAGCGCTGTGATTGGCCAGCACTACAGCATGGGAGAATGAGCCGACGGCAGGTTCCCCTGGGTGGAGCCTAACTATGAAGATACCGGAGGCTGTACCGGGAGAACAGAGCGGCGCCCAGGTATAACAGTAAGTGCAGGGGGGGTCCCTGGGCGCCGCTCTACATGCCTGTATAGTTACTTTAGAAGTTTTATTCTGGTGAAAGGTCCTCTTTAACTACCTTTTTCTTACAATATTATTTCATATTAATATTATATTATCAGAAATATTAAACTTTTCACTAAAACCGTTAACTCCTTAAGGACACAGCCCTATTTCACCTTAAGGACCAGGCCATTTTTTGAAA
Source organism: Bufo gargarizans (assembly GCF_014858855.1). NCBI lineage: Eukaryota > Metazoa > Chordata > Amphibia > Anura > Bufonidae > Bufo > Bufo gargarizans. The sequence goes on from NC_058082.1 coordinate 600,243,746, forward strand.
ATCTGACCAGTGTCACTAAGTGGTGATAACTTTGAAACGCTTTGACTTATCCAGGCCATTCTGAGATTGTTTATTCGTCACATATTGTACTTCATGACACTGGTAAAATGGAGTAAAAAAAATCTTTTTTATTTATAAAAAAAATACCAAATTTGGAAAAATTAGCATATTTCCAAGTTTTAATTTCTCTACTTCTATAATACATAGTAATACCTACAAAAATAGTTATTACTTTACATTCCCCATATGTCAGTTCATGTTAGGATCATTTTGGGAATGACATTTTATTTTTGGGGGACGTTACAAGGCTTAGAAATTTAGAAGTAAATCTTGACATTTTTCTGAAATTTTCAAAAAACTACTTTTTAAGGACCAGTTCAGGTCTGAAGTCACTTTGTGAGGCTTACATAATAGAAACCACCCAAAAATGACCCCATTCTAGAAACTACACCCCTCAAGGTATTCAGAACTGATATTACAAACGTTAACCCTTTAGGTGTTCCACAAGAATTAATGGAAAATAGAGATACAATTTCAAAATTTCACTTTTTTGGCAGATTTTCCATTTTAATATTTTTTTTTCCAGTTACAAAGCAAGGATTAACAGCCAAACAAAACTCAATATTTATGGCCCTGATTCTGTAGTTTACAAAAAAAAAAAACATATGTGGTCATAAACTGCTGTACAGGCACACGGCAGGGCGCAGAAGGAAGGGAATGCCATACGGTTTTTGGAAGGCAGATTTTGCTGGACTGTTTTTTTTTTTTTACACTATGTCCCATTTGAAGCCCCCCTAATGCACCCCTAGAGTAGAAACTCCATAAAAGTGACCCCATTTTAGAAACTATGGTATAGGGTGGAAGTTTTGTTGGTACTAGTTTAGGGTACAGGTTAGGTCATGTGGTATTTTTATAGAGCAGGTTGTCACGGACGCGGCGATACCTAATATGTATACAATGTTTTTTATTTATGTAAGTTTTACACAATTATATCATTTTTGAAACAAACAAAAAATTGTTTTAGTGTTTCCATAGTCTGGGATCCATAGTTTTTTCAGTTTTTGGGCGATTATCTTGGGTAGGGTATGATTTTTGCGGGATGAGATGATGGTTTGATTGGCACTATTTTGGGGTCTATATGACTTTTTGATCGCTTGCTATTACACTTTTTGTGGTGTAAGGTAACAAAAAATGGTTTATTTAGAACAGTTTTAACTTTTTATGGTGTTCATCTGAGGGGTTAGGTCATATGATATTTTTATAGAGCCGGTCGATACGGATGCGGCGATGCCTAATATGTATACTTTTTTTTTTTGTAAGTTCTACACAATAATATCATTTTTGAAACAAAAATAATGTTTTAGTGTCTCCATATTCTGAGCCATAGTATATTTAGTTTTTTGGGCGATTGTGTCAGGTAGGGGCTCATTAGTTGCGGGATGAGTTGAAGGTTAGATTGGTACTATTTTGGTTGGTGTACGCCTTTTTGATCGCTTGCTGTTGTACTTTATACAGTGTTCATCTGAGGGGTTAGCTCATGTGATATGTTTATAGAGCTGGTCGATACGCACGCGGTGGTACCTAATGTCTTTTCCCCCCCCCTATTTTTTTTACCAATTTTTGTAACTTTATTTGGGGAAAATTACGTTTTTGTTTAGGGGAAAACGTAATATTTTTTTTTAAAAAAAGTCACTTTTTTTTTTTTTTTTTTTTTTCTTGTCCCACTTTGGGACTTCAACTTTTGGGGGTCTTATCCTTTACAATGCATTCCAATACTTCTGTATTGGAATACATTGGCTGTATGAGTAATACTGTGTGTATTACTCATACAGCTTCCGGCCTGTGAGATCCAGGGGGATCCAATCGCGCTGCCTTCCATGCCATCGGGTCCCCCCTACAGCCCCATGGGGACCCGATGGCGCCCCCAGCACCATAAAAAGCCGCAACCTGCAGGTCTAAATTGACCTGCGGTTTGCGGCAATCGCCAATATGGGGAGGGGGTCACGGGACCCCCCCGCGCATTTAGCCGAGGTGCCTGCTCAATTATTTGAGCAGGCATCGGCCTCCGATCACCGCCTGCCGCACGGCGGTGATCGGAAATACAAAGGGCACTTGTAAGGTCACCCCACTAAACCTTTTTTTTTTTTTTTTGCTTACTTATAATCCCTACACTGCGATTTCTGCCTACATGATCTAATTAATCATTTTGGTCCTGTAGATTTTGTTTAAAACATGCTTTTAAAATATGTAAATTACCTTGCTACCAGCAAGTAGGGCGGCTACTTGCTGGTAGCAGCGGCATCCTCCGATCCTAAAGACGCCCCCTCCACATTGTGATTGACAGGGCCAGGGAACGGAATCGCTCTCTGCTGGCCCTGCCTGTTTGCATAAAAAATCTGGCGCCTGCGCCGCGGCCGTACCTGTCTTCGATTGGCGCAGGCGCACTGAGAGGCGGCCGCTCGCTCGGCCGCTCCATCCTCAATGTGCCTGCGCTGATGACGTCACATCTACACCCGCCGCAGGCGCATTGAGGATGGCAGGCGCCAGATTTTGAATGCTCCAAAAATGCATTCCATTCCGTTTAGTTGTGTTCCCAGACGGAGAGCAAACCGCAACATGTTGTAGTTTGCTTTCAGGCCTGCAAGACGGATCCGGTATTGACCCCCAATGCAAGTGTCAGTTTTCTCTGACACACTAGAAAACGGATCCGTCCCCCATTGACTTTGAATGGAGTTCATGACGGATCCGTCTTGGCAAGGTTAAAGATAAAACAACCGGATCTGTTCATAACGCATGCAGATGGTTGTATTACCAGTAACGGAAGCGGTTTTGCTGAACTCTGTCGGATCCAGCAAAAACGCTAGTGTGAATGTAGCCTAAGGCCCCTTTCACAAGGGCGAGATTTCCGCGCGGGTTAAACGCATTGCACCCGCACTGAATCCGGACCCATTCATTTCTATGGGGCTGTGCACATGAGCGGTGATTTTCACGCATCACTTGTGCGTTGAGTGAAAATCGCAGCATGCTCCTCTTTGTGCGTTTTTCACGTAACGCAGGCCCCATAGAAATTAATGGGGTTGCGTGAAAATAGCAAGCATCCGCAAGCAAGTGCGGATGCGGTACGATTTTCACGCACGGTTGCTAGGTAACGATCAGGATGGGGACCCGATCATTATTATTTTCCCTTATAACATGGTTATAAGGGAAAATAATAGCATTCTGAATACAGAATGCATAGTACAAAAGGGCTGGAGGGGTTAAAAAAATTAAAAAATAATTTAACTCACCTTTAGGCTCCATTCACACGTCCGCAATTTCGTTCCGCATTTTGCGGAACGGAATTGAGGACCCATTCATTCCTATGGGGCAGCACGATGTGCTGCCCGGACACGGAATTGCTGGTCCGCACTTCCGGGTCCGCACTTCTGTTCAGCCAAAAAATAGAACATGTCCTATTCTTGTCCGCAATTGCGGACAAGAACAGGCATATTCAATTAGTGCCGGCAATGTGCGGTCCGCAAAATGCAGAAACGCACATTGCTGCTTTCCGTGTTTTGCGGATCCGCAAAACACGTTGCGGACGTGTGAGTGGAGCCTAATCTGTCTTCTTCTTTGAGGAATAGGACCTTTTGATGACGTCACTCCGGTCATCACATGGTCCATCACATGATCCATCACCATGGTAAAAGATCATGTGATGGACCACGTGATGACCGGCGTGACGTCACCACAGGTCCTTTTCCTGTACACAGCAAAGAAGACGACAGAAGAGATGCCGGCTGCGCGAGCAAGTGGCTTAAGGTGAGTTAAATTATTTTTTTTTTTCAACCCCTCCAGCGCTATTGTACTATGCATTCTGTATGCAGAATGCTATTATTTTCCCTTTATAACCATGTTATATGGGAAAATAATACAATCCACACAACTCCGATCCCAAACCTGAACTTCTGTGAAGAAGTTTGGGTTTGGGTACCAAACATGCCGTTTTTTTCTCACGCGCGTGCAAAATCCATTACAATGTTTTGCACACTCGCTGAAAAATCGTGTATGTTCCCGCAACGCACCCGCACCTTTTCCCGCAACGCCCGTGTGAAACCAGCCTAAGTCAAATGCTCTGAAACCAAGAACTAGTTGAGGAGATTTGGAGACCTGCCATATCTACTGCATTTCCTTCTATTTAACAATATGTTCCAGATGGGAAAATTTGGGTGTGAGAACGCAGATCCACTCATGCATAGATAATGTTTCACAAGCTCTGTATAGCTTCAGTAGTTCTTGTAGTAGAGTAGCAGCGATCATACAGGCTGAGATCAGTCTAGTGTTTGAGTAGTGGGATTTTACTTGAATGTTATAACATTCCCTTATAAAGAAGAAGCACAAGGTGTATTGGCCATACGCCCATTGTAAATATATATACACATAAACTTGGATTTCATGTCCGGGCTCACTGTGTTTTTACTACACCGGTCTTAATAAAACCCCTGCACTGACGGTGCTTCCGCCGAAGTTATGAAGAGGTGCCAGCCTCTACATAACTTCGGCGCATCCAGCGCCGCTTCTCAATGTAAGCCAGCTTCCTTGATGTCTTGTGTTTTAGACCATTTTCTACGACTAAAAAAGGCGTAGAAAATGATGAATGCGATGGGCCTGCTGGCTTATCCCCTCCCCCGCCCGAGCCACAACCACTTTTTTAGACCTGGCGTGAGCGGGTAAAAGTCGTAGCTTTCAGTGCAGGTAACCATTGCGCCGCAGTCTGCATCTAAAATGCGCTTAATATAGGCGTATTTCAGGTTAATAAATTACCCCCTTGATTTAAAGGGAATCTGTCAGCGGCAAAAACCACCCCAAACTGCCAGCAGTACCTTCAAGTAGCCGGCAGTGTTTCTAAGACTACATGCACACGAACGTTGTTTGTTTCCGTGTCCGTTCCGTTTTTTTTTTTGCGGATAGGATTCTGACCCATTAATTTCAATGGGTCCACAAAAAATGCGGACAGCACACAGTGACTGACAGCGCTTATGCCCGACAGCCGGCTGTTAGTCACAGGAGAAGGGGCAGGGAAGGGGGCATGGTTACCGTGACTTGAAGCAAGGAGGCCGCTGCCCGCTTGGCTTCAAGAGTGACTCGAAAATAGCGCGGACGGAGGATAAAAGATAGTTTTTGTTTTTTTTCTCCTGCTTTTACCGCATCTGACTGCAGGAAGAAAATCATCATTAGAAACACACTGCCGGCTACTTGAAGGTACTGCTGGTAGTTTGGGGTGGTTTTTGCCACTGACAGGTTCCCTTTAAGCAGTAATGCTTTGGGGGGAAAAAACAAAAAAAAACACAAACCACATTCACACTTGGTATCTGATCTATTTCAGTTTTAACTACTAACAATAACGCCTCATGCACACGACCGTTTTTCGGGTCCGCATCCCAGCCGCAGTTTTTGCAGCTCAGATGCGGACCCATTCACTTAAATGGGGCCGCAAAAGATGCGGAAAGCACTCTGTTTGCTGTCCGCATCCGTTGCTCCGTTCCGTGGCTCCTCAAAAATAATTATTGCGGACAAGAATAGGCATTTCTACAATGGGCCGCCTGTTCCGTTCCGCATATTGCAGAAGGCACACGGACGGCTTCCGTGTTTTGAGGATCTGCAATTTGCGAACCACAAAAAAAACTGAGGCCTAAGAATCATGTTCATGCCTGATATTTGAATAATGGATTCAGTTCATGATGCTGGTAACAAGAGTAACGTGCTGTTTGTAAGTCCTCTCACATGTAGATTTCACACTAAAGGGCAGGGGAAGAACCTAGGAGAGACTTATTTAGGTGAGTTGCATATGCAATTGACTACTCCTGGGAATACAGAGAGGAGTATCTGCCAGAAACAGTGTACCAAACATACTGCTATGAGTAAGGACAAGAAAGTTGTCCGAAACGTGTAGGAAGAGTTTCGATTTTTTGCAGCCACTTTTTCTGCGTGGAATTTCTAGAATAAAGCCCCAGTTTATGAATCCTGAGATGCTGGTGAGGAAGCCAGCAGCCGCCGAGCGTCCTTCCCTCACTGCGCCTGCGCCGAATACTGAACGGCGCGATATTTACACTGCAGACACGGATGGCGGGAGGAGAGCAGCACTGCCCTGGCCCTGTCAATCAAGAGAAGAAGAGTGTGAAAAGAGGTGGGCAAACGCCCCCCCCCCCCCTTCCCGCTCTTAGAGGTTAATTAGCATATTATAAAAGTTTGTTTTTCTCAATAACTGCTTCAGGCAGTGAGATGGCTCTAATATAGTTATGATCAGCACATCGCTAGTGTCATCCATCTTAATACCCATTTCTCAGGTGACAGAAACCCTTTAACCATCTACCGATTCCCCAATATGCTCAGACTAAATATTAGTCTGTGGCCTAAAATTATACTGTATGTGAATCCATCCTTACAGATCTGGGAATTCCCATCCAATGGACCATTATGGAAATATTTTTGATTGAATGGTATATAGGGAATATTAGATGTTGAAGTTAAATGGTTCTTTGGAAGACAAAGTCTTTCATTAGTTTGCAAATGTAAATTGCCGGTAATGAAGCTTACTAATTTACTTTAATTCACAAAACTTTAGACCTGGATGTTTTTTTGAGACCTCGTCATGTGGTCCCGGGAGTCGAGCTTTCCGAGACCGGTTCTGGTGACCGGGAGCTTCCTCTTCCTGGCTGTCTGGTTCAGGTTATTAGATAAGCCAGGCCCTTTTTCTGTCTCAGCCAGGTCAGAAAAGGGGCAAGTTTAGCTAGTGAACTGACCAAGATAGCCAGCCCCTTCATGACATCACTGGTCACAGGCAAGAGGGAGGGAGCTCCCTGCCTACAGCAAAAGCTCCACTTTCGAGACCACGTGATGGGGTTTAAAATGGAGCCATTTGTGACGTTTTCAGAATGAAAAGGGTTCTCCAGGATTTAACAATTGATAAAGTTTCCCTACCATCAATATCAGGTTGGCAGGGGTCCAACACCCTAAACCTCCACTTATTGGCTGTTTGACGCAAGTAGCTCTGGCGGACAAAACTACACAACGCTGTCCATTGTATAGTGGACGGAACTAGTTATTGCAGCACTGCTCCTACTAAAGTGAATGGGAGCAGCGCTACCGTATCCATTTCTATCCACTACACAACTACTGTGTAGTTCTGGTGCTTTTCCCAAACAGCTGATCAATGAGGTGAGGGGTGTTGTGCTCCCACTTATCCGATATTAGGGATAGGTCATCAATTGTTAAATCCTGAAGAACCCCTTTAAAGATTACTTGTAAGTTTCATGTGCCATGGTTGGACAACACCTCTAGGGTATGTCCACAAGAGATGGATTTGCTGTACACAAATCTGCCAGGTATTTAAAACCCGTTTACATTGCCCGATGATTAGTGCTAATGAGCATTTGTACGAGCACTCGTTAGCAATAGTCTGCCAGTGTAAATGTACCCCAGTTACCTGATCGGGGGAATACTGTAGATCGTTGGTGCAGGCACCTAAATCATCCTTTGCCGGCGACAGATCGCACCATCTAAACATACACTGCTGCCGGCAAACAATGATTCTGTATGGGGACGAGCAATGGCATTAGTGATCGCTCCCCCTATACTGTGGAGGAGATCGCTGCTTGTAAATGTGGTGTCCTGAAAGGAACACTTTCTTCTTGCCAATCGTCTTCTCGATTGAGCAGTGTAAAGGGGCCTTGACACCACCAGCAAAGTGGCGGACATTTTAGAAAACCCACATGCTGGAAAAATTTCTGCGAACAAATTGACCCGCAGTACAGAACTTAAATTCACAGCAGGTCAATTTGTACTCCGGATATCCATTACAGATTTCACCCTTTGCAATAGGGTGATTCTGCCTCACGTTTGCAGCAAAATCGGCAGCAGAAAATCTGACCCCTGTGGCCGTACCTTTAAATTTTAAAAACCTAGAATTTTTCAGTACAGAGCCATTCTTCCAGGCGGAGTCGTGTAAATGATTGTTCTAAGCGGTTTCACATTTGTTGATGAATGTGATAGCTGATTGCTCAGCAGTACTGCCCTTTGTAATTTCCTATAAGAACCTTGGCCTCGAGACTACCTGTCTGAGAACCACTTGGTATTACACATTCCTGGCCCAGGAAGGGAAATTAGGCTACTTACACTAATTATGTTTGTGCAGTCATGCAGGTTGAGCTATGGGTCACTGGCCATTTCTGCGTTTTGTGCTGATTTGCATTCTTTTTCACAGAATTGGAAAATAATTTGGCAGAAGTTTTATTTCTCCTGAGCTTTAATATTGCATTAAGGGATCATCATGAGCCAAATTAGAGTTTTATTTTCTTGTCCAGGTTCTTAGTGTTGTTAACATAGGATGCAGTGTTCATTGCAAACCACGGAGACATCATCAGCACTAATGGAGGGAAAATGGGCGAGGTCTTGTCTACGGGGGAGCACAAAACGTTCCAAATAGTGAAGAAGACGTTCAGTAATATAAGCAGACAGCGGCGGGACGTAATGGTATTTACAGTAGGTGTACCTGAAAGAAGACCTGCCATCTCTCCTGCCATGTCTGCTTTAGTAACTACTTGCATCCCCCCCGTAATAACAATGCTAAGAGCATCTGTTCTACTTCTTAAGACTGTATGTGGTACCATTCCTCTGTTATTCCTTCTAGAATTTTATAATTGAATTGGCAGCAGTCTGCAGTAAAGGTCCAACTGGGTGTTACCAGGGGGGAGTGGTGTACCTGCATAGTCTGACATTGACAGCACTGATTGGATAGTATCAGATTGTGCAGGGGGACCCCCCTAACTAATAACACCCAGTTGGACATGAGAGAAATCCCGCACATGTGCAGTTTACCACCGGCCCGGGCATGCACACTGGTCGCTGGTTTTGTGCCATTAGCCGGCGCATGCGCACTAGATGTTTCGGTGCCACAATGGGCATCACAGTGTTCATGCCCGGGCCGGCAGTGAACTGCGCATGCGCAGGATCTCAGCTGGTAATGGGGATGACGCAACGGACTTACAGGGCGGGACAAGCAAGAGGCTGGGGAGGAGTAATGTGAAAAAAAAAAGGCAAAGCGGCTTGGGCACTTACACCATGAACCCCGCCCCTGGGCACTTGCGAGCCCTCATTTGCCCATAGATTAAACAGCGTTTTTTCCGCTGGTAAAAGTCACAACAAAAAAACAAAGGTACCATTGGAATCAAGCGCCATGTAAGCAGTGTGGAATGTCCAATTTTGGTGACAGACTCCCTTTAAGAAAGTTTCTTATGAACATCAAATTACTAAAAACTGCTGATCGCTACTGGTTTTTAACTAGAAGTAGCAGAAGAAGCTTGCTCCATGGGCTTCTTCTATGATACACATGATGTATCCTATGGCCTGCAGGAATAGTGTTACTTTTTTATTACGGTAAAAAAGGACCAATTTAGGGAGCTTAGCCGGAGAAGAGTGCCCTGGGTGGCTCCTCTCTGCCTGGCCCAGCTTGATTGACAGGTTTCTCCTCATACTAAAAGTTTCTTTGTAATGTGGGAGCCTGCCAGTGTATTATGATGCCTGCGGTTAGGGCAGCATTAATCTCCTGACAAGTTCCCTTTAATTAAAAATTCATTTTCTGATTGAAGTGAAAAGTAGACCACAACACAGACTTTGGTTGCCAATGTAGATGTGTAATTTTTGGCAGTTATGTCATTCAGATTCTGCATTAGTTTATAATTCTGTGGATTTGTCTTCATCTAAAGTGACCTTCAGCTCTCACTGTGAAGACGGAGAAGTAACCTTGGTCAATGGTATGGCCATTTTTACCAGGTGCCTTCATCTCAGTGTTTGTTCACATCAGCTTCTGTTCTTAAAGAGCCACGACAAGGTAAAATGGATTTCCTGGGAGTATGATATTGATGGCCTATCCTCAGGATAGGTCATCACTATCTGATTGGTGGGGTTCCACACCCTGCACCACCACTGATCAGCTGTTTGAAGAGGCCACAGCTCTCCGGTGAGCACACCGCCGTTCATCATATAGTGGTTGTGTTTGGTATTGCAGCCTAGGCCCCTTCTCTTGAATGGGACTGAGCTGCCCTTAGACCATGTGATCAATGAACGTGACATCCCTGGCCTTGGAAGAGGGGCCTCTTCAAAGAGCTGATTAGCGGGGAATGATGTCAAAACCTTGACTGATCCGATATCGATGACCTATCCTGAAGATAGAGCATTATTATTCTAGTCCCAGAAAACCCCTTTAACATTGACGGATCAATTTTGAAACAGATCTCAAGAAATCCTGATGGATCCCATTGACTGTCAAGGATCTGAGATCCCTGTACTCCTGCCAATCAGCAGAGCAAGCAAAGCACCAGAATCGGGCACAGCTCTGTACACTGTATAGTAGCTGCAACAGGCCATGTGAACAGATATAGATTACATTTTAAGTTTTTAACCACTGACGAAGGCGCAAGACAGCTCCGAAACGCGTTTGAAAGCACAAGGACGGCTGTTTTTAAGAATAGTTCCATATTTAAAATCCATTCTACAACGCAAGTAGATCAACCTTTGTTCATCGCCATGAGCTGTCGACGTTCAGATATTCCTATTACACGTACTCGTGAAATTATCGAGGGCTCAGCAGACTGCGAGAGAAAACCAAACACCGCATATTCCCAGGCCAGCCCGCAACTAGAAGGAATTAAAATCTTTACCTCCGAGGGTTGGGTGAGAAGCACTTTTGGAGCGCGTGCATTTGATCATGATCCGTCAACTCCCCACTTAGTATACAGCTTGGGAGCAAAAGTATCCCCAGCGCACCATTACTATCACTGGTTATTTTACAAATTCTAGTGTATGATCAACATCATGTTATTGACTATTGCGCCAATTGGTATATCATCCGGACCTGTGGTGTACATACCTGTATATCATTAAAGGGATTGTCTGGATTCAGAGCTGAACCAGGATATAACCTCTTCTTTCACTTACCATGTACATATAAAAGTAAAAAAAAAAAAGTGGCGGTGCACAGAAAAAACGTTTTCTTCCAAAGAATAATTTAAGTATAAAAAAAACACAAGAAAAAGTATGTAAATTTGGTATTACTATGATGGTACTGACCAGCAGAATGAAGTTAACGTTTTTACTGCATAGGGAGCGCTGTGAAAATGAAACCCATAAAACTAATTTTATTTAGTATGAAGTATTAAATGGCACCATTCGAAAGTACAACTTGTGAAAAACAAGTCCTGATATGGCTGTGTGAGCAGGAAAAGTTCTGGCTCTTCAAAGGCAAGGAGTAGAAAAAAAACCAAAAAACATAAAAACACAAAAGAAAATCGAAAATGGCTGCATCAAGAAGGCGGCAATAATAATAAAAAGCATAAATCTTTCCTCTATATGGCTTCTACTAATACAATTCAGGCTTCGTACATTGAAAGAGTGTTTTTGTCTTTTAGACCTATGTCCTTCATACTCCATGTTATTTTACAGCAGTAGAATTAGCGCACTCTCTTTCCTTATATGTAAATTCATCTGCTGCTTTGTTAGGTTTTCATTTGTTTCCCTTGTTGCTGGGAGACCCTCCTGCTCGAGGCTGACGGCGCTCGTCATAGAGGTCTCCGCACAATCAGGAAGTGACGCTTGACACATTTACACAGATGGAAATAGCAGAAATACCAGTCTTCACTGCTGCATCTCACTAGGGGGTGGGCGGGCGGGTGGTGGGTCCCCTGTGGAGGTGCAATGTACTGGATCTAGATTTCTACACCATTTCATTTTTACTACTATTATGCTTAATTTATTTAAACTTATTGATCAAGAATGGATTTTCTTTAAAATTTGGTAAAACAAAATTCTTGCCATCATTACCTTTCTCGCTCTTGCTCCAGTAGATTGGTAAATTCGTCACTTTTTTCCATGTAATCGGTATGTTTTCTTTTTTCTTCCTCTAAGTCATACAAGGTTTCTCTTTGGGATTTCTCCACCATTAGAAGTTGCTCCAGCATTCTCTTGTGAGTTTCCTTGTGCTTGCCCACAACTTTATCCAGCTGAATAATACAAGAAAGATGAGTTAGTAATAGTCCTGGGTCGTAGTGGTCCACCAGAGTACCAGGGGATCATCTGATGGACCCAGCCTCTTATACTGTAATCGGCCCCAAAGATCCAGGAAAAAAAACAACAACATTTGAGCCAATCACTTGCCACTAGGGTCTATTTCTGTGATTTAAAGCCCCTTAAACTTTATTGATGATATAGGGGTTGGGCCTTGAGAATAATTTTTAGTGGGCCCCAGCAATCCCAGTCTGACACTGTTTTAAGGGATTATCTAAGTTTTTATCCATAGGATAGGCTACCGATATTGGATTCAAGTCAATGGGACAAAGTTGTATTTGTTCACTATAAAAATGATGGCGGTGTGCATTATGGACCAATGTAACCAATAAATGAGGAGGGGGCAGCGTTCACCTGTGTGCCACAAACAGCTAATTGGTGGGGTGCCAGGAGTTGGACTCACTCGCAGGGGCAGATTTGCCATAGACTCTACAGGGAAATTTCCTGGTGGGCCACCCAATTCCTCCTCTTTGCTGCTCATTGGTTACATAATGAGTTCTCAGCTGTAATTAACGTTGTGAGAATCAGGTATTCATGTACCTGGCCAGCGACCGCACCGGCCCTCCTGAATTCAACTGCTGTGGTGCGCGAGGCCCCCTGCTCCATAGACAACTGGAGGAGGACAGAAGATGGTAGTTATTGATGGCCACCACAGAGGGACAGCTTTTGGGGCAGTATATTGTGCTACACTGTGTTGTTTGGTTTTGCTCAAATGCTATTTTGCGCTATAGTATTGTTGACCCTGGCTACTTGTGTTTCCCCGCCTTCTGTTAATTTGGACCTGCCTACAAAATGGGGCTACTTTTATTTATTTATATTTTTCCAGGGCCACTTTAAGTACCCAGCCCTGCTCATTCCAATCTAATGTTAATGGACAATCCTAATGAAAGTCAATCTCGGAAAAAATTTGATGTATAACAGTCATATAGGTGTCCTTAAGTGAGTATTATCTTAGAGTATTGGACCCTTTGAGTCCAATACTCTAAGATAACAATCCTAATGATAGGCCATTAATTTAAACAACCTGGATATCCCCCTTAAGACTTGTGTGGATTGTGGCACCATCGATAAGGGTGGGTTCACACTAACGTTAGGGATTCTGTTATGGCTTTCCATTATAACATGGTTATAACGGAATCCAAAAGACGGAAGGACGGATCCGTTCTTCTGCCCATAGACTTGTATTATGACAGAATGAAAAACGGAAGCCTTTAAAAGGCATTCCGTTTGCTTTCAGTCCTAATAAAAGTCTATAGGAAAGCATAACGGATCCGTGTGGGTCCCGTTATGCAAGACGGAAAACAAAGTCCTGCATAACCCACACGGATCCGTTATGCTTTCCCACAGACTTCTATTAGGACGGAAAGCAAACGGAATGCCCTTTTAAAGGCTTCCATTTTGCATTCTGTCTGGGCATTCCGTTATTAACATGGTTATAACGGAAAGCCATAACGGAATCCCTAACGCTAGTGTGAACCCACCCTAACTTGACGTGAATAATTATGAATGGTTAGCGGTATAACCTGCCATAACACAACCCTATCTTGCATAGGTGAAATTATGGATGAACTCTGCCCATATTAGATCATCCCTTCTATTAATTTAATATTTGTGTCTTTAAATAAAGTGCAAAACTTTGGGGGTCATATATGAAACAGAAATATGCCTGTGACTTCTCCCCGCTCATGCCAGGTCTAAAAAAGTGGGCAGGATAGGGGATCGTCCTGTTTGAGGTGTAGAAAATTGTCTAAATATAAGGAAGCCAGTGCAGGGCTTTATTAAGACCAGCGTCTAAAATGACAGTCTTAATAAATGTGCCCCTTTTGGTTTAACTTTTTTATTTTTAAAATGGCTATAAATTTTCATTGACCTATTTGGCTGCTCATCCTGTCTACGGTAATGTTTCTCAACACTAGCCGTATTTTCAGGATTTCCTTACTATTGCATAGGTGATTTAATTGTCAGGCCATTATTAGGTATTACTAGTGTTCTCTATATGGGATATCCTCAGAACATGACCTTGCGGGGGTACTTGAGCAGCGTTGTAAACCACTGTTATAGAGGACCTACTAAAACATACTGTAGATGGACAGCATTATTAGCTTTATAGTCATTACTAAAAGGGAACATGTCATCAGAAAATGATGTATTGTTTAAATGAAGTTTTTTTTATGCTAAAATTAAAATCACTAAAAATAAAAAAAATAGTTTATTTTTTCATCTTTGCCACTATCTATATTTTAAAGAAATTCCTTTCTGTAGAGATATCTTCTCAGCAGTCATCTTATTGTCATCAAAGGCAGGATTACAATGAAAGATAACACATTTGTATAGTATAATGCAGGATCCACACTATTGACAATATGCGATAATCACAGCTCATCTACTATGCTTTGTACATTTGTCATTGTACAATGACCTTAGCACAGGTCCCAGCGCTTCTAGAAAATTGTCCCATAGACGTCAGTGGGTCATCTCCTGTCTATAGATTCCTATTGTCTGTGTGGCTGCCATGAAGAATACTTCTGAAAGAATATGTGTCACTATCTAGTTTTAATTAGCAGATAAAATTATAGGTGACACATGCCCTTTAAGAACATTGGCAGGTCTTATGATCTATATTTATAGTAATTTTCACTTCTTACTATAGGTGTTTTATATTGATCCCAGAGTTTCACACTTGCATTTATAAGATCCAGCAGGCTGGTCTGGCAGAGTACAGTCTACCGGATTTCACTGGATCTGGCCTAGCCAGCCTGGTGAACTCCGGCAGGCTGTTCTCTGCCAAAACAGTGCTTGAAGCCAATTCCAGGAGTGGAATCAAAAAGAGGTGAAGACTCATTTTCTTCTTTTTATGTGTCCTTCGTTTATGATTTGTTACTGGCTTTGGCTTCAAAAACTGCATAAAAAATCCTGAATGTTGAAACCCAGCCTTGTTACCAAACAACACGGGGACAAGAAGACTTAGTGTGCGCTTGGATGTCTCAGGTCCCATCCACAGTCTGTTGGCTGGTGTACATGGAATATATACAGTACATACCAAAAGTTTGGACACACCTTCTCATTCAAAGAGTTTTCTTTATTTTTTATGACTATGAAGGTATTAAAACTATGAATTAACACATGTGGAATTATATACATAACAAAAAAGTGTGAAACAACTGAAAATATGTCATATTCTAGGTTCTTCAAAGTAGCCACCTTTTGCTTTGATTACTGCTTTGCACACTCTTGGCATTCTCTTGATGAGCTTCAAGAGGTAGTCACCTGAAATGGTCTTCCAACAGTCTTGAAGGAGTTCCCAGAGATGCTTAGCACTTGTTGGCCCTTTTGCCTTCACTCTGCGGTCCAGCTCACCCCAAACCATCTCGATTGGGTTCAGGTCCGGTGGTTGTGGAGGCCAGGTCATCTGGCGCAGCACCCCATCACTCTCCTTCATGGTCAAATAACCCTTACTTTCAAAGTTTCCCAATTTTTCGGACTGACTGACTGACCTTCATATCTTAAAGTAATGATGGCCACTCGTTTTTCTTTACTTGGCTGCTTTTTTCTTGCCATAATACAAATTCTAACAGTCTATTCAGTAGGACTAACAGCTGTGTATCCACCTGACTTCTCCACAACGCAACTGATGGTCCCAACCCCATTTATAAGGCAAGAAATCCCACTTATTAAACCTGACAGGGCACACCTGTGAAGTGAAAACCATTTCAGGTGACCTACCTCTTGAAGCTCATCAAGAGAATGCCAAGAGTGTGCAAAGCAGTAATCAAAGCAAAAGGTGGCTACTTTGAAGAACCTAGAATATGACATATTTTCAGTTGTTTCACACTTTTTTGTTATGTATATAATTCCACATGTGTTAACTCATAGTTTTGATGCCTTCAGTGTGAATCTACAATTTTCATAGTCATGAAAATAAAGAAAACTCTTTGAATGAGAAGGTGTGTCCAAACTTTTGGTCTGTACTGTATATAGACATGTTGCTGCCACTTACGCTGAGTGTTGTTATTTTTATATATCTAGTTTTTGGTTATGTGTAATATAATGGAACTGTTTTGCTGCTGTGTTCTTGAAAATCATTAGGACCCAAAAAATATATGGGGTTATTTATTAAGACCTGCGATTTAGACACCGGTCTTAATACCCCTGCGCCGGCGGTGGATGCGCCAAAGTTATGTAGAGTTATGTAAGCTGTTGGCCTATCTTTTGGACACGCCACCAATGCCGACCCCATGGCGCCCACTTATGAGTGGAAGAAAGGGTGGATTACTAATGTGATTGTGCCGGTTACTGTAGAAGTGAATGAGGCTGAGCTGCAGTACTAGGTGCACCCACATTCATATGGACATCACCAGGACAGATACTATAGTGAAGGAGCTGTGGTGCTCCAGCTTCCGACCCTTAGGCCTCATGCACACGACCATGGTGTGTTTTGCAGTCCGCAAATCACGGATCCGCAAAACACGGAACGGCACGGACAGCCTTTAATATAAATGCCTATTCTTGTCAGCAAAGTGCGGACAAGAATAGGACATGTTACATTTTTTAAGCGGGACCACGGAACGGAGCAACGGATGCGGACAGCATATGGAGTGCTGTCCGCATCTTTTGTGGCCTCATTGAAGTTTTGTGTGAAAGCTGCCCTATTCTACAGGACAGGCTAGCAATTTGCAAAAAAAAAAAAATTCTGCAACACCCATATAAATAAAGTGACCGACATACCTGTGACTTTGCCCCCCAAGGCTAGTTTTACATCTCTGCCATTGTGATCCGGCAGCCAGTTCCGCTAGAAAATACTGGGAATCCGCTGGATACAAACCAGCTGTGCGGCTGACTCTGCATTTTTGCAGATAGCGGCTGGATCTCCGCCGGACCCGATTATAGTTAATGAGGCCGGTGGGATGCAGCAGTGCTGCCGGAGATGTGATACTAGCCTAAAGGCCAGTTTTTGAGAAAACTCTTGCCTCACAACAAAAATGTATGTGAGCCAAGTGCTTTGGGTTCTTTGCAAGCAGTTCTGACCACGTCCATGCCTCCCGAAAGTAGTGCTTTAGAACTTGTCCTTTAGGGTACTGTATTATTACTGTGGTTGCTACTCTTTTCCTCCATCCGCAGCATTACAGGGAACCAGATTCTAGATGAATAACTGTTTAGCTAACCAAAAAGGGCACCATTTACGTAATACTTTTCGTATTTTAGTCGACTTATTTATAGGAGGGCTATCATTGTAAAAACATCTCAGTCCACCCATCTCTATTATTTAAAGCGCAGTATATATTGTTTATCTAGTGAAGGACTTTTTTTCTCTGCCTTTTGAGCTTTGTGTGTATTCTTTGGCTAATTTCCACCAGAGCAAAAAGAGAAAAACAACTGATTTATTCCCATCTGTCGGTTTATATTACATGCAGCCTACTGGCGGTAATTACTGACGTTTACCCTGTAGATCGTCTTCCATTAGTGTCTGCTTCTATAGATACTGCCAGTGCCAGGGTGTAAAATGCTGATATCGAATCGCTGTCTTTTAAAAAAACAAATAAAACAAAAAACTTTTTTTGGGGGGTTCTGTTTTGTCTCTGTTCAGCCTCCTGTACTTATGTCTCCATATTTGTGCTTGTCTAAAGGTCTGTTTAGTACATACATTTTTTTTTTTATTATTATATCCATGATATCCATACTACCGTGTGCTGTCCGCATCAGTTTTTTGCGGATCCGTTTGTTTTTTTTGCGAAAAGGATTGCGGACAAGGATAGGCATTATTACAATGGATCCGCAAAAAAATACGGAACGTCACCCGTTTTTTTTTACGGACTGCAAAACACATACGGTCGTGTGCATGTAGCCTAAAGAGGTTTTCCTAACAAATTAGATATGCCACCAGTGTCTAATCATTGGTTGTCTGACTCTTAGGACTCCCACTAGTTCCATCGATGAAAAGGCAGCTGTGCTTTAGACTATTTCTTGATACTTTCTTCTATGATGTGTCTTGACTTGTAGTTTGGGGGGTGCTATCTCTCCTTAATTCCAGAGAAGCATGTACGGCCTAAAAGTCTCCTCGCACCAATTAAGGCCTTTCTTTCCTTGAACTGGGGTTCTAATACAGTTCCCACTCAACACCTAGTTAGGAGCAGCGCTGTATATGGGAGAAGGCCAAAAGGGAGCAGAACTTTACTTTTACTGACCCTTCATTGTTCTTAGGATCTGTGGAGGTCTTGGACCCTCACCAATCTAAAACTGATGGCATATCTAATCAATATGCAGTCATAGTTATTGGTAAGAATACTGATGTCTGTGTTATTACTATTGCGGGCCCCCAGGGGCCAGTGCATGGCTTTTCTGTTTGCTGTTTTTTGAATCCCTTATTCTACATGCACATCACCACTGCAGATCAATCAACGGCCTCAGCAGTGTTCAGACATGGTGCCATTTATTGTCTGGCAGGGGTGATGTGCATAAACATGTCACGCCACACGTCCAGTCCAGCGGGAACCAGAAGAAGGGAACTTGGTCCTGGACCTGGAATGCCTGTGACCGGTGACTCCTTTTAATTTTTTTTAGCTTCTGCACACTTCTCTGCCTAGCATATATGGTATTTTACTTTTTCAACCATTATTTGGTGTATTTTGATCATTTTTACCATCTTATGTGATCTATTGATTCAAGTATAAATTATTGTTGTATTCTGTTATGACTGAGGTACGATCAAATTTAGGGCTTTTGTTAAGGTGTAGTTTCTCTGATTACTTCCCATCATGGTGTCCCAGGTGCGTTGATCCTCTAGTATCTAGCAATGCCTATGTGATTTTTTTTATTTGCTGTTTTATGTTTTTGGTTACGTTTGAATTGGGTTAGCTATTGACTATAATCTGTCTTGTGTGATAGGACAGTGCCAACCTCAACATATCCTCCCCCGTGGTCATTCATCACCGGTGTACAGTCCAGCACATGGCTTACATTCCTTATGGTATCATGGTCATTTGGAGATATGAAGTCAATCTACAGAAATCCCCAATCAGCAAATGAGCCTCAGTTCATCTTATTTAGAAACCAATGTAAGGAAAATCAAGACAATCTCCTGCTCCGCACACGGCCAAGCGCTGACATCATGTCCACATGTCAGAATGGATTTCTACCACTTCAGGCCTACAGAGAGATATCTTTGTAAATGGCTAAAATATTAGTCTTTCCAAGTGAACATTTCAAGTTTTAATTGAAAGCAGATAGAGTTCAACTGGAAAGGTTACCCCGTAACAAAAGTGCTATGTCTGAAGTGCGAGCGCCAGCCGGAGCTTGACTGGCAGCTATTGAAGCGCCATTTCAAATAAATATATTATCTGCTATTTTTCATTACTTCAAATATTATTTTTGCTTTAAAAAGCGTAATAACGCCATGATTTATGCCAGGGCTGATGAATTAGCGCAATGATAGAATGAGATTTCAAATGAAAGTTCTCTTCGTATTGGTAGTAAAGAACGGCAGCAAGAATTTTATTCTTATTACTTTTATGGTGTAGGGAGTCCCTGGCAATGGTAAAATAAATATATGTGGTTTACATTAGGAAACCTATTCCTTGGGCTCCAATTTCTAACATGACTGTTGGGGGATACGTGACTCTACGCACTTTTACAGAACATTACACTACCTCACCACCGTGACAAACGTGCAGAGATTTTCACTTCTGGTTTGGAACTTTTTATAGCTTGGAACTTTTGAAGGCAGTCATTTTGTGAAATTGATATGCTTCAGATTGCATTTGCCTCCAAGATGGCTGCCTTTGTTGTGCGTAAATTAGAAGACCATTTTCTGTCTGCAAATCTCAGTCAAGATTTATCTTATTAGTATTCCAATCACAGCATGGCCGCATGTCTCTAGGTTTGGTGTGGTCCAGAGACTGAAATCTCCACCTCTATTTGTTTAAATCACAGCTTGGACAGCTGAGCGATGCCATGCGACAAAAATGCTCAAGGGGCCTAGGCCCTTAAAGGCGTTGTCCTCTCCCCCCCCCCCCCCCCTTTATTAGCTATTCTGCAGTAACTATTGCAAGAAGTAATTGCCAGAATTGCAGCTCCATCGGTTGCGTAGTGGACTTCAGTTGGAGTAGCGCTGTGTTAATCGGCTCTGTCCACTGCAGATTGGATGGAGCCTTATAGTTGTGGCACCAGAACTACTGTAGAACTGCTGATGGCTTATCCTCTAAAGATAGGCCATCAGTATAAAAGTACCAGAAAACCCCTTTAGATCTCATAATCATCTGAGCTCGATTCGTTCAGACCACCATCAATCTCCAAGCAACAGCCATGGCTTGAGCAGCCCTTGAAGAAGCCATGCATGCAATTCATACTCCTTCCATACTTCTTCAGCATCATCTTGTATCTCACAAAAAAATTAAATGTATTAACTAACTTTTTGTTTTGTTCTAAAGCTTCCCAAAACTATTAACTAATAATAAAGTTGTAAAAATAATTACTTAAAACTATAGAAATCGAGCAAGATTAAATAATTTTTCCCAAGATATAAACTTAATCCTTTCCATAGGATAGGAGAGAAGTACAGTATTTGATCAGTCCAACCATCGGGATCCCCACTGATCATGAGAACTGGTGTCGCAGGTCCCCACAAATGGATGACGCAGTGGTTAAGAACACTATTTCCTGTATTTTGTGTCAACACCCACTGGCCATTAAGTCAATGGGAGTGCAATTTTTATATGAAATATTAGTAAGATGTTTGACACCAAAATATAAACTAGCTGTATATTCTCCACATCATTTTTTTCATCACTGTTGAACCCCTTTATGCGCTGTCATCCAGCTTTACGCACCTCACACATTGGCTTTTCGTAGATGTCTTCTTGCCATTGTGTAGCATTTGCTCTGATTGCATCTCTTTGAAGGGCCTCCAAGACCCGTTTTGGAGTCACAAAGCCATATTGGGCTTCTAGTAAAGCCAGGTCAATTTTTTCTGCCTTCAGCACAGATATAACTTCATCTCGAGCCTAGAGGAGAAAAGAAAAGAACACGATTATGTCAGTCTAAGGTTACATTCATACACTGTCAGTTTTAATAGCTATTGCTCATCCGTTTTGCTTGATGGGCTTTATTTTTTTCTCCCAATCCCTGCAGTCTACATATAGTGTCCCCTGGACATCAAATGGCATCCATAGTACCCCTTAGTATGAATAATATCCCTCTTAGTGGCCCCCGTAAATAATGCTCCACTTAGTGCCCAAGTATATATAATGCCCCTCTTAGTGCCCCCAGTATAAATACGGCCCTTCTTAGTGTACCCCAGTATTGTTAATGTCCCTTTTAGTGCTCCCCAGTATAGGGCCGACCAAAAAAAAAATCACCAGGTGCTCTTGCATTGACACTTGCTCCTCACTGGATGCTGCTGGACCTGTGCTCCAAGCATGATCATGTGACGTCATCACACAGAGTGTGTCAGGTCCTACTGCATCCAGTGAGGAGCAAAGTTGAAGATTTTTTTTAACCCCCTGAAAAATTATTTTAGCCCTTTTTAATGACTGTTGGGTGCACTCCTGACTATATGGCTGTTAAAAATGTGACTATATAGCTGTTAAAAATGTGCCCATTGATTTCAATGGTGTCCATCTGGCTGGGAAAATTAGCAAAAATAAGACGCCCTATTTTTTTTATACCTGTTATTTATTGGCCGGTAAAAAAATGGGCATGTGAATAGCCTCATAGACTTTATTTGGCATACACACTACTGTGTGCAGTCCGGGAAACTTCGGCTGCACTTACATGATGATGAGTGTATTGTAGAATAGACCCACGGTCACATAGGATGACACTGCATGGTAAAACACTATGATGCAGTGAGTTGGGGTGGGTTCACATCACGTTTTATGCCTCAGCTTGACGCATACATTGCAAAAAAAAAAGGATACAAAAACACAGCACACAACATTCTTATATTCTGCAGAGTCTGTTTTTTTTTAACAATGGAACGGTGCCTTAGTGTCAGAGAAGCCGCCGTCAATCTGGGTGATGTGGCCGGCACATGGGCCATGTTTCCCAGATTGCACATGGTTGTATGTATGAGGGATGACAGGACATAGCACTTTAGGTTTCCTCCCTTCTTCTGACCTTTCATGTAGAACACATTTGTGCAATTTTCTTTGATGTTAGCATAGGGGTCATGTTATATATAGCCTATTATATGGATTTTTTACATACTGAAAATGATGGGCCAAAAATGGCTTGGCCAATCCCAGACCTATTACGCATGGTTACTTTTTGAACATGACTTACCAGGATTTGCACTATTATCATTTATTATCTTGCCTTACTTGGACCTCTGCACTGGCATGATGTGCCATATCTCCGGCAGAGAATACTTCCCTACGGTGGGGGTCGTGAGAGATGTTTGCACTATACCCTGTTATGAATTTACTATTTTTTCATTATTCAATATGCATATGACGAAATAAATATATATATATAAGATTTACAAAACCATCTCTCAAGGTTTTGGACTCCACCAATCCACAGTCAGATATTGTGTACAAATGGAAGAAATTCAAAACCATTATTACCCTCCCATGAGTGATCCATGAGCAAGTATGTGAGGTCACAAAGGAACTTAAGATAACCTTTAAGTAACTAAAGACTTTTCTCACATAGTAATGTTCATGAGTCCTCCATCAGGAGGACACTGAACAACAATGCTGTGCATGGCAGGTTTTCAAGGAGAAAGCCACTGGTTTCCAGAAAGAACATTGCTGCCTTTCTTCAATTTACTAAAGATCTTCTGGAAAAGCCAAAAGACTATTGGAACAAGGGTTTGTGGACAGATGAGGGCAAAATAGATATTTTTGGTTTAAATGAATGGAGAAAAGAAAATGCTGCATTTCAGCTTAAAAACCTCTTCCCATCTGTGAAACGTGGTGGGGGTATCATGGTTTGGTTCTGTTTTGCTGCATCTGGGCCAGAATGGAGTGTCATCATTGATGAAACAATGAATTCTGAAATATACCAGCAAGTTCTAAATAAATAAAAATTGTCAGGACATCTGTCCATGTCCAAGAGAATGTGAATAATGCAGCAAGACAACCCTAAGCACACAAGTCATTCTACCAAAGAAGGGTTAAAGAAGAGTAAAGTTAAAGGGAACCCATCACGTGACATGGTGTCTGAGCTGCAGGCTGCATGCTGTAGAGCAGGAGTAGCTGAGCAGATCTTTTGTGGGGAAAGATTAAGTAAAACTTGTTTTTTCATTCTTTTAAATTCATGCTTGTTCTGGGCTTTGAAGTCCAGGAGGCGGTCCTATTAGTGATTGACAGCTGTGTATGCACAGTCAGAGAGGAAAGGTTGTCAATCACTGATAGGACTTCAAAGCTCAGAACGAGCAGAGATATAAGTAAATCAAATAAGTTATACTAAATCTTTTCCCATAAAACTTTTTATGATTCTGCTCAGCTTATCCTTCTCTATAATATCCTGCCTTCAGCTCAGACACTGTATTCAGAGTTACAGGTTCCCTTTAAAGTTTTGGAGTGTCCTTACCTGGCTTAATCCAGTAGAAGTTGAAGGACCTGAAGTGAGCAGTTCATAAGAGGAAACCACTAACATAGGAGTTTTAGCTGTGTTATATGGAGGAATGGGATAAAATTCC
This sequence comes from Bufo gargarizans, assembly GCF_014858855.1. Lineage (NCBI taxonomy): Eukaryota > Metazoa > Chordata > Amphibia > Anura > Bufonidae > Bufo > Bufo gargarizans. The sequence goes on from NC_058082.1 coordinate 600,267,483, forward strand.
TCCAAGCCGTTGTGCAGAACTAGTAGCAAGGCCGATTCATTGGCCTGTATTTGTGGGAGGGGCGTCCCGGCCTATATTTGGCTCACACCTCTCTCCAGGTTACGTCGGACGGCAGCGGTGTTCCTGTTACAGCGTCTCCTAGGTAACGCATCGTCACTTCCGGTCGGCGCTTCCTCCGTCAGTTCGGCGTCCTGGTCTGCATCGTGCGGCGGGTAAGTAGCTGCTGCCTCAGCGCAACTTCGGTTCTCCAAGTCCGGTCGGTGGGGTCGGTCCCTCTAAGGTAAGAGAGGGACATCCCCACACCGGAGCGGCAGTCTGGCAGCACGCCCCGCTCCCACGTGACTCGCACATAGGTGGCAGGAGTCAGCGAGACTCCGACTCCGTCGGCTGTTCCTCCGGTCAGTTTTTCAGGGGGTGTTGTTCTGAGGCCATGTGAGAGTAGTCCAGCAGGAGTGGTTACCCGCATGAAGTGTGGGTTACTACATTTCCCGCAAAGTCTGCGCTACTGCGTTGCCGGCATCAAAGTGTTGTTGCTGCATTGCCTGCATCATAGTGTTGTCACTGCTTGCCCGCATAAAGAGTGTGTTACTGCATTGCCCGCACAAGGTGGTGTTACTGCATTGCTCGCATAAAGTGTGTGTTACTGCATTGCCCGCATAAAGTGTGTGTTACTGCATTGCCCGCATAAAGTGTGTGTTACTGCATTGCCCGCATAAGGTGTGTGTTACTGCATTGCCCGCATAAAGTGTGTGTTACTGCATTGCCCGCACAAAGAGTGTGTTACTGCATTGCCCGCACAAAGAGTGTGTTACTGCATTGCCCGCATAAGGTGTGTGTTACTGCATTTACCCGCATCAAAGTATGTGTATATTTGTTGCACCAAACCAGACAGCAAGGGGTGTTGATAGCGTTTGGTGGGGGGCAAAGTCTGGCACGGGCCGCCGTGCTCTTAGCTAGGTAGGGGGGGTGGGGGGGGGGGGGGGGGTTGCTTACATCCAGCTTACCATTGAGTTAGCCGTGTTTTGGCACTGGGTCACCAGTCGTTCAGCCCACTCCGCGATCTCTCCCGGTAATCAGACAGTCGTACCTCGTTACCCCGCCTGGGTTATTTGTACACTGGTTCCAGCGTTAAGCAAAAAAAAAAAAAAAAAAAAAAAAAAAAAAAAAGATAAAAATATTTTGTTTATGTGTACAGGTCTACTCCTGCGGTTGATCCCCTTTGTTTCCTTTTATACCAACGTGTTGTCCTGTCTCGGTAAGGTCTTTTTGGTCAAATTCATCCGCTGTCGCACGTCTCAACTTCCTCCATACCTCAGCTGTCAGGTGGTCACCAGGGTTATGTTTCTTTGCATGACGGTTTCTGCAGTGGCGGTGGTGGTGTCAAAGCACGGGTGGTAGTCAGTCTTGGCACTTAACAGTGGTAGTGACGGTTCGTCGTTTTTGCTTGTTTCAACAGTCCGGTCATGTCTCACGGGTCAGACATTGTGGATGCTTCTGGCGAAGACCTGGGTTCCAGGGCATCGGAATCCGGCAGTATTCCATCTCTGCGCAATTGGACTGTGCCTAAACTCATGTCTGAGTTAGCCAAAAGAGGAATTCCTTTCCCGGCCGCTGCCCGGAAGGCGGAGTTGTATAGGCTACTGGTGTCCTCCCCGGCAGAACCTGGTCAGCAAGAGGTCTCCATGGCCACGGTTCAGACCTCGTTAACTCAGCTCCACGTCATGCTGAATAGCCTCACCTCCTCTGTGTCCGGGGTACAATCCAGGTTGGAGTCGGTAGAGGCTAGGGTCGCTGGCTTGCCCTCACCCGCCACTCTGTTGCCAGTCGTAACGGCACCCGTTGCCAGTACCTCAGGTAACTTTGTGACCGTGCCAAATGTCACTCCAGCTCATTTTATTCCGGCTAACATCAAGAAGGACATCCTCGATGGCAGAGACGTGAACTTAGCCTCCCTTCTAATTGCCACTCGTGATCTGTCGGACAATAGGGTCATTGCGTGCGGCGATGTTTCTGTCGTCTTGAAGGGGCGCGATCTGAGGCTTAGCAGGAAGTTAACGATTCCGGAGTTCGTACTTGCCTTTAGTCTCTACCGAGATATCATCTGTTCTGTACGACCAGATAGGAGAGAGGAGTTGGACCTGTACCTCTTCAGGGTCACTGAGTTGGGCTACAAGTACGGAGGCTTCGGCTTTTATGACTACCATTGCTCCTTTTCTGCCAAGGCAGCGGCTGCACTCAGTCAGTTCCAGTTCACTACCAACTGGGCCAACATAGACACAGAGATATTCTGTAGGCATTTCGCTGGACTGAAGGCACCGGCGTGCTCTTCATGCCAGTCTATCTACCACACTGGAGAATGGTGTCATAATGCCGCAAGCGCCCCCAGGTCCAACCCTTCCCCTCCTATTCCTGGTCCATCTACTGGCATCCAGCAAAACTTGGCGGTTGATAAACTCGGCCGGCCAATCAAATATCTGGGCAGATCACAGATCTGCAACAACTACAATTTTGCCACTTGCAATTATAGTCAGTGCCGTCTGTTACACATTTGCGCCAACTGTTTTCGAGCCCACCCGAAAGTGGCCTGCTCATTAAAGACCGACAAACATTGCATGAGCGTGGTAAATGTAGATCTCTTGCAATCATACTTGCAAGGGCATCAGGATGCGTCCTTCTGCGACTTTCTTGTGTCAGGTTTCACCCATGGTTTCCACACAGGTCTCGTGGCTTTACCGGATCACACCCATGAGTGTAGAAACTTGCAGTCCGCTTCCCTCAACCCCGGGTCCATAGACAGACTCCTCCAGTTGGAGCTAGACAAGGGGTACATCATTGGCCCCTTCTTGTCCTCCCCATTCGAGCGCTGGAGGATCAGCCCCATAGGGGTGGTCACGGGAAAGTTCAGCCACAAGGAACGATTGATTTTCGATCTATCGGCTCCTCACGGGTTAGCTACTCCCAGCTTGAACTCACTCATTCCAGCGGAGGAGGTCAGCATGGTCTACGCCTCCATCGATCAGGCTATTGCACTCATCCTTGCCACTGGTACCGGGGCAATTTTGTCCAAAGCAGACATATCAGACGCCTTCAAGTTGATGCCTATCAGGCCTGAACTTTGGCAGTGGCACGGGATCAAGTGGAATTCCCGGTATTACTTCGCCACCAAGTTGACTTTCGGATCCCGTAGCAGCCCTTGGATTTTCGATCAGCTGGCAAAAGCCCTACACTGGATACTCGAGAACAGGTTTTGTTGCGGACATGTGATACATTACTTGGACGATTTTCTGCTGATCGAATCTCCACAGGGCTCGCGTCGCGATCTTCAGAGCTTGCTGGCTTGTTTCGCTCAGCTAGGGGTTCCGGTTTCCCCCAAGAAGGTGGATGGTCCCGCGACCAACATCACCTTCCTGGGCATCGTGTTGGACACAGAGACCATGTCAGCGAAGTTGCCAGAAGACAAATTGGCCAGGGTTAGGGCAGTCATTCGTAGTTTCGTCACTGGAAGGGTGACCACCAAGGTGGAACTACAGTCATTGTTAGGCATGTTAAATTTTGCCATGCGCGTCATTCCCCAGGGTAGGTCTTTTGTAGCCAGATTGTTACCACTCCTCTCAGCAGCTCCCTGTCAGGACAGTCCAGTATTCCTGGACAATGAAGCGCAAGCGGATTTGAGCATGTGGGAACACTTCTTGAGTCATTGGAATGGCGTGTCCATGTTTGTCCCGGCGGTCTCGCATGGCTCCCCCGTCATATTCTCCAGCAGCGGGGTCAGGCCTGGGTTCGCTGCCATTTTTGGCCCCCATTGGCTGAACGGGGCGTGGCCGGGGGAGGTTTGCAAGACCACGGGAGCCCCCCAGACTACAGAGGTTAGGGACTTGTATCCCATAGTGGCGGCGGCTCGTGTTTGGGGCTGTCAGTGGACAGGCCGCACCGTGGTCTTCGCCTCTGCTAGTCCTTCCTCCTTGGCCATCCTGGACAGTGGCAAGTCCAGGTCACAACTAGTCATGTCTTTGATGAGACGTCTGGTACAATTGTCGCTCCTACATAACTTCTTATTCTGTGGTTCCCTCATATGTGATGCGCAGGTAGTAGCAGTTGACGCTCTAGCTAAGACGGATTACTCTTTATTTTCCCAGGTTTGCCCCGAGGCCGACGCGTCGAGAACCCCGTCGCCACGTCCGGCCACACTCTTTCTCCACTGAACAAATACCTGAACACGGCCCATGGGCTGTTTGCCAGGTCACTCTCGGCTAATACCACCCGAGCGTACAACACTGGCTGGCGTTTGTACTGCAGGTTCCAGCAGGAACACCCCCGAGGCGGCCTGAGCCATATAGACTTCATATTGGCGTTCATCGGGTTCTGCCATGAGCACATGCGCCTTTCTCCCGGTACCGTCAAAACTTACCTGGCAGGGGTCCAACATCATTTGTCGCGCTCACAGCCAGAGAGAACATCGTTGTTTTCCAGTCACGTGGTCAAGGCCACGTTGAAAGGCTTACAGAACTGTACCCCAGGTGTCACCCCCCGTAGACAGCCCGTGTCTGGCCCTATCTTCAGAGGCATGTCCGATTTGTTAGACCTCAAGCCCTTCGGGGTTCTCCAGAGCTTAGTACTCAAAGCCGCCATTTATTTAGCTTTTTATGGCTTCATGAGGCCGGGGGAGTTCACGTCGCCATCACTCAACAGCCCCTTCCTATCCCGCCGACAGTTGGTACCCAGCCCAGAGGGCTTTGTCTTATCTTTACCTGTGACCAAGACCTCCCAGTCGGGTCCCCCTACCCAGATCAAATTCTTCTCCACCTCACACAAATGGTGTCCGGTCCACGTTCTGCAGGAATTATCCGAGGCACTGGCCAATAGCGGCACTGATACCCCACTGTTACCCTTCGGGACAGCAGCTTTGTCCACATCCCAATTCATAGCGCACGCACGCATACTAGCGGCCAATTTAGGTGTAGACCCCCTCTCGGTGTCAGGGCATTCGTTCAGGATAGGAGCAGCCTCGGCCGCTTCCAGGAATCAGGTGCCAGCTCACATCATTCGTAAGTTGGGCCGGTGGCGCTCATCTTGTTACAGTCGGTATGTTCCGAACCCTGTCAGTGAGATTCATTGTGCCTTCCAAAATTTGGTGTTGTAAATGTGTCAATAAACACGTCTGTATTTCATGCTGGGTTTTTGGCCTCTTTCAGGTGTACTCTCGACGGAAGCGGTTATGCCACAACTCAAGCCGCCAGTACTGTTTAGGGGGTATTTCAGGGCGGTAGGTTCTTTCACACATAGCCCCGGCCACAAGTAGCAAGGCCGATTCATTGGCCTGTATTTGTGGGAGGGGCGTCCCGGCCTATATTTGGCTCACACCTCTCTCCAGGTTACGTCGGACGGCAGCGGTGTTCCCCACCCAGCCCGCCCCATTCCTTTACATTCTCCCATAGGGTATGCCCTCTTTCAGGTGTACTCTCGACGGAAGCGGTTATGCCACAACTCAAGCCGCCAGTACTGTTTAGGGGGTATTTCAGGGCGGTAGGTTCTTTCACACATAGCCCCGGCCACAAATTAACAGTTACCAGAAACATTTAGTTGCAGTTATTGCTGCACAAGGGGGTTACACCAGATACCGAAAGCAAAGGTTCACATAACTTTGTCACTCATAGACACGTGATATGGAATCATTTCCCTCAATTAACAAATAAACAAGTCTAATCTTTTTGACTCATTTGTTTGAGTTGGTTATCCTTATCTTCTTTATCTACTTTTAGGACTTGGACCTGTAAAAATCGGATGTAATTTTACATCAAATTTATGCAGAAAAGTTGAAAATTCTCAAGGGTTCTCAAACTTTTAAGCACCACTGTATGTGGCTGTGTGGTCCTACAGGCATTACATCAGTGACTGAATAGCCACCTCCACAGGTGCTGGGGCAAAGGATAGCACGAAGTTATCTGAGCCCTGGGACAGAATTTGGATATGTGCATTAGCCCTAAAGTAGTAGACATCTAAAGCTGATTCTGGGAAATTTATTTCACGTGGGAGAGAACAGACCGGACTCTGGACTGACTCTGGTTGTTTGCAGCAACCATGGGAAAAATCAATCAGGGGCATTGCTAAAGTTTGTTGCATCAGATAAGTCATTGGTATTTATGGACATGTAATTACATTACATGGGGAATACGTTCTCCAGTTTGGTTGCTCGTATCCCTTCACAGAGCAGACCACTTGGCTATAAATTAGACAAGTCTGAAAAAAGTTTAACTGGAAATGACAGTCACACTGTATAATAAAATAAGAGCTTCACTTCCCACAGGGCAGAAAATCATCTCAATGACCCTAATATTGTCCTCTCTGTCTGTGATGGGGAGAGGATATGCATACCATTAGTATGTAATAATGACAGCACTTTTAGATATGATTTATAAGGTCAGCAGATGCTGGCAAGACAAACCCATATCCATAATCCAAATATATGGTCTGCTTATTGCCTGTAGTATGATATATGACTTACTTGTAGCTCTCCCTCCAGCACGCTCAGAAGGAACAGCAAGTCATCTCGTGAGAGGTCGTCTGCCTTTCTGTTAGAGGCCTTTTGTTTCCGATCTGATTTTTGACTCCTTATGACTGTGCCCGTCTCAGAAATATAGTCTTGTTCTTTCTTATTTCTGTTCCTTTTGACGGTGTCAGAACCCTCTTGGATACGCTGGTAGATGTCGGCTTCTCTACAGCTCATTGTCTTGTTTGGACACTCAATGCAGTTTATTTGTGGTCGCATTTTTAGAAAGCTGCCAAAACATAAATTAATGGAAATTTTTTATTTTATTTTTTTAATATGACACCACCATATTCCACACCACTATACTCAGATCGTAATCTTTCCTTTTCCCCAGTTGAGGAACACGGACACCACCGTGCCAGTCTATTTATAGTGCTTTATGTGCGCTGAGTTGCGATACCAGACGCAGCACATGGGCAGGTGTGGTGCTGTTTCTGGAAGAAAGCTGCCATTTTTTTTCTAATTCTGTACAACCCATTATAGGGGTTTTCTAAGTGTTTTTTTACGGATGACCTATCCTTTGGATAGGTCATCAGTATCTGATCAGTGGGGTCTGCCACCCGGGACCCCAACCGGATAAGCTGTTTGAGAAGGCGTTCGCAGTAGCGCCACAGCCTTCTCTCCGCTTACCAAGCACAGCGCCGTACTTTTTCTCATGATGTAAAACCCCTTCAATATAATAGCTGCAGAAGCAATCAGCTGCTAAGCTGTGGGTCTAGCTCCCAAGACCCCCTTGCAGACAGGTGTTTTGGAAAAATTGGCGTTGAATATAAATTTTATTTGCAAGAGCCTCTAAAGGGGGAACCAAATAAGTGGCCATTCATGTAATATATGGTCTGGGCCCGCCAGAGTGAAAGCAGCTGATTGTTATTGGTGCTCTGCACTCATAGAGGTGGCCAACTGTAGAGCATATCAAAAGGGACTATCTGACAAGTCAACCCCTTTAATTTCAGTTGTCTTAAATAGGTTATCCAAGTAGCATAGACCATCAGTATTAGATAGGAGGTGGTACGACTTATGACACCCACCTGTTAGCTGTTTGAAGGGGCCTCAGCACTCTTACAAAAGCTGTATCCCCTTCATTATTTACACAAGTCCGTACTGCACAACGCCATAATTTTAGTAGCGGCTGTTCCTGGTATTTCGGTTTCGAGGACCCATTCAAACAGCTGATTAGTGGGGGTGATGAGAAGTAGACCCTGAGTGATCTGATATTGATGGCCGTATCGTAAAGATAGGCTATCATTTTCTGTATAGCCCCTTTCAAACATTCAGGTTACAAGAAAGCAAGTATATGTGTGTGTATGTAGAAGTATAGTCCATAGCAACCAGTCACAATCTGTCTCTCATTCTTCCGAAACTGTTTAGAAATGCAAGAAACTGAAAGATCACTCTAAAGCTTTTTTTTTTCTTTGTTTCTACTCCTCACACCATATAATTATTACAGTTGAAAAAATAAGTCCATCAAGTTCAATCAAGGGATAGTTGGGGATGTGATTTTTAGAAAAGGGGAGTGAGACACAGATTTATACCCATTTTCATCTACGGTAAGCCTATATAGCCTATAGAGTAAACATGCAATTTTTCAGTGGTTTTATTTTGTTATAATTTAAGAAAAAGTTTCTGAAACGGCGATAAAGCCAGTCATAAGTGAAGATCATTGATTGTCTTCTGGGTTGTTGTCCAGCCTCATCACATACCAGTAGGACAACTTAGACACATCTGATCAGACTGCAGATATACAATCTGCCAAGGACGACGTCCCTGGAGTAGAACATGTTCATCTGGGAACAGTTAACGTTCACATGGCCTTTAATCATTCCTGGCCATCTTTTTTGGTCAGCAAGCCTCCACATTGGGACTTCATATTCCCAAATTGCCATCTTAAATGCAATTACAATTTGGAAATTCTGCATTATTTTTTGTTGTGTTCTGGACCAGACAGTAGAAATATATCCCGTTTGCTAACATGATCATATGGATGTCTAAATCGGGTATTATCTTTCAACCACTTTTTTTTAATTTTTGTTACCTTGTCTAGAATAACATACTGGTTGCGATGATGTCATTATAAATAGTTCACCTCAGGACTTTGCTCATTGGTTTGATCCCCACCCCCCAAGCTCAGACTGCAAGTTAACAACGGAGCATTTATAGAAGAATATTTTGTGTATGAATTAACAGTCGACCACAGACCAGCATGTCCTTAAAGTGGTTTGTTAAGGCCGAGATCAAAACAATCCACTTCTGTGTGATCATGTGGAAGCGTGTCTTCGCAATGAACTCATGTCTGCCAAGTTCACCAAGGACTATCAATGACCGTGTTACTGGATTTTATAAAGTGATGGATTTGATTTGGCTAAAATTCATCCAGCCAGACATCCTCCCCATTCAGTTGTCTTAGGGATGTCTGTGTGATTTTTTTCTCTCGAATGTCTGCTGATATTAATTTGCCAGCATTTTAAATATCTTTCTAGTCCTTTTTACTGCTTAGTTGGTGTATTATACACTATGCCATCTGGGGAGATCAGTGTGGCATAGTTAGTGAATCTCAGTATAAAATTTAAAGAGGGTTTTCAGTGGGGAAAAAATTGGTGGCAGCGGGTCAGAGTAGGTTAAAAAAAAAACAAACAAAAAAAACTGATTCCCCACTGATCCCCTGCCACGCTACAATGGTCTCTACTTCCTGGTCTTGTCTTGGCACACAGGAAATGCCCTCTCCGTGAGTCACCGCTGTGGCCAGTGATTGGCTGAATGGGCATTGCCCTCGTGTGAGTTGCAACCAGGTAGTTGAGACCATTGGGGATCTGAAAATTGGAACAGGAGTGGGGGGAAATGGGAGATTATTGGTTCTTTTATTTTTTTTAACCCACTATGAGGTACTGTCACCAATTTTTTTTCTTGCTGGGAAAAAAACTTTAAAAAAAAGTTTGAACATTTGCGATTTTTGTTTTTCTTTATGGAGAAAATGCGATAAAATAGCTATGATTTCATAATATTTAAAGGAGGAGAAAAATAGCGCCGGGGGGTGTCACCAGCAGCGCATGGAGTAGGGCGCCCTTCAGCACAGCTCTGGTGCTTCAGGTCTGAGATTGCGGCATACAGCATACTTGCACTGCCCTGAGTCCACTTACCAGATGGGGACTGTGACCCTAAATGGACTGGACTGGCGATAATAAAGACCAGAAAGAAGGCTGCAAGCGCAACAGGTGGCGGCGGCGTGTGGCGTATCTCTGAAGAACCAGCTCGAGCAGCACGCACTCCTACAGGTACTCCTTCCCGGTGGCCTTCAAAACAGGGATCCTCATTATTGCACCCTACCTCCTCTCCTGCCACTTCAGAGACGCTTCTCCCAGATAACACACTGGGAAGAAATATGGTGACGACACATCTCAGCCATGAAACCTACCCTGGGCAACATTATGCTAACGCTGGGAGGCTCCAGGGTCAGGTTTTATCAATTGATCATCAGTATGGAGTGTCCTCGCCTATGGTATACTCCCAACCTTATCCTAATATTAGCAAGACTGGATCCGACAGAGCGGTTACTGAAGGCCCTAATGGGAGACTTGCGGTCATCTCCACAGGCGGATTTTTGTGCCATGTTAACCCCTTTACAGAAAGAGATGAATGAAGTGGGGATGCATACATCCTGTCTGGAGAACAAAATGTCTGAATTTGCAAAAGCACATAATGAATTAGTAAATACTATCAATGAAAAAGATGAGGAACTGGCCGAACTTTGTGCAGAAGTGATTGACTTGGAAGATTGTTCCCACCGCAATAATATCAGATTCCATGGGATCCCGGATACAGTGAAACCTGATCAACTGTACGACTTTCTGATTGACTTTTTCACAATTCTGTTACCCAACACTCCTCAAACAGAGCTCTTTATTGATGGAGCTCATAGAATACCAAAACCTAAAAGATTTGCAGCAGAGGTGCCTAGAGATGTGTTGGCACGGATCACCTTCTTTCACATTAAAGAAAATCTGATGGCTGCTTCCCGAAACAACCCAGAGGTGCCTGGAACGATTTTGTTCCATTTCTCTCTACACTGATCTATCTGTGGCTATTCTCGCTAAAAGGCGGGAGTTTCAAGAGGCTACTAAGATCCTGAGGTCTCATAAAATACCATATAGATGGGGCTTCCCAGCTAAATTGCTGTTCTCAAGAGATGGCGGTAAAATGGTGGTATCCAATCCAGCAGAAGCAATGCAATTGATCTCCAGCTGGAACTTAATCCTACCATCTAAACCTGCCTCACCTTTTCATTTGGAAGAATGGTCAACGGTTCGTCAGCGAAATTCTCCCAATGACTGAAGGGACCAGCAGCAAATATGTCTTTCCTTTGCAGTAAAGTTCCATTGTCTCAGGCCTGATTGGCCGATATTGGGAATATTTCTTCTATTCCCCCCCCCCCCCCCAGTAACGCCATATTCCATCTATTATTGGCGTCTTGGCGTTCTGTATGCGGAGAAGGCGTTCGACAGGGTACACTGGGGCTACCTGGGAGCAGACCTAAAATAAAGTGGCATTAAAAACAGAGAGCGCCTTTAAGGTCCATTCACACGTCCGAAACGCGTTTTGCGCATCCGCAAAACATGGACATGGCAATGTGCGGTCCGCATTTTTCAGACCCCACATTGCCGGCACTAATAGAATATGCCTATTCTTATCCGCAGTCGCAGACAAGAATAGGACATGTTCTATTTTTTCGGGAATGGAAATGAATAGGTCCGCAATTCAGTTTCTGGGAGTTTATTATTGGGGTTGTGCAGGCCATTTATAATGATGACCTATCCTCACGATAGATCATCAATATCTGATCAGTGGGGGTTGAACACCAGGCACTGCGTCATTGAAGTCTCACAAAATAAATTTTAGCTCACAATGAGTACAGTACAGTAATAATAAAACATTGCCCCCAAATGTGTCCATAGACACTGAATGAAACGGAGCTGCACTACCAGGAACAGCCACAGGAAAATGTATAGTGCTGTACCTGATTAACAATTAAGAGCCTGCTCGGCTCGCTGGAGCTTCACATCCCTTTCATTTCCCTAGAAGTTGGACACCCACCAATCTGATTTAGATTACCTATCCTAAGAATAGACCATCAATATTAGAGTTACATAAAACACAATAACACCTTTTAAAGAGGACCTTTCACCTTTCCTTCATCGGGAAAAGAATGAGCAATATCACATATCCTCAATATGCCCTACACTGCCAGTTACTAATATTGTAATGTTAGGACTGGTGAAAGGTCCTCTTTAAGCTCACTAGAAGGCCTGTTAATTTAACAGGTTGTCCCATGAAGACATCTTTTTCGCTATCCACAGGATATGGAATAAGTATTTGATCAGCAAGGTCCTACCACTGGGCCCCCCCTGATGATGAGAACGGCGACTGGTGCTCCCCCTATTGAATGGAGCAGTGGTAACACATTCACACTGCTGCTCCATTGAACTGTATAAGGCTGCCAGAGATAGAAACATAGAATGTGTCGGCAGATAAGAACCATTTGGCCCATCTAGTCTGCCCAATATATCTGAATCCTATGAATAGCCCCTGGCCCTATCTTATATGAAGGATAGCCTTATGCCTATCCCATGCATGCTTAAACTCCTTCTCTGTATTTGCAGCTGCCACTTCTGCAGGAAGGCTATTCCATGCATCCACTACTCTCTCAGTAAAGTAATACTTCCTGATATTACTTTTAAACCTTTGCCCCTCTAATTTAACCCCTTAGTCACCAAGCCTGTTTGGGCCTTTATGACCAAGCGTTTTTCTTCCTTTTTTCATGGTCTCGTTCCAAGAGCTATAACTTTTTTATTTTTTCGTCTATATAGCTTTAGGAGGGCTTGTTTTTTACAGGACAAGTTGTAGTTTTTAATGGCACCATTTTGGGGTACACATAACTTTCTGATTAACTTTTATTAACTCTTTCTTGGAGGGAGATGGGGAAAAATAGCAATACTGCCACTGCGTTTTTACATTATAAATTTTACGGCGTTCATTTTTCGGTACAAATAACATAATATCTTTATTCTCTGGGTCAGTACGATTACAGTGATACTAAATACTTATAATTTTTTTTTACGTTTTACTACTTTTTTTTTTTCCAATAAAACCCCTTTTATTAACCCAAAGAATGATTTTGCATTGCCACTTCACAAGACCCATAACTTTTTTTTTCTTTTTCTATGGAGTTGTGTGAGGGCTTGATTTTTAAGGGACAACTTGTATTTTTCATTGGTATCATTTTGGAGTAAATGGCGCTTTTTGATCGCTTGTTATTAGGTTTTTTTCGGTGGAAACTAAGAATAAATTAGAAATTCTGTCTTTTTTTTTTTTTTTTACGGCGTTCACCATAGGGAATAATTTATGTAATATTTATGTAGTCCGGGTCGTTTTGGACCCGGCAATACCAAACATATGGGGGATATTTTCTTTTTGCAATTTTTTTCATTGAAAAGCGTATTTTCAATGGGAAAAAAAAGCATATTTTTAATTTTATGGAATTTTTTTTAATTTAGTAAATGTGTATTTTTTTCAACTTTTTTTACTACTTAAAAGTCCCACAAGGGGACTATAATATACAGTATTTTGATTGCTTTTAAAATGTAATGCATTATCTCTATAAGGCATTACATTTCAATAGCAATGCTATTCAAAGATTGACCAGCAGGCTGCGCCAGAGAGGCACAGCCTGCTGGAGAGAACTGAAGACAGGCTCGGGGCCCTGATCGGTAGCGAGGTAAGCTTCCGAACACATCAGCACCCCGCGATCGCATTTTCGGGGTGCTGATGGGAGACAGAGGGAGTCCGCTCCCTCTGTCACCACTTTACATGCAGCGGGCGCCATTTCGCCCGGCATGTAAAGGGTTAAACAGCCCGGATCGGCACTTCTGCCGGTCAGGGCTGTGAGAGCCGGGTCCGCGCTCCCCGCTGCACGGGGGAGCCGTGCAGCGCTCAGACCAGGCCGCCGTAAAAACGCAGCGGCCAGCCTAAGGCCTCTTAGTGACCGCCGTAAAAACACGTATGGGTGGTCACTAAGGGGTTAAAACTATGTCCTCTTGTAGCAGTTTTTCTTTTTTTAAATATTCTCTCCTCTTTTACCTTGTTGATTCCCTTTATGTATTTAAAAGTTTCTCTCATATCCCCTCTGTCTCGTCTTTCTTCCAAGCTATACATGTTAAAGGGAGTCTTTCACCTAATCTGAGTGTTTTATACCGCTCAGATCAGGTTATAGACTCTTTAACCCTCATTACGATCATACCTGTCTCTTATCTGTCCCTCGCCCAGATAATGAAAATAACACTTTTTAAACGTATGCAAATTACCTTCTGAAGGTGCCCAGGGGCAGCGTTACTGGGCGATGTGCCCAGAAAAACACACCTCCAGCCGGCGGACGTCACGAGCAGCACCAGAGGACGGCGGGCTGGGAACTGGCCCGCACCTGCGCACTGCTCTGCCCATTATGGGCAGATGAACAGCTTTTCATATTGCGCATGCGCCGGCCAACTAAAGACAGCCGGCCGGCGCATGCGCAATATGAAAAGCTGTTCATCTGCCCATAATGGGCAGAGCAGTGCGCAGGTGCGGGCCAGTTCCCAGCCCGCCGTCCTCTGGTGCCGCTCGTGACGTCCGCCGGCTGGAGGTGTGTTTTTCTGGGCACATCGCCCAGTAACGCCGCCCCTGGGCACCTTCAGAAGGTAATTTGCATACGTTTAAAAAGTGTTATTTTCATTATCTGGGCGAGGGACAGATAAGAGACAGGTATGATCGTAATGAGGGTTAAAGAGTCTATAACCTGATCTGAGCGGTATAAAACGCTCAGATTAGGTGAAAGACTCCCTTTAAGGTCCTTTTAATCTTTCCTGGTAAGTTTTGTCCTGCAATCCATGTTTAGTAGCTCTTCTCTGAACTCTCTCCAAAGTATCAATATCCTTCTGGAGATATGGTCTCCAGTACTGAGCACAATACTCCAGATGAGGTCTCACTAGTGCTCTGTAGAGCGGCATGAGCGCCTCCCTCCTTCTACTGGTAATTTCTCTCCCTATACACCCAAGCATCCTGCTAGCATTTCCTGCTGCTCCATGACAATGTCTGCCTACCTTTGTCTTCTGAAATAATGACCCCTAAGTCCCTTTCTTCAGATACTGAGGTTAGGACTGTATCACTGATTTTATATTCTGCTCTTGGGTTTTTACGCCCCAGGTGCATTATCTTGCACTTATCAACATTACATTTTAGTTGCCAGATTTTTGACCATTCCTCTAGTTTTCCGAATTCCTTTTCCATTTGGTGTATCCCTTCAGGAACATCAACCCTGTTACAAATCTTTGTGTCATTAGCAAAAAGACACACCTTACCATCGAGGCCTTCTGCAATTTCGCTGATAAAGATATTAAACAATATGGGTCCCAGAACAGATCCCTGAGGTACCCCACTGGTAACAAGACCTTGGCCTGAATATACTCCATTTACTACAGCCCTCTGTTGTCTGTCCCTCAGCCACTGCCTAATCCATTCAACAATATGGGAGTCCAAGCCCAAAGACTGCAATTTATTGATAAGCCTTCTATGTGGGACAGTGTCAAAAGCCTTACTAAAGTCTAGGTAAGCGATGTCTACTGCACCTCCTTCATCTATTATTTTAGTCACCCAATCAAAAAAATCTATAAGATTAGTTTGACATGATCTCCCTGAAGTAAACCTATGCTATTTTTCATCTTTCAATCCATGGGATTTTAGATGTTCCACAATCCTCTCCTTAAGTATGGTTTCCATTAATTTCCCCACTATTGATGTCAGGCTTACTGGCCTATAGTTGCCAGATTCCTCCCTACTACCTTTCTTGTCAATGGGCACAACATTTGCTAATTTCCAATCTTCTGGGACGACTCCTGTTGCCAGTGATTAGTTAAATAAATCTGTTAATGGTTTTGCTAGTTCACCGCTGAGCTCTTTTAATAGCTTTGGGTGTATCCCATCAGGCCCCTGTGACTTATTTGTATTAATTTTAGACAGCTGACTTAGAACCTCTTCCTCTGTAAAGACACATGCATCAAAAGATTCATTAGTCTTCATTCCTAACTGAGGTCCTTTTCCTTCATTTTCCTTTGTAAAAACTGAACAGAAGTATTCATTGAGGCAGTCAGCTAGTTCTTTATCTTCTTCCATATACCTTCCTTCTTTTGTTTTTAATTTTGTAATTCCTTGTTTTAGTTTCCTTTTTTTCATTTGTGTATCTGAAGAATGCCTTATCGCCTTTTTTCCCTGACTGAGCTAATTTCTCTTCTGCCTGTGCTTTAGAAGCTCTTGTAACTTGTTTGGCCTCTCTCTGCCTAATCTTATAAATGTTCCTGTCATCCTCGTTTTTTGTTTTTTTTTATAATTCCTAAATGCTATCTTTTTGTTTTTAATGATTTTGGCCACTTCTGCTGAGTACCACAGCGGTCTCTTCCTTTTTTTGCTTTTACTGACAAGTTTAATGCAATTTTCTGTTGCCTTCAATTGTGCCACTTTTAAGTAGTCCCATTTCTCCTGGACTCCAATGAAACTGTTCCAATCTGATAGGGACTCGTATACCACTAATCTAATTTTAGAAAAGTCAGTTTTTCTAAAATCTAAAACTTTTTTGTTTTTGTGTGGTGTGACTCAGTCACTGGTGATCACTAGATCCCAAGCTTTCCCCTACAGTAATATCATATACCAAATTCTCATTTGTGAATACTAAATCTAAAATGGCCTCCTTCCGGGTTGGCTCCTCAACTACATGCTGTAGAGATGAGGCTAGTTTCACACTAGCGTTCGGCTGTCCGCTTGTGAGCTCCGTTTGAAGGGGCTCACGAGCGGACCCGAACGCTTCCGTCCAGCCCTGATGCAGTCTGAATGGATGCGGATCCGCTCAGACTGCATCAGTCTGGCGGCGTTCAGCCTCCGCTCAGCAGGCGGACACCTGAACGCTGCTTGCAGCGTTCGGGTGTCCGCCTGGCCGTGCGGAGGCGTGCGGATCCGTCCAGACTTACAATGTAAGTCAATGGGGACGGATCCGTTTGAAGATGCCACAATATGGCTCAATCTTCAAGCGGATCCGTCCCCCATTGACTTTCAATGTAAAAGTCTGGACGGATCCGCTCAGGCTAATTTCACACTTAGCTTTTTTTTTGCCAATATAATGCAGACGGATCCGTTCTGAACGGAGCCTCCGTCTGCATTATTATGATCGGATCCGTTCGGAACGGATCCGATCGAACGCTAGTGTGAAAGTAGCCTAATCCCAGTAGGGAATTTAGAATATCTGTACTCCTGGCAGAACTAGGTATTTTGGTTTTCCAGTTTACATCAGGAAGATTGAAGTCTCCCATAATGATAACTTTCCCCCTTCAATGTCATTTTAGCTATTTCATCTACTAGTAGATCATCTAATTCTTTGACTTGGCTAGGTGGTCTATATATCACACCTACATGAGTTACCTTATGATTATCAAGCTGCAAGGTAACCCAAACGGACTCTAAATTGTTCTTGCTAACTTGTATCAAATTAGATTTTATGCTATCTTTCACATACTGGGCCACCCCTCCCCCCTTCTTGACTTCTCTGTCTTTCCTGTATAGAGAGAACCCTGGTGTTGTTGTATCCCAGTCATTACTCCCCTTGAACCACGTCTCAGTAACAGCCACTACATCTATATTCTCAGATGCCATTATAGCCTCAAGTTCATTGATCTTATTCCCTAAACTGCGAGCCATTTCTCAACCTTTGTGCTACTGGCATTGTGCCGGGGGGCAGTTGGACTGCTGAATTATCACTCTTTTGCCCCCCTTTCCTAGTTTAAATGCTCCTTAGCAAATACTTGGAACTGTTCACCGAGGACATTCGTTCCCTTGAGAGAAAGATGCAAACCATCTTTCTTGTACAGTTCTTTTCCCTTCCAACAAGAGCTAACATGAGACACAAAGCCAAACCCTTGGTTCAGACACCATTCACCAAGCCATACATTGAATTCCTTAATGCGCATCTTCCTGTCATGCTGAAGGTTATGCACAGGCAAAACTGCAGAGATAGCCGAGTGCTTGTGCTTTGGAGTTGAATGGAACTGTGGACACACATGCCACTCCATTCAGAGGCAGAGCACAGGCTCCCATTCACATGATCATCAGGGGGCTCCGCCAGACCTTTATTCCCTATTCTGTGGTTGGGGATAAGTTGTCATAAAGGGACAACCACTATGATATCGGCATGGGGGTAACTACTGGAGTAGCAGGCATGGTTGAGTGGTGCCACTTTCCAAATTTTGTTCTAGTTTTCCATAATTTTTGTTAAACCCATAGCAGCCTGGCTCTGTCGGGCAGTCTGTATTCTGCAACAGATAACTTCCATATGACTATTTGCAGATGGATAAAGATCTCTAATAATAGGGTATAAGGATGAAATTCGATAATATATTAATGAGCCAACCTAGAGGAGGTCCAGCATCAAATCCACAAAACGTTTTACTCTCCCTGTCTATGTAGCATCCAGCATGCCCATGCATTGGATGAAGCCTATTGATTTTAACCAGCACCATGTAATATTCCATTTCCCCTCTGGTGGCTCTGCAGACAAACTGAACACTTGCCGCCAAGTTCTTCTACAGATTACAGGACCAGAACCTGCTGTTACCATCTAAGTCTTGGGAGCCCTACCAGCAAATCCAGAGAACTCATTTATCTACATTGTATTTTCTTACTACATTAGACCATCCGATAATTTCCAAGAATGTCCTATTCTGGTCCCTTTCTAGACATTTCTATTGATGGGAATGACAACACAATGGAATGCACATGAAAGCCATTTAATTTTCACAGATCCATTTTTTTTTTACGGATGGGAAATCAGGATGGGTCGTGTGAATCAGCTCTTCCCTTCTGATCAGTTTGAAAGCATTGCACTCTTGGCACCACTGTGCTCTGTTGGGTTGTTTTTCAGAGATTATCTGCAGAAAGGGCTAATGTTTCCAGTTTTGTTAAGCTACCATATAAGGCTACATTTTCTTTTCGAGCAGTATCGTTCCATTTTTACGGGCTGCCTTGTTTATAATTATTTGTTACTAAAGCCTGGCTTAAAATAATAGTCTTCTTCTGCCGGCACATAACGTAGTAGTGACATCACCAACCAAAAATTGCTACACGGCCCTAATGAGGAGCTCTTCTAGTTTACAATGCAAGGTTTTTATGTGATGGTGAACAGCGACAATAGGTAGCTTGTGTCTGCGGTTATTACATGGGTGTTCAGGTTACATACGGTGTTGTCATCCTCCGCACCAACGTTCCTAGATGCAATCATGACCTTTGTATAAGTAACAAGGGCTACAAGTCAGAGGTCACATTCCTGGCAGAAGCATGATTATTCTGCATTTTACATGGAATTTCCTTTTGTATGTAAAATGTAGGGTTAACTCATGTGACCATGACGCCATCTATATATAATGTTGTAAACATCCCTTTATAGGCGTGCATCTTCATGTCCCCCGGCATGTTTCAATGCCATTGTCTTGACAACGAGAAATACAAAGAATACATACAGTTGATGTATAAGCTTTGCTAATGTGGAGATACTGTCCAAGTTTGTTCATAGGTAATGTGTAAAATAGAATAATTTCAGCTACTATTTCACAATTTATGTTGAAGTAATTTCCATCAAGCAGAACAGGAATTTAAACATTATTTCTAGTGTATGGATATAGATTGTATACAACTGTATTGACTTCATTGACTTTTATCCCCCAGTGTCACAAACCAGCGGGTGTGAACCCACTGTGCCACGTGTCCTACCTCCTCTAAGGGCGTTGTCTAAGTGAACCCCTCGTTCCTGCGACAGTTGGCAGGAGATCGGTGAGACTAGCAACACATGGTTTGATCTGATATGTTTTCCGTTTGGATCAAATGACGTCTGTGTTGTTTCTGGTGCTTGCCACACCTTCTTTCCCCAGGTGTGGCTATTATGGTAATTCTCTATTTATTGTTTCTCCCACTATGCTATGCGGTTTATAGCTTCTGTTGGAGTTCTAGATTGTTGGTTTGTTGATCTCAGCTGAGTTCCTGGTGCTGCCTTAGCCACTTGAAGTTAAAGGGGTTATCCCATCTTAGACAATGGGGGCATATCGCTAGGATATGCCCCCACTGTCTGATAGGTGCGGGTCCCACCTCTGGGACCCGCACCTACAACGAGAACGGAGCCGGGGAGAGTTGTGGCTGGAGGACCCCGGGTTTCCCAGGGTCCGTCCACCACCAGGCACAGCTCCCCACCTCTCCCATTGAAGTGAATGGGAGCGCACCGCGCATGCGCGGCCAACGCTCCCATTCATTTCTATGGGGCCGACGGAAATAGCCGAGCCAGGGCTCGGCTATTTTCAGGCGGCTCCATAGAAATGAACGGAGGGCGGCTGCGCATGCGCAGTGCGCCCTCCTCCACTTTCTCTGCTCCGTTCTCCTTGTAGGTGCGGGTCCCAGCGGTTGGACCCGCACCTATCGGACAATGGGGGCATATCCTAGCGATATGCCCCCATTGTCTAAGATGGGATAACCCCTTTAAGTGTTTTCTTTACCTTTTGTATTTTGTTTGGGTTATTTTGTGTATTTGTAATAGGGCTTGAAGGAGACTCCTGTTCGTCTTTCCTTTTGGAGGAACAGGTTGTCCCAGTCCGGACATTAGTACCAGGGTCCTATAGGGTGAGTTAGGACACTAGGTATTCCGGTGTATAAACTGACCTACCTCTGGGGTCGGTTCATACTGGTAGTTAGTCAGGACTTTTATTAGGGTTTTACTAGGAGATGTCCATTTCCTTTCCCTAGTTTCCAGGTCTTATTCCCTCACCCCTTTCCCTCCTATCTTCGGTGTGGCGTTTCCCTCCCACACTCGAACGTGACACCCTGATGGTGTGGAAAGAATTGCACGAGGGATACATCAGGTCGCTACATCTTGAGGAGGATACGCACATTAGGCAGCTGGTCCAGGCGGACCAGGAGGTACCTGAGAAAGGTATCAGAGGTACAGGCGTTGTCAGCAGGCGTAACCAGGAGCAACAGTGCAGGACCGAAGGATGAGGCAGAGGCAATGTCAGACAGGCAATAGGTCAGGGCAGGCGGCACAGATACAGGTCAGGCAATCCGGGTCACCAACAGGAGAGTCAAGGCAAGCAGGCAGGGATCAAACAGGTAGCAGAGTCCAGGAACACAAGTACGAGCCAGAAACACAAGCGGATATCAGGAACTTTAGCAGGCACCAGGACCTTGACACTGAGGCATCTGGGAAGGGGGCTGAGCCACTTATATATGTGCAGGAGGGCTAGGATTGGTTGGCGAAGTCACATGATCCAACCCATAAAACACAGGAAGTGACGCGCGCCGGTCCTCAAGGAAATGCTGCAGGAAACAAGCAGCAAGCATGCTGTGGCGGGGGCTGAAAGGAAACATTGGCAGCACATCATCGCTGAACACAGCACCCTGGCATATGGATCAAAATTACCTCCCTCTGGATATGCAGAGGGCCTCACAAATCTAAACCATCACACACAGATATGCTTTGCATTTGGAAAGTCTTCAGACATTTTCACTCCCCCCCCCCCTTTTTTTTTCTCCATATGTTGCGGCCTTGTGTTAAAAAAAAACAATATAATTTCCCCTATGAATCTGCACTCGATACACTATAATGGGAAAGTGAAAACAGAATTTTAGAAATTTTAGAAAATTTATAAAAAAGTAAATGCAACAATGTTGCATGAACATAAGTATTCAAACCCGTTGCTATGGCACTTGAAATTTAGCTCTGGGGGCCTTCCATTTCTCTTGATCATCTCACAGCTGACAATGCATATCAAAGCAAAAACTAAGCCATGAGGGGGGAAGAACTGCCTGTTGTGCTGAGAGACAGGATTGTGTGGAGGCACAGATCTGAAGAAGGGTACAAAAAATGCTGCTGCACTGAAAGTTCCCAAGAGCACAGTGGCCTCCATAATTCTTAAATGGAAGACATTTGGAACCATCAGGCCTCTTCCTAGAGTTGACTACCCCACCAAAGTCAGGGAAAGGGCCACTTGGCTGAGCTCCAAAGATTCGGTGTGTAGGAGAAACTTCCAGAAGGTCAACCATCACTGCAGCACTGCAAGAATCTGGAATTTATGGCACAGTTTGCAAAAAGTAGCCTCTCCCCTCAGTAAAAGATGCATGGAAGCCACCATGAGTTTGCAGAAACCAGATTCTCTGGTCTGATAAAACTAAGATTGAACTTTTTGACCTCAATTCCAGGCATTGCCCAAAACCATCCCTACAGTGAAGCATGGTGGTGGCTCCATCATGCTGTGGGGTTGTTTTTCAGCACCTGGGAAAGGGAGACTGGTCAGAGTTGAGGGAAAGCTGAATGGAGTAAAGTACAGAGATATTCTATATCCCGAGTTCTCTGGACCTCAGACTGGATCGAAGGTTCACCTTCCAACAAGACAATGATCCAAAGCACACAGCCAAGAAAACACAGGAGTGACTTAGGGACAACTCTATGGTTATCCTTGAGTAGCGCAGGCAGAGCCCTGACCTGAACCCAATCGAACATCTCTGGAGAGACCTGAAAATGGCTGTCCACCGACGATCCCCATCCAACCTGACAGGGCAATAGAGGATCTGAGATCCTTTGGTCCAGAACCCAGATATGATCAAAGCCTCTATATCCACTATAGTTACACCCCTGCACCAAGGCTATTTGTCTGTTAAAGTTCTTGGTTCCATAGTTTTTGAAGTTGATCAAATCCTAACCATATTCCAAATGTTTTTATCCAGAGGAAGGCAAAAACCCCTGTTGCCAGCTTCTCCTCGTTACAGGTAAAAATCAACTCCCTCAACTCCAAGTCTGGCATCCAGAGTGGTTGCTGTGGGCATCTAAGACAGTTTTCCTTTACACTACTTTTGATAAATCTCAAAAGTAAATGATCTGCAAAGAGAATGAGGCAAATTTATGAAAACTGTCTTTGTTGCCCGTTGCAACCAATCATGTTGCAGCCTTTATTTTTCCAGAGCTGAATTCAAAATGAAAGCTGGGCTGTGATTGACTGCCATGGGTACCAGACAATCTTTATGTTAAAACGTTTTCATAAATCTCCTCCAGGGTTTTCCTCCTTAAAACAAGGTCACATGGATTTGTGTTGAAGCTTGGAAGGGTGACACTGCTTTGTAGATTTCCTGCAATTTATCACATTTCGGAGAGACCTGATGTTGCCGGGTAGTCCTGTCCTTACATCGTTCACTCTATGAAGGCCGTTTGTACATGACAGAATTTAAGATGTGCTCTGTTATTAAAATGAAATAAATCCCTTATTTAGCCAAAGGTTATGTAATATAAGCAGCTAATAAATATACTTGATTTACTCATTATATATTACAACACATTAACTTTATTTAGGCTTCCCTTAAGACTTGATTTTTTTAAGATTTGGTTCTTGTGAAACATAAATAGCTTTTCTTTTAATTCAGAACTCGTATATCATCAAGCCCCGTGTACTTGTCACTAAAATGAGTTTTCATTATAATTCTGTCCTCCGACCAGTGAGGAATCTCACAGAGAACCGACAGATTTATCATACTGAGTTTTATGATCTGCATTGTGTAAGCAGAGTACAGATTTATGCTCTTACTTCTTATGAAATCCTAACGTGCAGATGTTTGTATCTATAATATGGATATGGGAGCAGAGAAAACACAAAGAATAAAGGCTCATCTACATGGGTCGATAGACAGGGCAGTGATCCAGAATCAACCTTTTTTTTTTTTTTCTTCTTAGGATTGCCTGCTCATTTAGCTGCATACCTTTTGTAGGGGATAAACAATCACTACTGCGATCATTCATCCCCATACAGATTCATTGTTTGTCAGTTGCACATTCAAGTTTACACAGGGCGATGTGCTGATTTGTTGTGATGCATAATTCCTGATAATTATCAGGAACGAGCATTCATAGAAACGTTTGTAATCGATAATTGGCCTGATCTTCGCTCATGTAAATAACACGTAGGCTCATTTCACACATGCCTCAATGAAGTCTGTTCCAGCAGAGAAGAGCCCGCCAGAGTTCTCTGGATCTGGCATAGCCGGTTAATGCCTCATGCTCGCTGGACCCTTTTGACTATAATGGGATGCCCCTGGGGATCCTGCCGTTCTCCGGTGTGTATATATACCGGAATTCTGACGGACAAAACCAGGCATGGTGCATTGCATATTTACTCACAGCGATGACCTGATCACCCTGCGTCACATGTGAGGGGAGCAGGTCACTGCTGCGGCCTGTGATTGGCTGCAGCGGTCACGTGTGTCCCCCTCAATGGTTGTTGTCCTCTGCACACGTGAGAGCGGAACTGCCGGCTTAGGAGACCGACAGACCAGACCCAACAGTGGGGATCAGGTAATCATCACCCCCACCCTGGGTCACACAGGTCTGGGACACTCTTTTAGAGCTGGATAACCCCTTTAAGTAGCATGATTTACTAACATGTTAGGGTACTTTCACACTTGCGGCAGAGGATTCCGGCAGGCAGTTCCGTCGCCGGATCCGTCAAAACGGATGCAAACTGATGGCATTTGTCAGACGGAAAAAACGGATCCGGCATTTATTTATTTTTTTACATTTTTTGTTGTCTGAGCGTGCGCAGACCGCAATCCCGGATCCTTTTTGCCAGAACACTCAGGGCCGGATCTGGCATTAATGCATTTCAATGGGAAAAAATGCCGGATCTGGCAATGTCTTCCGGAACTATGGACGGAGAGAAAACCGTAGCATGCTGCAGTATTATCTCCATTCTGAAAAGGCATAAAGACATCCTGATGCATCCTGAACTGATTGCTCTCTATTCAGAATGCATTAGGATAAAACTGATCAGTTCTTTTTCCGGTATTGAGCCCCTAGGACGGAACTCAATGCCAAAAAAGAATAACGCTAGGGTGAAAGTACCCTAAGAAAAAGCTTAACATTACCATTTTACTACAGTAAATCTGACATATGGTGCCCAAATAATACTGTCTGGAAGTTATCTAAATAACACTACTCTAGTCATGTCCAATTTGAGTAGTAGAGCAGAGAGGGAAGAAACTAAAACCTAATTTTTATTATTACATCTAAAATGCCTAATACACACTAGATACAATATTACCATGATGGAGAGAAATTGAACTTGCAATCTATATAGATAGGTAGTGTCTTGTATACAGTAAGCAATTGGTTCTAGTGACGATTGGTTGTGAGCGTACCAAACGTTGAACTGCAGTGGCTTCTACCTCAACCCTAATGCTCTGCAGATATCCATACTCGCTCACCCTACCAGGTGACAAGTAGCATGGCTTGGGAACATCGTTATATGCAGGGCAGATTTCTTTGGGATTGATGGTGCAAGTTCTACATGCCCAGGTCATGCCAGTTGCGAGACTTGATGCTCCTGGGTTGTCTATCCACTGTTATTTCACAGGCAGCTCAAAGGTAAGCAGACCCGTTTGGCTGGGACGTTTTCATTCTTCCCATTTTGCTGTGTTCTACTAGAACTAGCAAGTGGATGCTACTGTAGCAGTGAGGTGTTCTAGAGCTGACATCCATGAGCTAACCACTCTGACAGAGCATGCATTGTCTGTGGAGCTTCTGTTAACATCAGTTGGAACGGTCAGTCGTGTTCATTATATCCTGGCATGTCAGGAATAAACAATTAGAAAGAGTTGGGCAAGAATAACACATCCCCACAGTTCACGTTTTCCCCTTGGGAGCAATGAACCTGCTTTTGTTACCTTAACGTTTGTTTGGTTTGCTAAACATGTCGGAGAACTGGCTTGTTGGGTTATGGCAAGTCAGACTGGTAGTGGTCCTCAGCCGGAGAATTGTTTTTCTCTGCACCATTTCACCCTATCCATCTATGTGTCATGATGGTGTGTTACAGATCTGTCTTCTATAGAGGAAGCCAGTAACAAATAAAATAATATAGGGCCAGGCCATCTAACATGGTGGCCTAACCAATTTTAACAAAAAAAATTGAGTAAAATGGTATAACATTTATAAATGTTATAAAGACCATTTCAATGTTATTTTGTTACTTAAAAATGTTTTCTGGGACCCAGCACATCATGTGCTTTACCAGGTGTCCAGCCTCAGCTATGGACAGGACATAAGTTCCACTGTGGACGGGGCAGAACTCTATCCCTCCTTGCCGCATGCGCATACTCCTAAACTGACCCCGTTTGTGGATCTGTGGAAAAGTTCTGACCCTGTCCACAGCAAAAGTGACTTCTCCTCTATAGTGCAGGTGAGGATGTAACATCAACAGAACAAGGATTTTAGAAGAGGAACATCACGTAACCGGGCTCCTGAGAGGATGATCCACGCAAGTATATAACAAATTTTGGCTAAGTTTACACTTCAGTTATTTGGTCAGTTATTTCCATCAGTTTCTATCAGTTATTGTGAGCCAAAACCAGTAGAGAAGCCTACTATGAGGTGAGGTATAATGGAAAGATTTGCTCCTGTTCTATGTTTTTGACCTGCACCTGGTTTTGATTCACAATAACTGATGAAAATAACTGAAGTGTGAATTATCTGTAATCAAGGTGGGTTTGCCAGACCTACTGGGTCCCAGAAAACCCCTTGAAGGTGAACAGTAAAACAGCATAAAAATGGTATATCAATGGTGGCATTGCTGTGTCTTAGAAAATGCCCCATTTTCATATTCTCTGTTAGAAGCTAACAAAGGAAAACTTTTTGGAGAGTGGTTACAAAAAACATCTCTTGCTCTGTACGACCTGACCTCTCCTATAATACATAGACAACCCATTGATTTGAATGAGCGCTGTATAATGTTCTGGATTAACTGTGTTGCGGCACTGCAGGGAACTTGAACACTTTGTCCAGGTATCCCCATAGATAACAGCTGATCGCTGGGGGTTTAAAATACCCTTCTAACAAGTAGGCAGTGTCCAAAGTGAAGAACCCCTTTAAAGGGCTTCTGTCACCCCACTAAAGTGATTTTTTTTTTTTGGGCTAGTGAAATTAGTTATATTGCGATATATGACAATATAATTGTGTTACTTACTTTGATCCAGCAGTTTCTGCTAAAAACGAAGTTTTATCATATGTAAATTCGGTCTCTAACAGCAAGTAGGGCGTCTACTTGCTGCTAGCTGCTGCAGAAATCCGCCCCCTCGTTGTGTTGATTGACAGGGCCAGCCGGGATCTCCTCCTCCGGCCAGCCCTGTCGGCATTTCAAAAATCGCGCGCCTCTGTTGATTCGGCGCAGGCGCTCTGAGATGAGGAGGCTCGTCTCCTCAGAACTCCCTCAGTGCGCCTGCCGCCGATGACGTCTTCTATCTCGGTGATGTCATCGGCGCAGGCGCACTGAGGGAGTTCTGAGGAGACGAGCCTCCTCATCTCAGAGCGCCTGCGCCGAATCAACAGAGGCGCGCGATTTTTGAAATGCCGACAGGGCTGGCCGGAGGAGGAGATCCCGGCTGGCCCTGTCAATCAACACAACGAGGGGGCGGATTTCTGCAGCAGCTAGCAGCAAGTAGCCGCCCTACTTGCTGTTAGAGACCGAATTTACATATGATAAAACTTCGTTTTTAGCAGAAACTGCTGGATCAAAGTAAGTAACACAATTATATTGTCATATATCGCAATATACCTAATTTCACTAGCCCAAAAAAAAAAAATCACTTTAGTGGAGTGACAGAAGCCCTTTAAGGTCAGAATTGTTACTTGGTGTTAAACTGTTGAACAGTTTTGGGTAC
Organism: Bufo gargarizans; assembly: GCF_014858855.1. Taxonomy (NCBI): domain Eukaryota; kingdom Metazoa; phylum Chordata; class Amphibia; order Anura; family Bufonidae; genus Bufo; species Bufo gargarizans. The sequence continues at coordinate 600,294,829 of NC_058082.1, forward strand.
TTTCACACTAGCGTTAGAAGATTCCGGCCAATCCGTATGCAAACGGAGATCATTTGTTTCCGGGTGCGGATCCGTCTGACAAATGCATTGAAATACCGGATCTGTCTCTCCGGTATCATCTGGAAAAACGGATCTGCATGCGCAGACTGGAAAACCGGATCCGTCAATGCGGCAATTTCTTGAACGCTTGGTACCGGATCCAGTATTAATACAGTTCAATAGAAATTCCAGCAAGTGTTCTGGAATTTTGGCCGGAGAAAATACCGGCCAAATACCGTAAAAAAGAAGGAACGGAAGACATCCTGATACATACTGAACGGATTGCTTTCTATTCAGAATGCATTAGGATAAAACTGATGCATTTTTTTTCCGGTTTTGAGCCCCTATGACGGAACTTAATACCGGAAAACTTTAACGCTCGCTTGAAAGTAGCCTTAAAACGTAAATTAGGATGATGAAATTTTGTTGAGTAGCAAATGCATTTATCATTTCCTGGCCTTTGGGATGCATTTTGGTGGATCACTACAGTTTTTTATAGATCATCATAGATGTATGTATTACCGTATATTGTATCCTTTCTCCTAAACTGGAAATCTTTAGGGCTCATGCACACTACATAGCTGCTAAATTGCGTTATAACTTGCGTCAATGTGCATGATGCCTTATTGTTTCCCCAATTTTTTTCTAGATGGTAATTCTCCAGTATAAAAGTCATGACCTGTGTATGTTGGTGTTCTGTTCTGTCCTCTTTGGTTCTATAAGACATCATTGCCTTTTTATTGTATTATGTGTTATTGGTGTTGCGCCACCATTTAATGTTATTCTAATATAATGTAGCGTGAAAAACTAGTTACAATACTTTTGTCATTTACTTTCTGTTACTCAAATGCTCCAGTTGTGAGATATTCTCTTTATTTCATTATAATGGCGCCCCCTGGTGTTTAATCTTTATAATAATATATATGTCTACCTACTGGGCTGATGAGCATGGTCGCACATGTTCAATTTTATCTTCCCACTGCTTTTCTGTTAGGGCTCATGCACACGACCGTATGTATTTTGCGGTCCGCAATAAATACGGATGTTATATTTTTTTGCGGAACAGAAATATGGACATACGGAAACGGAATGCACACGGAGTAACTTAAGTTTTTTTTGCGGACCCATTGAAATGAATAGTTCCGTATACGGTCTGCAAAAGAAACAGAACGGACACGGAAAGAATATACGTTCGTGTGCATGAGCCCTTAGAAGCTAGTTACAGGAGCTAAAGCACCACCCCAACGCAGTGACAAGGAAAGAGATGCAGCACATAGGACACCCCTCTTAGCTGTAACAGGGAGAAAACAGCAGCAGAAAGGAAACGTCCCCTGAGCTGTGACAGGGAGAGAGCTGCAGCAGAAAGGATACACCCCCTGAATTGTCAGCGTGCAATAAATCTAGCAGGCCTATTGGAGCAATGAATACTGAAACTGCTAGATCCATATGAGGTACAGAGCTGGGTCTGGCTTTGTTACAAAGAGACTGTCATGTAGTATATGTCTGATTTTGTTATTTTACATCGGTCATGGCATTACCCCTTAAAGCGAAAGAATCCTACCTTGCGTGCAAAGCCAGCAAAAGTTTTTAGTGTCCTCGGGGCTCGCTCACCAAATCCTATTGACAAGCTCATACCACAGCTAGAAGCTAATTGAATAATACGGTGTGTAACATATTTGATATTGATACTAGACGTTGGTCTTCATCACCCGTTACAATGGCTGCACTAATCCTAACCTTAAGCACTAAAGACCAAGAAGTCACTTTGCAGTATGTACAACGCTCACGGAGAAGGTAACCTTCCTGCTGAGATTAGATTTAATGACATAAGTCATTGTAACTCATTGAATTCATCTAATGCTGGTTTAATGCTTGTAAAACCTCCAATGGCTCCTAGAAATAACAGAGCTTTCATTCTAGCCATGAATATGGAGACTTTAAAAAGCGCCTGTTGCGTACCTCCCCTTACCCTCAGGGCTCTTACAATTCTGCGATAAGTGGTCCACTAACTTGGAATTTTTTTATTTTCAGCCCCGTAAAATGCAATCAACCCGCATGTCCCCGTGGGGGTATGGAGATAAAACATTCGAGATCTTACACAAGCGGGGGTGCCCTTGACTCACAGAATTACATTCAGAGCAATGTCCTGTGTTCTCACTCACTGGGACTGGGTTAAACCATGGCTGGTTACAATATACTCAACTTTTTAGTTTGTTTTCTTACTTACGGTCCTTGAACCAGTTGACATAAGAGCTCACCCCATTTGTTTGCCTTTACTTTAAGTCTACACCCTCTTCATATCTAATGACTATCATCTATGGACTGCTCCTGGATATTACTGGGGAGCGGATCCTCACCGCACTTTCGCAACTGATAGGGAATTGTAAAATTAGTTGTTTTTCATTTTTTGCAAGAGGTGGTTGAAGGCTTTTGTCTTGAAGAGGTTGTCCCATCTTGGTCTTTCATGGCCAAGATAGGAATAACTGGTGTGCCAGTCAGGGGAGGTGGAGTCGTAGAAATTTGTGAGGTATGGCACCCCTTTTTTCGTAACTCCCACCTCAGTGAACAGGACCTGTGCAAGCATCGCAGCAAGATACAGTACGCTGTGTTACGTTGTTTGCATAGCTCCCATTCAGTACCATGGGAGTTACGGAATTGGCGGAATGTTTCCATAAGTACATCCACCCCTAGCTGACCGCCACTTGACTATATACGTCTGGGCGGTCATCCTTTATCTGTTCATGGCCTTGCAGAGATTGCAGCTGCATGCTAATCGTGCAGCTGCAGGAGCATGTTGCCAGCTGTCAGGGACAGCCACTCTCCCCATAAAGAAAACAGGAATGGTTTTTCACTGTCCCTGCCTTTCCCATTTCTTTATGCAATGAGCACTGTGTATAGAGATCAGGAAGTGGTAATGCCTCTTCCTGCTGCGGTCCCAGTGGTCATATGACCTTTGGGGCGGCGGGAGTCTGCGTGAGCTGCTGGATTTTGGCAGACTCAGATCAGCTGTGCAGTGAGGTTGTTAAGCGATGTATAACCTCTCTGGGGGATGCATTTCTAAATGGGGGCTTGCAGATCCTCCTCCAATTCTAAATGTAAAATGGCTGCCTACAGTAGTTGTCTTACATTTAGACCTTTTTCTATGCTGAAAACAGGCATAGAAAATGGTAAATGCGACAAGCTTTCCAGTCCGTTCCCTTCACCACCCACGCTAAGCCCACTTTTTTACACCTGGAATGAGTGGGGAGAATTGGCAGATTGCAGCGCAACTAGCTGTTTCTCCGTTATCTGCGCCTGAAAGACACCTAATATTGGCATATTTCAGCTTAATAAATGACCCCCATAGACTTGTATTATGGGTTAAATCTAAAAGAAAAAAAAAAATCTAAAAAAAAAAAAAAGAAATTTCTCCCAGAATTCAAACCTGGGATCTCTACATGCAAAACCAATCACTTACCACCAAGCTAACGCTATAGCATTACCACAGAGACGCATGTCTATGCTTAGAAGCTAACATATATTATTAGCGTCTTTATAATCATATATTGTGCTTGTGAATGAAGCAGTAATATGTAGATTAGCTTTCTGAGCACATCTCAGTGTGGTGAAGCTATAGTACATAGAGGATATGATATGTAGATGCTAGGACACAGCTCCGCCCTCAGCATGTCTAGCCCTGTCAATCACGGTGAGGGGGGAGTGTGCAGAGCACAGGGGGTGTTACAAGCAGTGCTCAAAGGTTTCAGCCCCGCCTCCTGGTGCTCAAACGTCTCATTTGTATATGAATAAAAATGTAGATTTCCCTGCAGCTGTTTAGCATACAGACAAAAGAAAGGTTTGGTTTTAATCAGCATGATGAGCCCTACCATCCAGTATGTCTGGTTTAATAGGGTTGATCCCGGTGACAGAGCCGCTTTAAGTCTATGCCGGGAATTTTCTGTACCATGCATGTGGAGCTCTGACTTTTTGTTTTCAGCTGTGCCTGTTATTGCAAGATATTTTACTGCTATACTTGTATGCATGTTTGATAATCCTAAAACCACAAAGATGTTTTTAACGTGAAATATTTTTTTAAGCTAAATCCTTAGATGATGATAGTAAAAAATAATTTTCAGAAAGTACAAGCTGGACATAAGTTATGGGACTGGTTTCATTTCCAGCGTGTCCTCTGCACACAATTCACTGCTATCATTTTAATGCGCAGCAGTCTTGACATATTTTTCTTGTCGACACAGATTAAAATGTTTTTTCACATTTTTCTCTCCGCATGCACACGCCAGTGCCAACAGTTAAAACCATATATTTTTCAGATTAAACCATCTATTACTGATAGATAATGACAGAGCAGGAGCAGAAGGCACCAGTTAGTCTGCATTAGCTCATGGATTCTGGATAACTTTGTAGTCGACTGTAAGATTTGTGAAATTCTACCTCTGTATGCTGACTTTTCATCGCTTCATGCCTGATGAATAGTCCACTTTACTAACTTTCTGACAGGTCACTCACAAGCTGCCTGAGAGCTCCCTCCACAGTGGCTTATTTAAAGAGCCCTGCCGTTTTATCCGATTTTGGATTTGCGAATTAGTGCTATATTATCTGGTATGATGTCATTCCTGTTAGTTAAATGCGTCTGGATTTCATACAAGCTTTCTTGACATTTACCAGGTGATAACCATTTTCTCCAAATTATCCTCATATTTTCGGTTGCCTGTTTTAGATTACACCTCTGGTATTTATGTGATGTATGCTTTGCACTTTTTGGTTCTGTGTGTTTTATGCATTCGTTAGTTTTATGAATTAGTCCTGTACTGTATGTAGTTTTTCATTCAAAAGGTTCTCCAGAACTTAAACATTTGAAGGCCTATGCTTAGTTCCTTGGCGGTCCTGGACCCCTGTCGAAGAGCACAGCACCTCTTCTGTTTGGTTGGGTGCTCCTGGTATTGCAACTCATTCCATTCGGTTTTATTTAGGTTCATGGTCTGTGCTGTAGTACCAGGCACAACTATCTGCACAGATAACCCACTATGCCAGTGCTTAACAGATTGGTGGAGGTTGGAGGTCCTACAATCAAACAATGGCTTATTTTAAGGATAGCCAATGTTAAAGGTAGAGAACCATGTCTAACTGCAGCACTCTATTTATTCAGATAAAGAGGAGGTCCTTTATAAGTCTTCTGAACCAAAAGCTCGAATTATGTTTGCCTTTAGGAGCCAATTCTAATCCAGGGAGCAATTTGATTTCTTTTTTTAATGGTCAGACCAGTTAAGTATCAGCAACAAACCTCTAGGCACGCTGGTTACCTTAGTCAAATGAGGTGCATTAGGGATAGGTTTCTGGCTGTGATAGTAAGTTCAAGCACCTCCAAAATGGTCCTCTATCGTGTAATATATAGTAAAGTTTAACTTGGTGTAGAGGGTGCCCCTAGGCACTAGAGCCATAGTACATCCCTAACATCTGCACCCACTTCAGTTACCCTCTGATATTTTCACTCTCCATGTTGGCTTAAATATTTACATCTGACTGATTGAACCTTTCATGGGGGAGTCAGAAGATAGAGCTGTCTACTTGTTTGGCCACCAGTCATCTCTGCTATAGCGTTAGACAGGATTTGCATTCAATCATAAGGACAATTGGCCTTGAAAACCAGAGAGGGAAAAGTCTAGGCCAGGCAATAACTGAGATTTCCATGGATAGCTGGATGTTTTGTATGCTCTCCAACCACTTTTGATTGTTTCCGTTCCATAATTGCAGACAAGATCCTGTGTAAAATATTTTTAGCAATTTTTTTTATTTAGCTAACATACAGTAAATTTCTTACTGACAAGAAATATTAAATATATGGTTAGTAGTAAAATGCAATACATATAGACTGACCAGAAGGCAAACCTGTCTAAGGACGGAGGCTTTGCTCAATGTCTAACTTACAACACATGCGAAGAAGTGAGAGCCCTGGAGATTTTTGTATTCAGTTTTGTTTAGCCAGAGCTCAGTGACATCAGTATGTCAGTGATGACAGGTATTCTTCCCCTTGTGCGCCTTTGATATTTGTTCTTGTTCTAGAGCAAACATGCATTGAATAGATTTTTGTCCATTTTTCCTTTTATTATGTATATTATTATCACTATGATTTGTATGATCCTCAGTATAATGGTAGCTGCCATCTCATACATTATTGCTATTATGAAACAATATGATTCTAATTACATCTTTGAGTTTTACATTTTCCTTCTAAGAATCACACCTTGGTTGGCGTCCATCTCCACGCTTGTTGGTTGGATAGGTGGACCTTGTAATGTGATGGAAGAGCTCTGCTGTGTTCTCAGTGAAGTCTTCTCATTACCATGTCATTCATCTTCTCTTAGCACTTCCTCCCAAGATAAAGTTTCTCTACAATATAGGAGATGCACCTATCCAGATGAAAAGAAACATTTATGTTGACCACTCTTGGGGTTGGGATAAGTACAAATTGCTATATCTCTGGCTGTATAGCAGATCACACTTCTGTCCTGGTCCCGCACCTGGTTTTGTTTTACCGCTTAGATTATTAGCTTTAAAACAAGATCTGACTCATACCTCTAGCTGCTATACAGCCTGAGATAGAGCTTGTTAATAGTTTTGGATTCCCTGACTTCAGACTATATATATCATTATCATATATAATATGTTATAATAGTTCTTTAAAATGTAAAATATGTACTAAAATATCAAAAGCCTCATACAATAAACAGATGTGGTGGATCTCAGATAGTTTTCTAAACTTTGCATTTAATATTTGCTTATATTTATCATCACCGTTTGCAGCTTTCATGATCTCGCCTTTCATATTCACTTTCCTAATGGAAACATTCTGCTATTTCTTTACATGGCGATATTTGCTAAAACAAATAAATGCCATTTCCGTTCTTGCTGCAGCCTTCCAAAATGATGTTTTGCCTGCACACCACTTCTGAACGTGACTTTGCTGGGACTGAACAATAATGTTTATTTTGTTCCCTGCAGAGCAAGTGGTGGCCCTTTCAAAACTCCTGTCTTGACGCTGCACAGAAACCTGTATAGACGCATATTATTTATGACCCAGCTCTGTGTGTCACAGACTGAATGCCATGGCTTGTAAAGCTGTGAGCCCATAGAAGTGAATTGGGGCTTTGCATCAAAGCACATGTGCCTTATTGTGCAGAAAAGGATTATATTGTACCTGACAAATGGACTGAAATTTTTATGAACCACAGTATTTCCAAAGCACAATTTAACTTCATCCATCATCCAGCGTCTCATATATGCTTTCAGTAGCTATCAGCCGAACGCTTGTTTGACTCTCAACTCCCCCATACACATGCACAGTCTGGGCAGCTTTTCTCATGAGAAGAACGACGGTTGGGGCATGTTGAAGTTTAATATTCCAGATTCTTCTTTTCCCCCCGACATATTCTGTTGGGGGAGAGTCTGTAAACACTTAAGATTGTCTGGCCCCCTAAGGTTGTCTAGCCCCTCCGAAATAGATGGGTTCTGATCGCTTTGCTGTCAAGGGCGGATAGGCCGTAGATCTTACAGGGAAAATTTCTCAGTGGGCCCTCAAGTCCTCCTTTCTGCCGTTGGCCTGGTACATAATGAGCTCTCAGAGATAATTAACTCTGTGAGAAGCAGGTACTCATGTACTCAGCCAGCAAACACACATGTCCTCCTAAATGCAACTGCTGTGGCCTGCATTTAACCTCCTAAGCCCCCTCCATAGACAATTGGAGGAAGAAGACAGAAAATGGTGGCTATTGTTGGCCACAATAGAGGGACAGCTTTTGGGCAAATATATTGTGCTGCTTTGTGGTTATTTTGTGCTGTGGTATTGCTGACCCTGCCTACTTGTCTTGCCTCGTCTTCTGTCAGATTGTGCTCCCCCTACAACTTGGGGACCATTATTTTTTTTATTTTTTTTCCAGGGCCACTTAAAGTTCCCAGTCCGCACCTGTTTGCTGTTATGGATACAGGCACCTTTAGGCTGACAAATTAGCAAATCTGTTGTCAGGAAATGCACTTATAAACCAGTTAGGGATGCGGGAGCTCCGTACAGTATTAGAATGTATTGGCTCTGATGAGCCAAAGTTATTGCTTTGCGAAGTCTCTTGTACTATAAAAAAACATTTCTTGAACTTTAAAGGGGTTGTCTCGCTTCAGTAAGTGGCATTTATCATGTAGAGAAAGTTAATACAAGCCACTTACTAATGTATTGTTATTATTAGAGATGAGCGAATTTCATATTTTGAAATTCGTTAACGCTTCGTTTGGTGGTAAAAGCAGAATTGCGTTAAGGATTCCGTTACCACGGACCATAGCACAATTCTATGACGGAATGCATAACGGATTGCCTTTAGAGGCATTCCGTTATTCATTCCGTCATAATAGAAGTCTATGGGCTGCAAAACGGATCCGTCCCGTTTCCCTTATGCAGGGGAGTCCTCTCCTGCATAACGGAAACCGGACAGATCCGTTTATGCAGGCCATAGACTTCTATTATGACAGAATGAATAACGGAATGCCTCTAAAGGCATTCCGTTATGCATTCCGTCATATAATTGTGCTATGGTCCGTGGTAACGGAATCCTTAACGCAATTCTGCTTTTACCACCAAACGAAGCGTTAACGAATTTCATAACATGAAATTCACTCATCTCTAGTTATTATCCATATCGCTTCCTTTGCTGGCTGGATTAATTTTGTCATCACATTATACACTGCTCGTTTCCATGGTTACAGACCACCCTGCAATCCATCAGTGGTGGCCGTGCTTGCACAATATAGGAAAAAGCACTAGCCTATGTGCACTGCCGTGGTCCCGGCCACCAGGGAGGCCGTTGCTTTTTCCTACAGTGTGCAAGCACGACCACCACTGATGGATTGCAGGGTGGTCTGTAACCATGGAAACGAGCAGTGTATAATGTGATGACAAAATTAATCCAGCCAGCAAAGGAAGTAATATGGACAATCACACTACATTAGTAAGTGGCTTGTATTAAAGGGGTTGTCCGGGTTCAGAGCTGGACCCGGACATACCCTTATTTTAACCCAGGCAGCACCCTGGCTACCCAAGCTAGATCGCGCAGGGGACGGGCTCTTTGGTTTATCATAAAACACCGCCTGGTGGAAACTTCCGCCCGGCAGTGTGTTCGGTGAAGTCACCGACTCCGATGGTCGAGCTTTAGCGCTGCCCTAGCCGTTTTACTGGCTGGGGCAGCGCTAAAGCCCGCCCATCAGTGCCGGTGACGTCACCGGGCTTCCTGGCAGCCCCATGGAGAGCCCGGTACGTCACCGGAACTCTTAAAAATGCCTTTGCCCTGCTCGATTTAGCTCAGGGCAAAGGAGAGCATCAGCGCATGAACTGCCCCGATGGTCTTGTCAGGGGGGCTGCCTGGGTGAAAATGGAGGTATGTCCGGGTTCAGCCGTGAACCCGGACAACCCCTTTAACTTTCTCTACATGATAAATGCAACTTACTGAAGTGAGACAACCCCTTTAATGACATGAGTTATATGAAAGTTTATCTTTACTTGCCACCCGTTACTTGTCTGACTTTTTATAGCGTGAATGATGCCGGGTTCATCCACAGTGAGTCTTGATGTCATCTAAACATGGATCATCCCTTGACCATGTATCATGTATTTGTTCCTGCCAGGAGGTGACATCATACTAAATCTGTAGAAGTATATGTAACCATGTACAAGGTCTACACCTTACACATGTAAATGAACATGTTTAAACTATTATGCTATTGAGGGTTTATTTTTAGGGTAGATCTTGGACAGTCTGCACATTCTTATATGATATGTCAATGACTGGTTCATATTATCGTACAATATTTATTGATTCCAACTGTATTATGTCACCAGAACCTGGGACATATTATCTGGAAGAATTTCCGATGTTAAGAGTTGATCTTTGACATCACAGCGTATCCCCTCAGCCCAACACGCAGGAAATTAGCCACACTATTCAGGTTTATTAATGGCACATGTGCTGTATATTATATCCTCGGCCGTGTGTTGAATCCCTTCTTCTGTCATTGTGATGGCCTTCAAAGGTCCTGATCTCCATGGAGAAGAAGCGTTAGTGTGCAATCTACAACAATTTGCATACTGTAAGTACAGTAGGGCCTTTTTGGAAAAAATAAAAGTTTGTGAAAATGTCTTTTTTTTTATTTTGCCACTTGATATATTGGATTTAGATTTTGCTTGGGTTGATGACTTCTATAGAGCTTAGCCATCTCTACATTCAATCACCACCTGGATGCTGCAACTGCCTCACCAAAGCTCATGAGAGCCCTATTCTCCAGGTTGTTGGGTGTCTTACCTTTGAAACCCCCATCTATCGGACACAAATGGTGTATCCTATGACAACAAGACAGGACAGCCATTACAGACTTAACTGTGGTTGTCAAAATAGGTGACAACCGCTATAGAAGACAAGAGGTCATTTTCTGCTGTCATGTTTGGATGTTTGCAGAGAGGAGAAATAATTATGACTACTTACAAAGATAACTGGCACAAAGATAACTGGCCTGTCCTGGATTAATTTTAAAAAATAGATGGCTATTCCCCCCCCATTTTTTTCCTATAGGTTGTGTTTGGTATTGCAGCTCAGCCCTTTTTACTTGAATGGTGATGAGCTTCATACCAGATAGATGCCATCTGTGGTCTAGAGTGATGCTTTTTTGGAGGGGAGGGAAAGCAAACCTCATAAACCTTATAATTGAAAAAAAAATGGCTTATAATGGGGATATTATTTCGGATGGAAGGGGTAAGTAAAGCATAAAAAAAAAAATCCAACCTAGCTGGCTAGTCTGTTGTCACTAGCACAATTGGAAATATTGGAGCTCCCATGCTTATTAGATCACTACAAACTATGGGGATCATTTATCAATCTGATATATGCCTAAGGGCTCATTCACACGACCGTATGAATGGGTTCGCATCCGTTCCACAATTTTCCGGGATGGGCGTGGACCCATTAATTTCAATGGGGCCGCAAAAGTTGTGGACAGCACACCATGTGCTGTCCACATCTGTTTCTCCGTTCCGTGGCCCTGCAAAAAAGATAGAACATTTTGTGGACAAGAATAGGCATTTCTTTAATGGGCGGAATGCACACAGGCGGTATCCGTGTTTTTCAGATCTGCAATATGCAGACTGCAAAACACGGCATGGTCGTGTAAATAAGCCCTAAATTAGGCGTACTTCATCTGCAATTTTTCCCCGCTCATGCCAGGTCTAAAAAAGTGATCCGGAAAGGGTACTGGCTAGTAGGCTTGTCTCATTTTACCATTTTCTACGCCTGTTTTAGGAAGCTATCTTACATGTAGAACTGGCGGAGGATCCGCCGAAGTTATGAAGAGGCCGGCGCCTCTTCATAGCTTTGGCGGATCCCCCACCAGCTTAGGGCTTTATTAACACCGGCGTCTAAAACGCTGGTCTTAATAAATGTGCCCCTATGAGTTATCGGACCATAGTCTCATATGTATAGACAGCTTATATTTGAGGTGCATTATCTGCTCAGTAGTGGGTGTCTTATCAGACTCTGAATTTTGATCTGAATCTTTTAATGAGACTCTGCACGCATAAGGAATAACAAGTGGTCGCATATTTTGGCTCAGTATGAGTATGGCGATAACCATTCCGGCTTTACCACAGGTTGCATAAAGTCTACAAGAATTAAATCCCCATGGCATAATTAATTTCAATGCAGTCTCAAGGAATTAAAACACCAGTGATGACATCACCACATGCCATCTCCTGGAATTGATGTAAGAACAGGTGGTGAAGTAAGGAGTATATAACATGATACCCTGAAAATTACAGTATTTCACATTAACAGCTTTGTGCATTGCATTATGTCACCAACACTTGGGACTCATTAATGAGGAAAAATATTGCACGTGTTTACACTGTTATTAAGTGGGACGGCCATGGAGATAGGATTTAGTTAGTTGTGTGGACTATGGAAATCCATGAAGAAGCAAGCCCTTGTTCAGACTGGCCCCTTGATGGTGCAAAGGCATGCAGTGCTTCCTGAGTGGGAACAGGTTAGATGATCCTACAAGGCATGGAGCAGTGAGCACTAGACCCTTCTGTACTGGGGTGGCATGAACTACAGCCACATAAGCAGTTTTTGGAGTCCCCCTTTTCTCTGTAAAATGGGAAAGAAGAAAACGAGAGCGCCCCCTAAGGTATTGTAAGGAGACTTTTTAGATTCACATTTGTGAATGCTTATTACCTGCCTTGATGTGCTATGATATTTGGCACAACTCAATAGTGGACATATCAAGTCATCCTTAGGGTCCATTCACACTTCGTGAACGTGTCCTCACCCGTTCCGCAATTCTGCAGATCCCCTTATTGTCGCGCGACAAATGTCGTCGTGTAGACGTAGCCTTACGTGATGATCACTAGGCCATGGCTGCAGTGTGGGGAAGGGATGTTTCTTAGGGTATGTTCATGGGACGTTCAGTCTATACATTCGGTGTCCTGCTCGAATTTAAATCGGCCTGTGGGAAAGATGGGTCTGTGTTAGGAGACCGAAAATGAAGGCAGCTGCATCTCCAAATGCATACTGCAAAAACAAAAGACAAAATTAGGCTGAGTTCACATCTGTGTTGAAATTTCCGTTCTTCTGATCCATCAGAAGAACAGAAATAAAACGGAGTCCGTTATTTTGTGCATCAGTCATGCTCAGTTTACATCAGTTTTTGTCAGACATAAGTTATTTTTGAGAGAGAGTCCTACATGCAGGACTTTTTGGCTCGTGAAATATCTGATGGACCTAAGAAAAACTGATGCAAGCTGAGCTCAACCGATGCTCAAGATAACTATTTATTTTTTTCCTGTTTTTCTGATGGATCGCAGATCTGAACTGAGCCTCAGTCAGAGCATCCTGAAAATGAAGTGAATGTGCATATGTGAATCGCCAAAGCTCCTAACAAACCCATATTTTCCACTGACTGGTTTTAATTAGTGTAGTGTATATAGCCGAATCCTGCTCTCTCTGAATTTAGTTGAGGCCTGTTGGCACAACGGGATCCTATGAGTATCATATAGAGTAGGTTCCCATCCATAAGAGATCACCTTGCCATGGTGGATGGGCACACATGATTTTGATCAAAATAGATTTGCCAATTTATGTGGCGAATATAGCATGAGCTCATGCCGTTGCATTGTGTTTTTGCTTTTAGTATGTTTGTCTGTAGACATGGTGCCTTAAAGGGAACCTGTCATGTGGATATTTAATTATAATCTAACTAATTATATACAATCATTAACTACTAAAAAGTGCCTTAGATGTATTCACTTAATGGTGTGACAGATGGTTTACTTCATAATATACACACAAAGATGCCACATGTTAATGAGCTGATTTGAGTCCAGCGTGATGCCAGTGAGTCCAGCGTTTTTTTTTTTTCAATTCAGAGCTATAGCCACTCACCTGCTGCTGATTCATATGGAAAATAACTGTCAATCAGCAGCAGGTGGGCGGGGAGAGTCAGGAGCTCATGAATATTCAGGACTCATCATTATGAGCTGGAGCTTTTCAATACAAGATGTTGGCAGATTGACTGGGTCAATTAAAGAAAGTGACCCAGCATTTTGCTAAGAGAATCAGTCACTTATTTATGTTGCCCTTAGTTAGGACACCATAAAACTGGTTACAGGTTCCTTTTAAGTATCTTGGCTTGCATCTTGTCCCTGTGGATGAGTCTTTCAATTAAAGAATGAATGACACTTGTTAATTGGTGGCAGTGATTTCTATCCCTTTTCAACCTGTTCACGGCCAATTTAGAACAGTTTATCTTTCCCGGCTGAGCGGAGTAAGACTTTGCTTTAGAAACATGGAGGGAAATGGGAACATATGAAACCGGCGAAGGGTTTTGCACACTTGAGTAAAAATGAATGCAGGTTGGAGTGTGTGACAATGGGATGTGGTTTCTTAGCTGCCTATAAATCAGACATTCTTGCTGGGTTACATCAGAGGAGCAGAGGCATGATTAATGCAAGCTGGTTGGAGGGAGATGACGTACAGGCTCAAGCAAAGTTTACCTGAGAATTATCTCCTGTACGGTTTAATGTGTGCATGAGTCATGTGCTGAAACTTTGCTTTGCTCTGTTCTTAAACATGGCTCTATCACGCTTACCTCATCCAAGACATTCTTCTCTTTAACTCTCTCTCAGCTAGACACAGGCCCGTGAGACGTTGCATTTACTATTACTCCTCTTTGAAGTCTTCAAGACCGGATAGGAATTATCGTATACTTAGCATATGCAAGTCTTTTAACGGACTAGTTGTAGTTGAACTTTCTGCTTACAGGCAGTAAAGCTGTACTGCACTGTCTGCATGGATGTATACATGGGGGAGATTTATCTAAAGTGCGGTAAAGGAGAATTGACTTAGTTGCCCATAGCAACCAATCAGACTGATCCTTTTATTTTCCAAAAGTGCCCTGAAAAATGAAAGCTAGAATCTGATTGGTTGCTATGGGCAACTAAGCTAGTTTTCATTTACACCAGTTTTGATAAATTTTCCTCTTTAGGTTTAATATACAGTATACTAAAAATCAACATTGCTACAGACAGAAGGTGATGTAGGAATAGTAGAAAGTAGATATCCAACACGGAGATAAAAAAAAAATCTTCAATCTTTATTTTAATTTAAATTGTATAAAAATGCATCTCCTCAAGGAATGCGGTGACTCCACCAACGCATTTCGATCTAACCATGATTAAGATTACTGCAAAGAAAAAGGGAGTCAGTCAGCACGTCCCAATGCACAGGTGCGCGCTGCCATGGCTAGAAACACAAAGACAAAAAATACAGTGCAACAGCCCTCTGCAAACCAAATAAAGTACATTAATGCCATAGTAATAGAAAATATTCTGGCGCTAATGCTACGCTTATTTTGTAAATTTGAGATTCTCAGAGGACTCCCCTGCATAATGAAATGGGACGGATCCGTTATGCAGCCCATAGACTTCTATTATGACGGAATGAATAACAAAATGCCTCTAAAGGCATTCCGTCATAGAAGTGCGTTATGGTCCGTGGTAATGGAATCCATAACGCAATTCTGCTTTTACCACCAAACTAAACGTTAACAAATTTTAAAAATATGAAAATATGGTCTCTAATTAAGCTCTTCTAAATTGAAACACGTTGGTCCCATTACCACATTCCTTGTGGGGATGCATTTTTATACAATTTAAATTAAAAAAAAGATTGAAGATTTTTTTTATCTGTGCTGGACATCTACTTCTCTTCCAGGATGTACTCTAACAAACAAGATAAATAGATATAAGATAGATGGATAGATAGATATTAAATAGATAGGTAGATGATATACAGGTCCTTCTAAAAAAATTAGCATATTGTGATAAAGTTCATTATTTTCTGTAATGTACTGATAAACATTAGACTTTCATATATTTTAGATTCATTACACACCAACTGAAGTAGTTCAAGCCTTTTATTGTTTTAATATTGATGATTTTGGCATACAGCTCATGAAAACCCAAATTTCCTATCTAAAAAAATTAGCATATTTCATCCGACCAATAAAAGAAAAGTGTTTTTAATACAAAAAAAGTCAACCTTCAAATAATTATGTTCAGTTATGCACTCAATACTTGGTCGGGAATCCTTTTGCAGAAATGACTGCTTCAATGCGGCGTGGCATGGAGGCAATCAGCCTGTGGCACTGCTGAGGTGTTATGGAGGCCCAGGATGCTTCGATAGCGGCCTTAAGCTCATCCAGAGTGTTGGGTCTTGCGTCTCTCAACTTTCTCTTCCCAATATCCCACAGATTCTCTATGGGCTTCAGGTCAGGAGAGTTGGAAGGCCAATTGAGCACAGTAATACCATGGTCAGTAAACCATTTACCAGTGGTTTTGGCACTGTGAGCAGGTGCCAGGTCGTGCTGAAAAATGAAATCTTCATCTCCATAAAGCTTTTCAGCAGATGGAAGCATGAAGTGCTCCAAAATCTCCTGATAGCTAGCTGCATTGACCCTGCCCTTGATAAAACACAGTGGACCAACACCAGCAGCTGACATGGCACCCCAGACCATCACTGACTGTGGGTACTTGACACTGGACTTCAGGCATTTTGGCATTTCCCTCTCCCCAGTCTTCCTCCAGACTCTGGCACCTTGATTTCCGAATAACATGCAACAGTCCAGTGCTGCTTCTCTGTAGCCCAGGTCAGGCGCTTCTGCCGCTGTTTCTGGTTCAAAAGTGGCTTGACCTGGGGAATGCGGCACCTGTAGCCCATTTCCTGCACACGCCTGTACACGGTGGCTCTGGATGTTTCTACTCCAGACTCAGTCCACTGCTTCCGCAGGTCCCCCAAGGTCTGGAATCGTTCCTTCTCCACAATCTTCCTCAGGGTCCGGTCACCTCTTCTCGTTGTGCAGTGTTTTCTGCCACACTTTTTCCTTCCTACAGACTTCCCACTGAGGTGCCTTGATACAGCACTCTGGGAACAGCCTATTCGTTCAGAAATGTCTTTGTGTCTTACCCTCTTGCTTGAGGGTGTCAATGATGGCCTTCTGGACAGCAGTCAGGTCGGCAGTCTTACCCATGATTGCGGTTTTGAGTAATGAACAAGGCTGGGAGTTTTTAAAAGCCTCAGGAATCTTTTGCAGGTGTTTAGAGTTAATTAGTTGATTCAGATGATTAGGTTAATAGCTCGTTTAGAGAACCTTTTCATGATATGCTAATTTTTTTAGATAGGAATTTGGGGTTTTTATGAGCTGTATGCCAAAATCATCAATACTAAAGCAATAAAAGGCTTGAACTACTTCAGTTGGTGTGTAATGAATCTAAAATATATGAAAGTCTAATGTTTATTAGTACATTACAAAAAATAATGAACTTTATCACAATATGCTAATTTTTTTAGAAGGACCTGTATATTAGATAGATATGAGATAGATAGACTGAACAAAAATATAAACGCAACAAAAGACCCATTACTCTCAAATATTGTTCACAAATCTGTCTAAATCTGTGTTAGTGAGCACTTCTCCTTTGCCGAGATAATCCATCCCACGTCACAGGTGTGGCATATCAAGGTGCTGATTAGACAGCATGAATATTGCACAGGTGTGCCTTAGACTGCCCACAATAAAAGACCACTCTGAAATGTGCAGTTTGATCACACAGCACAATGCCACAGATGTCACAACGTTTGAGGTAGCGTGCAATTGGCATGCTGACTGCAGGAATGTCTACCAGAGCTGTTGCCTGTGCAATAAATGTTAATTTCTCTACCATAAGCCGTCATTTCTTTACCATAAACCATAAGGCTTTTCAGAGAATTTGGCAGTACATCCAACCGGCCTCACAACTGCAGACCACGTGTAGCCACCACCTCCATGATCGTCTGAGACCTCCACATGCAGCATGTTCACCTCCATAATCGTCTGAGACCAGCCACCCGGACAGCTGCAGCAACAATCTGTTTGCATAACCAAAGAATTTCTGCACAAACTGTCAGAAACCGTCTCAGGGAAGCTCATCTGCATGCTCGTTGTCCTCATCGGGGTCTGGACCTGACTGCAGTTCTTCGTCGTAACCAACTTGACTGGGCAAATGCTCACATTCGATGGTGAGCTGCCAGAGCGTAATTTATGATACAACAAACCTATGGTAGTTTTTTATTTTATTTTAAAAGACCACTAAGGGTCCACTCAGATGTCTGTAAGTGTTTTCCGGATCCGCAAAACTCAGATACTCGCCGCATTTTGCGGACTGCACATGACCGGCCCTATGATAGAAATTCCTATTCTTGGCCTATTCTTTTTTGCGGGGCCGCGGAACGGAATTACGGATGCGGACAGTGTGCTGTCTCCATCTTTTGTGGCACCATTGACATGACTGGGTCCGCACCTGTTCTGCAAAATTACGGAACGGATGCAATCCCAGAATTATGGATGTGTGAATGGACCCTAAAGCTAATCTCCACAATAAGAACCCTGCCAAAAAACCCCCATATTTCAGATTTGTGTACCTGTATGTCTTTTTTAATCATACATAAGAGTGGCTAGAGAACAAACTATTTTATGGCAAAAAAAAAAAACCTGCATGTGCGAATCCGGCCTTAAAGGGGTATTCTGGACTTTGATCTTGATGACGTATGTTTAGTCACTGGGTAACTGCCATGAAATCTGCTCATACCCAGTCCAATATTTTATTTTGCCACCTGCAGAGCGATAAGAAGCCACCGAGGTCCGCACGTGGCTGTCTGGTCATTGACATGTGATTAGTGTTAATTACCCACTGTCTGTGATTGAACTTTTCAGTAAGATCATATGGGTGTCCGATTTCCAGAACCCCCCCATCGGTTCAGCTGCATGAAGAGGTTGTGGCATTCCAGAAAGTGTTGCATCCCTTTCAGCCACTGGGAATAAGGGACTTTAGTTCAGTTTCGGGAGAGGTGACTGTGGAGCTTATCTAATGGATTTAGCATAGAACGGGATCAAGCAGCCTGCACTGTATGGCAACCTCTACAAGCCAAACTATAGAAATACATGCAATAGCATGAAAAAGTGCCCATAGGCTTTAACTTTAATATATGGCATAATGTATTAACGTGCAGACTTGCAATTTCTTATTGGTGAGCGGATTATTTCATATTTTTCCTCAAAATAAAGTATGTTTTTGTTAGCCTGGTTCACACCAGTGCGTAGGATTAGTGCACGGATTCAGAGAATGCTCGTTTGCCATGCA
This sequence comes from Bufo gargarizans, assembly GCF_014858855.1. Taxonomy (NCBI): domain Eukaryota; kingdom Metazoa; phylum Chordata; class Amphibia; order Anura; family Bufonidae; genus Bufo; species Bufo gargarizans. The sequence continues at coordinate 600,313,625 of NC_058082.1, forward strand.
CAATAAATTCCCATCCATTTTACTATCCAATTATAGGATAATAAACCCTGCTTGTAAATAGGGTAGATTTTACTTTAATGAATATCCCCCGCTGAGTTTATAGAGTAAACCAGAGACATACAAAAAATGCAGGCAGTCCGCTGTGCTCTGTGGATGAGAACATTATCTCAGCACGCTAATGGAATTTCTCTATTCATTTATCAGCAATATTAGAACATTTTTGAAATATTTGGACGTTACTTTTGAAGCTGGTCGCACGGTCATTGAAACATCTCTCTCTCATGGTGGTACAATGATGGCGCAGACTTTTTCTCGTCAAGGTTGAAACATTCATTTTAGTGAAGTTGGGTATTTCTGTTATTCTTTTGAAGGAAATAATCAGAAAATTATATATTATTTAAATCAGATTTTTATTCTAAACATATTTTTTTTAAAAAGACAATATTTGGTGCTTTTTTATTGTGTAAGTGGCTATCCACTTAAAAATATTTGAAATATTCCAATGTTCACGTTGTTCACTAGAGCAGACACAGTAGGCTGACTTCTTTTTTTTTTTTTTTTTTCAGCCGCTCACTTTCCAGCTTTGCTGTATAAAATGGAACGTGATGAGTATATCTTTTCCTGGAAACCTAAATAATCAATTACATTTCTCTGGCAGTTGAGTCGCATTCATTGTAGCTGCCATAAAGCACACATACCCTGCTGTCTGTACAGTGTATTTTACCTGTACAGACAGTCCAAGAAAGACTTGTGTAATTCTAATCAGTCAGATCCCCGGAAAGCTTTTGAAAATAAAATCTAAATATTTATAACATTAAAAGAAAACGCAAAAAAAAAAAATTGTGAGTTGTGAGGCGTATTTTCCATCCATGTCCAGTTGATTGGACATGATTTGGAAAGACATGCCCCTGTCTCTATAAGATCTCACAGCTGATAATGCATATCATAGCAAAAAACGAGTCATGAGGAGGAAAGAACTGCCTGTAGAGCTCAGAGACAGTACTGTGTTGAGGCACAGATCTGGAGAGGGGTGCAAAAACATTTCTGCTCCACTGAAAGTTCCCAAGAGTGCGGTGGCCTCCATAATTCTTAAATGGAAGAAGTGTGAAATAACCAGGACGATTCTTAGAACTGGCTGCCCCACCAAACAAAATAATCTGGGGAGAAGGGCCTAGTTAAGAAAGGTGACCAAGAACCCAATCATCACTCTGGTTGAGCTCCAAAGAGCTCCAATAAGTCTACCATCACTGCAGCACTCCACCAATCTGAGCCAGAAAGAAGCTTTGCCTTGTTAAAAGACTCAGGAAAGCCTGCAAGAAAGCACTGTAGGTATTTTGGACTGGTTTCCACCCAGGTGAGGTCAAATACGGGACCGGAGTTTAAGTGCCGGTCCGGGTTTTGGCAGCACCTGGCTGTCCTTAAATAGGCAGCTGGGCTCAGCAGAAGGCTCTCTGTTTTTGGGATCTGAGGCTTTGTGCCATGCTGGACGGCTGAGAGCCGCACGCTGGGGAAACAGGCCCCCTAAAGCCTGCTGTGGACTACTGGAGGCAGAACTGCCAGCAAGGTGACTTGTTTTATATGAACTTTCTATTGTGTGTGAATTAACAACAAGACTGCAAAGTTATGCACTGCTTTGTGCAGTTGCTTTAAGTGTGAATAAACACTGACGTTTTGAGTTAAGAACTTGTATTTTGCCTCTGTACTTCGCCCGCTTACCCTATCTACAAGAGCCAAACCCCACAATTGGTGGAGAATGCGTGCAAGAGCAGGGAGGCTGGCGTGAACGCTGATATTTTTGGTTTCTGCATTTTCAGGCACGGTTGTATGTCGTATATTAAACCAGTTGTATTACAACCAGTGCCCCACGACAAAATGGAGGCTGTTGTGAAGGCCCTCATGGAGGCTATTCTGAAGCAGCGAGAGACAAACCGCAGCAATGGAGGCTAATAAGCAGCAGCAGTAGACTAACTAGTTGCTGCTACAACACGTGATGGCTTTGCAGAAACCAGGGGCAACCCCGAGCATCCACGATGCCTGTAAAGCAGTCCGTGACGCGATTCCTAAGATGAACCCTGCATAGTTAAGAACTTGTATTTTGCCTCTGTACTGCTCCTGCTTACCCTATCTACCAGAGCAAAAACCCACAGTACCTAAAGGACTCTAAGAATGTAAGAAACAAGATTCTTTGGTCTGATGAAACCAAGCTTGAACTTTTTGGCCTCATCCAACCTTACAGATCTTGAGAGGATCTGCAGAGAAGAATGGCAGAAAATCCACAAATCCAATATACACTGCCTGTCCCCAAAAAAATTCGCCACCTGGATTTAACTAAGCAAATATTTATGAGCCTCCTATTGGATAATTACTGCATGGGCGATCATCTTTCAGCTGGCAACAAGTTATTTAACCCCAACTGCTGCAATGAGTTGCTTTTCGTTTCTTAAACAACCATGTCGAAAGACACATCTCGTGGTCGTGGAAAAGATGTTAGTCTGTTTGAGAAGGGTCAAATCATTGGCTGCATCAAGCAGAGAAAACATCTAAGGAGATTGCAGAAACTACTAAAATTGGGTTAAGAACTGTCCAACGCATTATTAGAAACTGGAAGGATAGTGGGGACCCATCGTATTTGAGGAAGAAAAGTGGCTGGAAAAAATTATCCATTTTCTAGGGCAGCGTTTCCCAACCAGTGTGCCTCCAGCTGTTGCAAAACTACAACTCCCAGCATGCCCGCACAGCCAAAGGCTGTCCAGGCATGCTGGGAGTTGTAGTTTTGCAACAGCTGGAGGCACACTGGTTGGGAAACACTGTTCTAGGGAGCATAAAGATAGGACTCTGGAGCAATGGAAGAAGGTCATGTGGTCTGATGAGTCCAGATCTACCCTGTTCTAGAGTTAGGTGCGCATCAGGGTAAGAAGAGAGGCAGATTAAGTGATGCACCCATCATGCCTAGTGCCTACTGTACAAGCCTGTGGGGGTAGTGCTATGATCTGGGGTTGCTGCAGTTGGTCAGGTCTAGGTTCAGCAACAGTATGTGCTCCAAGCATGAGGTCAGCTGACTACCTGAACATATTAAATGACCAGGTTATTCCATCAATGGATTTTTTCTTCCCTGATGGCACAGGCATATTCCAAGATGACAATGCCAGGATTCATCTGGCTCAAATTGTGAAAGAGTGGTTCAGGGAGCATGAGACATCATTTTCACACATGGATTGGGCACCACAGAGTCCAGACCTTCACCCCATTGAGAATCTTTGGGATGTGCTGGAGAAGGCTTTGCGCAGCCGTCAGACTCTACCATCATCAAAGCAAGATCTTGGTGAAAAATCAATGCAACACTGGATAGAAATAAATGTTGTGACATTGCAGAAGCTTATCGAAACAATGCCACAGCGAATGCGTGCCGTAATCAAAGCTAAAGGCGATCCAATGAAAAATATTAGCGAGTGTGACCTTTTTTTTTGGTGACTACTTTTTTTTGGGGACAGGCAGTGTACATGGACACCAGGCTTAGCTGTGTCCTTGTGTTCTCAATGGGGAGAGGGGAATAAGCCACCTTCAAACACTTCTAGTAGTGGCTATATCTCCATTGAGAACAAAGGATAGGGTGTGTTGTAATTCAGTAGGCCCAATCTTTTCTTTTTCCAACATCTGCCATTGGGGGTAGTCAGTACATCCCATGCAAAATTACATGGTTGGGTGGGTTTATCCAACATTTATCAAATTTGTATGGCCACCTTAACAGTAATTCAAGACAGTGTTGGTTGTACATAAGGAAATTGGGGCCTCTTAAGGTCCATTTACAGGGCCCAATAATCGGGCAGATTATCGAAATTCCTGCGAAAGGTTGTTTCAGACAATCTGGCCATGTAAATGTGCGAAACGCTAGTTCATCGGTTGATCCTGTTGTTTATGCAGGCATCACCGATCATGGCTTTTGGGTTGCAGATTGTGCTCTCTAAACAGCTGCTCAGAAACCGTGATTCCGTATGAACAGTAGCGAATCCTCGTCCTCATACAGTGAAGGAGAACGCTGCATGTAAATACAGAGGGCTCCTTCACTCAACGAGCAGCCGACTGTCGGGAAGGAATGCTTCTTTGGCTCCTCAGTTTGTCCATGTTAATCCAGCCTTAGTCATGAAAAATAGTCCTCTTTCAGATGCTGTATTATGCACTTGTGGAGACCATAATCTCATGCTGGTTCTCACCGTCTATTAGAGTGGGTATGAGGAAGGGATCGACCGATTATCTGAGTTATCAATATTATCGGCCGATATTCACGATTTTTTTAGTTTTCGACAGATAATGCTTCCAGTACGCTATCACAGAACATGAGCGCGCTGCTGTCAGCACGCTTATGTTCCCTCAGCAGCACAGGGGAGAAGAAGTCCCTCTCCATCCCCGTGTGCCGTGCTGCCAATGAAGAGAGACTGGAGGAGGAGAGGGGGGCGCACTGTGCCACCAATGATAATTAACATTTGATACAAATACAGGAGGCAGTGCCCAGGCTATATGACCGGAAGCTGCGACCAGCGGCAGTTAATCGCACCTGAGGGGTTAACTGCTGCAGCTGATCGCAGCTCCCTGTCGGAGGCAGTGTGCTGGCTGTGTGATTCTGCGCCGACACACCCGCCTCCTGTATTAAACGTTAATCATCATTGGTGGCGCAGTGCGCCCTCCCCAGTATTAAAAACATTGGTGTTGAATTGCGCCCTCCCCCCAACCCCCAGTATTAAAAACATTGGTGGCGCAGTGCTCCCCCCCCAGTATTAAAGTCAAAGTCACTGGTGGCAGTGACCACAGGGTCCCCTCCCCTCCTCTTCATTGGTGGCAGTGGCAGCCTCTGATCGGAGCCCCAGCAGTGAAATCCCAGGGCTCCGATCGGTTACCATGGCAGCCAGTTCACTACTTAAGCCCTGGCTGCCATGGTAAGCTCCCTGCTGCTGTGTGTACTTTGCACAGGGCAGCAGGGAGAGTGTGAAGTCTTCTTCACCCTAATAGAGCTCTATCAGGGTGAATAGGACAAGGGATTAAAAGATCCTAGGTTCTAGCCCCTAAGGGGGAAATGGTTATTAAATAAAAAGTAGAAAGAAAAAAAACAAGAAAAAAACTAAATATTAAGTATAAATCACCCCTTTCCCAATTTTACATATAAAATGTATAAACAATAATTAAATAAACATACTGTATCACATATTGCTGCGTCCGAAAAGTCCAAACTATTAAAATATATTTAAAAAAATCTATGTGGTAAACGCCGTAACAGAAAATATATATATATTTTTTTTTCCAAAAATTTCAATGCACAGAATATCAGTATAAGTTATTGGCTATCGGCCTGAAAGTTCACAGGTTATCGGTATCGGCTCTAAAAAATCAATATCGGTCGATCCCTAGTATGAGGCCAAACCTGGAATGGCCCTCTCTCCCTTGCTGCTCGTTCTATAGAAGCAGCACGGGCTGGCTCTATGGTACATACGTCTTTAGCGTAGGCATCTTGTGTACCAGGAGTTAATTCTGCCTGCACATGAAGCCAGGGGTACTTATTTCTGTAGAGTGTATACTAGGGATCGACCGATATTGATTTTTTAGGGCCGATACCGATAATTTGTGAACTTTCAGGCCGATAGCCGATAATTTATACCGATATTCTGGGAATTTTCATTTTTGAAAAAAAATAAAAAAATTCCCACAAATCTGCTGAAAATTAATGTTTATTGTTAATGTGTATTTTTTTTTTTTTTTGTAAATCTTTCTTTTTCATTTATATTTAATATTTTGGTGTTTTTATTATTTTTTTTGTAACTTTTTTTTTTAACTAACTTTTAGCCCCCTTAGGGACTAGAACCCTTGTCCTATTCACCCTGATAGAGATCTATCAGGGTGAATAGGAGCTCACGGATCGGAGGAGCAAGGGAGAGGGGCGCACTGCGACTGGGGTGGGGGGCGCACTGCGACTGGGGTGGGGGGGCCCTATGCGCCACCACTGCCTAATACTGGGGGGGAGGGGGGGCGCACTGCGGCACCAATGCTTAATACTGGGGGGGCTTGGGGGGGGGGCGCACTGCGCCACCAATGTCTGATACTGGGGGGCTTGGGGGGGCGCACTGCGCCACCAATGAAGCTTAATCTCTAATTCATTCATATACAGGAGGCGGGAGCTGGCTGCAGGATCACATAGCCGGCTCCCGACCTCTATGAGCTGTAGCTGCGATCCACGGCACCTGAGGAGTTAACTACCGCAGATCGCAGCTACAGCTCATAGAGGCCGAGAGCCGGCTATGTGATCCTGCAGCTCCCGCCTCCTGTATATGAATGAATGATAGATTAATCTTCATTGGTGGAGCAGTGGCCATAGCTCCTCCCCTCCTCCTGTCCCCTGTCCTTACATTGGCGGCAGCGGCAGCAGCAGCACAGGGGGAGGAGACACTGCTCCTTCTCCCCTGTGCTGCTAAGGGGAACACGGAGAGCGCTGTCAGCAGCGCGATCTGTGTTCCCCATACACTATCGGAATATCGGCAAAATAGATGCCGATACCGATAGTGTTCAAAATCCTGAATATCGGCCGATAATATCGGTAAATCCGATAATCGGTCGATCCCTAGTGTATACAGTATATTTGGCACGAGTGTCTATACAGTCATCAATAAAGGGAACCTGTCTTCAACGTTCTGCTGATCTCACTGAGGGCAGCATAAAATAGTGACAACAATTCTGATTTCAGCGGTGTGTCACTCATGAACTAAAAGTAAGTGGTTGCCGAGAACCAGCATCATAATCGTTGCAGCCCATGCCTTGAAAAGAGTCAAATCTACCTGAGAAGAGTCATGGTTATCCATAATCTCCTGCATTCACCCATCTGCTGATGATTGGCAGTTCTCTCCTAAAGAGAGAGGGAGAAAACTAGGTAGAAGACTGTCAGCCATCAGCAGGTGGGCAGGAGAGCAGGACTTCATGAATAACCATGACGCTTATCAGATGGCCGTGACTCTTTTCCAGGCCCAGGCTGCAATGATTGTGATGTTGGTTCTCGGCAACCACTTACTTTTAACTTATAAATGACAGATCGCTGAAATCAACTTACCTGTCTCTGCTTTATGCTGCCGTTGGTATGGACAGCATAAAGTTGATGACGGGTTCCCTTTAAGCTCATCACTCTGGTATTTGGCATTCATATACTAAACAGTCAGCTCATTCTTCCACTAATCTAGATAAACTAATCAGTATCACATTTTGTCTTGTAAACCAGAGTCTAAATATACCGCAACGTGACTGCGGAAAAGATGTCAAAACAGTTCTTTTTCACAGATGCGGAGTGTTAGGAGCGAGCAGTGACACGAGGCTATCATATGACCGCCTGGTCGTGTGTTTGACGCTCAGTATGTCATCCGATCAAAAGAAAGCTTGTATCCCCTCAGAACCACAGTATAATTGTCACATACAATGAAAGCTAATGAACAAAACGTTAACCATCATATCCCTTATGGCGTTGGTCACCAGGTTTAACTGCAATCCACAAATTAACATTTCCATTCCTCACTTGCTTATCTGTACCTTTTATAAATAAAGTTTATTGGGATCATTGATAAAACTGGTGTAAAGTAGACCTGGCTTAGTTGCCTATAGCAACAAATCAGATTTTTTACAGCTCCTTTGGAAAATGAAATGTGGAATCTGATTGGTTGCTTTGGGCAACTAAGCCAGATCTACTTTACACAAGTTTGATAAATGACCCCCCCCCCCCCCCCCCGTGTTCCTAGGAATCTTAGGGTACTTTCACACTAGCGGCAGGGGATCCCGGCAGGCTGTTCCGGCGGGTGAACAGCCTGTCGGATCCGTCCTGCCGCTAGTTCACGTGTACCCCTGGACTGCCGCTCCGTCCCTATTGACTATAATGGCGGGGGTGGAGTTCCGACGGCAGCGCACGCCGAGAGGCAGCCGGACTAAAAGTACTACATGCAATTATAATCAATGGGGACGGATTTAAATGTATGAATGACATGTTTTACTGAATGTTTTCCCATAAACTATATATCAATCTGCTCAGCTCCTCCTGCTCCATAACAGGATACTGGTGGATAGGCCTGTATTTAAAGAATAACCTTTTCCCTTATAAGAATTAATGACCGCAGTGACCAGTTTTTTGGCTTTGGACCAAGTAAAAATGGTAATGGGGAAATCTACAGAATGTTAATATGGGATGTGACGGCTCTTGAGCCTTTTTACAGAAGTATACATTGTGAAGATTTCCCAACTTTCCCACCGATGGATGTACTCCACTGTATATTCCAACTGGGGCATACATCTTCAGTATTGCTTCAATGTAAAAAAACATATTCCTTACTGAATATATTTTGTTGTTGTAGTCCTTTGTGTAGAAAAGTGGGTTCTGCTGTGCTTGCCTGTACAGTTGCAAAAAAAGGTATACAAGCACCTACCAGCCCAATGGAGGACAGGACACTCTTTTGGAGGCCTTGTAGATGTGTTTGACGTGTACAATAAGGCTACGGGTACAGCCTTACGAATCTGGTAGCCTGATCCAATGGGCTGTTCCGGCATAAGAACCATGCATGCAAAGGTATTTGTCTGGCAAAAACCTGCCATTTATGCCATAAAAGCAGTCTGATCACTACTCGATCCCTTTATGGACCATGGTGATCCGGCAGCGTAAGGTCATATCCGGCAATGTCGGGTACAGTGAGCTCCGGTAGCCTGATTCTCAACTTAATCAGGTGACTGGAATTCAAACTTGACTGTGAATGGAGCCTAAGAGCTTTTCCAGGCGTATATGGCAGGCATAACCCTTGAACGCAGCTTGCACAGAGCCTAACTTCCCTCATTATTCCAACCGCACTTGTATGAGCCTTTCTCACAGCGCGCCATCTCCTCATACAGCTGGTCGGCGGGGGTGCCGGGTGTCGGACCCCAGCCGATCTGATATTGATGACCAGAGGATAGGTCATCAATAAATATAACTTGGACAACCTCTTTAATGGAATATCCATTTGTACAGGATATAAATGCCGTCAGGGGATACTTAATTTAACATTGTGGCGTGGATTATGGGCTCCTGCGCCAATCATTTATTCTGTAACCTCCTCCTTTGTTCTGCCCCGGGGGTTCCATGTACCTGTTATCAATTCTCAAATGTTGCAGGTGATGAAGCTTTTTTATATTCTGAACTAACCCATAACATTTCCTTTTCGTTTCTAGGTAAGATGTTGGTCTGACGTACTGCTGCGTTCCGGTAACGTATAAGATGCTTTCATTCATTAAACATGGAGTCGTAAAGCGTACGGAGGCATGATTGCTGTCAGATCGCTCCCAGTGTTCAGAATGTTCCTAATGTGTTTGCAGTAATGGTTACGGGTGTGATAATAGCTATGATCTCCAGCTGATACAGATATAGTCCAATGCTGCAATTCTTCTTCTCGACTCCCATCATGTTCCCTTGGTTTCCATATACTGTAGAGTACACAAGCTCCTTACTACAGATACAGGGGGGAATTTATCATGGATCGGCTGTACGCTGTACGCTGACGGAGGCTGCGTCTAATGTATGATGAGACGTACGGCTTGTTAGAAATTAGCCATAGCCTCCTTCTGTCCGTGCGCCTAAACTAGCGCAGATTTTAGTCTGCTGTTACACCATAAAACTGGCGTCGAAGAAGATAAATATGCCATTCCGCTGGCCCGATCCCTCCCTTGTCATGCCCCCTTTTCAGGAAAGCAGCGAGGATGGCAGAGATATGCCACCACTGAGGATAGGTCATGACTTGCAAAGGTTTAGACAAGGATGTAGGGTAAAAGTGAAGATTTTATTAAATAAATGACTCTAAACAATGGCCGACAAGAAGTACATAGACTAACTGGGATTGTCGTCAGCAGGGGCGTAGCTATAGGGGGTGCAGAGGTAGCTGTTACTTCCAGGCCCAGGAGCCTGAGGGGGCCTAAAGACCCTTGTGCCACAGAAGAAGACACTGGTATTATAGAAAGTGCATGCAGGTCAAGTCACACCTCTGGCTGGAGGGAAGGGGTTAGGTCAAGAATTTTTTTCCTCAGGCAGCACAAAGGCTATGTGCTTCCCTGCCCCTGGCCTCAAAGCACTGAGGGAAGCCCCCGGTCGTAGGGTCCCCGCCATTACTTTCATATGCTTATGGACAGAAATTGTCCTTCTAAGGAAACCTCCTTGAGTCTTATGTCTCAGTCTTTTCAGTCATTTCATACATGTTATTTTGCTAGAAACCAATATATGTCCACCATTGGAGCCTCCACAGGGGTCTTCATTCAGGTTGTGAATGGCAAGTATTCCTGCCTATATATAGTGATACTTACTATGCTTTCTAATTGCTGCATTAATTCTGGGAAAGTTATCTGTATTACGCCCAATGCGAGGTTTCAGCTCTCTCATTGGAGCCTTTGTCAAGCAGTGAGCACAGTGTAGACCCGTGCAGTCTGTCTCGCCGTGTAGACCGTCTGACCGCATAGACCCGTGCAGTCTGTCTCGCCGCGTAGACCCGTGCAGTCTGTCTCGCCGCGTAGACCCGTGCAGTCTGTCTCGCCGCGTAGACCCGTGCAGTCTGTCTCGCCGCGTAGACCCGTGCAGGCTGTCTCACCTCTACCTTTTACCATCATACATTATTTTCTTATTAGTGATTACAGTCCATATACTGACAGATGAGGAGAGCTAACATTGGTAATTACTAACAGACTGTGCATACCACAGACCCGAAATCCTAAATCACACGCCTGGTCTCACTGAAGTAAATGGGACGTAAAGCATCTTTCAGTTTTTGCATGGTTTCATGGCATGTCGGCTTTTAATAAATATGGGTCAGACCTGTTGACGCATGTGGCCGTCTATCTTTTTACGTAGAGCCCTGAAGCATTCACAGACAATTACTGTTCATTGTATGTCTCATATCCTACTATGACCATGTACTGAAATCAAAATGATAATATATATATATATATATATATATATAGAAAAGACAGTGGCAGCACCGTCCCTGATGCAAGCTGGTGGGTGCAGCAGCCCAATGCGGATTAAGGCCAATACAAAATAGAAAAGATGGGCAGCACTCCAAATAGTAAAAATGAAAAAAATCTTTATTTACCCCAGTGGGACATGCCCCACTGGGGTAAATAAAGATTTTTTCATTTTTACTATTTGGAGTGCTGCCCGTCTTTTCTATTTTATATATGTATATTAAAATATATATTATATTAATATATATGTATATATTATATTGATATATATATTAATATAGAAGATGACAAGGCAACACTCCAGTGAAACAAAGTGGATCTGTATTACGCCCAATGCGAGGTTTCAGCTCTCTCATTGGAGCCTTTGTCAAGCAGTGAGCACAGTGCTCTGAACACACATTTAAATAGGGCTGTGCATTAAAATCTACATAAGTATCTTCAATTTGTGAATAAACATGATTTGACTAAATATAAACAGTGATTTTGATATTGAAATAATTTCATATAAAAGCATAAAAATATCATGATTCAATAGAGTGTACTTAGCAAATATATACATATCATGTGTCTCTAATACATTAGAATCCATATTCTCCCTGGCTGTAGCGCTGTCCAATCGCAGCGCAGAGCGTCACAGCGGGAGACAAGGAGACGCCCACGGAGAAAGACTCAGTCTCCTCCTCATTGCTCTGATGCTAAAATTAGCATACCAGGCGGGAGAATACAACGGGGGCCACAGCGGGAGAATACAACGGGGGCCACAGCGGGAGAACGGAGCGGCGCCCAGGAAAAATAGTAAGTGCAGTTAGATCCCTGCACTATCCCCTACATATCCTGATACTTGGTTTATAATGTCTGGACCCTTAAAAGGGCCTCTTTAAGAGCAGGCTTAAAATGCGCAAAACTTCTTCGAAAGGATGAAAGATTACCAAAACTAAATCTTGAACATGGTTCCTCCAGGGAAACTTGTATACTCAAACCATGGCCACTATAAAAGGGTTGCTTTTGTCTTCTGGGGAACCCCTAACCAGATCTTTCTAAGGAACCTCCGCTATCATATAAGCACCATCTGTAAAGCTGCGTATGTGCCATGCACAATGCTAAATTCATGGCGTCGGGGACTCTGAAGTAGCATTTATGGCTTTCATGTTGAATCAAGAAGCAATTTGTTTCAGCGCACCGTCTATTTTACTAGCTATAGGCAGCCTGGTCTACATTAAAGCCATATGAACCAGCGCATTAGCAGTCTGGACTGACACAATTTGGACTTTTAGTCGTACAGCTCAAAGCTCACATTAAACATCATCTATCATCCCTGTCTGATGCGCCATTCGTCTTATATTTTCTTGGAGACAGGAGCGTCATTTCCAGGTGTTGTAACTGCCAATGCAGTGTCCTCGAGTCAGGCATATGGAGGGAAGGTTTCCAGTATCTGCGCACAGTAGACTGGTGCAAAATTCTACACGTAGAGCAGAAAGTTAGTGCGTGGATATTACTTTCCCTTTTTATTATGCCATGTGTCTAGTGGAGACCTAAATGTAACTCCATCATTGTAATGGGAATGGTATGTCTACCCTGGAACACCTCTGTGTTTTTTATATTATATGTATGTCATAGTATGGAAAATATGAAAAACTGCAAATAGTGAGTACCTCAAGGAGTATATTAAAAATATTTATTTATCAGGAACAAATATCTTATAAAACATGAAAAACACAATATAATATGACAATGGTCCAAAAAATATATAGGGGCGCATTTATTAAGACCGTCGTTTTAGACGCTGATCTTAATAAAGCCTCATAGCTGGCGCTGGATCTGCCGAAGTTATGAAGAGGCGCCGGCCTCTCCATAACTTCAGCGCCAGTTCTAAATGTAAGACAGCTTTGTTTTAATTAACACTAGTAATGAGTTTTTATCAGTATATTGAACTTATAGACATGTATTACTTATAATTTTTATTATTTATTATGGTTTTTCAATTTGTCAGTATAAAAATGTTGTCTGTCCGTGATTTTTGGATAACTTGTACGGTAAAAAGAAAGATTCTGGTTGGCAACCCTGGTGCTGACTCCAGAGGTCCTTTGGAACAGCTAATTGGCAGTGGTGCCGGGTGTCAGACGCCCACCGATCAGAAATTGATAACCTATCCTGACGATAGGCCATCAATATTAAAATCCCAGAAAACCCCTTTTAAGACGCGTTTCCTTTCTTTTGTTAATCTGTTGGGAACTATTCACACCATTCGGAGAAAATACTGTACGTTGTCTACGTCAGGACACGCATTTTTCATATGACCTATTAAAGGTGTCTTTGTTGCTAAAATTATGGGACACATTTATTAAGACTGGCGTTTTAGATGCCAGTCTTAATAAAGTCCCATAGCTGGCCGCCTAAGTTATGAAGAGGCGCCAGCGCCAGTTCTAAATGTAAGACAGCTTCCGAGTGGTCTTGCATTTACGCCATTTTCTACACCCAAAACAGGCGTAGGAAATGTTGACTGAAATGGGCATGCCGGCCCATCCCCTTCCGTGCCCACAATTTTAGACCTGGCGTGCCACCCTATGTGTTTGCTGGGGTGGTCAAAGAAGCTGGACCTGTTGTTTATTTTCAAAAAATTATGTTAAAGACTTAAGCAAAAAGAAAAAAAACATAAAAAACCTCACAAATCTACCACCGCTGCTGTTTTGACGCTTTTTTAGTCCCTCGCTGGTCTGTACTTCCTGTTGTATTCTGACACACACAGGAAGTGCCCACTGAGCCAATCACTAGTCGCCCCAGCCAGTAACTGCAGCAGTGGGAACCAGAAAAGTGTCGATATGGCATATGGAGGTGGGGGATTGGTTGGTAGGGGGGAACTGTGATTTTTATTTAATTTTTTTCAACTTTTTTTTACACCATTCTGCAGACTTTGAGAATAATTAGTTTCACCCAGACAACCTCTTTAACCCGTGTAGGTTATGGACTGTTATGGACCAGTTGCGAGAATTATTTTTTTCAGCCCCTACTATGATTGCAAAATAAAATTCTCAACCCTATATAAGGACAGAATCTCATAAATACTTGATTTTAATTGAATTTGATTGAGCCAAAATCTTGTTTGTATATCTTATATACTAATTTCAGTTTTCATTAATCTTGACATGAATATAATCTTTTAATTTGACAGATTCTTGCCCCCAAAAAATCATCCATTTACCTCTGGGGGAGGCTTAGACAATTACATTTTGTAAGCAAGTTAATCATAAGTTAAAAAGTAACATGATGGCGACCAAGTTGTACTTTAGTAAATCTGATCTGTAGATAATTTGTCTGTTTTCTATGCAGTAAATGACGTGTAATTCATACCAGACCGTGTGCGCCGCGGCCCATGGCAGACCGATGCATTGTAGTGCTGTTAATTAGCGTGCACTCATGCCAGTGCTTAGATGTGTTTGGTATGTGACCGTCCAGCATAAATGTATTCCATATTCGTGCCCATGATGAAGCGGTGTGTGGCATTTCATGGAAAGTATGGTGTAGTTATGCTTTTGCTACGTTGGCTGCTCTTTCTGGGTAATGCAAAAAAAATAGGGTGCATTTTATGTTTATATGAGGCCCAATGTTCAAAGCAGAGCCTACCCATGGCGCCATATTATAGAAATATTCAAGTAATACTTGTAGGGGGAAAAAATGCTGTCATACGGTGCTGAATAAATCCAGAAAATGCCGTAATATGGTGCTGAATAAATCCTTTGTATGCCATCATACAAGATCAGAGTGTGCCGTTGTTCAGTTTGTTGGCCTACCAGTTGGCAGGTTGGGATGTCATTGTTCTTGTTCTCCTGCTTAGATTTCAGTCACGTAATTTCAACTCACACTTCAGTAGACTGGGGCTGACTAATATTTTAGTAGACTAGGCTAGCTGCAGCTTTGCCAAACTAGGCCCCTATGCAATAAAGCTGGCTGAAATCCCATCAGCTGATGGAGTAGGAGATGTCACTTTGTCAAAGTGTGTGAGGCGCTCAAGTGTCAAAGGCTCACTCTGTTGGCCTCGCCATACAGAATCGTACTGCAGGTCACATATTTTTGTGTGAGTTCCTATATATGGCGTTTTTCCCTTGAAGTTCTGAAAACCGTGATACATATGGCATCTGATGGAGCATGCTGTGAATACCATGAAATGATCTCTACATACTGTGGGTGGTAGGCATGGCGCCATTGAAATAGACTACAACATTAAGGGCTATGGACACTTTTGGGGGCATTTTGTATGACGGAATTTTAATCCTTTTCCGCTAAAACAAATAATTTTTTCAATTGGTCTTAAAAAATGGTCAGCCGTTTCTGAGATACAAGGTTTAAAAATCAGTCTGTTTGCAATCTGTCAGTCTGTTTTCTTTGAATACTGTGAGGTGATGCTCATGTGTAACTCTGATCTCCTGACCTCATAAACACTTATTTACGGTAAGCCATATTCTTATCTTTATAATTAGCGTTTATGAGGCCAGGAGATCATCAGAGCGAAGAGCTTTACATGAGTCTTCAGGTGACAGGATTCAAAGAAAACAGACTGTGACTGCTTGCAAACAAACTGATTTTTAACCATTGTATCTCAGAAACAGCTGGCATTTTTTAAATAAAGACCAATTGAAAAAATGATTTTTAGCCTAAAATGTCTAAAATGCAATCATAAAAAATTGCCCCAAAGGTGTCCACAGCCTTTCTTATGGATCCTTTACAGTTGTGTTTTTGTCCCAGCCTATGTACCCTGTTGTGCCCTATTCCCATTTTTATTGAGTAGCAGAAGGACGACTCATGAACCATCTTAACTGTTGGGCCCATTGGTAAGGACTATGGTGTTAGTCCTCCTCCTGGGCTTACCCTTCTTCTGAGTGACCATTCAGTCCTCTTCCAGCTTGACTATGCTAAATTATAATGAGGATCTTTTCTCGTATGTCTTTAGGGCTGTGATGCGGGCCAGCAAGTACATTATGGAAAAGATTACAGGAGATAGGCTCAAACTGAAACTGTGATAAGGGAGGCGATTACCTTTCATGCTATAGCGATATATTTTTATGCCATTGTATGGAGTTGCCATTTCCTTTCCATTGCGTACATTAACTTAGTGGTTAGCACCGTTATCTCACAACATTGTGGCTTTGGGGTTGTAGTCAGTCAAGGACAACATCTTCATGGATTTGCATGTTCATTGTAGGGGTTACAACTGTGTACTATGGTTTACTTCCACACTCCAAATATATACTGATAAAACATTAGATTGTGAGCCCAATTTTGGACTGAGACTAATGTGAATGGTGATATTCTGTGGAAAATATGCAACAGGCCAATTGGCTCTCCTCACAAAGGAAGAAAACACTCTGTAGTGTCACTCATTGGTGGTAGCTACTCTTGTCAGTATCCAACCCTTGGAATCTCCTCCAAAAGAAGTCCAGTGTCAACCCTTGGAGTCTCCTCCAAAAAGGAATGTGTAGACAGCTGTTATGGGGTTCTTACCTCTTGTTGGTGTAGACCAGGGCACTGATTGGCTGGGTGAGAGGTTTTTGATGTAGCTGTTGGTTGGGGCACTATTGTGGACAATGCCAGAAGGTTTAGGGAATCTTACAGGTCAGTCAATGCTACTGTTGTTGCAGGTAGCACTATAGAGACATCTTGTGTCCAGGAGGACAGAAGATGTCTCTCTAATGCGACCTATTGAAGTGGCTACCCTATAAGGCCTTGCGCACACAACTGTATCTGTTTTATGGTCTGCAAATCACAGATCCGCTAAACACTGATCCAGGCTGAGTGCATGGCACCAATTTTTTTTCAAACTCCTCTGGAAATGTCCTATCCTCATCCAAAAAACAGACACAAATAGGACATGTTCTATCTTTTTGCGGGGCAGCAGATGCGGACTGCACACAGTGTGATGTCTGCATCTTTTGCGGCCACACGGAGATGAAGGGGTCTGGGTCCACATGTGTACTGAAACTATGGTCGTGTGCATGAGGCCTAAGTCAGTGTTTGGCCCTTTAAACAAAAAAGCCAACAGCAGACTCTTTGCCATAAGGAAAAGTTGCCCATCTGCAGACAGCTGTTTGGGGGTTTTGCCTAAAGATTCTAGATTTGTCTTATTCCCCAAGTCATTGTTCCAAGGGCCAAATATTGACTTATAAAGTAGCCATCCAATAGGTGTCACCAGAGAGCCAGTTTTGTTCTCCTGGATATGAGCTTATTTACATATTTTTTTTCCCAGGGAGCATTGCCTGACCTGTAAGACTCCCTACATGAAGTTATTTTCCACAAAAAAAAAAATATATTCTTCCCCCATTCCTCCTGGAGGAGAACTAATTTGCATATGTTTTTCCCAGGCATCGCTGACTGGCCTGGAGGACTCTCTACGCCAGTTGGCAGTCTCCACAAGAAGAAACGGTACTCCCCGCGGTATAAGCATCAGGAAACAAACCAGTGGTATTATTGCTGACTTGGTTGTTCCTGTCGACCCCTCTTGCTTTGTCACTGCTCTTCTTTCAAATTCTCTGGTTACGTGAGATATTTAGAGGCCCCCCATTTCCAGTAATAAACTCATACTCTGAGGATATAAACCGGCTAGCCACTTTATTCCTCTGACATTCTGCGCGGTGACGGTGTTTACGTTTCCATTACCCTGCCACACCATTAAGGTTGTGTCAGAAAGGCATTGTAGTTTCAGGAAGCACATTTAACATGGGACTTGGGATAATTATATACGCTTAATATAATTGATTCGCTTTCGTCTACTAAATTTCCTTTCTGGCACGTATAAACACGTCTTTAGTATCAGTTATCACATGTAACATTTCTGAAAGTTCAGTCTCCGTCCTGAAATTCTGTTATTTGTCCCGGGTCTTAGGCCACGAGATGCTTTTTTGATAGGGATGGAAATGAACAGGAAATCTCCTTTTCCCTATGAATGTTTGCTTAGAACGTTATGGAGTATATAACGTAGAGCCGAATCTTTACCTTCTCGGCTGGAGAACGCTCAGCTGACCTTTACAGCTAGGCTGTGTGCTTCAGCCTCTGAGCGAGTTGTTTCCTTTTTGGTAATTAGCTTTTTTTTATGGTGCTCTTTACGGTTACTTTACAGGCGTTTCAAGGTTTCAGAAAAGAACATTAGACATTTTACTGAGATTTGTGGACTGAAAAGTTTGTTCGTTAAGTTAGATTAATATTTTCAAGCGGTTTTAGGATCCCAAAGTTTGACATGACGCTTCATCTCTATAGGGTAGTTAAAAAAATAGCAAATTCTTAATACAGTATTTTTCTTCAGAATTAACACCCTAAGAAACAATGCAGATCTGTTAACCAAAAAAAACTGCAGTTTAATCAACAGGACTGTCAGTGGACACACATACAGGCTGCTATCATTATTATGGACTTGGTATTAAAGGGGTTGTCCCATGAAAAAATATTCTGCACAGCACCTGAATCTGAATACTTTTGTAATTGCATGTAATAAAAAATTTAGCATAATGTCACGGATGGTGTTGCAGAAGACACAAATAAAGATCCAACTGACTTGATCCCAAACTAAGGAACATAAGGGTGGGCCCTATAAAAGCCCTAGAGCTCTCCCTAAGATCTTTATGATAGATAATTGCATGCCCTCGTACCTAGACTGTGTGACACCTGAAAACCCTATAATAGTGAGGGGACACGACCACCGGCTCCCTACACTTAATACGGAGGGAGTCAGGGTCACCTAGGATCAAGCCAACAGGAAAGCACAAATAAAGGAACAGACTTAACTGAGGAACCAGCAGTTGCAGCATCTAGCAGTGAGCACAATCCAGGAAGTTGTATAAACCGCAAAGTGATGCAGTATGGGAGGGGATATAAAGGGATGCAATCAGTGCAAGTAGATGACAGCTGAGAGAGGGAAACGAGATGACAAAACGAAACCAAAACAAAAAAACCTCAAGCAAGAGGTACTGAAGAACGTCTGTCAGAGCTTCTCAGAGATCTGGCGGTGACACATAGCCACATTGTTCTTTTTCTTCTCTGTCCATCTCACTTAGGGTGGACAGACATGCTCAGTTCCATTATTTGACTGCCTCCTGAGTTGTGATTGGCCGAGAGCTGCAACAGAAAGGACACTCCCCTTGAGCTGTCAGCTTGATATAAATCTAGCGGAGTAATGAATGGGGATATCTCTGGATCCATGTGAGGTACAGGGCTGGTTCTAGCTTTGTTAGAAGGAGATTTTCATGTCCTATCTGATGTCTGGTTTTAATTTTTTACATTAATCATAGGATAACCCCTTTAATACAGTAAGATTCATCTTACATGTAGTGTTGAGTGAACTTGTGTTTAAAGTTCGGCGTCTAAAGTTCGGGTTATCGAAGAATCCCGTAATGGATTCTAAATTCCGTTATGGTCCGTGGTAGCGGAATCCATAACGGGATACTTCGATAACCCGAACCTGAACTTTAGACGCCGAACTTTAAAACACAAGTTCGCTTAACACTACTTACATGGTCTGATCCCGGGTCAGTAATGAGTGCCGATCACGTAACGAGTGCTTGTTTGTAAGGGCCCATTCACACGCCGAATAATGACGCTGTCAATATCTGCCAGACTTTCTGCTGCCGTACACCGCACCAAGGGAGACGTCGCTTCTTGGCGCTATCGTGGCTTTTAACCTCCAGGCTGTAAACTCCAGCGCTGCCTCCTATTGAAAACAGTGGGAGGCACACACCACGTGGCTGCTGCTGGAATTTTGCCGCGGTGTCCTTGAGAAAATTCCTGGAATTCTGATAGTTTATGTAAAATCAATCAGTATCCACTGTATCGTGTTAAGGAATCAATTAAAAATCATTCTCACAATCCGTAAACACACCATTTATAGCCGGACGTTAATATAAATTTGTTTACTAAACATTTTATTTTTATATTTTTTTTTTAAGATTAAAAAGAACATTACTACCTCCTTAAAGGGGTTGTCTCACTTCCGCTAATAATATTTATTATGTAACGGAAGTTAATACAAGGCACTTACTAATGTTTTGTGATTGTCCATGTTGCTTCCTTTTCTGGCTATGCTCATTTTTCTATCACATTATACACTGCTCGTTTCCATGGTTACGCCCACCGTGCAATTCATCAGCAGTGGTTGTACTTGCACACTATAGAAAAAAGCACTAACTTGCTTGCGCTCCCAGAGAGACCAGCACTGTATCCTAATGTGCAAGCACGACCACCACTGATGGATAGCAGGGTGGTCGTAACCATGGAAACGAACAGTGTATACTGTAATGGAAAAATGAATCCAACCAGCAAAGGAAGCAATATGGATAATAATAATACATTAGTAAGTGCCTTTTATTCTTCCTCTACATAATAAACACTTCTTGCTGAAGTGAGACATCCCCTTTAACTTCCTAATATATTTTGTTGGATAAATTGGTTTTAGAGTTCCTCTCCTCATCTAATAAATATGTGAAGAATAGGTATGGTAAAGGGGTGGGGCTTAGACCGTTTCATTCCTAAGGTTGTAGGAACTATTAGCTACTACTCTGCCAGCAGTTGGCGCAAAATAAAACTAAACTCCACCCCTTTAACCAAAACAGGCCTTATATAGACACTTAAAAATGTCCAGGGTTAAAAGGGTTGTCTCACTTCTGCAAAATGTATTTATCATGTATATAAAGTTAAAGGGGTTGTCCAGGTTTTGAGCTGAACCCGGACATACCCATATTTTCACCCAGGCAGCCCCCCTGATGTTGGCATCGAAGCATCTCATGCTCTTTTGTTTGCAATAACACACTGCCAGGCGGAGGCTTCCGCCTGGCAGTGTGTTCGGTGATGTCACCGGCTCAGATGGGCGTGCTTTAGCGCTGCCCTAGCAGTTTTATTGGCTAGTGCAGCGCTAAAGCCCGCCCATCAGTGCCGGTGACATCACAAGGCTTCCTGGCAGCCCCATGTAGAGCCCAGTTGGTCGCCAGAACTCCTGAAAATGCCTTTGCCCTGTGCGATTTAGCGCAGGGCAAAGGAGAGCATCGGAGCAGTTCATGCAAGGGGGGCTGCCTGGGTGAAAATGGAGGTATGTCCGGGTTCAGTTCTGAACCCGGACAACCCCTTTAATACAAGGCACTTACTAATGTACTGTAATTGTCCATATTGCTTCCTCTGTTGGCTTGATTTACTTTTCCATCACATTATACACTGCTTGTTTCCATGGTTATGACCACCCTGCATTCCATCACTGGTGGTCGTACTTGCACACTATAGGAAAAAGCACTAGCCTATGTACACTCCCACTGTCCCGGCCACCGGAGAGTCCGGTGCTTTTTCCTATAGTTTGCAAGTACGACCACTGCTGCTGTATTGCAGGGTGGTCATAACCATGGAAACAAGCAGTGCATAATGTGATGAAAACATGAATCAACCCAGCAAAGGAAGTAATATGGACAATCATAATACATTAGTAAGTGGCTTGTATTAACTTTCTCTACATGCTAAATGTCACTTGCTGAAGTGAGACAACCCCTTTAAGGCTACGTGACCAATTTAGAAAATCCACCTCCGAAAATCAGTGCAGCATCCTTGCTGATTTTTAAAAGTGGGTTTTTAGGTATGTTTTTTTTTTTTTTGTTTGGCACTATTTGATGCATTTTTTTTTTCAGTTTTTTTTTTTTACGGTGTATACGTGTATGTAAAACTGCATTTTCTGCTAGCGGTTTTAGACATGAATCTGCACCAAAAACCACACAGAAAGCGTTCAGACCTTTTTTTGCCGTTTCCCATTTGTTTCAGTGGGAGATTCAGCACAGATTCCGCGCTTGCTTCTTCTTTTTCCCAGCGTGGTTAAAACGGATAGGTCATCGTTGGGGGATCCAACTCCCACCCCGCCATGATCCGCTGTAAAAGGGTCACCTAACAGTATACCAAGCACAGCGCCGTACACTGTATAGTGGCTATGCTTGGTATTGCAGCCCATTCACTTGAACGGTACTGAGCTGAACTCAGGCCATGTGACCGATGAACGTGATGTCACGGTCCTAGGAAGAGGCTGCGGGGTTTGAAGAAGCACTGTGATCTCATCAAACAGCTCATCACTGGGGTTGCTGGACGTTGGGTCCTCTCCTGAGGGTAGGTCATCAATATTTTACTCCCAAAAAACCCCTTTAAGTGCTGTATGATATAAAAAATTTGATAGAATTTTTTTAATGTCCAATTAAAAGAGAGTGATCATACTCTTTTACTCGCCCTTTATATAATTCATCTCTCATAGGTCCCGTATGGTGGGAACATTGTTATTTTTGTTATTTTTTGTTGCTTTGTGTGTTGCTGTTTAGGCTTTTATTTGCGCATCTATCCAGGTCTATCCCAGGTTTGAAAATGTCTGAGAATTTTACCTTTGGGCAACGTCAATTTCCAGGCGTATTTAATGCAGTCGATCCGCTCCCCCTTCATTCTTCTTCTATAATGGGATTAAATTCTAAGTAAGGCTCATAATTGACTATGATAATTCTCCCTTAAGAACAGTTATGAGCGTAGAAAATGGCGACAGCCTTTTTATTCGCAGTGAGCGGAGCGTGTTCACCTTATGCATTTTCCTTTGCAGCTCTATCCTTGTGATGTTTCTGGCAGAAATCTGGACTTTATTTTAATATCCTTTTATGTGCTTATTAATATTGGGAGAACATTACCTGAGGAGCAGCAATCCCAGTGCTGGAAGGCCTGATCCGTGCCGAGGCCAGAGCTGTAGCCAGTGTCTGCATGATGCTTGGAAATAGTATTTTGGCTGAAAGAAAGACTTGTTTTTAGACATTATTGTTCTTGGCCTTTATGTTTGGTGTGAGGGATTTGAATAGTATGTGGTTACTTCCAAGCCCTGCTTTTGACAGTCTGTGTTGTATCCACGTTCATTCACGCATTTAGAGTGGCGGGCCATTTTTCATAATTAATAGTAATAATAGTAACGTCCATGACTTTCTAACTATAACTTTTCTTTTCTTTTTTTTTTATTTGTATGTCAATGGAATTTATAAGCTATTAACCCTTAAAGGGGGCTTCCAGAACTTAGATACTGATGACCTACCCTCACTGTAGGTCATCAGATTGGTGGGGGTCTGACACCTCGCACTCCCACCATTTAGCTGATTCAGGCAGCCGACACTGGTGGAAGCTGTACAGTGCATGGAGCTATGTGCAGACAGCGCCATGCACTGTGTAGTGGCTGTGCAGGGTACTGCAGCGCAGCTCCCATTCAGCTGAACAGGAGAGTAAGCGATTATTACCTTGGATTTCAGTAATTATTTTTATGGTGGAAAAATATGCCATATACAAGAAATGGACCCACCACAAACAGTGATTGGCATGTTGAGAGGGACCAAGAAGTAGAGAACAGAGGGGGACCGGGAAGCGCTGGAATGGGAGCATTAAAGGAGTTTTCCTATCTCAGACAATGGGGGCATATCGCTAGGATATGCTCCCATTGTCTGATAGGTGCGGGTCCCACCGCTGGGACCCACACCTACAATGAGAACAGAGCCGGGAAATGAACGGAGGGCGCACTGCACATGCGCAGCCGCCCTCCATTCATTTCTATGGGGCCACCAAAAATAGCAGAGCGCTGGCTCGGCTATTGCCGCCTGCCCCATAGAAATGAATGGGAGCATGGGCCGCGCATGCGCGGTGCGCTCCCATTCACTTCTATGGGAGCAGCGCTTGGTGATGGACGGCCACGGCTCTCCTCGCTTCGTTCTCATTGTAGGTGCGGGTCCCAGTGGTGGGACCCGCACTTATCAGACAATGGGGGCATATCCAAGCGATATGCCCCCATTGTCTGAGATGGGAATGCCCCTTTAAGGTAGCACATGTTTTACGCTGTTGTGAGTCTGTGTGTGGTTTGCAGCTTAGCACCATTCACTTCAGTGGAACTGAGCTGTGAGCAATACCAGATGATACCTGGGCATATGAGTGTCACTGTTCCTGGAGGAAAGTAGTCATGTTTTTCCATTTCTGCACAACCCCTTATTAAGGGGTCTCATGAGATTTCGCTATTGGTGGCCAAAGCTCAGGATAGGTCATCAATATCTGATCTGTGGGAGGTTCTGAATCCCAGCACCCTCACCAGTCAGCTGATTGAAGTGGCCTCTTCCTAGTCCAAGGACGTCATGTTCATTAGTCACATGGCTTAGGCGCAGCTCAGGCAAGTAAAAAGGCCTGGGCTGTAATACCAAACACAGCCGCTAACCAATGGACGGTGCTGTGCTTGGTAAGGTTTAAAGGACATCTGTCAGCAGATTTGTCCCGATGACACTGGCTGACCTGTTACATGTGCACTTGGCGGCTGAAGACATCTGTGTTGGTCCCATGTTCATGTGTGTCCGCATTGCTGAGACAAATGAAGGTTTAATATATGCAAATGAGCCTTTAGGAGCAATGGGGGCGTTGCCATTACACCTAGAGCCTCTGCTCTACCTGCAGCTTGAGCGCCTTCTGCACTTTGATTGACAGGGCCAAGCAGTGTAAAAGTGATCATGCTTGTCTGGCCCTGTCAAAGTGCAGAGGGGGCGCGGCAGTTGCAGAGAGAGCAGAGTCTCTAGGTGTAACTCCAACACCCCCGTTGCTCCTAGAGCTCATTTGCATATATTTTCCTCACTAATGCGGGCACATATGAACATGGGACCAACACAGACGTCTTCAGCTGCCAAGTGCACATGTAACAGGTCAGCCAGTGTCATAGGTACAGATCTGCTGACAGATGCCCTTTGAGGAGGCTGGAGCGCCACAACCTCGTCACACAGCCATTATTGTTGTTCTCCTGGAAAAACCCTTGAACTCTGTGGAGTTTTGAATCTGCCAATACAATATCCATGTTTTATCCTCTCTATTTCTCCCCATTCTGTTTGCCTGAGATCTGACTGTGTCTGTTGGATCATGGAAGACGCTTTAATGGGTTGCAGTGATTGCATCCGGGCAGATATGTAAGTCACCTCCTTCACACCTGCTGCTGGGAGTTTTCCAGGTGGCAGGCCTGGCAGACAGTGCCGGAAACCAGCTGGACAAAAACCGCTGTGTGCAGCAGTTTTTGTCTGGCCAATTCTCGGCATATCTCTGCTGGACCCCGTTATAGTCAATGGGGTATGGCGGAAGGTGGTAGGTCCAGCAATGCCGGATCTGGAGAACTCTGGCAGGCTGTTCTCTACCGGGATAGCCTGGTGGAGATCCCTTCTGCAGATGTGACTAGCCTTGTGCTGTGAGAACGCGTTCCTGTGAAACATACGACTCCACCGAGCGAGGCTTGATAGATGCGTTATCGACGGAGAACATTGGGATTCCAGAACTCCACATCCAACCCTTTGATGTCTGTTTTTGAGATGTTGGCGGCTGGAAAATGAATGTGCGTGCCGTTATATGTGCAAATGAGGTTGTATGTCATCTTGAGGGTGATTGTTTTGGAAGTGATTTCTAAGTGTGTCCTTCAGCATCTGCTGACAGACATAGACCAGTAGACGCAGCTGGACATACCGTACATCAGCAAGCACACAAGGAGTGGAGCTGGCGGGTCTACTCAACGAGCACCATGATAGATCTGTGCCCACATTTCCAACATTACAGCACCTATCACACTTACCCTTACCTGTACCATTGTAAAGGTGTCCATAGACATATATGAACTATGGGCATGCTGGATTTTAACATGCCGGTACTTTGGCAGCAAGTCATAACACTCTCCACATGCATGTTTTTTGGGGAGACAGGAGAAGTCACTGTTGGTGTTTGTCCATTAGTTATTTAAAGGGCATCTGTCAGATTTGTACCTAAGAAACTGGCTGACCTGTTGTATGTGCGCTTGGGTCCTGTCAATCAAAGTGGAGAGGGATCAGCAGTGGCAGTGAACAGAGCCTCTAGGTGTAACGGCAACGCCCCCGTTGCTCCTAGAGGCTCATTTGCATATGTTAAAACATAATTTTTCTCAGCAATGCAGGCACATATGAACATGGGACCAACACAGACGTCTTCAGCTGCCAAGCGCACATGTAACAGGTCAGCCAGTGTCATAGGTACAAATCTGCTGACAGAGCAGTTAAGTGCACTTAGGGCAACCCCAGGCCACTCTATGCACCCTTACTCCTGCTCCTTCCTCTGCCAGCCCTTCTCCCCAGGTTCCTGAAGCAGGAGTAAGGGTGCACAGAGTCACTCAGACCCGCCCTCGGTGCATTTATCTGCTCATTTGCATATGAATTAAAAGTATTTTTTCTCCAGAATAAAGCAGCAGATCTTTACATTCACCTGAGCTAGTCCTGCAAGAGATTATAGGAGGAGATTCATCAAAACTGGTGTAAAGTAGACCTGGCTTAGTTGCCCATGCTATGGGCAACTAAGCCACTTTTCCTTTACACCAATTTTTATTAATCTCCCCCTATGTCTGGTTTAACAGTGAATGTCCCGGTGAAAGATTACCTTTTAATATTTAGGGCCACCTTAAAGATGTTATCTCATGAAGACACTATTAGTAAACATGGACGTTGTAGTTGGAGGGTCCCGACTCGGGACCCTCCTCTGTAAGACACAAGGGAGAACTGCTCCATGAGATCGGCTCTCCTTCGCCAGGCAATCAGCTAGTTGCCATGGTGCCTGCATTTTGATAGGGGTTGTCTCTGATGACACAACCCCTTTAAGTCATACCCTGACTGGATCGGCATAAATAAGGATGATCAGGGGCAGACTGGGAACTTAAAGTGGCCCTGATTTAAAAAAAAAAAAAAAAAAAAAAGAAAAAAGCTTAAAGTGGCCCCATGTTGTAAGTGGGTTCAAACTGATAAAAGGTGGGGCAACGCAAGTAAATGGGGCCAATATAAGTTGGCAGGGTCAGTAACATCGTAGTGCAGCCCAGGGTAAATACTGCAGTGCCGCACAGAATATCTCCTCAGAAGCTGTCCCTCTCTGGTGACCATCAATAGCTGCCACATTCTGCCCTCCTGCTCCTCCAATTGTCTCTTATATGGATATAGGGCTGAGGAGGTGCAACACCAAGCCAGCCCTACCTTCAGCATTCTGCCTGGACGTCCTCTAATAATGACTCCCATCAGAGCAGAATATAAAATCAGTGATAAAGTCCTAACCTCAATATCTGAGGAAAGGGATTTAGGGGTCATTATTTCAGAAGACTTAAAGGTAGGCAGACAATGTCACAGAGCAGCAGGAAATGCTAGCAGAATGCTTGGGTGTATAGGGAGAGGAATTACCAGTAGAAGGAGGGAGGTGCTCATGCCGCTCTACAGAGCACTAGTGAGACCTCATTTGGAGTATTGTGCGCAGTACTGGAGACCATATCTCCAGAAGGATATTGATACTTTGGAGAGAGTTCAGAGAAGAGCTACTAAACTGGTACATGGATTGCAGGATAAAACTTACCAGGAAAGATTAAAGGACCTTAACATGTATAGCTTGGAAGAAAGACGAGACAGAGGGGATATGATAGAAACTTTTAAATACATAAAGGGAATCAACAAGGTAAAAGAGGAGAGAATATTTAAAAGAAAAACTGCTACAAGAGGACATAGTTTTAAATTAGAGGGGCAAAGGTTTAAAAGGAATATCAGGAAGTATTACTTTACTGAGAGAGTAGTGGATGCATGGAATAGCCTTCCTGCAGAAGTGGCAGCTGCAAATACAGTTAAGGAGTTTAAGCATGCATGGGATAGGCATAAGGCTATCCTTCATATAAGATAGGGCCAGGGGCTATCCATAGTATTCAGTATATTGGGCAGACTAGAGGGGCCAAATGGTTCTTATCTGCCGACACATTCTGTGTTTCCCCAGCACAGTGAGGAGGGCTCGGTGGCCCTATGGACATCGGCCCACTGGGAAAATTCCTTGTAGGATTTTATGGCCAGTCCGCCCACGAGGATGATGTTGGCTTGAATACAGCCTTTGCACCCTTTTTTCTATCTCACTGAGCTCCGTATCTAGATCCAGCTTCCTAAAATAACAACAACCATAACAAAGTCATGGGATTTCAAGTTTTCCTTCACGTCGATTGATTGGAATTTTGAAGGGAAAAATGCCAAAATGATGTGAAATGACGGAAAGTTGATTCATTTCTTTACCAGCAACAAATACTGTGCATTCCCGGTTACAACTGCAGCAGAAAACACAGCCATAGAAGGCATGACATCCACGTGAGAAGGGCCAGATGTCTCCCTCCGTAGTCACCCCTTCATTTATTACTTTATAATGGCTATCTTTCACGTTATTAACTACAGCCACACCTGCCATGCTCCTGCTCCTTCATTTGTTATGTGTTAGTTGGTGTTTTTTATATGTAATGACTGTAAATCAAATTATTTTACTTTACTTAAAGGGGTTTTCTAGTTTGCATCCACATCATATAAAATAATAACTGATGAGGGTAGCTGTAATTTTGTGATAGGTTTCTTTTACCTTTATTGCACCTATCTTCTGTTCTGGGCTGTGGTCACATGACCATGTCCATGCAGCTCCTTCTCATTTCCTTTGATGTTATGTCCATATAAGGGCAGTGATAGGGGAGTGTCTATGTAACTAACTGGGTGGGAGGAGCTATAAACTAGCTGGGCGTTGTTAGGGGCGGTGCTGAAGCTGTGGCAGAGAAAGGAGAAGTGCATCATGGGTTTGGTTGGAGACAGCAACAGGAAGTGCTACATACTGGATGGAACCAAACTGGAGGGACTGATTTACATGGTGAAAACAGGTTAAAAGAGTCCAAATTGGAAAATAAAAACCATTGGGGAAGATATACATGGGCATAGTGATCCCGAAAACCCCCTTTAAAGCGGTTGTGCACTTTGGATAATCTTTTTTTTGTAAAAAGAGTCCCCCCCCCCCTTCCCCCTTACAATAAGCTGGTCACAGGATTTTTAAAGTCATTCATTCCTATGCAGCGCCACCACAGGTGAAATTATGTATTACACACATCAAATAAATGTGCTGTCCATGTACTGCATGGACATACCACTTCCTCCTGGGAGAGGTGATTTTTTTTTTTTTTAGACTCTCTCTGATGTAGTCTATAGATGGGGGATGTGAATAGGTGACACCTCAGAATTTTATAGTATGGTATTTAAAAATTACGGTAGTTTTCTAAACCTGACAGCCCCTTTAAGAAATATTAAATGTGTAAATTTCAAAGAACTTAATGCACATATTCAAAACCATTCTACTGAACTGTTTTTTTTGCTCTGGGTGCTGTCTACCATTAGCACTGCTTATGGTGTAGAGGAGAGTGTAGAAAAGGCAACCATCTTGATGCGGCTCCACTCTGCATAAGGTCCTAGGTTTGTCACTTTCCTACCCATACAGAAGAGCAAATTGGAAGGGGAGATCTCCTCATCTATTAGAGTGATCTGAATTTGGATGTTTGTCAGATTAAAGGGTTTTTCCAGGAGGTAGGTACTGAGGATAGGTAATCAATATCAGATTGGTAGGGGTCCGACATCCAGCACCCCCAACAATCAGTTTCATGAAGCTGCCGATGCTGGAATCACTCTGGTGCCGGTGAATTGCAGCTCACTCGAATGGGAGCTGAACTGCAGTACCATGTCATGGCCACTACAAGGCGCACACAGCCTTCTATAGTCCGCTCCATCCACTGCTGGCGGCTGCCCGAAACGGATGATTGTTGGGGGTGCCTGGTGCCAGACCCCCAACGATCTGATATTGATGATTTATCCTGAAGATAGGTCGTTAATATCTAGGTTCCTGAAAACCCCTTTAAATTATAGTTCTATTATAGGACATGATCTAGAACCATAAAAGTTGTTTTTTCTTTTTTTGTTTTTTTTTATATTCTAATGTAGAACATCCATGTTTTCATCTGTTCCATTATAAGTACTGCATGTGGACGCCTATGGCAAATGCTGTTGACCTCATCCTACTCTGAAACTTGTCAGGTCCCGGATGTTGAGAGTGATGTCTAGATAAGATGCTTTTAGAAGAGAGTTTCTTTCTGTTTATTCTTTTATACTTTGTTACAGTTTATTTTACATACACTAAGTTTGCTTTACTCTGTCAGTGCTTTACATACCGAGTTTATTCAGAATTTTTTTTTGAGTGTTTGCCGTGGGGTTTGATGAATATGAAGGGTATTATTCAGTGCTGTAACAAGCACAAAGCAAAGTGTCATTGAATTTGAAGATCCAACAAAAGTACCTAAGGCTGCCAGAGAATATGACCTCATGGCTCAGAAATCCTGACCCTGAATGTCTCATTGTCATCATAATCTGTGTTCTGCTAAATAAATAAAGAGAGCGAGGTCTTTCAGGATCATGTGTGTGGTAATGAAGGCTATGAGATCATACTTCAGACTATATAAACTGCTTTAAGACGAGAAAGACTAGCCAAATATTACTAAGGAGTGTACTGTGGGCCCTTACACTGAGCTTGTTTGTTATGCTGATTTCTAGGTAATTATAGAGCGCTTTACCTTAATGCTTCTCAACAGTCCTCAAGTGCCCTGAAGTCAGAAGTTACAGCGCAAAGTTACCCTTGCCCTTGTAAAAGATGTCGGCTCATTCGTCCGACAGCAAATCCTCCGATATACCATGCACGTTCAGCTTGGCTGGGCATGCATCTAAAGGGGTTCTCCAGGCCTACACCTAAAAACCCCTTTAAGCTAACCTTTGGAGAGAAGACACTTTGAGCAGTACTTACCCTTACGATGCTCTGACGTTTCCTCGATCCTGGAATCGCTTGACGGCCCAACTGGCTGCAGGCTCTTCCTCTGATGTTGTGACCAGATGTGCTCCTCTTTCTTCCTGTCCAGCTGTTTAATGTAGATGGGACTGAACAGAAAGGAAGAGGAGCGCATCTGGTCACAATGTCAGAAGAAGAGCCCACAGACAGTTGGACCATCACATGATCCCAGCTGGGATGGCAAAATCGGCAAAGCCACATAAGAGTAAGTGCTGCTCAAAGTGTCTTTCTACAGATTAGCTGAAAGCTTTTTAGGTACAGGACCAGAGATCCCCTTTAATATGGACAAAGGATTAAGCAGCTGTCAGATGCCTCTGGCAGCAGTCTATCTTCCGCAGGAACTGAATCAGTTATGTAGATATCCAACCAGTCCAATTCTTCTGTCATGGGGGAGACTCGGGACATCCATTGCTTCTTATGTTAAAAAGATGCCGTAGAGGTGACCTTATTAATATGCATAATCATATACAAAAAAGTGGCATGTCAACTGGTCCAAGAACTGTGCAACGGACCAGAGCAGGGATCAGCAACCTACAGCACTCCAGCTGTTGTGAAACTACAGCTCCCAGTAGGGATCGACCGATTATCGGATTTACCGATATTATCGGCCGATATTCAGGATTTTGAACGCTATCGGTATCGGCATTTATTTTGTCGATATTCCGATAGCGTACTGGGAACACAGATCGCGCTGCTGTCAGCGCTCTCCGTGTTCCCTCAGCAGCACAGGGGAGAAGGAGCAGTGTCTCCTCCCCCTGTGCTTCTGCCGCCAATGAGAGGGCAGGGGACAAGAGGAGGGGAGGAGCTATGGCCACTGCGCCACCAATGAAGCTTAATCTCTCATTTATTCATATACAGGAGGCGGGAGCTGCAGAATCGCATAGCCGGCTCCCGACCTCTATGAGCTGTAGCTGCGATCTGCGGTAGTTAACTCCTCAGGTGCCGCGGATCGCAGCTACAGCTCATAGAGGTCGGGAGCCGGCTATGTGATTCTGCAGCCAGCTCCCGCCTCCTGTATATGAATAAATTAGAGATTAAGCTTCATTGGTGGTGCAGTGTGCCCCCCCAAGCCCCCCAGTATCAGACATTGGTGGCGCAGTGCCCCCCCCCAGTATTATGCATTGGTGGCGCAGTGCGCCCCCCCTCGCCCCCAGTATTAAGCAGTGGTGGCGCAGTGCGCCCCCCCTCCCCCCCCAGTATTAAGCAGTGGTGGCGCATAGGGCCCCCCCACCCCAGTCGCAGTGCGCCTCCCCACAGGATTCCCTCTCCCCTGCTCCTCTGATCGGAGCCCCAGCAGTGTAATGCTGGGGCTCTGATCGGTTACCATGGCAGCCAGGACGCTATTGAAGCCCTGGCTGCCATGATAAGCTCCATGCTGCTGTGTGCACAAAGCACAGAGCAACAGGGACAGTGTGAGCTCCTATTCACCCTGATAGAGAGCTATCAGGGTGAATAGGACAAGGGTTCTAGTCCCTAAGGGGGCTAAAAGTTAGTTAAAAAAATAAATAAAATAAAGTTATAAAAATAAAAAAAACACCAAAATATTAAATATAAATGAAAAAGAAAGATTTACAAAAAAATAAAATACACATTAACAATAAACATTAATTTTCAGCAGATTTGTGGGAATTTTTTATTTTTTTTCAAAAATGAAAATTCCCAGAATATCGGTATAAATGATTGGCTATCGGCCTGAAAGTTCACAAATTATCGGTATCGGCCCTAAAAAATCAATATCGGTCGATCCCTAGCTCCCAGCATGCTGAGTTCACTTCTTTAGAAGTTCAGAGAACAGCCATGCAAGTGTGCATGCCGGGAGTTGTAGTTTCGTAACAGCTGGAGGACCAAAGGTTGGTGATACCTGGAGTATAATCATATACGAGGTCCGTGCAGATGACTGGCACCAAGGTGCTCTGGACTAAAGGACATGACTTATGTGGGACGGAAAATCTGTTACATCAATATGGGAAGGGGTTCTTTACAGTAACAGTTGTCAGAAGTTGATATGATCTGCCACAAATGGTAGTAATGGCAAGAAACAATTACCTCGTTTAAAAGAAATTTGTGATCAGAAAATGAGCTAATTTTTATGCTAAACATAGTTTTTTACTTTTCATCTTCCCACCATGTTTTTAAAACATCCTAAAATACAGATTTTTTTTTTCGCACTGGTCACCAGGCATAAAATATTTTAACACTTCCTGTTTTTTTAGAGCAGCCAGATGGGCTATAGACACATGGAACTGGAGGAGACCTCAATGACTTCTATCGAGAGTTTTCCAGGCATGCTCTATGACCTGTGCAGAGGTCAGGAGGGAGTAGATAAGCTGTGATATCACCTACTGTGAGTGGTGATCCTGTGTTATCTATACAGAGGTGATATCTGTCATTGTACTCCTGCCTGTAAAGATATGAGGCGGCTGCTGAAAAGTTACCTGTACAGAACAGGACGTTTCAACATATTATTAGTCATAGTGGCCAGTGTGAAAACAGCAGGATTGTGGGGATTTTTTAAACATGGGTAGTGACATAAAAAATGAAAACAACTTCTAGAAAAAGGTTGAACATACAAATGGGATTTAAAGAATAGGTCATTTTCTAATGACACATTTCTTTTAATAGAGGGCTTGACATTTATCTAATAGGTAATAGCTGAAAATAAGTAATAGTAGAGTGGACATTGCAGAAGGAGCTCTCTCAGAAAAAGTTTATTGTAACTCACAAAGTTTATTGTAACTCACAAAAATATGTAGCCAGGATGGTCACCTTAATGTGAGTTGTTGTTTTACGGTACTGTGTTTTTGTGTTAGCGCAAGGGGTTTTATCTGGTCAGTGGTAGTCCGATGCCCTGGACCCCCGACAATCAGCTGTTTGAGAAGGCATCGGGGCTCGCAGTAGCGCTGCAGCCTTCCCTCAGCGCAGTACAGGCTCGGGACCTTCTCTCAGCGCAGTACAGGCTCGGGACCTTCTCTCAGTGCAGTACAGGCTCGGGGCCTTCTCTCAGCGCAGTACAGGCTCGGGACCTTCTCTCAGCGCAGTACAGGCTCGGGACCTTCTCTCAGTGCAGTACAGGCTCGGGACCTTCTCTCAGCGCAGTACAGGCTCGGGACCTTCTCTCAGCGCAGTATAGGCTGCTGAGAAAGATTATGTTTTAATATATGCAAATAAACTTCTAGGAGCCACAGGGGCGTTGCTGTTACACTTTGATTGACGGGATCAGGCAGTGAAAACATCATAATGTCTGGCCCTGTCAATCACAGTGCAGAGGATGCAGCAGTTGCAGAGAGAGCAGAGCCTCTAGGTGTAATGGCAACGCCCTCATTGCTCCTAGAGGCTCATTTGCATATATTAAAACACAATTTTTCTCAGTAATGCAGGCACATATGAACATGGGACCAACACAGATGTCTTCAGGTGGGCCCCTGGGCAAATTGGGCCCCTGGTCTCCCACCCCCTACACAAGTGGCACATAACACAGTAGCCTTACTGCACTACATACATATATTCAATGTACAGCACCTCCACCAGCCTATGTTCATATAAAAACTTGTTAGATTATTTATTATATTTGAATGTATCCATACGGTGGGCCCCCAAAACAAATTTTACTGGTGGGCCCTAGGCGCAGTACATTGTATAACGGGTGTGCTTGGGATCACTGCTCGGCCCCATTCACTTGGATGGGACTGAGCTGCGCCTTAGGCCATGTGACCAATGAACGTGACGCCACATGGCATAGGGGAGTCTGCGAGAGAACTGTGGCATTACTGTGCCTTCTCAAACAGCTGATCGGTGGGGGTCCTGGGAGTCAGACCCCCACCGATCAGATACTGAAGACCTATCCAGAGGATAAGTCATCAGTATAAAGATCTCAGAAAACCCCTTTAAGCTACTCAAAATAATAGTGGCTACATCCTCTCTGTGACCCCCGCACCCTGGAATAAGTCTATGGTGTACCAATATGCCTTAGACTTTTCCTGCTATTCATCAGCACAGAGCGCACTATGAGCAGCACAGGCCGCACACTGAATGTAGGTAGGCTGTTATAGGTAAATGATAAAGTACATGGAAGATATACTGTATTGGACTGTGTTGGCACTTTGCGATAAATAAGTGGGTTTTGGGTTGCAGTTTGGGCACTCTGTCTCGGAAAGGTTCACCATCACTGCTCTAGAAGATCCCTTTATATACAGGTTTCAGATTTAAAAGCTGTGGACACATTTGAGGGCATTTTTTATCCTTGCATTGTACTCTTTTTGGCCTGAAAATCGTTTTTTATTTTTCAATGTGTCTTTATTAAAAATGTCAAAATGTTCCAGTTTTTGTCAGTATATCTGCAGACGATATGTTTCTGCTTTACAGTGAATGATGCTTTAACGGCTCCATCTGTCATCCTTATCTCTGAACTCCTGATAGCTCATGGACACTTATTTATGCCATACATATTCTCTATCAGTTTAATAAGAATTGAGCTATAATGAGTGTTTAGAAGCTGTCAGGAGTTCAGAGATCAGGGCTACAGATCGAGCTGTCAGGGCAGCTCGCTAATGTAAAGCAGAAAGCAAAAGTCTGCAGATACACAGAAAATGAAGGCTGTAGAGCAAAAAGGGTTGCTAATGTTTCATGAAAAACAATAGAATTTTTTTTTAATACCCAAAATGAGTAAAATGCAATGATAAAAAAAAAATCCCCACAAAGGAATTCATAGCCTTTCAGCAATCGCCAGTTATTACCGTGATCATGTGGAGCAGTCTTGATCGCATGTTGGACAATGACACCAATATACAGGGTGGGCCATTTATATGGATACACATTAATAAAATGGGAATGGTTGGTGATATTAACTTCCTGTTTGTGGCACATTAGTATATGTGAGGGGGGGGAAACTTTTCAAGATGGGTGGTGACCAACTGACCAAGGCAGCCATTTTGAAGTTGGCCATTTTGAATCCAACTTTTGTTTTTTCAATAGGAAGAGGGTCATGTAACACATCAAACTTATTGGGAATTTCACAAGAAAAACAATGGTGTGCTTGGTTTTAAGGTAACTTTATTCTTTCATGAGATTTTACAAGTTTCTGACCACTTATAAAATGTGTTCAATGTACTGCCCATTGTGTTGGATTGTCAATGCAACCCTCTTCTCCCACTCCTTACACACTGATAGCAACACCGCAGGAGAAATGCTAGCACAGGCTTCCAGTATCCGTAGTTTCAGGTGCTGCACACCTCGTATCTTCACAGCATATACAGATTTTCCATTTTAATATTTTATTTCCAGTTACAAAGTAAGGGTTAACAGCCAAACAAAACTCAATATTTATGGCCCTGATTCTGTAGTTTACCGAAACACCTCATATGTGGTCATAAACTGCTGTACGGGCACAGGGCAGGGCGCAGAAGGAAAGAAATGCTATACGGTTTTTGGGAGGCAGATTTTGCTGGACTGGTTTTTTGACACCATGTCCCATTTGAAGCCCCCCTGATGCACCCCTAGAGTAGAAACTCCAAAAAAGTGGCCCCATTTTAGAAACTACGGAATAGGGTGGAAGTTTTGTTGGTACTAGTTTAGGATACATATGATTTTTGGTTGCTCTATATTACACTTTTTGTGAGGCAAGATAACAAGAAATAGCAGTTTTTTTTTTTGTTATTTACAACATTCATCTGACAGGTTAGATCATGTGGTATTTTTATAGAGGAGGTTGTCATGGACGCAGCGATACCTAATATGTATACATTTTTTTTTATTTATGTAAGTTTTACACAATGATTTCATTTTTGAAACAAAAAAAAAAATCATGTTTTAGTGTCTCCATAGTCTGAGAGCCATAGTTTTTTCAGTTTTTAGGCGATTATCTTGGGTAGGGTATGATTTTTGCGGGATGAGATGACTGTTTGATTGGCACTATTTTGGGATGCATATGACTTTTTGATCGCTTGCTATTACACTTTTTGTGATGTAAGGTGACAAAAAATTGTTTATTTAGCACAGCTTTTATTTTTTTATTTTTTACGGTGTTCATCTGAGGGGTTAGGTCATGTGATATTTTTATAGAGCCGGTCGATACGAACACGGCGATATGTATACTTTTTTATTTTATTTATGTAAGTTTTACACAATAACCGCTTTTTTAAAACAAAAAAAATGATGTTCTAGTGCCTACATATTCTGAGCCATAGTTTTTTTTATTTTTTGGGCGATTGTCTCAGGTAGGGGCTCATTTTTTGGCGGGATGAGGTGACTGTTAGATTGGTACAATTTTGGTGGGCGTACGCCTTTTTGATCGCTTGCTGTTGTACTTTTTGTGATGTAAGGTGACAAAAAAAAGTTTTTTTAGCACCGTTTTTATTTTTTACAGTGTTCATCTGAGGGCTTAGGTCATGTGATATGTTTATAGAGCCGGTCGATACGCACGCGACAATACCTAAAATGTCTTTTTATTTAATTTTCCCCTATTTTTTACCTATTTTTTTTTTTTTTTTTTTAGTTTATTTGGGGAAAATGCCGTTTTTGTTTATTTTTACTTTAATTAATTTTTTTTGGGGGGAAACTTTATTTTTTCAACTTTTTTTTGTCCCACTTTGGGACTACAACTTTTGGGGGTCTAATCCTTTACAATGCATTCCAATACGTCTGTATTGGAATGCATTGGCTGTATGAGTAATATTGTGTGTATTACTCATACAGCTTCCGGCCTGTGAGATTCAGGGGGCTGGATCTCACAGGCTAGTCACTGGAAGGCAGCGCAGATGCCTCAGGAAGGCATCGCGCTGCCTTCCATGCCTTCGGGTCCCCCCTACAGACCCATGGGGACCCGATGGCACAGCCGCCGCCCGCACCATAAAAAGCCGCAAACCGCAGGTCTGAATTAACACGGGACCCCCCGCGCATTTAGCCGAGGTGCCTGCTCAATGATTTGAGCAGGCACCGGCTTCCGATCACCGCCCGCCGCGCGGCGGTGATCGGGAATACACAGGACGTACCGGTACGCCCTGTGTCCTTAAAGGGATTCTTTTATTTAACTGATGATCTATCCTCTGGGACCCCCGCCGATCAGCTGTTTGAGAAGGCAGCGCCGCGGCTTTCTCACTGTTTACCGCCGGCCCACTGACGTCACGACTAGTATCAACTAGCGTGGGCGCGGCTAAGCTCTGTTCACTTGAATGGAGCTTAGCCCCGCCCACGCTAGTTGATACTAGTCGTGACGTCAGTGGGCCGGCGGTAAACAGTGAGAAGGCCGCGCCGCTGCCTTCTCAAACAGCTGATCGGCGGGGGTCCCGGGTGTCGGACCCTCGCCGATCAGAAGCTGATCTATCCAGAGGATAGATCATCAGTTAAATGAAAGTGCAGAACCCCTTTAAGTACCAGGACATCAGAGCGTACCGGTATGCCCTTTGTCCTGAACGGGTTAAAGGGCATATGTCCACAGATTTGTACCCATGACACAGGCTGACCTGTTACATGTGCGCCTGGCAGCTGAAGGCATCTGTGTTGGTCCCATGTTCATATAAGTCGGCATTGCTGAGAAATATGATAGTTTACTATATGCAAATGAGCCTCTAGGAGCAACAGGGGCGTTGCTGTTACACTTTGACAGGACCAGGCAGTGAAAACATCATAATGTCTGGCCCTGTCAATCACAGTGCAGAAGATGCAGCAGTTGCAGAGAGAACAGAGCCTCTAGGTGTAATGGTAACGCCCCCTTTGCTCCTAGAGGCTCATTTGCATATATTAAAACATCATATTTCTCAGTAATGCGGGCACATATGAACATGGGACCAACACAGATGTCTTCAGCTGCCAAGCTACTAATCTGCTGACAGATGCCCTTTAAAGCCTATTGTGCTTTTATCTTTTATTGTATTACAAATTAATTTGACAGATTTATGAACTGCATGTTCCTTTAGAGCGATGCAAATGTATCCTTGTGTAAATGTTAATGTTTATTGTTGAAGGGATGTTTGAAGAAAAATTCCAAGTTGTTAATTTATGTATAAAATGTGTAAATGTTAAGACTGGTAGAATAACAGGAGACGGGTCAGACACTGCGCTGCCTACAAGGATCGTTCTTTGCAAATTTCCATTTATAGAAGTGTACCAAGATATTATTGGCAATGGTATGCTGGATGTCCCACAGCACATCCATTACTAAAATGAGTGTGTCTCTTATTAATAATTCCATTGATATTGAAATCGCAAGCTTAAAGGGGTATTCCAACCCTACTCATTTATGGCGTATCTGTAGGAGGGGAGGGTAGAAGAAAAGGAGGAGAGGAAGTATGAACATGTGTGCTGCTCTCTATAGTAAAGTCTATGGGAGTCGCAGAATAACTCATCACTCCCATATGCTAAACCCCACAAATCCCCCCCCCCCCCCCAAAAAAAAAAATGGAAGCCACAAGATGAGGTGCTGAAGAGTTATTGGTCTCTGCGTTATTAAAGTCACCCACATCTGTACCCACTGGTGTACACAGATGTCATGATGCACAATAGGAAAACTTAGTAAGAGCACCCCCTCCTCAGTGAGATTTCTGACGAAATGACAGTTTATTATTATTATTTTTTTTTTTTTTATCAACTGGGTTCCTCTACCCATACACATAATGTTTGCCAACTTTCCATGACTTTGTTCAGAAAAGTTTAATGGATGCTTCATAGATTTGGATCTCCATATTTCTTTGTTTATTTACTAGAGAAAACTGGTATAAATACATCAATAAATCTAGTTACTATTGAACTCAATGGAAGCTGTAAAATTTGCACTGCGCTCTCCCTAGTGGTGGCTGCAGAAATATGCTGTGACGCTATGTCAGGAAGTAGAAGAATCAGTTCACCGTAGCCCCACTCCACCCTACCTAAACTTAGACACCCTTAGACTTTCATTACTTTGAAAATGCCCGTGTGACGGTCATGTGAATGTACATAAAGGCTATGATCTTGGGAAAAAAAATAGGCTAAGGGTAAAAAAATTCACAAAATAATACATCTGGGCCAATGTTATTGGAGTCACGCCCTTCAAGGGGCACTATACCTTAAAAAACCCATAAATGACTACTTTAAATCCATAGTGCCTACATAGCTATGTCTACAAGGTGACCTCAAAACTGCTGCCATAAGCAGTTTAGGAGAGATCTTGCAGACAAAGCACTTTTTCCTTCCCCCACTCTTCTCCATCTTTGGCTACAGAACGGCTGACATTGAAATGCCTGTGCTGCTTTAGGAGTCCGTGCTCTGACTCCATATAATGTTTGGGAGTCCTTGCTTTGTGGCAGACACCATATATGGGAGTCAGCACTATGAGGATGGGTGAGGGTATCCCCAGTGCCTGAGGACACCCCTGTATATTTAACTTTTTATTCTTTCTCTACTTTTAAATTGTCACTGTCAGGTCTTGAATTTAGGACCTTTCGTATTGGATGCAGATACTCTAATCAGTAGGCTACACAGCCCACTGTTATTAATGGTTATTTGGTCTAGCCCAGGCATGGTCAACCTGTGGCTTTCCAGCTGTTGTAAAACTATAACTCCCACCATGCCCTGCTGTAGGCTGACAGCTGTAGACTGTCCGGGCATGATGGGAGTTGTAGTTTTGCAACAGCTGGAGAGCCTCAGGTTGGCCATCCCTGGTCTAGCCATATGAACTGATTTATCACTACATAACTAGGCAAATTTGAAATTCAGCCATTTTGGATAGCTCGATAATAACCTCTGCAGAGATGTAAATGAGGCCATACATGGTACATATATTCTGTATACACTATATCCATAAGTATATTATAAGGACAACCGTGAGTATATAACATATATGTAGTTTGGTCCCCAGCATACCTCTACAATCTACTTACCTTTCCTAAGCTTCTAGAAGGCACAATTGTGAACTGAAAGAAAGAGTTGTCACTGCATAGCTGGACAGATTAGCTATTCAGCTGTATGTACTATGGCTTGTGCTAATACAATTGGCACTATGGCTGGCAGTTGACTCACATTCACTAGGATTAGAGGGGGAGAAGTCATGGCTGCAGCCTGAGAGAACAATTTAACACACATAAGGACATTATGCTATGTTTTGTTGGTTTCTTCTTTTTTGTATTTGGATTGTGGCTTCAGTTGCCCTTTAGGTAACAGCAACATTCTTATAATATCCTGGGTCTATGATCCGCAATCCACAGACCGGAAGTAGATTGGAGTAAACGGTATCCTGTGGTCTTCTGAATGAACTTCTCATCAACCCAGAGCATAAATAGAGGGAAATGATCCCTGGAATGACATAATTTTAGGGAATTACTACTTAGGCAATTATATACCAGATTTGTATTTTGAAATAGCTCCTCATGTAGTTCTGTGCTGTAATTTAGAATCTTCTAGCACGAAGACACTGCTGAATTACTGCCCTCGTTCTCCCCCAATGTGTGGAATGTGAGGTTCCTTTGGTATTCAGACCATGGAAAAACGAGCAATGTCCATGTAGAGATGAAATGATGAGACGAATCTGTGCGCAGCTGTTCAGTGTAGGCTACAAACTCAGCCGATCCTGGCATTGCATGCGACGGAGGACGAGACAAGAGTAACTCTACCTCCACTGGATGTCAGCTGGGAGTTTACGTAGTGAATGGAACATTGAGTGATTCAATTAGATTTGTTTAGTCTATTAAACTGTAATTTTATGTTACATGCTCCGGAGTCCTCCAGACCATTTTCTGTGGTATTATTTATAGTGTTTTTAATTTTCAACTTCCTGTGGTTCACCTCGGAAATTCTTCAATACTTCCTAATCCATTCCCCAAATTAATTATAAGGTAAATAGAAAAACATTGAAGAAATCTTTAGGAGGACTATTTACTAAGGACAAAAAGAAATGGTGACTTGGTGAGTGTAAATGTTTATGGGCCTACAACATCCGTAGAGAGAGAAATCGGCTGATAAGAGTCCTCAGTGGTTTGACACATGACCATATCTGACTGGATATGATTATAGTATATGAGACACTTTTTCATTCGACCATGAAGCTAAATTACCCTACGTGTAAAGGAGCTTATTTTCTGTAGAAAGCAGGTATTCTTCACGACCACTCATGAATATGAATGTACATGTGCTCACAATGGAGAATGGGGCAGTAAACCTATGTCAGATGCCTTTGGAGGTGGTTTATCTCTTTTGAGGACAAAGGATTGGGCAAGTAAACAAACCCGATCATTCTCCCCTATCCCCCCCCACCCAGTCTTCTATTGGGGAGAGTAGGGTTGGGTTGGCAGGACTTCATACACATAAGATATGGTTAGCCAATCCTACTAAAATGAAGAGGCTCTTATGTGTATGGGTGCCTTAGAGGAACCGAGTAGATCTGCTATGTGCATATACTGGAATAACGACACCTAATCTAGGATACCAGCTCAACAGAGTACTATAATGGAGGAGACCCCTTTAAAGGCTATGGATTTTATTTTTATTATCGCATTATACTCACTTTGGGCTAAAAAATGTTAAAAATTTTCATCAGTTTTTCTTGTATAGCTTTTAGTTTCAATGCATTTGCAGACTTGCAGACTTTCAGGCTCTCTGCTTCACACGCTGAATAGTGTTGGTCGAGCACCAAAGTGTTCGGGTGCTCGAGTACAACACCTCGGGATGCTCGGGTGCTCTACCGAGCACAATGTAAGTCATTGGGATAACCCAAGCATTAAACCAGGCATTCACTGCTCTGAAGAGGGGAGGGTGTCTGGTTCATAGGTAAAGGTCAGAAATTGATGGAAACACCACTGAAATAGTTCGGGAACAGCATTGGAGGGGGGGGGGGGGGTGTCTGGATGCATCTTGGTCTCCCAGGTTGCTTCTGGGAACCATGTTGTCCGAGTTGTACACCACTTTTACAGACTGAAAATAATACGCACCAAACCGAAGATAAAATCGATTTTAGAGGAAAAATTGTTGGGAAACATTCTTTCCTGTATATTTACTTGTATATAAAGTGCAAGTGCTGCCAAAAATTATAAGGAAGAGGCACTCAGATACAACCTGTATATCACATAAAGGAGGGCCTCATTCACATTGTGGTACAATTGTTCAGGTAGTGGGACTCCTACATTCATAAAGCCTATGCACTAAGTGAAAGGGCTTCCAAAAATTACAAGGAATCGGCACTCCAATACACCCTTTATTATACATAAAGGAGGGAATCATACACACCTTTGAAAATGTATGATTGATGGCCTGCTGGTGACCCTCTAAAACATTAGGGGTGAGGGCCTGCTGCTGAGCTGACCATCTAAAAAATGTTGTGGGCGAGGGCCTGCTTCTGAGCTGACCATCTAAAAAATTTTGTGGGAGGGGACCTGCTGCCGAGCTGACCATCTAAAAGATTTTGTGGGCGAGGGCCTGCTGCGAGCTGACCATCTAAAGAAAATTGTGGTCGAGGGCCTGCTGCCGAGCTGACCATCGAGAAAATTTTGTGGGCAAGTGCCTGCTGCTGATCTGACCATCTAAAACATTATGGGTGTGGGCCTGCTGGTGACCCTCTAAAACATTATAGGTGAGGGCCTGCTGCTGAGCTGACCCTCTAAAACATTAGGAGCAAGGGCAGCCTAATATGCATGTTGATATGATTGAGAAGGAGGATGAGAAAAGGGAGATTGAACCATATACCCTTTTTAGTGGAAGGGGTGCATGGGAATACAGTGTATTCAATACACCATAAAATCCACATTTAAAGTGCTTTTAT
The DNA here is from genome assembly GCF_014858855.1 of Bufo gargarizans. Classification (NCBI taxonomy): domain Eukaryota; kingdom Metazoa; phylum Chordata; class Amphibia; order Anura; family Bufonidae; genus Bufo; species Bufo gargarizans. The sequence continues at coordinate 600,357,042 of NC_058082.1, forward strand.
GTTTAGCCGCTTTTGATAACAGTCAGCTGGTCAGCATTTTCAGTTGACAGGCGGATGCGCTTATCAGTTATTATGCCCCCAGCAGCACTAAATACCCACTCTGACAAAATGCTGGTGGCGGGGCAGGCCAGCACCTCCAAGGCGTAGAGCGCCAGTTCATGCCACGTGTCCAGCTTGGACACCCAATAGTTGTAAGGCACACAGGGATCACTGAGGACGCTGACACGGTCTGCTACGTACTCCTTCACCATCTTTCAAAAGTTTTCTTTCCTTGTGACACTAGGCCGCGTATCAGGTTGTGGGTGCTGGCAGGGTGTCATAAAACTGTCCCAGGCTTTGGACACTGCTGTGTGTTCCCCTCGTCTCCCCTCCTAGGTTGGCCAAGGAACTACGTACTCTGCCACCAGCGTTGTCAGCTGGAAATTTCTGTAGCAATTTTTCCACAAGGACCTTCTGGTATTGCATCATTTTACTTGTCCTCTCTACCACAGGAATGAGAGATGAGAAGTTCTCTTTGTAGCGGTGGTCGAGTAGGGTGAACAACCAGTAATCGTTGTTGGCCAAAATGTGTACAACGTGAGGGTCTCTGGAAAGGCAGCCTAACATAAAGTTAGCCATGTGTGCCAGAGTCCCAACAGACAAGACTTCGCTGTCCTCATCAGGAGGATGATTTTCAATCTCCTCATCCTCTTCCTTCTCTTCTACCCATCCACTCTGAACAGATGGAATAAAACTTCCAAGGGTACTACCCTCTTTAGTGGAGGCAACAGTCTCCAGCTCCTCCTCCTCATCCAATTTGCGCTGAGAAGACGAACTGAGGGTGGTCTGGCTATCACCCTGTGTACTTTCTTCCTGCATTTCCACCTTTTTCACATGCAAAGCGTCCGCCTTAATTGTGAGCAGCGAGCGTTTGAGTAGACACAGAAGTGGGATGGTTACGCTGATAATAGCAGCATCGCCGCTTACCATCTGTGTTCATTCCTCAAAGTTGCGTAAAACCTCACAGAAGTCAGACATCAATGCCCACTCGTCACTTGTGAAGAGCAGAAGCTGACTGGAAAGGCGACGACCATGTTGCAGCTGGTATTCCACTACTGCCCTCTGCTGCTCACAAAGCCTGGTCAACATGTGGAACGTGGAGTTCCAGCGCGTGCTCACGTCGCACAACAGACGGTAAGCTGGCAATTGCAAGCGCTGCTGCAGCGTTGCCAGACCAGCGAAAGCTGACTATGAATTACGGAAATGGGCACACACGCGGCGCACCTTCACCAGTAGCTTAGGCAAATTGGGGTAGGTTTTGAGAAACCGCTGAACCACTAGGTTGAACACGTGGGCTAGGCATGGTATGTGTGTGAGCTTGCCGAGCTCCAAAGCCGCCACCAAGTTACGGCCATTATCAGACACAACCATGCCTGATTGTAGGTTGAGTGGCGAGAGCCACAGCTCAGTCTGGTCCCTTATCCCCTGCCACAACTCTGCGGTGGTGTAATGTTTGTCGCCTTTTGCCACTTCCCCACTGCAGTGCTACACTGCTTCCAGCTACCGACTGATGGCTGACTGGTGCTGCAAGATGATAATTCAGAGGTGGAAGAGGAAGTGGAGAAGGGAGGGGGGGGGGGGTTGCAGCCACTAACATAGGTGGCGGCAGAAACCCTGATGGAAGTAGGGCCCGCAAACCTTGGCGTCGGTAGCACCTGTGCCATCCCAGGGTACGACTCGCTCCAGTCCTCCACAATATTCACACAGTGTGCCGTCAGGGAAATGTAGCATCTCTGGCCAAATGCACTTGTCCATGTGTCAGTCGTTAAGTGGACCTTCCCAATAACTGCGTTGGTCAGGGCATGGGCGATGTTATGGGACACATGCTGATGTAAGGCTGTGACTTCCCATCTCTCCCTGGCCTCAGCTGCTATACTGCACCCCCAGGATGTAAACTTCCGTTTTGCCGCTGCTACAGCCATTCGCAGGCTGCAGCAGTGACTTGTCTTTGCGTCACGTGACACTTTAATACTAGCTTACATCCTGGCAGCACATGGGAGAGAAGGGATGGAGAACCAGCACCAGGAAGCAGGTAAATATGATTCCCTTCACAGGTCTGCCCAAGATGAATTTTTCAACCCAAATGTGCACAACTCCTTTAAAGAAATTACTCTTGCCCTTAATGCATTTCTGTACTTTATTCCATCATGTAGTATATGCGTAGCTGATATAGCCTATTGTTTACTTACCACTACCTTCATGGCGGGCTGTACTCGCAATTAAAGGAGTTGTCCAGGATTAGAAAACCATGGCTTCTTTCTTCCAAAAGAAGCACCACATCCGTCTATGATTTGTGGCTTGTATTGCTGTGCAGCTCAATGGGGATGAATGGGAAGGCAGCCCCTTTAAAATATACAGTGGTTGCCTGTCTCCTGTAGGCTACAGTTACATAGGGACTTATGGCCACATGGCATTAAAATCACAAATGTTGAGCTCTTCAAAATGAATGGGGTCAAACAAGGATGACATTACTTATGACGTAGTAGAATGACACCACCATCTTATGTCGTGTGACTCAGTTACTGTGTAGACCTTGCCTTAGATAAGCGTTACTAAGGCCTCTATGTAAACATGCTGAGAACCAGTGTTCAGAAGAAGGCCGGAAAACTGTCAAGAGAGACATTCTAGTGAGACCTTAAACTGATCGATATGTTCTGCATGATGACTAATGATTAACAAGTATGACAAATCTTAAACCAAGAACATGAGATTTGGAATAATTCATCGCTGTATCAGCCTGTGAAAATATCTTCAAACTTAAGAAACACTTCATAAATCTGAACATTTTCCCAGACAAGCTAAAAAGGGCCATAATCTAAAAAAACAACCCTGGAAGCATCCGGCCAGCACTCAGCCTTCATTCACTGCTAAAGTTGGAACAAAATGTCCAAGAAATCCAACTTGTTGGCCCTTAGCGGAGCAAAACCATCTTCTAAATTGGTCAGGACTGATGGAACGAACACAGCACATGATGACTGGCAGGCCACCATCGCTTTACTGCTCTACCACCCACCCCACAGCCACAGTAGTATGAAAATATTGGCTACGCATGCAGGGTATGAGTGAATGATATTTGCTGCCATATTTGTTATGGCAGAGGAATCGTTTACATAGGGACGCCTGTTTCCTTTAGTCATTAAAACAACTCTGGTGGCCTGTGGACCCTTTTTAGTTCAGAAGATACCTATGTGACAACAACTACCATGACAAACAGCATGACCTCTGTGTCGTGAGCATCAGATAGCTCTAGGGATGATGTGACCTGCAAGTCATTATTTATAAGCTGCAACGCTAATTTATATATAAAATAACTCCAAATAGCAGCTTTCTGCCTTCAGATGTGAGTTTCGCATTTTTGTCCTCATGTGTTATGGATTGTGATGGATAGATGGCATGGAGGCACCGCACCACATGTGGTATGAGATGAAGTCATATGTGACCTATATTACATGGCACATTCTAGATCTGTTTCTCATCTAGTTTCTCCACATTGCTAAGCCAAGTATAGCCCTACTCAAATCAGTTACCGTACATTAAATCTGAGACAACCCCTTTCCAAGTGCAGCCACTGGGTTAACCAGCTGTCCTGGGTCCTACTACCAGCACCCAAGAGCCTCAGTCACCCAGGCATTTCTTCTGCAGTGCAACCTTACAAGGAAAATGTAGTACTGCATGGTCACTATTCAGCTAAATGGCTGTCCATGTAATACAAGGACAGATTGACCTGCCCCCTTCCCCAGAACTGATCCACTCTCCATTCTGGTTCGTAGAGGGGAATCCAAAATGGGTGACACAGTGAGTCCATGATGTCCTATACACCCTAATAGGGCATAAAGGACATACCGTAGTTGTCTTCATAAGGCAACTCCGTAAGCCTATGATCATACACTTAGCTTCACCTAGTAAAGCACAATGTGAGTACCCCTAGAACCATGACTCTGCCCCTTTTGTTATACGTACCCCTGGTTGAGAACCTAGATGATACAATTAGTAATGTCCCAATTGACTGTTCTGTGTCTTTGATCACTCTCATCTATATGACTCATAGTCCTAACGAGGACATTTGGAGCTGGGATCTGGCCCCTTGAATCCACAGAGGGGTAGGGAAGCTTAGCCAGGATTATATTCTATGGTGGTGACCTTTTTACCGGTTGTAAAGGTTAGGGCGCTATTCTAGCAGAAGGCATTTTGTCTCTTAAGCTTTCAGTATGTGGACATCCTTGTTGTGGGTGTCCATGGTTGAGTATAAATCTTGTGCCCTTTGCTAACCAATGTAAAAGTTGAATTAACAGATTTTAAACTGGCAAAGTTTTGGTTGCTGGTGATATCAACTCATTTTAAAATCAGTAGATGTTGTGGCTAAGTGCCAGGAGTGCCACTGATACCAGGCACAATGTCTTGTAGCACTAGCTCAGCTGATTGTAATGATATTTGTCACTTAGTGATCCGTTTCTTTATTGTGGAGAAAAAGTTAGTTTAAAATCCATATGCAAATTAGCAGTTAAGTGCACTGAGGGTGGGCCCGAGCCACTCTGTGCAACATTGCTCCTCCTGCTTCCAGACCCTCCTTCTTCATGTTTGATTAAATGGCCAAAAAGAAAAGGGGAGAAGGCGCTCATAGGTGGTGGTTGACAAGAAATGTTGTTACTTGTTCCTAGCCAGGGTGAGTGGTTGCTACTCACCTTGGTTAGATTGTACTTTTGGTAGTACAGTTCTGGTGGAGGTAAAATCGTGGGGTGATGTGGGTTGGTGCAGCCGATTGACGTCCAAGTTGACCATGGGCGGGAGCCAAGCCGCCACTTTGGTGCGAATTATGGTGTATGGGGAGGGTGCTCGTCTGCACTGGGTTCATGCAGTGAGCGGATGGACACAAGGCGCAATTCACAACCCAGTTGAGGATACGAAGTATTTTTTATTTTTTGATTAGCAAAGACGACGCGTTTCGGGTTACGCAGACCCCTTTATCAAGTCTGTATCCTTGTCACCGTAGGCTAATTGGAGGTCACTCTCGTTGGAGCTCCCTTATTTTGGGGGGGGGTGTATTGCGGTCCGCACTGCTTTTAGATGCGGCCGGTGAGTGTCCTCCAGTGGTAGCGCTTCTGCACGTGTGGGCCAGGTTCCTGCACAGTCATCTTACCTGGTCTTGTCAATCTAGAAAGAGAAGGAGGAGCTGGTAGAAGAAGTAAGAGGAGCAAGGGTGCACAGAGTGGCTTGGGCCAACCAGGGTTATTAACCCTGGGGGCCTATTATGCAGAACCTGAGCGGGGAATGGCCCATGCAGGTCTCTGATATCCACGTTACAGCATCCAATTTGACACAGGTTATGCTGCTGCAACAAATAACTGGCCGTAGCAGTGTCATCACTGGGTCATGTGATGAATGGGCGCCACATCACCACTAAGGCGGGGATCAGAGAAGTTTGATTCCCACTGTGGGGTGGTCTGCAGAAAAGGTCCTCAGGGGTGAGCAACCCCTTTCACTAAGTGAGAGGTGCCATTACATTCGGCTGAGCTAGTCCTACAAGCCATTGTGCCTGGTTTATCAGTGAAGGTCCTGGTGACGAGCTCCCTTTTAATAATGCAGGATGGGGTACAGGAAGCTGACCTTTTCCTCTTGGAGAGGCCATGATTGTCCTCCTGGTATTTTTACCCGTGGCCGGCAGATGTTGCTTGTGGTGCACATCAGTAAGCAATTGAGGTAGATTTTGCAGTGAATGGCCTCCAGTTGTGTGGGGGCAGCATTATACATGGCTGTTGATTATATGGTGACAATATGTGGGCTTTGCTCTGGCTTGAGTTTAAGGCTTTTTGTCTGTTCAGCTGAAGTTTGAAGGAAACGTTGTTTTCCAAATGTCCGCCGCATGAAATATGTGACTCCTTTCCGAGTTGTTTAATTTATCCACATAATTCCAGCAGAATATCTTATTTAGTCCCATAGCAGCTGCATCGGCCTAAACTTTGCTCTCTACATCTTAACAGGGTATTTTAACCATTTCTCCGGAACGTTTCGAGTGGACTGAACTGAAAGCTTCTTGTATTAGGAATCGAAAGAGGTTTTTAGTAGATTTAATGTATTTTTATTTTTTTAGATGGCTCCACTCTTTCTTCATGGGCTGAGTTCTCCGGCATTTACATATTGATGGCCTATCCTAGGATAGGTCATCAATATGAGATCAGTTGGGATATGACTCCCGCACCCTTGCCGATCAGCGCTGACTGGAGCTCTAGTGAGCGCCTCAGCCTCCTTGAAGCTTTGCAAGAACAGCGCCGTCCGTTGTATGGTGGCTGTGCTTGGTATTACAGTTCAGCACTATTCACTTGAATGAGGCTGTGCTGCGTCTAGGCCATGTGACCTATGAATGTGATGTCACGACCTAGGAAGAGGCATAAGTGCTCACAGAGTGCCGCCACCTCTTCATACAGTCCGGGGAGTTGGTCCCCTACCTACCGATCTGATATTGATGACCGATCCTGAGGATAGGCCATTGATATGTAAATCCTGGAAAACTCCTCTAAGTGAGTGAGGCTAAGGCTACTTTCACACTAGTGTTTTTTGCGGATCCGTCATGGATCTGCAAAAACGCTTCCGTTACAATAATACAACCGCATGCATCCGACATGAATGGATCCGGTTGTATTATGTCTTCTATAGCCATGACAGATCCGTCTTGAACACCATTCAAAGTCAATGGGGGACGGATCAGTTTTCTATTGTGTCAGAGAAAACGGATCTGTCCCCATTGACTTACATTGTGTGTCGGGACGGATCCATTTGGCTCCGCTTTGTCAGGCGGACAGCAAAATGCTGCAAGCAGCGTTTTGGTGTCCGCCTCCAGAGGGGAATGGAGACTAATCGGAGGCAAACTGATGCATTCTGAGCGGATCCTTTTCCATTCAGAATGCATTGGGGCTAAACTGATCAGTTTTGGACCGATTGAGAGCCCTGAATGGATCTCACACACGGAAAGCCAAAAAACGCCAGTGTGAAAGTAGCCTAAGTTGCAATATCGGACACAGCCCATAGACAGATGTGGCGAGCTGAACAAAAAATGTCCGGTTTCCAATCCTGGAGTTTCCCTTTAACCCACAATCCTGTTTCATCTCCGTGTGACCCGATCTACACTTGCTATGAATTGAACTGCAATTATTCTATCTTTTGTCCAACAGATGGCGCCATCAATCTAAGTAATTACTGTTCTTCTGGTTTATAATCGGAGAAGCCGCTAATAATATCTATTGTATGAATGTCCAGGTTCAGAATCTCCTATTACCTGGTTAGGAATCAGTTTCTGTTACTGCATCTGAATGAGAAGCTCCATAATCTTTGGCTACATAGTCCACATATGTAAAATCTAGTATAAATATTGTGTCACCACACATTCACAAATTAATTTAGGGCTAATGTACACGAACGTATATATTTTGCGGTTCGCAAAAAAAAAAAAATGATCTGCATTAAATACGGGTGACTTCTGTGTGCCTTCCGTATTTTGCGGAACGGAACAGCTGGCCCCTGATGAGAACAGTGCTATTATGCGGAACGGATACAGACATACGGAAACGGAATGCACAGAGAGTAGCTTCCTTTTTTTTGCGGATCCATTGAACTGAATGGTTCTGCATACGGTCTGCAAAAAAAAAAAAAAAAAAACGGAACAGACACGGATAGAAAATACATTCGTATAACCGTTCCTGATGTCCTGCAGTTGACATACATAGTATCCCAAACATACTTATGTCCGTTTGTTGATATTCTCTGCTCCCAAAAAATTTCCTTGGATTCATAAGCAAATTAGTTGAAAAGAGCCCAAGGGGCGGTCGCCATCTAAGACAGTGCCCAGGCACTTCCAACTAAGTCGAGCCCTGCTCCTCCCCTTGGTGCCTTATCTCCGCTTTCTTCTGGTCTCAACGCCGTTAAGCCACTGGTTGAAATTTTGCGCAGGCGCGTCACTTCATTGAATAACTTTGGTAGTTGATTTTTAAAGTTGAAAACCACTTTAAAACTTGAAGCCGAACTTGGCTTTGGTTCCGAGGTACTAGTACTGGTCACGTGCGACTTTGGTTTGTAGAAACCAGTTAATGAGCCAATCAGATTGATTTTCTTTCACAGCAGGACATCATTTATTATGCAAATTACTATTCCGTCAACAGCATCATGCTGACTGTTTCCAAGTTCTGATGGTATTTTTTTTTCTACATTGCAAAGCGTAAAAGGAGGTAAAAATAATTCTGGTATATTAATAAAACCGTATCCTGTACATTCGTGGACACAGGCAAGTTTTCTTGTAGGTGGAGGGTGGTTTTAATAAACTTATTTAGGAATTACTGAAGCTACTAATTTTCATTTTAATTCCTTTAAAAAGAGAGGTGAAAGGGGGACTAGCAGTGAATTCACATTCCCCATGTGCTGTCCCCAAAACTGGTGTAAAGTAGAACTGACTTAGTCGCCCATAGCAACCAATCAGATTCCACCTTTTATTTTTCACAGCTGCTTTGGAAAAGGAAAGGTGGAATCTGATTGGTTGCTATGGGCGACTAAGTTAGTTCTACTTTACATCAGTTTTGATAAATCTCCCCATTGCCTACAATCCGCTAACCCCAGTGGAGGAGCATTAGCAGGAATTATTTTCTACTTAGTGCCAGGTGTCTGTGCATTACTTAGGCTACTTTCACACTGCCGTTTCTGGGTCCGCCTGTGAGATCCGTTTCAGGGCTCTCACAAGCGGCCCAAAACGGACCAGTTCAGCCCCAATGCATTCTGGATCCGCTCAGAATGCATCAGTTTGCCTCCGTTCAGCCTCCATTCCGCTCTGGAGGCGGACACCAAAACGCAGCTTGCAGCGTTTTGATGTCCGTCTATCGAAACTGAGCCAAACGGATCCGTCCTAACACACAATGTAAGTCAGGACGGATCCGTTTTTACTGACACAATATGGTGCAATTGAAACTGGATCCGCCTCCCATCGACTTTCAATGTAAGTCAAAACGGATCCGTTTGCATTATCATGGACAAAAAATATTTTTTTTTTGTTCATGGTAATGCAAACGGATCCGTTCTGAACGGATACAAGCGTTTACATTATAGGTGCCGATCCGTCTGTGCAGATACAAGACGGATCCGCACCTAACGCAGGTGTGAAAGTAGCCTTATGGCGGTGTAAATGCCCGTTATCAGCAGCAGAACAAGCATTTAATGGCAGCAAATGGTAATAGGAAAGCAGCCTGACCCCCTCAATGGTGGAAGCATCGGCTTGATGTAATGATCCTAGTGATGTAGAGCCCAGGAGAAAATACAATATTGCTTCGGCCGCATTCACAGCGCAAGTTAGTGCTCAATTAACTGTGATACTTCACTAACTCAGCCAAAAAAGACAATATCTAGTGAGAAAACCTTATTACGTATGTGTGTGTATGGGAGACCGTAGAGTTTATTTAATAAGGTAATGGAAAGCAAAGGGCAACCATGAGTACAGCTCAGCAAGCACCAGGTTAGACTCCGTGCCGTGAGCTCATCCCCGGGGGCTTTTCTGTATGCATAGGGGGTATTGGCCATAACCGGGGTTTTCACAGGACAGCAAATTGGGAAAATTCTCCTTCTGATGTTTGTTTTACATTTGTTTTCATTTTTTCAACCTTTTTTTCGTGTATTTAATCATGGACTCAAGTGCAGGAGGAACAAAACCATTGTCTCCCCTGCCTGCCTGGATTTTACTGCGACGGTCGCTGTCACAAAATGTCGCAGCGCGACGCCTCAGACTATCATTATAAAAATGTTGCAGTGTAGTTGTGCCCTGTCGCGCAACTTATTGTCGCGCGACACAAGTCGTCGTGTAGACCTAGCCTTACCGATCAGATACTTGATGATCCATCCAGAGGATACGTCATCAGTTAGAAAATTTTGTAAAACCCCTTTAATATTAGGCAGAGCGACTCCCTAATAATTTTTAGTGAATGGGAGAAAGCTGCAATACCTAGGACAGCCGCCGCTATACAGTGTACAGAGCACAGTAAATAAACATGGCTGCCGCGTGCCGTGGATCCATCATACTGATCGACAGGGGTGTAGGGAGTCGTACCCCCAAACAATCTGATACTGATGGCTTATCCTAAGGATAGAACATTACTATTAAAATCTAGGAAACCCCCTTTAAAGGGAGTCAGTCACCACATTTTGACATTACAGACCGCCTACATAGCGCTGTAGCATAACTGTAGAGGATTCAAATGGTACCTTTGTTGTGTAAATGAGGGCTTGCAAGTGCCCAGGGGCGGCGTTCACTTTGTTGGAGCCGAGGGGCTGCTCTGCCTCTTTTGCTCATATCCCCCCCAGGCTTCTACCTCTACCCGCCCTTCTCTTCCTTGCGTCCTCCTTTTCTCCCAGCAAGATCCTGCGCGTGCGCTCTCCCTCGCAGGGCAGAGGCTGGGGTGGGGATATGTTCAAAAGAGGCAGAGCAGCCTGGGCTCCAACAAAGTGAACGCAGCCCCTGGGCACTTGCGAGCCCTCATTTACGTACGAATAAAAGTCAGTTTTTGCCTCGGGTGAACTTCACAAGAACACAACAAAGGTACCATTTGACTCGTGTACAGTTTTTCTACAGCGCTATGTAGGCGGTCTGTAATGTCAAATTGTGGTGACAGACTCCCTCTTGGTGTCACACACAGGTCTGTTCTGGTGTTTGTGGCAGAAATGCCAGCTCCAGACGTTGCATGGAATTCGGTTTGAATTATGAGACACAGAACATGGAGGGTTTTTTGTTCTTCAATTCTGAGGTGCATCCTTTTTGGTGGTGGTTGGGATTTTATGTTTGTTTTGTGTTTGCTCTGGGTGTGGCTTTTTTTCAGGTAGACTTCTCTATATGAGAAAAAAAGACCTAAAAATGCTTCTATAAAATAAAAATTTTCACAAGCCAAAAAAAACCCGCTGTGTGGCAGTGCCCTAAGTCATGCCTCCTGCCGTCCTTTCAGGTTCCCAGAGCTGATGTATTAGTGAACGCAGCTCTGTCCTGGTCTAGTAAAACATAACTGGTAAATCCTATAATATAGAACTCCTTAGAGGCTTTTAGCACGGACCAAAAACGCATCGTTCTGATCATTGCCCCTATGAGACCATGCCACTGGTCACCCAAAAAAAACAAGCAAATGCCTAGTGCACTTGCCCGTGTCCGAATTGCAGTCTGCATACCACGGATCCACAAAATACCTTCTGTGTCTACTCAGCGTTTTTTTCACTAGAAATTACTTTTCTCATCCGCAATATGGTCAAGAACAGACATACGGATAAAGTATGTTTTCAGCCCTTGCATTACTTTATACAGTGTATCTATGTACCGCACACACATATATAGCCAGGGTTCCTCCGCGATGTATAATGTAAGGTAGGAGGTGCTGACAGGCTGAAATCCTATAGAGCCCGTCCAGTGCCTGCGCGGTGTCTTCTCTGTTTCCAGCTTGTGCTGTTTACTTTCCAGTTACTATGGGAAGACTGAAATAGATGACCACTTCCATGATGCCATCAGCGGCTCTCGCTCTCTTCTGCCCTTGATGACTGTTTCTGGAAAGTCGTTGGCGCAGAAATACTTTTCAAGAATCTTCTACAGATGTCTAATTTTTCAGAGTGCTGAGAATATCGTCCCTGAAGGAGAGCCGGGGACAGGGATGTGTTATAATTGGGGATGAGCGAATTTCATATTTTGACGTTTGTGTGCCGGTTCATTGTTCATGTTGTGGTATTTACTGAATTGCGTTATGGATTCCGTTACCACGGACCATAACGCAATTCTATGACGGAATGCCTTTAGAGGCATTCCGTTATCTATTCCGTCATAATAGAAGTCTATGGGCTGCAAAATGGATCCGTCCGGATTCCATTATGCATTCCGTCATGGTATTGCGTTTTGGTCCGTGGTAACGGAATCCATAACGCAGTTCAGTAAATACCACAACACGAACCCGCACACGAACTTCAAAATATGAAATTCGCTCATCCCTAGTTATAATGTAAGATATTTCAGGGCTCCGATTATGGCAGTGCCTGCATTTTCATCATTATGAAATTAGGTGCACGTGGTCATTGTACCTTTATTCCTGTTAACCCTTTAAAGGGGGTTTCTAGTAATAATTACTGTTAATCTAATGTCTGCAGCCTGCCACTTGAAACTAAAAATTCATACGTACCTGCTCGCTCCCTGCTCCAGTTTCCATCTGGTGTTGCATGGTCACATGCTCCGCTGCAGCCAATACTGTCTTTAGCGGCGGTGTGCTGCTTGTGGCCACATCACCGCTGAAGCCAGTTATTGGCTGCAGAGGAGCATGTGACCATAGCCATGCAGCATTAGATGTAAACACTCCAGGTAGGCAGCACGGAGGACTGGAGCGGCAGGGAGCAGGTAAAGGCTACATGCACTTGAACGTATTTTGTTTCAGTGTCCGTTCCATTTTTTTGGCTGATAGGATGTGGACCTATTCATTTCAATGGGTCAGCAAAAAATGCTGTCCGCATCAGTATGTCTGTTCCGTAGACCCGCAAAAAAAATAGAACATGTCCTATTCTTGCCAGTTTTGCGGACAAGGATAGGCGTTGTTACAATGGATCCTCAAAAAAAACAGATGACATACGGACGTCATTTTTTTTTTATTTTTTTTTTTGCGGACCGCAAAACACATACGGTCGTGTGCATGTAGCCAAATATGAATTTTCTATTCCTCTTTAAGGACCAAGACAATTTTTTATATGATAAATGGGATTTTTTTAAATATATATTTTAAGTGTTTACAACATTTTCATGTCAGTGATGCTTACTAAGGCTTCGTTCACATCTGCACTTTCCCTTTCCAATGTGGGCATATTACTGGGGGGCACAATGTGGGCATATTACTGGGGGGCACAATGTGGGCATATTACTGGGGGGCACAATGTGGGCATATTACTGGGGGGCACAATGTGGGCATATTACTGGGGGGCACAATGTGGGCATATTACTGGGGGGCACAGCTGGGCATAGGTCTGTGAAGGAGAAGCAATGTGGGCATAAATACTGTTCGGTGGCATGAAGGGGGAATAATTACTATGTGGGGCATTACGGCAATTGGGTGGGATTAGGTGCATAGTTATGTTTTGGGCAGAGTTAGAGGCGTGGCCTAGTGCAAAAAAATATAATTTGCGCGCCGCACAATGTTTCCCTCTGTTTGTTTACAAAGTTGGGAGGTATGGTGTACTGAGGAGGAGAGATTCTGAAGTACATATACTATAGATCACCAATATTGCAAAAGGTAATCCAAAATTAGTTAGATGTATATAAAACGTAACTTTTAATAATATTATCTTCTAAAATAGATAGCCCTCAAGATAGATCAGAATAGTATAAATAAGCAAACAAAAACAAAAGGCTTTTGTCAGTGAATCATCACGATACAGATAAAAGCCTTTTGTGTAGTAGGCGAGGTAGTGCACGGCGGGTTCCAAGGCGCATCAATTCTCCCGATGAACAGGATGAGGATATCCCATGGAGGGAAATAAATTAGGGAATGGGACTGCCTATCCCTGGTATTGCCCTCAGGTGTGGGTGCTAAACTGGCCCCGATAGCCTAACCACAGAGCAGCCGCCCTAACAATGGCGACCCTGTCCGGAACCTTTCCCTAAAAAGACTGGTCCTAGTTCGCCTTATCCTAGTTAGTCCCCACATGTTTTGCTTTCAGTTGAGGTGAAAAGCTCCTCAGGGGAAACACATAGGAGCTGGGCATATGTTGAGGAAATACAAAAATAAATACTAATAAGTAATAGTGCAAGCAATTGGTTTCACACCTCTTTCCGCCCTCTGGCCGCGCCCTTCTGTCCTATTATTACCTCCTCCTCTGCCTCCAGCCGGCGGACGTCACAAGCTGCAAGAGAAGAAGTCAGGCTGGGAACTGGCCCGCACCTGATCACTGCTCTGCCCATTATGGGCAGAGGAACAGCTTTTCATATTGCGCATGCGCCGGCCAACTAAAGACAGCCGGCCCGCCGTCCTCTGGTGTCGCTCGTGACTTTCGCTGGCTGGAGGCGGAGGAGGTAATAGGACAGAAGGGCGGTCCAGAGGGCTGAAAGAGGTGGGTTTTTCTGGGCACATCGCCCAGGAACGCTGCCCGTAGGCACCTTCAGAATCTCATTTGCATACGTTTAAAAAGTTTTTTTTTTTTAATGATCCGGACAAGGGACACATAAAAGAAAGGTACGATTGTAATGAGGGTCAAAGAGTCTATAACCTGGTCTGAGCGGTCTAAAACGCTCTGATTAGGTGAAAGACTCCCTTTAATGCTCAAAGTATCTAAGAACTAAAACTATGTATATGGTTTAAGTTCAGAGAAAATAAAGGGGGGTTGGGGGCGGCAGATGAATGCCCCACTCCTCCATAAACTGGGGCCCGATGCTACCCGCAGGCTAGGTATGGTGTACTGTCCGCATCTTTTGCGACCCGTTGAAGTGAATAGGTCCACATCCAACCCACAAAAAAATGCGGATCAGATGCGGACAAAAAATATGTTTGTGTGAATGAGAAGGGAGGGGCCAGTGAGATCTTTTTTGGGGCTGAATTATCTGAAATTGTTTACCAAGGTTTTATGAGGAGATTTTCAGGCAGATTTTCCTTAAACTTTTTCAGCCAAACTCGGTATTGGATCCAGCAAGGAGAAGTACAAGTCCTTCCTCTATATTCCCGATTCCTTTTGAATCCTCTTCTGGCTTTGGCTGAAAAACCTAAAGGGAAATCTGCATCAAAACCTGCTCCAAAAAACTGTATGTGAACCTACCCTAAAGGATCATGTTTAGGCTCCATTCAGACGTCCGTATGAATGGTCCGGATCCGTTCCGCAATTATGCGGACACATTTATTTTCAATTGGACCGGAAAAGATGCGGACAGTGTGCTGTCCCCATCTGCACTACCGTTCCGTGGCCCCGAACTTCTGGTCCACAGCTCCACAAAAAAATAGAACATGTCCTATTCTTGTCCGCAATAGCGGACAAGAATAGGCCTTTTCCATCATAGTGCCGGCCATGTGCACATGGCCGGTGTCAGTGTTTTGCGGATCCGGATGTGTGAATGGACCCTTAGGGCTCATGCACACCAGTGTAATGGTTCAGTGCCCATGCTGCGGACTGCAAAAAGCAGTTCACAATGCACGGGCACCGCCCTTGTGTACTTTTTTTTGCGGATGCAAACCCATTGACTAGAATAGGTTTGCGATCCACAAATTACAGCCAAAGATAGAACATGTTCAGTCTTTGTGCGATGTGCAGGCACAGACCAGAAAGCCCACTGAAACACTTCGTAGTACTTCCGTGGGCTTCCGATCCCTGCCTCCGTTCCACAAAAGAGAGGTGAAGTCCAATCTACTGTTGTATCTGGCGGATCGTGGACCCATTCAACTCCATGGGTTTGCCTCCACACCACGGAGTGCACATGGCCAGTGCCCGTTGTAAGAGCGTTCAAGGGATGATCGTGGGTGATAGATATGTGTCACCGAGGTTGAAGTAAGAGCCGGTTTCATGTGTTAGCAGCAGTTGCTGTTTGACACGTATGGCTGTAATTGCTGATCCGGGATGGCTCATACTGGGAGTAGTGAAAGTGCTGGGTGGGTGACTACTCCCCACGTTCCAGGCTGGGTCTTGGTTTTTGGCTATAAAACACAGGCAGCACTGTCGGGTGGTGTGGATTACTCCTCTCTGACAGTGGAGCTCTGTCAGTCTCTGTGTTGGGACCTGGGAGTTTGGGCCTGCTACCTTGTTGGTGTGAAAGCAGGTGGATTCTTCTTCTTTGCTGCATGGTGTGAACGAACACCAGAATCACAAGGTGACTTTTTGTTTTGTCGTTTACTTAATGTATGAATAAACACTGAACTGTTTCATTAAAGACTTTGTTGTTGCCTCCATACTGCATCCGCTAAGCTGCCTATTAGAGCGAGCTATATTGCGCACTGGCTGTTTACAGTTCGCAATACAGGCACAGAGCCAGTATACTGGTGTGCATGAGCCGTAATTCACATCAGTGTTTGGTCAGTGATTTCCATCAGTGATTGTGAGCCAAAACAGGGAAAGCAGGCTACACAGAGATAAGGTGTAATGGAAAGATTTGCGCCTCTTTTCTGTTTTTAACCCACACCTGGTTTTTGTTTACAATCACTGATGGAAATCACTGACCAAACACTGTGTGAATTAAGCCTAGAAGATACACGGCAGCTACTTCTTCATAGAAGAGCTGTGGGACCCGGTAAGCTTGCCCACGGAAATGGCTTGCCTAATTGACAGCGCCACTTCTGAGTATGGATTTGTTTCAGAAGATTTGCTGTTTTATATGAAAAGTGAGGGCATAGATGAGCCATAGCCATCAGTTTTCTTCTTCCCTTCCCTCCAAAGCCAATTTTAGTTTAATTTTAACATTTTTGTTGTATCTCCTCACATTACAAGAGCCATAACTTTTTTTACTTTTCCATTCACCTAGCTGTATGAGGACATGTTGTATTAGTTTAATGACATTTAACGTACAATATCATGGATTAAAAAAAAAAAATGGGGGGAAAATCTTTGTGGGGTGAAAAGGGAAAAATGCCATTTTGGCTCTTATTTTTTTCTATTTTCACTGTGCTCTAAAACTGACATGTTGAGTACGACAATACCAATTTTTTTTTATTCTTTTCCTTATGCTTTACTACTTTTATCCCTTCATTGTGGCATCACTGTTATATAATTACTTGGCTGTAATGTCATTGATTTCACATGTACTGTGACATTGCTGTGTGCATTAATACCTGTGCAGTAACTTCACTATGTGAATTATCTCACCACTGTGACATCACTATGTGACTGATCCCACTACTATGACATCACTATGTGATTGATCCCACTACTATGACATCACTATGTGACTGATCCCACTACTATGACATCACTATGTGACTGATCCCACTACTATGACATTACTATGTGACTGATCCCACTACTGTGACATTACTATGTGACTGATCCCACTACTGTGACATTACTATGTGACTGATCCCACTACTATGACATTACTATGTGACTGATCCCACTACTATGACATCACTATGTGACTGATCCCACTACTATGACATTACTATGTGACTGATCCCACTACTATGACATCACTATGTGACTGATCCCACTACTATGACATTACTATGTGACTGATCCCACTACTATGACATTACTATGTGACTGATCCCACTACTATGACATTACTATGTGACTGATCCCACTACTGTGACATTACTATGTGACTGATCCCACTACTGTGACATCACTATGTGAATTATCTCACCACTGTGACATCACTATGTGACTGATCCCACTACTATGACATTACTATATGACTGATCCCACTACTATGACATCACTATGTGACTGATCCCACTACTATGACATTACTATGTGACTGATCCCACTACTATGACATCACTATGTGACTGATCCCACTACTATGACATCACTATGTGACTGATCCCACTACTATGACATCACTGTGACATTGCTGTGTGCATTAATACCTGTGCAGTAACTTCACTATGTGAATTATCTCACCACTGTGACATCACTATGTGACTGATCCCACTACTATGACATCACTATGTGACTGATCCCACTACTATGACATCACTATGTGACTGATCCCACTACTATGACATCACTATGTGACTGATCCCACTACTATGACATCACTATGTGACTGATCCCACTACTATGACATCACTATGTGACTGATCCCACTACTATGACATCACTATGTGACTGATCCCACTACTATGACATCACTATGTGACTGATCCCACTACTATGACATTACTATGTGACTGATCCCACTACTATAACATCACTATGTGACTGATCCCACTACTATGACATCACTATGTGACTGATCCCACTACTATGACATCACTATATGACTGATCCCACTACTATGACATTACTATGTGACTGATCCCACTACTATGACATTACTATGTGACTGATCCCACTACTATGACATTACTATGTGACTGATCCCACTACTATGACATTACTATGTGACTGATCCCACTACTATGACATTACTATGTGACTGATCCCACTACTGTGACATTACTATGTGACTGATCCCACTACTGTGACATCACTATGTGAATTATCTCACCACTGTGACATCACTATGTGACTGATCCCACTACTATGACATCACTATATGACTGATCCCACTACTATGACATTACTATGTGACTGATCCCACTACTATGACATTACTATGTGACTGATCCCACTACTATGACATTACTATGTGACTGATCCCACTACTATGACATTACTATGTGACTGATCCCACTACTGTGACATTACTATGTGACTGATCCCACTACTGTGATATCACTATGTGAATTATCCCACTACTGTGATATCACTATGTGAAATGAACCCACTAGTGTGACATCACTATGTGAAATGAACCCACTAGTGTGACATCACTATGTGAAATGATCCCACTAGTGTGACATCACTATGTGAAATGATCCCACTAGTGTGACATCACTATGTGAAATGATCCCACTAGTGTGACATCACTATGTGAAATGATCCCACTAGTGTGACATCACTATGTGAAATGATCCCACTAGTGTGACATCACTGTGCATTATCACTGTAAGGCCTTATGCACACGACTGTTGTGACTTTCAATCGGTCCGTTGAAAACTCGGCTAATGCACCGTTTGCCATCCGCGTCCGTGATCCGTGGTTCCAGTCCGTCAAAAAAAATAACCTGTCCTTTTTTTTTCACGGAAAAGGGTTTGCGGACCCATTCAAGTCAATGGGACCGTGAAAAAACGCAGAGGCACACAAGATTGTCTTCCGTGTCTGTTTTTTTCCTATTATTTGCATGGCAAACTTGACTTAGACTTTTTTTTTACTTTCCTTCATGTCTGTTGATCCTCCACAAAAATAAAGGAAGACACACGGAAACAAAAACGGAACACCATTTTGCGGAACAGGACACAACAACGGTCGTGTGCATGAAGCCTAAAATGGAGACCAAAATAATAATATTTCGAACTTGCTGGTGGTCATGGTTGAGTGGAACCTTGTTACATGTTTAACTATTGGGCCACCTGGTTACTTGTTATACCCCTGGTATGCAAATAGCTCCCTCTAGTGGTGACTGGTTAGCAAACATAACTTTCTCATTTAACTGTTCTCTGACCACTATAAAGTTATAAGGTGGAACAGAGTTTTAGACCTTTACAACGGTTAATTTCATGCTCTGCCCTATGTATACTATTTTGTACAAACATGACAAGTGACGTAATATTGGCAGTTTTATAAAGAAACTGTCTGTCACGGCTGTGTCATGTTCTGGTGGTAGTGGACCGTGACACTTGTGCTGTGCATGCTTGTTGCCGGTGGCAACGTGTTGTTTTAGCATGTGTGGTCACTTCCCCTTTTGGTGTTCCTTCCCATTTTGGTGTGTATGGGGTTATGGTGTGGGCAAGGTGGAGTTAGGTGTGTCCTCATGGCTCTTCTTATGTTGGAGTTGTGAGCGTGAGGTCAGTTGTTTGTCTGCCTTTGTAGGAAAAGGAGCTTTTGCTTCTCTTTGGATTTGTCACCTGTCCGTGAGACCTCCTTGTGGAACATCAAGGTCTTTAGCGATGTCTCCCTATGTTCTTCTCCTTGTTCCCTTCCTTCTCTGTTGTTATGTTTGGTGTGTTTGTTTTGGGGATTTGTTGTTATGTTTAGTTTGGTGTTCTATATCTGGTATGTTTGGTGTATTGCCCCGCATGGTTGCTGGACATGCCCTTGTTTGTCTGTTCCTCTGGTGAGGGGGTCCCAGGGGTTCCTCAGAGGGCCAGCTCATACAGTTAGGAGGTCAGGGATAGGATGAGGGTGGCATTAGGAGGTGACCTGCTCTCCATATCCCGGTATCCAGGCCTAGTTGCTTTCCCAAATTCCCAACATTGTACAGTTTTCCCCCACTCCCCACCGTGACACTGTCGTTGTGTAGTGAGAAATCGTCGAGGAGAATGTAAAATAATTGCTGTTCCCCATAGTATGTCCTTAACTGGTATGAATGAGGTCATTGATGTAATATAAGTGTGCATTACACACAGCTGGAAATAGCGATATTATTACGTTCTGCACAATTCTGGCCCGTCACCACTTTTTGTCACCTTACTTTTTGATATGGAGCTGTGGTCAGACATGATCACATAGTGCTTTGACCTTTAACTATTTAAAGTTGTTTTGACTTTTCATACGTCTACACTCATTGGTGACAATCCTCATTTTATGTAATCTGACTTGTTCCAGGTATCTGCCCTGGAAAAAATGTGCGACAAGAGGTCACATTGCTTTCTGAGCTCCTTAGTAGGGAAGAGGGGAGTTCTAAAGACATTGTTGGCTATAGCACTTGGTTCTGTAAATAACCCTTTGTCTCTTGAGAAAACACTTTTGCTTCTATTGGTATGGCTGCCCAGTGACAGTAAAGTTCATAGTGTTACACACGCAGTGTCCCACTGCTAAGCAGAGCTCCTCCGCAAGAGGTTAATGTGATTGTACTTTATGAACTACATGTCCTATAGGCTGTCTCTGGGAAGGGAGGGAGTTCCGTAGCAACAGTCATTAAGTAGGACTGGCACCACCTCTTCCTCTGAGAGGAAGTGGTTCAGTCTAATGTAAGCTGTGAGGGAGTAAGCAGCAACGCTAGAGAGGGAAACCCCTTGCCCTGTGGATTAATAGCATCAGATAGACAGCATCTATGCCAGCCCCTGAGGAAAAGAGCTACTGGATTCAGCAGAAGGCCTAGTCGTCACACATCACATAAGGGAAAATGCAGAGCATCTGTCAAAGAAGGGAACACCTACATTTGAGGCTACAGACTTCCCTGCATTTTGTTTGGGACAATTTACCTTAGGGCCTCTCTCATATTAAAAGTACAGATTGTAATTGATCAGTTTGGAGGGACTGTATCCAGGGCACTGTGGATATGTAGATCTGAAAATAAAGTGTACCACTTAGGCTGAAAAAAGAGATTGTACAGACTAATTGAGAAGAGAGCGCGACCCAAATGGGATCAGTAGTTTGTCTCCCATATACAGGCCAGTTGTAAAGACTTCCCCAAGGGGAAGAAAAGGTGTGCCCATCACTGCACAGCCCTAGATAGCACTAAGGAGGACAGCCACCGTGAGTACTACAACTCCCATGTGTGCCACTATCACCACTCATCCTTTCCGCCTCCCCTCCTGACTGCTGCTGACAGACATCATATAAATTTGCCAAAATGTTGTTCTAATTTAAAAACAAAGTGTTATAAAACAGGCCACAAACATTAAAGGGAAACTATATAGATTGTTTCTTCTCATCATTGGTTATTGACTCCTTTATGCATTTTTCCTGGCTCCCTTTTGAATGATGACTTTTTCCTGCATTTACAAGTCACACCCAGGTCTTTTTGGGACGCATAGCATGCAGGTGCAGGTGACACCACTAGATCTCAGAACAGTTTTTGTAAGTTCTGTTGGTACATACAGATGATGCCATGTTATTCAGACCAGATGGCTGCAGATGAGCAGAGGTAACTATGGACAGATCTGGGCACTACAGTGCCCAATCAGTCAGATCCTCACTGCAAATTTTGGGTATATTCACATATTTATGACAGAAATCAATTTCATACATCTGAATGAGGTTCTGTCTTGGGACAGAGGCATACATTTCTGCAACAGATCGTCTGCTTGTGAATAAATCCTTTTATGGCACATCTGGGCAATGCAATGAAAGTATTTGATAAAATATCTGATTTTAAGTGACCATTCTTGGTGCATAAAACCCTGCTGTGTATTTAACCCTTTGCTATGCATCAAGTGAAACATTTGCAGGCCTTTTCTGCTAAGTGTGAATGCAGGTGTTTTCTGAGAATAGAATAATGATCATTAATATCTGATTGGTGAGAAGCCGACTCCAGGCACCCCTGCCGATCAGCTGTTTAAAGAGTCCATGGCACTCCATTGATTGCTGTGTCCCCTTCCTAGACTAGTGACATCCCGTTCACAGGTTACATGGCCTGTGTGCAGCTCAGTCCCATTCAGGGCTGCAATACCAAGTACAACCACTACACAATGGACAGCGCTCACCGCAGCCTCTGGCCTCGTCAAACAGCTGATCGGTGGCAGTGCCGAATGTTGGACCCTCTATCCCCACCCACCCCACTGATCAGATATTGATGACATTCTCCAATTCTGCTCCTGGAAAAACCCTTTTAAGGCTACATGCACACAAATGTTGTTTGTTTCCGTGTCCGTTCTGTTTCATTTCCGTGTCCGTTCTGTTTCATTTCCGTGTCCGTTCGTTTCATTTTGGTCCGCAAAAAATGCAGACAGCACACCATGTGCTGTCCGCATCAGTATGTCCATTCCGTAGCCCCACAAAAAAAAATATAACATGTCCTATTCTTGTCCATGGCAGACGGATATCATCCGTTTTTTATTTTGCGGATCCACAATTTGCGGGCCGCAAAACACATACAGTCGTGTGCATGTAGCCTAAGGTTGTGGAAAGAGGCCTAAGGGATAACTAACTGATCACTGGGTGTCCGACCTCTAAAACCCCCACCGATCCAGAGAACGGGGGATAAGTGAGGATCCCACCGGACGGACCACCAATGATCAGTTAGTTATCCCCTCTTCTGTAGATAGGAGATAACTTGCAAACTTGGAAGAACCCCTACCGTACAGCATTATTATTTTAGGAACTTGATTATTTACCTAGAAGCGTAGGATGTATGTTACTGCAGTAAGATTATCTACATCATGGTCCTGTATGGGAATTATGCTAAAGAGACTTGTTGGAAAATTTGGTAAAGTACATGGATAGCGCCATTCATGTTCGCACAGTCATAATAATTTCAGGCCTTTGAGGAAACCTATAAATAACATGCAATTACTTCATATCACTAGATTAGTACTGAGGAAGTATGCGACATCTCCTCTTTCTGAGTGGACTTCAATGAGTACCCACATTCATTAAGGAAACCATCATTTCACTGTCTAGTGTAGCATGGTTTGTCCTGGTTTCATTCATTTCAGTCAGAGGTTCTGTCTTCACCATTTGATCCTGATTACATGATAACATTTCTGAGCAGGAAAAATTTGGTGTAACATAATTTGTAGGAACACCGTGGAGAATCCTATTGTATAAGGCCTCATGCACACGACCGTTGTGTTCTGTTCTGCAAAATGCGGTTCCGTTGTTCCGTGATCCGTTTCCGTGTGTCTTCCTTTATTTTTGGAGGATCACCAGACAAGAAGGAAAGTAATAAAAAAAAACGGATGCGGACGTGGATGACAATCTTGTGTGCCTCTGCGTTTTTTCACGGACCCATTGACTTGAAGGGATAGCACACCAATCTTCACCAGCCAATGTCTGGACACCTGAGAGTACTTAGAATACCTTTTACCTAGATAGAGGTGCTGAGCAATATGTTCTCTAGCTTGCTATTTCCTGTGAAGGTATGCTCTTCCAATTGTCTGCCTGTGTACTGACCTCGACCTGTTTACTGTTTTGGACCCTCTGCTGCCTGACCTGTGCCTAATTACTGTATAGACCTTTTACCTCCTGCCCTGACCTCTGACTTGTTTCACAGATTCACACATAATCTGCCTTCTCTGACCTCAGCCTGCCCCTACTACAGTTTAGCCAAATCCCTCAGTGCTCTACACTGATGTCTGACCCCCATGGGTCAGCTGTGAACCACATATGAACTACTCGAAGAAGTAGCAGCTTGGTGGCTGCCCTGCAGCGAAGTCCAGATTTCTATGTAGGGGTTAAGGCCTCTTTCACACGGGCGTTGTGGGAACACCCGCGATTTTTCCGCACGAGTGCAAAACATTGTAATGCGTGAGATCGGTGTTCTGTAGATTGTATTATTTTCCCTTATAACATGGTTATAAGGGAAAATAATAGCATTCTGAATACAGAATGCATAGTAAAATAGCTCTTGAAGGGTTAAAAAAATAAAAATAAATGTAACTCTCCTTAGTCCACTTGATCGCGTAGCCGGCATCTCTTCTGTCTCCTTTGCTGAACAGGACCTGTGGTGAGCATTCATTGCAGGAACAGGACCTGTGGTGACGTCACTCCGGTCATCACATGATCCATCTCCATGGTAAAAGATCATGTGATGGAACATGTGATGACCGGAGTGACGTCACCACAGGTCCTGTTCAGCAAAGGAGACAGACGAGATGCCGGGCAGCGCGATCAAGTGGACTAAGGTGAGTTAAATTATTTTAATTTTTTTTTTAACCCCTCCAGCGCTATTTTACTATGCATTCTATATTCAGAATGCTATTATTTTCCCTTATAACCATGTTATAAGGGAAAATAATAATGATCGGGTCTCCATCCCGATCGTCTCCTAGCAACCGTGCGTGAAAATTGCACCGCATCCGCACTTGCTTGCGGATGCTAGCGATTTTCACGCAACCCCATTCATTTCTATGGGGCCTGCGTTACATGAAAAACACACAAAATAGAGCATGCTGCGATTTTCACACAACGCATAAGTGATGCGTGAAAATCACCACTCATGTAAACAGCCCCATAGAAATGAATGGGTCGGTATTCAGTGCGGGTGCAATGCGTTCAACTCACTCATCGCATCTGCGCGGAATACTCGCCCATGTGAAAGGGGCCTAAAGGGTGAAAACCAGGGGACTGCCAGGATTATGCCCTTAGGATTAGCCCAAAGTAAAACCTATAGGTTCTAACATCAAGATTTCACAAGTTATTAGTGTCCTAAATGATCAGGTTTGTTTGCAATGTTGCATTATGAAGTATGTATTTGTACACACTGAGCTGCTGTTTTATGTGTTATAGAGCATCTGTCAGCATGGTCAACCCTATTAAATCAGGCATACTGTAAAGATGGTGTGTACAGACAGTAAGATCTATCACTTACTAATGTACTGTCTGTAACTAAGATGCCTATGTAAGTTAGTCTCATGCATTCACATCACCATGCTCCTGGTGTTTCTCATGTTTGTATGATGCCCAGTACTCTGAACACTGTTTATTTCCCCTCTTTCCTTGAGGGATTGTGTTTCATATGCTGGGCAGCAGATTGTACATTGTCCACAGAGCAGCAGAACTGTTTCTTATTAGCCAAACTGTGTTGTATGTGAAGACAGTGAGTAATTACAGCACTGCCTAATAATACCTTGTACTAGAGGGCATGCAGGCAGCTGTAAATAAAGAAGTTAGGGGAATTATAGTCCTTTACATGATATTGCCACCCACAGAAAGCCCTGGCAGCAACAAAACAAAGCTGTTATACAGAACTAGGCAAGATAAAAATGAAAGATATCACTTGGTGAGAATCTAGACATGTAGGTATTTTTTGTGTTTTTCATTAACTCCGAAACCCTTTAGACTGGGTTCACAAATACTGATTAGCTGCGGAAGTGTAGTTGTGGATTTTTGTGCTGCAAATCCATAGCGTTGTACAGTACCAGCAAAGTGAATAAGAATTCCTGAATTCTCATCCACATGCATGGTGCTTTTATTTTTTTATGCTGCAGATTAGAAGTGAAAATACTGCAGATTTTCTGCTGCAGAAAATCTGCAGCTGATCAGTCACGTGTGAACCCAGCCTTAAAGGGACTATATCAGCTATTCTAACCATGTCAATCTGCTGACAGCACTAAGTAGGAGCTGGGGAGAGCAGTACAAACATACATATTATGGCGCTTTTGTTACCAGTATTGTGAATATGAGCTTTTATTCTACCAGGTTCTGCTCCTGCTCTCTTTATGAGTGACAGCTATATCATCCAACCGAGAGACCACTTCAGCCATCCCTCAGAGCAGAGACCACTTCATGTCACAATACCAGAAATTTACCAATTCAATACCATGCAAAAAAATATGCACTGTATATAAAATCCATCTCGCCCACATAGGCTCATTGATTCCCTGCTCTCTCCCCTGGCTCTCACCCCCACATCCTTCTTGATCCCTGCATGCTTCCTTGGCTCTCACCCCCAGAGTCTCCTTCATTCCTGTGCTTGCCCCCGCAGCTCTCACCCCCAGATTCTTTGTGTTCCGTGCGCTCTCCGGATGCTGTGCCCCCAGTAGGACTCACCTGGCACTGGTCATCAGGCACTAGGTGTTGGAGCTGCACCGATGCCCTCCTGTACCTGGGCCTGTGCCCCTTGGGAACATCCCTGCTCCATCTCCGAGCACAGCCAGAGAGAAGAGGGGCTGCAGACACAGTACAGCTCTGTCCTCCCAGCGCTCTCAACCCTTCTTTGGTTCCACTGCCGGAGAGTTCACACGCCATGTTCTCAAATGGGAACTTCTGCAAAGCTGCGCAATAGCGCAGCTTAGTATAAAAAAAATGCCAATCTCCATATTGAACGGACTGGGCATAAAAGTATCAAAAAAGATCGATCCTTAAATAGCCGGTGCATCCCTCCTTCGCAGTGCACTTGTAGTAGCAGAACTTGGCAGAAAAAAAGTTCATATTCGCACTACTCCTGATAACAAAAACTCCACAAAAGGTACTTTGTCCAGCTCTCCCTGCCCCCAGTCCTTTTAAACATCCTATTACTATGTAACAAATATATGTTACAGGAATTCCCCTTTAAGATGGCATAGTGTCATCAGTACATTTTCCTGTATCCTCACACTTTTATTCCTTTAATAGCCCTGTTAAAAAAAAAAACTGTGATAATTATCTCTATATCCGCTCTAAGCAATGTTTTTCAAAATAGCAACGCACATGCTCATTGTCCTTTCAGGTTACTCCAACGCCTGTTGAAATCAATGATAATAATATTACAATTCTCCTGAGATCTGATTTCTCTCTTATTTTCCCAAACATGCCGTCTGGATCCCTCCTCCAAGATTAAAAAAAGAATTAGTTTCTAAAATAAGCTACAGAATTGTGCAAGTTACTGGAATTGCTTGGTGTTTGACAAGTTTAAAAGCCGTAGGTTTCATTCTTGCTCCGCACGGCCAATTCTTGGTAGTCAGGTCCTGGCTTCATAACAGTCACCGAGAATAAAAACATGTTGTTTTGCTTTGTTCTTCGTAAATAGCTGGCGAGTGCGGGGGTGTCCTAAGCCAGAATCGCTGATTAATTGCAGGTTCTTTTTCCTTATGGAAACATCTTATCTACGTTTTTCACATTCCAGAAGTCAGCCACATTTGTATCATTAATGCCTCCTTTGAGGAAACCGCCAAACACGTTCTGCAAATAAATGGGGACAAGCACTGAGATGCTATCAGCTTACCATGGTGCCTAGTGTGGTACCTAGTGGAGGTGTGCAATGCCCAGTGCTGGTCGGTTAGCGAGGATGAGGATGTATTGTCAGAGGGACCAAACTAAAATCTAACACAACTGCATAACATCTAATACATCGGAGGTGTAGCTAGGTATTCAGCTTGGGGCGAGGGTGTGCAAAAGCCATATCTCTTGTGTGGGCCTCCAACCAAGGTAATGCCATAGCATGAACACCACTAATAGGAGGGGGAATTTATCACGAGGAGAACATTTAAAGTCCGTTTTATTTGAGTCTGCGTTGGAGTACTTTGTGCCACATCTATCCAATGTCACAGGTTGTTTGATACATTTGGCTTGTCCTTGAGGCTCCATTCACGCATCCGCAATTCCATTCCGCGGATGCGTGAATCCGTGGGTCCGCAAAACGCACACGGATGTGTGAATGGGCCCTTAACCTAACACTTCTGTCTAGAAAAGCTACTCCAGTTTTCCTACTCCACCTTCCTCCTTGAGTGACATTTTTGATAAATCTGGAGTGAAACTCATTAACATAGCTAACCACACCCACTTTCCCACCCATTTTACAAAACTGGACTGAGTGCGCAAGTTCATGTAAAAAGTCGCAAAACTTTGCGCAAGCGAGTGCAAAAAGGTTGCAAAAGCCCTATTTTACTAAAAAGTAATTATGCTCCTGAGTTCCCCTAAAAAGTAATACTCTATGGGGCACATTTATTAAGACCAGTGTTTTAGATGCCGGTCTTAAAAAGGTCTTGCGCTGACAGTGGTTCTGCCGGAGTTATGTAGAGGCGCCGGCCCCTCCATAACTTCAGCAGATCCACCACCGCTTCTATATGGAAGACAGTTTCCAAGCTGTCTTAGATTTAGACCGTTTTCTATGCCTAAGGCCTCATGCACACGGCCGTTGTTTTAGTCCGCATCCGAGCCACAGTTTTGGCGGCTCGGATGCAGACACATTCACTTCAATGGGGCGGCAAAATGCACTCCATATGCTGTCCGCATCCATTGCTCCGGTCCGTGGCCCTGCAAAAAAAAATATAACCTGTCCTATTCTTGTCCGCGCTTTGTGGGCAAGAATAGGCAGTTATATTAAAGGCTGTCCGTGCCGTTCTGCACATTGCGGAACGCACACGGATGCCATCCATGTTTTGCGGATCCGCGATTTGCGGACCGCAAAACACACAAAGGTCGTGTGCTTGAGGCCTAAAACGGGCATAGAAGTGGAATTAGAATGATCACAGCACACATCTATTTTAGTGGTCAGAAGGGAACTGTGTGGAGGCGTTGGGTTTGGCGACGAATACAAAATCAAATATCTGCATTACTTTGTTTTTTCACTTCATTTCAGTTTTTTACTTGTGCATTTTTTATTTTATTTTTGAAGAAAATATATTGCTTCCTGGAAACAATCATCAAGCAGGCTGCTAAATTTTATTGTGACTGATGTCTGCTAATAGCTGGTGTAAGGTACCAGGCAAACAGAATGAATGCTTTCTGGCCCTAGTATGTGACATCATCACCATGGTGGATTGGTGGAGATGGGCAGAGACCAATCAGACCCACAGCGCATACGCAGCAGAAGACCATTATGCAATACTGTATAATAGCAATAATC
Organism: Bufo gargarizans; assembly: GCF_014858855.1. Lineage (NCBI taxonomy): Eukaryota > Metazoa > Chordata > Amphibia > Anura > Bufonidae > Bufo > Bufo gargarizans. The sequence goes on from NC_058082.1 coordinate 600,386,005, forward strand.
AACAGCAGCTTGTTGACGGTCTTCAGATAGTAACAGATTTCTGTTCTGCTCTAAAAAGAAGCAAACTGCAAACCAGAGTAAAACCATCCCGAGGATATTTGATAGGGATGATGGATCTGACGTTAAGACATGTCCAGCGCGGTCAGTGTGCACGCTGGTGATGGAACCCTGTTCTGGACCTCAGGGGGGAGGATTTCCACTAGATAGTAATAGCCGTTATTCCATCCGGCATCGGGCCAGATACAGGCCCGTCAGTTTCAGTGACCAGCTGAGGTCGGTATTATTAACCACTGCAGAACAGAGCTTTTCCTGGCAATAACCTTCTGGAAGGACAGAGTCACTAACACATGGTAATCTCCACATATTCTACGGCAGGACAAGCATGCGGTGGGCCCGGGGCCAAGGCTACACATGCAGATTCTGAGCCCATGTCAAAATAAATATAGATCTAAATCTCAGAGCCTGGCACCGCTTTATGCAGCAAATGGATATTCTCTCGGTTGTGGCTTCGAGTCCCCGATGCAAATGATTGGAGCCAAAGATCTTCTAAATCTCTCATCTGGAGGTTGGCGGATCACAGAGTGTTAGATTGTGGTTATATAGTAGAATAATCTAATAAAAACTAATAAGATAAATATAAACTTCTGCCATATCTGAACATGGCCTAAAGCAAGACCTTTCTGTTGTGCTATATCTGTCCAGTGGGGTGAGGCGGACACATTTCAGTAGGGGGCTGTTTTTGGAAGCATGAGTAATGAAAATTTTGAAAATAAGGCTACCTTAACACTAGCGTTATTCTTTTCCGGCATAGAGTTCCGTCACAGGGTCGCAATACCAGAAAATAACTGATCAGTTATATCCCCATGCATTCTGAAGGGAGAGCAATCAGTTCAGGATGTCTGCAGTTCAATCTTTTTGACTTTTCAGGACGGAGATAATACCGCAGCATGCTGCGGTTTTATCTCCGTCCATAATTCCGGAACAAATGCCAGGTCCATTGATATGCATTAATGCCGGATCTGGCCTCGAGTGTTGCAGCAAAACGGATCCGGCATTGCGGTCTGCGCATGCTCAGACCGCAAAAAATGTCAAAAAATAAATGCCGGATCTGTTTTTCCGGATGACACCGGAGAGACGGATCCGGCATTTCAATGCATTTGTCATACGGATCAGGATCCTGATCCATCTGACAAATGCGATCAGTTTGCGTCTGTATTGCCGAAATCCTCTGCCGCAAGTGTGAAAGTATCCTAAGGGTGCACTTAGTTTTTTGGACACTTTTGACTTGTAAAAAAAGGCAGTGAAATGTATGCATTGTATGCTTTTTTTTTTTTTTTGGGGGGGGGGGGGGGGGGGGCAGTGTCATACATAGAGAATGGCCCCATAGAAAGGATCAAACCAGGCCCCCCACACAGGACAGAAGGGTTTCTGCCTAAACCCCTTTTAGTGACCCTTGGGCCATTTTTTCCACTGTCTTATTTGCTAAAAGTTGTTTCTTTTAGAGGGTAGAGTCCTGACCAAGTTTTCACTCCCTGTAAAAGAGGGGATGGCCCCAGCTGGGCTCCCTGGACCCCATAGCAGTCGCATGGTCTGCCACTATGGTAGGGTCGCGTTTTTTTAGTCGCACATTTTATATATATATTTTTTTTTATATACAGACCAGCACACTGTGATTTGAAAAAAAATAAGTTTGTAGGGTGTTTTGGTCAAAATGTAGTATCTGGCCATTTTGTTTTTGTGTAAAAAATTAATAAAAATCTGACATAAAAGTGGTGTTTTTGAAAAAAAAAAATGCATCTTTCTGCTGGAAAGATCCCACAGGTGTGAACCTAGCCTTACATGCAGCAGAATTTTCAAGCCCAGGCACTTTGGTGCAAAACATTATTAAGACTGGTAATGGCACCTTAGTGATTAGATGCCCACCCATCCAAGTTTTATGATATACTTCATTTTTCAGACTATGTGGGTGGGTTCAGATGTTGGTTTTTGTGGCAGTTTTTTGCACCAAAGCCAGAAGTGGATCCAGCAGGACAGACATGTAAGCCTAAGAAAAACTGCCACAAACACTAGTGTATGAACCCGTACCCAGACCTGTGTATGCACTCGTAGCAAAGAAAACCATGCTGAAAAGTCCATGCATCTTAGTCTGAAGTCGGGGGAAGGGGGGGGCGGGGCAGCTACTATCGCCTCTATCTCGGGTTGTATTGCAGCTAGAGATGGGAGCCAGGTCTGGTGCTAGTGGGGCAGGTGCTGACGGGCTGCATGGAGAGGGGTACATGGACATCCTTCCAGAGGGACCTCCCTCATTAATCAGAGAGCAAATCTGCAAAGTGTACAAGAGATTTGTGTAATCTCATACACTTTGCTGGTACTGTGCGTCACTGCGGTTTTTGTGCATGGGAATCCGTGTGGAAAAAATGCATGTATTCTGCAATGTGTGAAGGCGGCCTTACAGATCTGTAAGGTTTTCTGTATGGCCCTGTCATCAAGAGCTGTGCTACAGACCGATCAGTACTCAGACTGGCATTTACAGTCACTTGTATTCTGTCTCGGGACAGTGCGCTCACGGGTCAAGTACAGGGCATTTCAGACTATTTTTTTTTAATGCTAAAATTACTATTTTTTTAATAATATTTTGTTATATTAAGCAGTTTCTGGAGCCCCCTAACGTATTCTTTAACGGAGCTGCTCCGGATTTGAATATTTATTGCCTGTCCTGAGGATGGGACGTCAATATCGAAATCATGAACAAATCCTTTAAAGGGCATCTTGTCCCTATGACACCGGCTGACCTGTTAAATGTGCACTTGGCAGCTGAAGACATCTGTGTTGGTCCCATGTGCATATGTGCCCAAATTACTGAGAAAAATGTTATAAAATATGCAAATGAGCTCTAGGAGCAACGGGGGCGTTGCCATTACACCTAGAGGCTCTTTTCTCTCTGCAGCTGTTGCACCCTCCGCGGTTTGATTGACAGGGCCAGGCCGTGTAAACATCATACGCCTGGATCTGTCAAAGTGGAGAGTGTGTGGCAGTTGCAGAGGGAGCAGAGCCTCTAGGTGTAATGGCAACGCCCCCGTTGCTCCTAGAGGCTAATTTGCATATATTAAAACATCATTTTTCTCAGTAATGCGGTCACATATGAACATGGGACCTACACAGATGCCTTCAGCTGCCAAGCGATCATGCAACAGGTCAGTCAGTTCCATAGGTACAAATCTGCTGACAGATGCTCTTTAAAGTAGATGCAGTAGTTGAGCTTCACTTTAAAGGGAACCTGTCACCTAGAAAATGCATATTAAGCCGCCAGCAGTACCTTATTGCAGCCTGTAGCTGATTGTAAAGGTGTCTGTGTCTTTTCTGTACAATGCGCCAAAAGTCTGAAAACAGACTTTTATTCAACTGGCCCCGCTATGTAAACGATAGTCTCGAAGTCAAGCGGGCAGTGGATTTCTCGCCTGAAGTCTAGCACACCCCACCCCCTTTCCCGTCCCTTAGGGTCCATTCACACGTCCGCAATTTCGTTCCGCATTTTGCAGAATGGAATTGCGGACCCATTCATTTCTATGGGGCAGCACGATGTGCTGCCCGGACACGGGATTGCGGATCTGCACTTCCGGGTCCACAATTCCGTTCCCGAAAAATTTTCATTACGGACAAGAATAGGCATATTCTATTAGTGCCGGCAATGTGCGGTCCGCAAAATGCGGAACGCACATTGCCGCTGTCCGTGTTTTGTGGATCCACGAATCCGTGGGTCCGCAAAACGCACACGGATGTGTGAATGGACCCTTAGTGTTTGATTGATAGGATGTCCAATTCCTTCACTGCCGGGCTCTTGTGTGAGTGCTTGAGCATTGAGCTTTAGAAAACTACCCCACAGCAGAGTGGAACAGTACGCTGGCGCCGGCATTGCAGGGTCACAGCGCACGCGCAAGACTACGTTCACGTGTCCAGTAGTGAAGGAATTGCCTTCAGGCAAGAAAGGCGCTGCCCCTTTGACTTCAAGACTATCATTTACGTAACGGGGCCAGTTGAATATGTCTTTTTTCAGACTTTTGGCGCATTGTACAGAAAAGACAGACACCATTACAATCCGCTACAGGCTGCAATAGGGTACTGCTGGCGGTTCAATATGTATTTTCTAGGTGACAGGTTCCCTTGAAGTGCATATATGAAAGGTTGACTTATACAGATTCCTATATATATAATTTATGAGCCTCAAGGTTTAATAGTCTTTTATTCCACATTTCCATCTGGAAGCTGCTCAAGAAGGAAGTTGCGGTGGTATGTGTGCAGTGAAACGTTAGAGGGGCCTGTGGTGTATCGTGTTCGGGGGTCTGCAGCTCCACTCAGCACCTCTCTACCAGGAATTCCATCACCGAGCGCTTGCATCAGGATGACTTTTTGACCACTGCTTCAGTGGAAACTCCTAAACCTGTTCCTACAGGCGGCAAATCGATAACAGATTCAAAAAAATATATCCGAAACCTGATCACCTCTGAGCTGCGGAGGTGACCCACCCAAATTAGATTATTAGACTAGATGTGAGGGGCCTTACATTATAATTCATTTATAGTAATTCTGCATGTGCCTTATCACCAGGATTAACAGCAGCAGCACCTTTTCTTCCGCAGAATAATTGGACAATTTCCAGTTTTATCAGAGTTGCAAAATATTAACAGAAATGGTCGATAATTGTGGTATAAAACATAGAGCAGTACAATACAGGGCAGCATGTACCTATGCTTTTTAACCTGCGCTCACCACTTTCATAAAATGAGGGCCGGAGAAGGTTGGGGGGGGGGGGAGGTGCCTGAGCAATAGGTTCTACTTTGCTAGTTTTCGGCAAAGGTGTGCTGTTAGTTTGTTTGCCTGTTCCATGCACTTCTGGATTTGACCCTTCGCTGCCTAACCTCACAGGACAGCTCCTCTGAAATACACAAGCAATTGCTGATGAGATACTGTCGCCATATGGATGACCATATTCTGATCCATCCATGTTTTGAACATTGGCCATTTTTTTGCGCAAAATGGATGAATGTAATCCACGGAATAGCTTCACAGAAAATCGCTGGATCCATATTACACACCCAAAAATGTTAATACTGATGCAACGTACGCTGTGTGAAAGATGCCTTGGGTTATATTCTTCTTTCCTGTTGTATTGTGTCCACCTTGATTAATGTATTTGCTGTGGATCAGTTGCACGTACTGTACCGCAGGACGTATAGGGTGAGGTGGCATTGCCAATGTAATTGCAAACAGTTGTACTGTGTTCACAATGTTTTCCCTGTCGACAAAAAGTGATCTAGAAAGATTTTTTGCAGCGGTTTCTTGTGACTTTATTTCCCCTTGGGAGACATCGGGGAATAAAATATAACTTTTTGGAAATTGCAGAAATTATGATCTTCTTGACATATGACAACCTAGAGACGCAGAAACTGTTGTTGGGTCAGTGGTTGGCGGGTGAGACCCCCTCCCCACTCCTCAGCGGTGTCGATGATGGACAGCTCCCGCCATGTACTGTTCTTAGAAGGCATCTAGAGGAAAGTGCTGCTCTCAGTTTTCTTGCAGCTTTTTTTAGTGAACTGTACAAACCCGGCCAAGAGCCCTGACAAACTGGGACACTCTGAACTAATGCCAAGAGGCCAAAGAAACACTGCAGTGAGGGGTCAATGAAGCCAAACCTCCCCCTAACATATACAATATACATACTGTATCTACAGATCTGGTCACCCTTACTGTAGCTGTAATTTGGTTAAATATTCTGTTTCTCAGGGAACCAATTTAACACAATATCGGCACATCCTAGAAAAACCCTTGAAAGGCCGCAATTCACAGCACAACCACTGGGTGGCTACCAACAGACACAAATCTATAGGATAGACATCTCTTGACACAATGTCATGAAATAATGTTATTTTGAAAAGCTGGTCATCTCATGACACACATAGAGAACATGTCTGGCCAAGAGGAAATGGAAGGAAGGACACGTGTGTGTGTGTATATATATATATATATCATATGAAAATCAGTTGTAGTGGTGGCTCACTCCCTATTACCTATGGTATGGTGCTACCAACCCAATAGAGAGGACACCGTACCTCTCAAAAGGAAGAAAATTGGAATAGAAATAGTGTTGGGCGAGCACTCTAACATCAAACACACATTTATTCTATAAAATGATATCAGACACACAAAATCAAAATAAAAACAATTAAATCACAATATCCACAATGGGGCAACTGCTAGGTGCCACTATGAGAGTCTGTGATGCAAATGGAGATCTATTTTACCATATAAGTGCATATAATGCTCTTTGTTCCTTATGGAGCTTGAAGAGTTAATGTTATATCGACCACATAATCGCAATTGCTATAAGTAATGTTGTTCCTGCTCTTCGCTTCCTTATGGAGCTAAGGAAGTTGGTCTTATATCGAAAAGACAATCGGAATTACTACACATGATGTTGTTACTTTCGAATATATTCTGACACAGTCCGAGGAAGGGGTAGTGACATATCCCGAAACGCGTCTGGTAACGCCACACACCTGTCGAAATATCTCTAGTCGCATGGCCATGCAGACACCATCGTAAAAGAATTCGAAAGATCGGGCTCTTATTCGACATACCAGAGACGTTATTTCTGGATGAGAGAGAAATCCCGTAAGCGTGATTCCGCAAGAGTTTGTTAATACAGAACTTGAGGACATCTAATCGAGGAGTGCGACGCAAGACGCCGGAGTTTCTCGCACTGCTCGCCCCTCGGTAACACCAGCGGAGACGCCAGAACAATCCCTGAAGGAAGGAGGTAAGCGGCTGAATAGCCGATATTACCATCTGCTATAACTTGACTAAATACGGTCAATATCGACACTACGAATTTTCGGACCGTGTCAGAATATATTCGAAAGTAACAACACCACGTGTAGTAATTGCAATTGTCTTTTCGATATAAGACCAACTTCCTTAGCTCCATAAGGAAACGAAGAGCAGGAACAACATTACTTATGGCAATTGCGATTATTTTGTCTATTATGTTGTCGATATAACATTAACTCTTCAAGCTCCATAAGGAACAAAGAGCATTATATGCACTTATATGGTAAAAAAAATCTCCATTTGCATCACGGACTCTCATAGTGCCACCTATTGTGGATATTGTGATTTAATAGTTTTTATATTGATTTTTATACTTTATGTGTCTGATATATTTATAGAATAAATGTGTGTTTGATGTTAGAGTGCTCGCCCAACACATTTTCTATATATATATTATAATGATTGGCTTTGGAGATGAGTGCCTTGTGTGTCAAATTAAAGGGTTCTACCTATCGCCTACATTGATGGCATATCACTAGGATATGCCACAAATGTCAAATAGGTGCGTGTCCTAAACGGGCCCCCAAAGTGAAGGAGAGTCCATCGTGCATGTACACATTCTCTCCACTTCTATGAAAATTTTGAAAATAGCTAAGCGCTATTACATATTACGTGGCAGCCCATGTGGGTGAAATGTATGGCCGGATCCACAGTGATCTGCTGATCCTCCTGGCCAGCTTGATGAGACGATCAGATCGTTCTGTGCACGATTATAGATTTGCAGTTACACAACTTACAGTCTCGTTTTGCAGTACAATCACAATTTGGAAATACCAGAAGCGCAGACATTTCAGGACTGTACCCTGGTGGCTCAGATGTCTGTTTAAATGAATCGTCCTCCACGGAATGTATTTATACACTTACAGGCAGTGGTTTCTTTATCCGGGCGCTTGACATAACTGAGTATCAGCTTCCATTTCTAGTTAATGTCGCCGTCATCTGTGACCCGGGTGAACTTGTTACTGCGCTTTATTTGTTCGGGTGGTCATACCATTATATACTGTTCTTCATGGACTATAATCATTATATAATATATCCACTATTGCTGCTGGACCCTGTCCTGTGTAGATGTTGCAGCCGGAGGTGGGCAGGACTGCCGACCAGGCATACAAGTCACAGAAGCCCCCTAGCTGCACTGTTTCTGTAACTTGTTGGGTGCAGGAGCGGCCCATTCTATAGATCGGTTCCAGAGTTGCGGCCCGGATCTATCAGACAGTATACATGCGTATGATTTTGCATTTATAGCACACTGTATGACTCAAATTTCAACACAGCCTCATATATCACACCACAAACGACAAAAACCACGGCTCCTGGGCTTTATGCACACAGTCGTACGTGAAATCCATACTGTGCACATCCTGACTATTGCAGCAGACCATCCCATAGAGGCATATAACAAACACCTTGTACGGTGTACTCCTCTAGAAGTGATATTTATGGCCAGGAGTATAACTATAGAGGGTGCAGTAGATGCAGTGACATACACAATACCACCCTGCCCCGTATGAGGACATGCATAATAGATAGTGGACACTGGAACAGATATTTGCTTTGGGGCCCAGGACCTACAAGTTGCACCTCTGTATATAGCACTCAGTATACGTTGCACTGAAACGTAACTGACACTAGTGTGGGCTAACAAATGGGGATGAGCGAACTTGTGTTTTCAGGTTTGGCGTACAAGGTTCAGGTTATCTAAGAATTCCGGTATGGATAACTTATGGTCCTTCGTATCAGAATCCATGAAGGTAACCCGAACCTTGTACGCCGAACTTGAAAAACACAACACAAGTTCGCTCATCCCTACTATCAAACCACAAAAATACAGCCGAATCCAAGCACATTGTGCAGCTGTGTACTGGCCTCCATCCACCACCAGAGGTGACGTGAACATGGCTCTGCTAGGAACATGAGCGCTCACATCTCATCACATGTTCATCACTCCTCTACGCAGGAGCTCTGATATTGCAGCTGAACGGGGTAAGGGGCAATATCACAGACAATGTGCATGTATAAGCGTGCCTCTGTTTCTGGGAAAGAAAACTTATTACGGCTAGGGCTACACGACGACATGTGTCGCACAACACATGGGGCACAACTATTCTGCAACATGTGTTGCGCGACATTGATGTCGCAGAAAATCCATCTTGGATGGATTTTTTGCTACTGTTGTGTCACAGTCGCAGTGCGACACCATAGACTATTATTATAAAAATTGTTGCACGACAAAATGTCGTCGTGTAGCCCTAGCCTAAGAAACAAACCTTCTAACTCCCCCAACATAGGTGTAGCTACTCTAGTAGAGTAGAGGGAGCTAGATGCTGTGGGCTGTCCGCATCCGCTTGTCTGTTTTCCGCAGCCCCGCAAAGAAAATAGAACATGTCCTATTCTTGTACATTTTGTGGCCAAGGATAGAATGTTTCTACAGAATAAATAGTGGCATGCACTCTGCCTGGATCTGTGTTTTGTGGATCCGCGATTTGTCGGCTTTGTGCATAAGCCTCATTTAGTTTTTCTTCATGCGCGTAAAAAAAAAAAAGAAAAACTGATGTGATCCTGACAGAAAAACTGAAATACAGAAAACATTCACAGACTAAACTGACTGAACTTGCTTGTGAAACCATCCGTTTTTTACTGAACAGACCCTGACACATTCTCTGTATCACTTGTATGAAAGAGGCCTTAGATGTCAATAACTATTAGGTAAGGAAAGCTGCAAGAAATTTGGTTCCAGAAAAAGACCTTTTGGATTGCTTATTTGCCATTACTCACACAAATGTCCCAAAGTTTTTATATTGTCCTCTGTTACCTCAATATTGTATGAATAGTTGCACCCGCCCGACAGGGCTGGATCTAGGGTGGCCACTGGCTTCACCAAAGAAAGCCGGACCTCACCGGCCACGCCTGCGTAAGTGAAGCCACGTCCCACCTCAGTGAAGCCACGTCCCACATCACAGATTGGGGGAAAAACAGGGGGAGGAGAGGGAAGAAATTTCTCAGGAAGGTGAGCTGGGGGCAGCCGGGGTGCTCCTCTCCCCCTCAGTCAGCCACAGGGAGCCATGTCTGCGGCTCTAGTGACTGACTGGGGGTGAGAGAAGCCTCAGTCAGTCCTGCAGCTCACGCTCAGACAGAGCAGCGCGGTGGACATCCCTGTGTCCATGAACCGGACTGTCCGGCCTAAAACCGGCTGTCTGGCCACCCTAATCTAGGTGGAGGTGGGCCACTGAGCAACAGAGCATAGGCAGTGGCCTACCTCTAACAGAGTTGCTATGGGGCCTAGCCGTGCAGGAAGGAAAGCCTCGCTCCCAATTACACTTAACTAGCAGTGGAGATGATGTCATCATCATGTCATCAGGATCAATAGTTTACAGCTGAAAGAACTATGATGATGTCATCGTCATGTGATCAGGGCAGGAGATGAAGCTCTGCCATGGAGAGAAGAATGTAGTGTAACTACGTGGGGAGGAACTTCTGTGTCTGGAGGAGAGGTGAGTAGTGTCCTGGGATTGCCCATAACATCCTGATACTGGGAGTTGGTGTTTTGTCCTAATGGTATCCCCCTCCATATAATGTTCACTGATACCCACCAGTAACAGTCTGGGCATGCTAGGAGTTGTAGTTCTCTCCTCTTATAATATCCACTGGGGCTGTATACTAACAGTCTGGCAATGCTGGGTGTTGTAGTTGTCTCCTCGTATACCCTTTCCCTGTAATGTCCTCTTGTTTTCCATAATAACAGTCTGGCAATGCTGGGAGTTGTATTTCTCTTCTCTTTTACCCCTCCATGTATTGGCCACTAAATTTCAGCAGTTAGGCCTGTTTTCACACTGCGGCAGTAGTTCCAGCAGAGAACAGCGTCCCGGAGATCTCTGGATCTGGGATTGCTGGAGGTTACCGGAGTGCCCGCCGGCCCTTCGTACCCAGAGAGCCCTGGCAGACCGTTCTCTGCCAGAACAGCTTGCTGGAAATACTGTCTGCAGTTTGAAAAAGGCCTAAACTGGTCATGATGAGACTTGTAGTCCTCTTATCACTATTATGATGTTCTGCAGAAACAGAGGAGTATATTAGGAATTGTATGTATCTGCAGTAGTGATGTTCGCTGGAGCACACCAAAGAAAATCACAGTAGTGCTACATCTGACGCTTCTGGACATGGGGGCTCAATTTTTGCTATGGGGAATAATGATTTTTATGTACACCCTTGATCATAGGTAACATGTTGACACCAATTGCCATTGACAAAGGTCCCAAGCTGCAGTTGTGTTGGAAGATATCAATTTTGCATCTCCCTCGACTAATGGATGCAACCTCATGACCTGTCAATGGAGTCTCACAACTGGTTGGTTCCTAATTCTGCCTTGTCGTAGTCTCCATGTTCTGCCTCTAGGACTTCTCCCGTGTTGCACCCGCACTCTGGCATGTAATACCTCAGTCCAACCTGCCTGATGATGATCAATAGACATTGAGACATCTTTTTGAAAGCATGTGGCCTCCATCAGGTGTTCATACACCTATTGATAGTGTGCTGTGTGGCCAAATGCTGCAGTTTGCCTGATTTCAATGGGAGTCACCTATAAAAGTCGTGCAACGAAAACAACCCAAAAACGCATTGCAAACGCTTGCTGATCTTGGGTCAAACCACTCATCACTTTACCGCTACCTGCACCCTTACAATAGACCACGTCATTCATAATGGGACGTGAGTGCTCCTATCCACCCTCCTATGCTGTGGATTACACGCATCCTCCTGGTACATTTAAGCCCATTATGAACATATGTCGCACCTCGTCCACCCCATCCACCAAGATATGGGCAAGGAAAATCGATGCATCCTGCGTCTGTGCAGCTTGTCTCACATTTCACCCTCCGCTCCAGCGAAGCGGCTGTGCTGGGACTGATCGGCCCCTGCAGCATGTATAGATTTCACGTGCCAGATCATCCTGAAGGTTATTTCTGGTTTTCTCTATTATATTGCAATCTATACACTGATAATACTTACACAAGGCAATGGGATTTTTAAATAGAAGGCAATGCATGTTACCAATATTGAAACAAAATAGATACAATGTATCCTAATCTAATGATTTAAATATTGAAAAATTAATATGTGTAAATATAAACACTGAGTAATGCGAGAAGCTTACAACACTTCTCTCATCTGTTCTGCAGAGCTTGCACTCTAAATGTAATAATCCACTATGTTAATCTGCACAGAATGGACAGCACCAGACAAGTTCAAAACTTGAATTGACTGAGTTTTCATAGAATTTTTGCATGCTAGCCCTTGAGCCTGCTGGAACTTGTAGTTCTCCAGCGGATGATGCATTGTTAGGACCTAAGGGTATGGGAGAGTACATCAATAGTGGGTGCTAAAAACTCTTTTTTTTTTAAAATTCCCTCCTGCTTTTGGCTTCCAAAACTGTATCAGAAAACCCGACCGCGTGGCCGTACCCTTACCCTGCTGCATATTATAATACGTAGTGCGATAACAAGGTAATAGATGCAGTAAAGCTGTGTTTGTCATTTGGCACAAGTGCGGTTTTACAGGTAAGCGAATGATCAGTGAAAAAAACAGCATAAATAGCAAGAGTAAAATAACAGATTCAGCTCTGCTATGTCTGTATAGGATAATTAGACGCGTTTTGGACTTACCTCTACAGCAGGAGATGCCAATTAACATCAGACCTCCTATCAGGCGACCAGTATGACAAATCCATGTATAGAGGTAGCCGGCCCGTGGAGAACAGTCGCTTCCCCGCCAGGGATGTTCGTGCAGGTTGTAATAATCCGCTTAACTCTTTTTCTCCCCGGTGTCGCTCTATTATTCCCCCTGTACACTGATGGCATCACAGTGTGCCAGCCAGAGCCCGGGTGAGAGCTGCGTTGGAAAGGCACTAGGGCCCTTCGCTCTTCATTGGACCAGGCTCTAAATATAACCCACCCACTTATAGTTCCCTCTGCAGGCAGATGGCCCTGTCAGAAAGCTGACCTCGGTGCTTGGCCGCATCCGCAGAGACATCCAGCCGGGAAGATCTGGACTGTAATGGGATAAAATACAGTTAGCCATCTGTTTCTAAACAGCAAACATTTCACGTCAAGCCTCCATTGTTGTCACCGTGAAGAATAAAACCGTAGGACGGGTAATTATAGACCCGCAGCCTCCTCGCTATTAACATGCAGCGATACCTGAGTCAGGGATGAATCACACATACATCTCTTCCTTATCTGCCGGGGTCTCTGCCAGGAACATCTTACTGTGGGATCGATGTGCTTCTTCAGCTAAATTCACTAGGACAAAATGGCATAAAATAAAATGTAATAGGATTATTATTATTTTTTCTGGAAGCTTTTTTTTTTTTTGTGCATGTCTTTAAAATTGGATTATATTGCATTATCTTAAGTATGACAGCACTGAGCAGCATTTGTCAGCTGTGTCATAAGCGTGTAACATCCCTGGACCCCCGCTGATCTCAGGAAAGAATGGGGGGGTCTCATCTTTGGTCTAGAGGTGTCCCCGTATGCTTTTACTGTCCTCCTGTGCACAAGGGCGGAGGGGCTTGGGTTTGATCCATACTGCGCTTGGACATTACGTTGGTCCTGAATGTTCAGAGCAATCCGCTGAAGCGGTCCCCAGACATATGCGGCTATGTTTCTATACACCTGCCATTGACTCCCATGTTAGGAAGAACGTACAGTCAAGTGCTGTATACTTTTTACACTCTTGGAATACATATATTAGATCAGGGATCAGCAAGCTTCAGCACTCCAGCTGTTGTGGAACTACAATTCCCAGCATGCTCCATTCATTTCTATGAGAGTTCTTAGAAGAGCAGAACAAGTATGCATGCTGGGAGTTGTAGTTTCACAACAGCTGGAGTGCCGGAGGTTGCCTGTATTAGATGTATATGTCAAGAGAAATTCCTGCAGCCTGGAGCTCAGGACTGGAACAAGTGTGTACACAGCCCTGTGGCCCTGTTATGGGGGCCCGATCTGGGCTAAATCTCCTTGTAAATGCAGGTCTGCCTGTGATTAGTCAGGTATGGTTGCTTAAAAGGAAACTGTCAGTTTTCAGAGTTAACATACCGCCATGTAGGGTAGATGCCCTGAAGCATGACCCTACTTTTCTTGTGAGTAGAGATGAGCGAACTTCTGTTTTAAGTTCGGCGTCTAAAGTTCGGGGGCGGGTTAGCGGAGAATCCCGATCTGGAACCGGATATGGATTCCGACTTCCGTTGTGGTCCGTGGTAGCGGAATCAATAATCGGCCATTATTGATTCCGCTACCACGGACCACAACGGAAGTCGGAATCCATATCCGGTTCCAGATCGGGATTCTCCGCTAACCCGCCCCCGAACTTTAGACGCCGAACTTAAAACAGAAGTTCGCTCATCTCTACTTGTGAGGCTTCTTTCACATTACAGTTAAAATATTCGGGCAGGTTGTTCTGGTAGAGGAGCACCCTGCCGGAGTTCATCGTATTCGGCATAGCCGGATACTATCTCTCCCCACTGGAGCCCATTGAGCAGAATTTCTTGTCCGGCCAAATGTTGTCACTAATAGAGATGAGCGAACTTCTGTTTTAAGTTCGGCGTCTAAAGTTCGGGGGCGGGTTAGCGGAGAATCCCGATCTGGAACCGGATATGGATTCCGACTTCCGTTGTGGTCCGTGGTAGCGGAATCAATAATGGCCGATTATTGATTCCGCTACCACGGACCACAACGGAAGTCGGAATCCATATCCGGTTCCAGATCGGGATTCTCCGCTAACCCGCCCCCGAACTTTAGACGCCGAACTTAAAACAGAAGTTCGCTCATCTCTAGTCACTAATATTGGAATCCACACTGGTTCCCATTATAGACAATGGAGCCTGGCGGTGCTCTGGCCCTTTCTGGCTATGCCAGATGGGGTGAACTTGACGGGCTGCTCCTCTGCCGGAATAACCTGCCTTTTTAGCGCCATTGTGAAACTAGCCTGAGAAATGCCACTGGCACCTGGCTTCTCCTGTGTCACCGCCGCTCGCTCTGAGATCAAACAAGAAGGGAGGCGCTGGGCACCGTTACAGGCGGGGTAATGATGGAGCAGTTCATACAAATATAAAGAAGCATTTCTCAATATCAGCGGATCAGATTTTCACAAAGAAAGGCATGGTTATGGCGGTATGCTTACTTTGAATCAAATTTTGGAAGTGACAGACTCCCTTTAAAATTCAGGCTGTGTTGACAGATCCCTGGTCGTAGACAATTTCTAATAAATTCAGATAACTGGGCGGCAGTGCACCAGTGTACTGTAACTAATAGAGGGGGGCGCTCCCCTCCTTCCCACCACTCATGGGTGGTCATGCATCCTGCATAATGCGGAGAGCGTTCCACTGTTGTACATAGCCCCGTCTATTATACATCTTCTGGTCAGGGTGGCTGTGGGTCTTGGCTGTTAGGGTCCAACAGCCAAGACCCCTGCTGATCATAAGAACAAGGGGTCCTGTGTCTTCCCCCTATGAATGAACTGGTGGTCGGACATATCAGTCCATTCCTCTGCATGGGACTGCTGGAGATTGCCGAGCATTGCATCAGCTTCTCTTTGGCAGTCCCATACAAATTAATAGAGTGGAAGCGTCATGCTCGACTGCCGCTTTGTTCATACAGGGAGACACAGGACCCCCATGCTTGTGATCTGTGGGGTCCCAGTGATCAGACCTCCACCCTTCAGGATCCCTGTGAATGGAGGAGAAGTGTAAAACTCGCCATAGCCCCTTTGTTTAGTTAATTAATCAGCAGATTTCTGTAACTGATTTGCACAGGTGCAACACTGTGCTGCATGCGAGGACCCTGTATGGCGGCACATGGAGTCTGCGCGCTTCTACAAGCTGCTGACTACCTCAGTAGTACGGTATACAATGCTACCTGCCATGTTTTTTTTCCTAATGGATTCACACAACTATGGGCTCCATGTTTGATATCTGCATGATACAAATGATGACTATGGCAGTGTGCACAAGGCCTTCCATTTCACCTCTTTCAGATTAATAATTACTCCTGAACAAGAAGGACAAGCCATAAGGGTATGCAAATCACGGAAGTACTAGGTGTCGTTGGGATCTGCAAATGATAACATTTTCCAGCACCTAGCTCCAGTCTGTGGCATGTGGGAGAGGCATAGAGGCCAGATTGAAAACCTTTTTTTTAGCCACATAAAACCTCAAAAATTGGATCAAGCCGTGTGGGATGATTGTGCGATGTCTTCTGTTCATTGGCGTTCCAGTTATCACCATGCGTCATCAACTGAGAGGGACAGAATCCTTGAACTGAGAGACCTTGGTTTCTACGCTCCTAGGCCGAGATGTCGTCACTGTCCAACGTTGTGTGTCCTGGTGGTTGGAAGAACAACGGAAAACAGGAATGACAGCAAGAGGTGCACAGAGGAGGAGAACATCTATACAGATGGATGGTCTGATTAGCTAAATGGGTCGTACGAATCCATTCGGTACTGCAAGTGAAATTGGACATCACATCCCAAGCCTAGGGCGGCAAACACTGTCTACACAAACCATCAGAAGGCATTTACACAACATTGGTCTACAAGCTAGATGTCCAGCTATAGGGATTCCACTTATCTCACGCCACTGATCCGAAAGGTTATCATGGTGCATAGCAAAACGGCAATGGAGGCTGGAATGGAGTTCTATCTTCTTCAGCGATGAGTCCTGATTTTATGTTGGATGCAATGATAGCTGGAGATTTGTGACCACGTGGGCAATGCCATGAAGAGTCCTTCACAAGGGAACGTTACACCGGTCCTACTCCCAGGCTTGTGGTGTGAGGTGGCATAATGTATGGTAGCTGGACCCCTCTAGTCTTCATTTCAGGTGCACTAACAGCTCTGCGTTACATTGACTTGGTCATGGAACCAGTGGTACTGCCATTTCTCCAAAGTGTCCCAGGAGCTTCTTTTTCACTCGGACAACATCAGGCCACATGTTACTTGTGCTACTGCGGCCTAAATGTGCTAACATAGCCTGCAGCGTCTCCGGACGTGTCTTCCTGCGAGCACATCTGGGACGACGTTGGTCGGCAATTGCAAAGGGAGACGCCAGCAGCGGATCTTGATGATTTGTGTGCCCAAGTGCATTCAACATTCAACCATTAATAACCTCACTGATAGCATGCCAAGGCCTGTATGTGCGTGTATATCTGCTTGACGCTTATACTTGATGCTGAATAAATCAATATGTCTTGAATATTTTGTTTCCATCCTTTATGGAGCACGGTGGCTCAGTGGTTAGCACTGGTGCCTTGCAGCGCTGGGGTCCTAGGTTCGAATCCGACCAAGGGCAACATCTGCATGGAGTTTGTATGTTATCCCCGTGTTTGCATGGGTTTCCTCCCACACGCCAAAGACATACTGATAGGGACCCTAGATTGTGAGCCCCATTGTTGGATGCTAATGTCTGTAAAGCGCTGTGGAATATAGTAGCGCTATATAAGTGCATAAATAAACATATCTATCGATCCTGTGATTTCCATAATTCCACGGCTTTTCCTTCTTGGTGCTGCAATTTCAATGATTCAGGAGTGTATATATAAAATTATTCTATATCTTAATTTTATTTGCCAACTTATACATTTCTACTGTAAATCTGATGTCCTCCTCAAGGACAGTACAGCCCCCCCCCCCCCCCCCCTCCTCCACACGAGCCGGCGTGACTCAGGCCCTGAATTGTCTGAAGAGATGAATGTGACATTGTGAGAAGAATTTATTGCTAGAAATCGCTGCCCAGCACTTGTGCGTCCAGTGATAAATCTGAGCTGACCTTATTCAGGAACCCTTCGCCGTGACCGTCCTCCTTGCTCGGATGCTTGCTTCTGCACGTAAGGCCTCTTGCACTCAACCTTATGGCTTTTTCAGTATTTTGAGGTCCGCAAAAAAAAAACGATCCCCAAAAAATACGGATGACGTCCATGTGCATTCTGTTTTTTGCGGAATGGAACAGCTGGCCCCTGTTAGAACAGTACTATCCTTGTCCGTTATGCGGACAATCATAGGACATGTTCTATCTTTGAACGGAAAAACGTAAATACGGAAACGGAAGGCATACGGAGTACCTAACTTTTTTTTGCGGATCCATTGAAATGAATGGTTCCATATACGGTCCGTATACGGAATGCAAAAAACTGAACGTAAACAGAAAAAATTAACTTTCGTGTGCAAGAGGCCTAAGTCTTTGACCTCTGTGATGTCTGGAAGGAAGCAGTCATCTTATATAATGTTGTTATGGTGCTGTCCATGATTAGAAAAGCATGGCTTCTTTCTTCCAAAAACAGCGCCACCCTTGTCCATAAGTTGTCTCTGGTATTGCAGCTCAGCTACAATGAAGTGAATGGGGATGAACTGCAATACCACTCACAACCTGTGGCCAGGTATGGCGCTGTTTATGGCATTGTACAAAGTGATTTTACAAGTCTGTTATTACATTTGGTGCATGCCCAGACCCACTCAGTCACACCGCTCCTCATTTTTGGCCTGGGACAAGCTGAATTTGCTAGGATTGCCTCTGAACAAAATTCTGAGCGATCCCGGTAATTTCAGGTCTGCGGGCAACTCTGAACATATGGTAATACACAGACTATAGTCCAGACCCATATTGCAGTCTGTGTGTCCATGAGGGACCGTATTCTGGTTGGAGAGGACACTCTGAGGGCCCTAGGACTATGCTGCCGTATCTGGGATCCTGAATGAAGCAGTGTGCACCTCCATACGGCTTCATTATGGTGACCATGTAGATCTGTATATTCAGGGCCAGGGCGGTGGTAACGAGCTTGTTTGGGTAGGTTGCCCTGCAATTGTCTTTAGTCCTCTTCCTGTACTGAAGACTGGGCCTGTGGTGCTCAGCTTTGTGATGATGCAAAATTCCAGCTGAAATCACTTGGCTGACTATGAAATGTCCCGAAAATTGTGCTCGCCCCATCCTTAATCTCATTAGTTTAATCCAGTCCTCAAATGAAAATCTTACTCCAGGCCGGAATTAAGCCACGGTACCCTGCTGTGCCTAATCTGCGGCAGACCGGGGCACCCTTTCTCTGCCTGAACTATCCATCCTCATGGACGTTCTAGCCTATTGGTTGGTGTTTTCTTCATCATTTATTTGCTGTTTGGCGGTTTTTAACTACAGTAAGAAATAAAAAAAACTCTAAAGAACGTCTAAAAGGGTTCTCAAGGATTTTATAACTGTTGACCTATCTTCTGGATAGGTCATCAGTATCTTATCGGTGGGGGTCCGACACCTGGGGACCCCCGCTGATCAGCTGTTTGAGGAGGCATCGGTGCTCCTGTGAGTGCCGCTGCCTTCTCGCAGCTCACCAAGCACAGCGCCGGACATTGTATAGTGGCTGTGCTTGGTATCGCGCTCAGTCCCATTCACTTCTATAGGACTAAGCTGCACCTAGGCCTCATGACCGGCGAACGTGTCATCGCTGGACTAGGAAAAGCTGAGAGCAGGCTGTGGCGCTACTGTGAGCTCCTCTGCCTTCTCAACAGCTGATCGGCAGGGGTCCCGGGAGTCAGATTCCCACTGATCAGAGGTCATCAGTTATAAAGTCCTGGAAAACCCCTTTAATGTTTAGTACATGTAGGATAATATTCCTTTGAACTGATTTGAAAGGGGCTCTCCCATGATTCAGCCATCATATAGTCCATGACAATCTCTTTCTAACAAAGCTAGAACCAGCCCTGTACCTCACATGGATCCAGAGAACTCCCCATTTATTGCTCTTCTAGATTTATCAGCCTGGCAGCTTAGGGGTGTGTCCTTTCTGCTGCAGCCCATGGGTGTGCCCTTTCTGCTGCAGCCCATGGGTGTGCCCTTTCTGCTGCAGCCCATGGGTGTGTCCTTTCTGCTGCAGCCCATGGGTGTGTCCTTTCTGCTGCAGCCCATGGGTGTGTCCTTTCTGCTGCAGCCCATGGGTGTGTCCTTTCTGCTGCAGCCCAGGGGTGTGTCCTTTCTCAGCCAAGACATCCACAACTCCAAATGCCTCTTTGCTCTACACTCATTGTGCTGAAGAAGGTGTTATGACAGAAACGTCCAATTTAAATGAGTATTTCTGGCAATCACGTATTTACCTTTGTCTGGATTAAGGCTACTTTCACACCTGCGTTCAGGTGTCCGCTCGTGAGCTCCGTTTGAAGGGGCTCACAAGTGGCCCTGAACGCAGCCGTCTGGCCCTAATGCATTCTCAGTGGAGGCGGATCCACTGAGAATGCATCCGTCTGCCAGCGCTCAGCCTCCGCTCCGCTCAGTGAGCGGACACCTGAACGCTGCAAGCAGCGTTCGGGTGTCCGCCTGGCTGTGCGGAGGCGAGCGGATCCGTTCCGACTTATAATGGAAGTCAATGGGAACGGATCCGCTTGAAGATGACACCATATGGCTCAATCTTCAAGCGGATCGGTCCCCCATTGACTTTCAATGTAAAGTCTGAACGGATCCGCTCAGGCTACTTTCACACTTAGAAAATTTTTCTAAGTTATAATGCAGACGGATCCGTTCTGAACGGAGCCTCCGTCTGCATTAATATGAGCGGATCCGTTCAGAACGGATCCGATCGAGCGCTAGTGTGAAAGTAGCCTTATAGTGACTAATGTATGCACCAGTAAAACTCTCTGCTGAATATAAACTAACGAAGGCCGAGGTACTAGCAGTATGATATTGTAAACATATCACAGGCACCACACTTTCTTAACGGCGTATAGGTGTCAGAGCTTTATTTTGGGACTTTCTCAGGGGGCGTGTCCTGTCTGCTGCAGCTCTCTCCCTGCTACAGATCTCTCTCTGCCACAGTTCAGCGGGTGTGCCCCTCTGCAGCCGTCTCCCTGTAGCTGTTACAGCTTTTAACAGTAGATACAGCCGGTGGCAATTGAAGGATAGAACTGAGCATCTGTGACCACCGGAGTGAGTGGACAGACAAATAAGGAAAAGAACAAACAGCAGGTGGTGGTATACACTACAACATGTTATTGAATAACTGAGTCATTATATTTACATTTTAATTACATGCAATTACAAAAGTATTCAGATCCAGGTGCTGGTTTGAAAAATGTAGAATATTTTTTATGGGACAACCCCTCTAGGGCCATTCAGACGGCATTTTTTGCCAGTGAAATTTTGGTGCAGACAACCATGCTGAAATTGCACCAGTGGCCGCGTTGTTTCTTCCTCCTTTTCATTTCAATAGGGGGCAGCACTGAAGATCCGGACGCAGTGTGTTAAAGATACGTCCACACCGAGAAGGTACATAGCCTATATAACCTGTGTAGGGACACACCCATTTGACCAGGGAAATGGCAACTCTCATTCGTCATTTTGTTCATCCGTTTTCAGAAGGAATAACAGAACAGTGCAAAAAAAAAAAAAATTGCTCCAGAATTTTGTGGGGGTTAAGGCCTCTTTAACACGACCGTTTTTTTTGTTTTGTTTTTTCATTTACGGGCCGTATACAGAGCCATAAAATGGAATGTACTCCGTATGCATTCTGTTTACGTATTTCCGTTCAGTTGAAAGATAGAACATGTCCTATTATTGCCTGCAAATCACGTTCCTTGGCTCCATTCAAGTCAATGGGTCCGCAAAATAAAAACGGAACACATAGGGAAATGCAATCGTATCTCTTCCGTATCCCTTACGTTTTTGCGGAACCATCTATTGAAAATTTTATGCCCAGCCCAATATTTTCTATGTAATTACTGTATACTGTATATGCCATACGGAAACAAAAAACGGAACAACGGATCTGTGAAAAACGGACCGCATAACACTGAAAAAGCCATACGGTCGTGGGAAAGAGGCCTCATAAGTAGTTACTAATGCAGACATGTCAGCAGAGGTGACGAGGTCCTCATGACAACCTTTCTTTTTTTTATAATGACACGGACCCAGTGGTCAGCCAGTCGTGCTGGGTCCAGATGCTATAGGCGGGTGAATCTGCATCAAGGATGACAGTCCAAGAGCGGAAGTCACTGATATTTAGCGGCTCGTGGAGGACATCCCGTCCCATAATGTCCCCTAATAACATTTTACGTCTACACATCCGGAGGGGCTGTATATACAATCCCGGCATTAGAAAAGTGCGCCCTCGCTTTCCGTAGGTGTCAGCTTGTACAGAGGAAATAAAAGGAGAAGTACACGGTTTGGGGAGATCTTCCTGACCAGCGCTTCACTATTTCTGAGGAGGTCCTGCTGCTGGCCATAAAAAGAGCAGATGCGCTCAGCTCCATGTCACGTAGATCAGCCGTGACAGGGCAGCTATTTGTCACACAACTCATTAGTGTCTTCAGGCCTGTACAGGGGGTGGCAGTCGCTCGCTCTCCGAGGGGCCGCATTCCTTTCCAGGCCAGGCCGGTGAGATGACTCTTTTTAGATACAGGAGAGGACACTTTTAGACTCTTCTGAGAAGCCCTCGGGGTCTATTTGCATTGGTGACAGTCACTCCAGGACTTGGGTAACGTGTAAAGTTTTATGAATTATGATGACCTTCTTCTAATAAAACGGAGAAGTGGAAGAATGGAAGAGACCGCAGCTGTTCTTCTCTATGGTGAAGAAACCTTGGAGATGCCCTCCATATAGATGGACAAGTCACGCGCCTATCGTAAAGATATATTTTGTGCTACCGCCACATTAGGGCGCAGACCGCGGACACCAGCTGTGTGCAGACCTCCTCGCGCGTGCTTCCGTTTCTGCGTGGCCATGCCGTTCAGACGTGATGTACAGCCGGAACGTACGGATCGCGGACACATGGAAGTCAGTGGCCATGTGGGCAGGTGTCCGCGGATAAGGATTTTTCGTTTGGCTCTTTACACTCCTCACTTGTATCTTCTCACAAGTAGGTAGCTGGTACCATGCACCCCGGGTGCGAGGGACACTACAGTGCGGCAGGTTGTGGAATACCCCGATCACTGCAGAGAAACCAACAGGTCTCATTTATTTTCACAAGACTGTCTGAGGAACTGGATCCCTTAAAGGGGTTATGCCGTGATCTGAAAATCAGACACCATACATGATATCTCTTTCTAGAACCAGCCCTGTACCTCACATGGATCTAGAGCTCCTCCATTCATTGTGGCAGTTGCTCTCCTGGATTCTCTTGAGACTGGCAGCTCAGTGAGCATGTCCTTTCTGCTGCAGCTCTCTCCCTATCACAGCTCATGGGGTGTGTCCTTTCTTAGGGGACATGATCTTTCTGATGCAGCTGTCTCCCTATCACAGCTCAGGGAGTGTGTCCTATCTGTACAGTGTATCGCGGCTGTGCTTGGTATCGCGCTCCATTCACTTCTATAGGACGGAGCTGCACTTGGGTCATGTGATCGATGAACATGTCGTCACGGGCCTAGGAAAAGCTGGAGAAGGCCGTGACGCTACTGCAAGCACCGCTCCCTTCTTGGACAGCTGATCGTCGGGGTTCCCAGGTGTCGGACTTCACTGATCAGATACCGATGACCTATCCTGAAGTCATCCGTTATAAAGTCTCAGAAAACCCCTTTAAAGTTTAGTACATGTAGAAGAATATTCTTTTGAACTGATTTTAAAGGGTTTCTCCGTGATTGATTAACTCATGAAAGTCAGACCATCTCTTTCTAACAAAGCTAGAACCAGCCCTGTACCTCACATGGATCCAGAGATCTCCTCATTCATTGCTCCAGTTGTTCTGATAGATTCTCTTCAGGCTGGCAGCTCAGGGATGTGTCCTTTCTGCTGCAGCTCAGGGGTGTGCCCTTTCTGCTGCAGATCAGGGGTGTGCCCTTTCTGCTGCAGCTCAGGGATGTGTCCTTTCTGCTGCAGCTCAGGGGTGTGCCCTTTCTGCTGCAGCTCAGGGGTGTGCCCTTTCTGCTGCAGCTCAGGGATGTGTCCTTTCTGCTGCAGCTCAGGGGTGTGTCCTTTCTCAGCCCGACATCCAAAACTCCACTTGCCTCTTTGCTCTAGCCTCATTGTGCTGAAGAAGGTCTTAGGAACAAAACGTCCAATTGTAATGAGTATTTCTGGCAATCACATGTTTACCATTGCTTTGATTTAATGTGACTAATGTATGCATCAATAAAACTCTCTGCTCAATATAATGGCCGTGGTACTAACCATTTTATATTGTGAACATTCACCTATCACTGGCACCACACTTTCTTAACGGCGTGCAGGTGTCAACGCTTTATTTTGGGACTTTCTCAGAGGGCGTGTCCTTTCTGCTGCAGCTCTCTCCATGTCATAGCTCAGGGGGTATGTCCTTTTTGCTGCAGCTCTCTCCCTATCACAGCTGAAAGGGTGTGTCCTTTCCGCTGCATGTTTCTCCCTATCACAGCTTAGGGGACATGTCCTTTCTGCAGCAGCTGTCTCCTGATCACAGTTTAGGAGGCGTATCTTTTTTTATTTTTGCAGTTCTCTCCCTGGCACTGTTAAGGGGGCATGTCTTTTCTCAGAGGGCATGTACTTTATGCAAGGCCTCATGCAAACGGCGGGTCGGCAATCCACAGCCGCTGGCCGTATGCACCCCGCATCACGGATGAATGGGTCCGGCTCGGTGCATGGATGTTGCCCTTGCAATTGCGGTCCCCAATGCACAGAACGGCCACACAACGGCCATGTGCATGAGGCTAACTGTGATAGCCTCTAACAGTAGATGCATCTTGTGGCAGTTGAATGTTAAACCTGAGCACGTGCGACCATGCTCACCTAGGTCAGTAGGTGGACATGCACATTATTATACAGATTAAACACTAGAGGCCGCCATTATAACAGCCTAAAAAGAATATCTCACAACTTGAGCATTTATGTAACAAAATAAATTACAAATGTAACTACCGTAGTTTTTCCTGGTGAATTATGTTAAAGCCATGTTTAATGGTGGCACTACCCCTTTAAGGAATCTGGTCTATGCTAATTTGCAAAAATACCTATTTTCTTCTGGTCTATTGGGAGGTAGAGGCTGTTTCTTGAGTGGATCAAGGGTGGGGATTCCAGCCTCAGTAAATGCAGGTGTGCACATACAGGACATGGGTATGTTCTCTACCATGGGATGTGACTATCTTCTGAACTATTCCACTAGACGCTTGAGCAGGACACCTGCCGCTAACTGAAGGCAGCAGAAAGTGCAATGCACGTGATTGGCACCAGCAGGTTACATGTCCCTCATTCATCAGCACAGATTCCTGCCCGTTATCCCATAGCTCTTCCAGTCAGATGAACCCGGCTCTCTGCTGGTCAGATGACACCTAATAAAGACTGAATGACATTCTCTCCATTAGTGGCCGGCAGGGTCCGCTCCCCCTTTGTACCCGTCTTCACCGAATTAATCCGTGCTTCTTGTACTTGTTTTACTATTATATTCTATATGTAAAGCCTTATCCTGTGTACAGCTCCATCATACTATATGGATCATTAATAGAGGATAGATATGCTACATATAAGGGGCATTTTTGCCCCAAAAATTTGATATATACATTTTTTTTCACTGTGGCAGTTTTGTTTCAGTTGCACCTTGTTCACACACAGAGAATGGCGGTTGTCAGTAGTAAACGCCTCTGTTCTTGTATTAGTTTCAATCTCCTATGTAGCAACCCTCAGGCCATCAAACACTTTGGGCTGTTATTTCTGTTCACCTACGCCATAGTTTTTTGTAGGTTTTAAGCCCGACTTGACATGACGCCCCTATACTGCATGGTAAGGGTTTGCACTGTGTAGTGGAATAAGCAGTAATTTGGGGTTTCTTCTAGAACCTGTCGAGGAAGTAAAAGAAAGTGAGGAGAGTGATGAAGAGCCAAAGCCAAAGAAGACCAAAAAGGCAGATCAGTCTACAAAGAAGAAAAAGAAGCCGGTAATGTATTATGGTGATAATACCGTGTACACGTATTCTGTGGCGCCGCTGTACAGCTCGTAGATTAGCTCTGCTGAATGTAATGATACCTTTCACCTCACAGCACTTTAATCCATATGCAAATTAGTTAAGTGCCCAGAGGGCGGGCCCAAGCCACTCTGTGCACCCTTGCTCCTCCTGCTTCCTCTGCTAGCCCCTCCTTGATTGACAGATGACTGTGCAGGAACCTATACAGTGGTCGTCTCAGCACTCTGACCCCCATCAATCAACACTTTTGAGATGTCACTCTGACGTATGACTGCTATGGTGCCCTTTAAGTTAAAATGACACTTTAATCCCTCTAATTAGCCACTAAATTACATGTATGGTGAGTTGAGGCATCACAATTGTTTGCAGAGCAGTAACTCTCAGGTTCTACAATGTATCGGATGAGCCTATATACTGGGAACACTGGCAACCAGTGGATGACGAGCAGGGGTCGCAGGACCCCAAGAGCACGCGTACAGTCCTGAAAGCTTTGCTACAGGATTAGCAAAAAGTGTCACCATTTGTGTCCATGGACTGTATCTGGTAGATGGGGCTGATTTGCAGTACTAGACACGGCCCATGGACGAGAGTGGCGCTGTTTGCCATAATCCCTTTGTTTCAGTGATTAAAGGGGTTGTCCCACTTCAGCAAGAAGCATTTATCATGTAGAGAAAGTTATTACAAGGCACTTACTAATGAATTGTGATTGTCCATATTGTTTCCGTTTCTGGCTGAATTCATTTTTTCTTCACATTGCTCAAATACCACAGATCCTATTGTCTGCCATGTTACAGCATCTCAGAAATTCACTGCCTGTATTAACTCCTTCAGGACAACGTCCACTTTGACCCTAAAGAGTTTTGCACTTTCATGTAAATTATACTTAAAGGGGTTGTCTCACTTCAGTAAATGGCATTTATGATATAGACTAACACAAGGCACTTACTAATGTACTGTGATTGTCCATATTGTCTCCTTTGCTGGCTTGATACACTTTTCCATCGCATTATACACTGCTCGTTTCCGTGGTTACGACCACCCTGTAATCCAGCAGAGGTGGTCGTGCTTGCACACTATAGGAAAAAGCGCTGGCCTATGCACACTCCCATGGTCCTGTTGAGTCGATGCTTTCTCCTATAGTGTGCAAGTGCGACCACCTCTGCTGGATTACAGGGTGGTCGTAACCACGGAAACTAGCAGTGTATAATGCGATGGAAAAGTGTATCAAGCCAGCAAAGGAGACAATATGGACAATCACAGTACATTAGTAAGTGCCTTGTGTTAGTCTATATCATAAATTACATTTACTGAAGTGAGACAACCCCTTTAAGCATAATTTACATGAAACTGCAAAACTCTTTAGGGTCAAAGTTGACCTTGTCCTGAAGGAGTTAATACAGGCAGTGAATTTCTGAGATGCTGTAACATGGCAGACAATAGGATCCGTGGTATTTGGTGTCACTACAGGCTAGGAGGTGGCGGCTCATAAGTAGCAGAATCTGAGGGTTTCCATCACGTCCACGTTCCCCCGAGCTCATTTTACAGGAAGTTTTGGGCTTACATCATTGGTGTGAAGGGCTGGGATTGACCCCTATCATTGGAATGTAAACGCTGATGTAATGGTGTCCGTTTTCCATCTGGATCCCTCTAGGCCAAAATCTATAATTTTTTCCTACACAGAACCCGGCGCAGGAAACTGCTCTAACAATCTGAGCTTCAAACATGGATGGAAGAGCTCTTGTAGATGATACGCCTGGGCCAGAGCGGCACGCTCCCTATTATCACTTACTAGGAAAATCCACTTACCGTATCACCAGATGTGACCGATTATAGAAAGAAAAGCCAGACGGATGTAAAGACATCTCTCTTTTAGCTTCCAGTGTCCCGGTCCATGTACTTAGATCTCATACAAAGCTTGAGGCTGTAGATCAGGTGTAGAAACAGCTGCTGCGACACCTCCCTAAGATGTAGTGTCCAGAATACAAAGCTGCCGGAGATCGAAGGGTACATGTACCGGTTTAGTTGGTGCAGTGACCACGTTATCTTGTAGTGATTACATGGTGCGTTGGAGTCCATGTTCTTCCTTTATTTGCCTGGATTCCAAATACTTATTTCCAAAACTTATTTACAGATGACCTATCATCTGGATAGCTCATCAGCATCTGATTGGTGAGGGTGTGACACCTGGGACCCACGCCGATTACCTTGTGGTTGCGCTGCGGCCTTCTCTCATCTTTACCTAGACCATGTAACTTCATGCTCATTGGTTATGTGCCCTAGATCAGGGGTGGGGAACCTTTTTGCTGCTGAGGGCCATTTGGATATTTGTAGCATCATTCGCAGGACATACAAAATGTCCCCACCCCTGCCCTAGGCGAATGGGACTGAGCTGCAATACCATACACAGCCACTATACAATGTACGGTGCTGTGCTTTTTGAGCTGAGAGAAGGCCACGGTGCTATTCCGAACATTGGTGCGTTCTCAAACAGCTGATCGGCGGGGGTCCTAGGTGTCAGACTCCCACTGATCAGATACCAGAGGGAGAGGTCATGAGTTAAAAAGCAAAGAATTGACACACGGACCAAGCATGGACCCTTCACGGACATCTTCATGTATTAAACACTATCTTGTCACGGACATCATCACGATGTGTGGTAGAGACCTAATTGGCCCCCTTGGAAATTGGCTCTAGTGTGTGACGAAGAGGAATAGATTGTCAGGCCCATGAGTCATTGTCTTCTTGGGACTCATGTACACGACCGTATTTTTTGTGTTTCATTCACATTCCTTTTTAAAAAAAATAAGATGGATCTTGGTAGAAATAAAGTAACTTTACTAAAAACAGAACATTTGGAAGGTATGACGGATATGTAAAATTGTGCCATGGTTTCTAACAGTCTGCTTACATTGTACAGAAAAATAACATGAATTTTGGTTTATTTTATTTCACTTCACAGGCCAAGGAATGTATCTTAAACAAACCAGAAGAAAAGGAGGAGACAGTAAAGAAGTCCAGGAAAAGGAAGAAGGTACAAAAACTTCAAAGCTTTCTACCCCTTAAATTGAATCTCCACTAGAGGGAGCAATGGGGCCTACTGCATATTGTGCTACTAATGTGATCAATGTACACTCATTGCCCAAAAAAATAACGCACCCTGATAGAAATGTCGGATTGCTGCAAAACTTGTCATGCAGTTATGTCTCGGGCAGATATGTAAATTATTAGATACTAGGTCTTGTCACAAGAGGGTAAAAGGGGCTTCCTCCGCTGCCCTAAAAAAGAAGTGTCTCTCAGAGGCTACTTTTGGGTAATGTACCTGTTTGTGAGAGATTGTGGACTGTTAGACATGCCTCTAGAATGCACTTGATGACATTTTGCCCAGTTTACAGATTTTTGAGGGGGGGTGCGTCATTGGACTGACGTGAGCAGGATAGCCGTTCTGACATACTGTAGCTGTCAGGAGGTGTTGGGAGCAGTGGTTACGTGAGGGCACGCACAGTAAACAGGCTCCGGACGGGCCAGACAGATCATCAGTAGTGAGGGTTGTCTGATCCACCGACAAGCACGAGCAGCTCCCACAGTTTCGTTGTCCACCATCCAGACACAGGTAGCGGACCCTCTCCAGGCACTTAGCAGAAGGAAATTTGGTGTCATGGCGCCCATTACATGTCCTGCTATTTCCCATGGTGTCATGAACAAGAAACCTAGACTGCTATGGACTGGAATCGCATCCAGGTTCTGTTTGGGTCTCCACAATGGTTGGGTTGGAGTGTGGAGGCCTCGTATTGAGCGCTTCAATCCTGCCTTTGCTGTGGAGGACACTCTGCCCCGACTGCTGGTGTGATCATGTGCGGAGCCCTCACATATGACAGTCGGTCACCCCTAGTAGTGATACGATGGACACTAACAGCTCAGTCATATGTGCAGGACATCCTGGGGTCACATGTGTTGCCTCTCATGGTAGGATAATGGTCACCCATCCACAACAAGGGTTTCCCAGGAATGTCTCCTCCAGATTACAACACTTCCTTGGCTGCCCGGTCACCAGATTTATCACCAATCCAGCATTTATGGGACCGGCTGGGATGACAACTATGGCAACTTATGAGTGTACAGGGTCTACAGGCCCAGCGGTAACATCTGTGGTCAAATGTGCTACAGCAGAGATGCCCAACCTGCGTCCCTCCAGCTGTTGCAAAACTACAACTCTCAGCATGCCTGGTCAGCCTACAGCTACTATGGCATGCTGGGAGTTGTAGTTTTGCAACAGCTGGAGGGCCGCAGGTTGAGCCTCCCTGTGCTACAGGATACCGTACTGAGCCTGTATGGCTCCTTGACCAGCCGTGTCTCATCTTGTATCCAGATTAGAGGCGGCCCAACAGGGTCCTAGAGCCTCCTTTCAATTGTACAATTTTCCTCAATAATCATCCTTTCGATCTAATATTGTAATCACTTAAATCTATCATCATTACATTCACACAAAGGTTCCGTCAATTCCAACAACTCCTTCGGGTCAATGAGTGTATGGCAGTGTGTAGTAAGTGCCCTCTAGTGGTCATTGCAAGCAGAGCACTCTGTTTTAATGAGGACCTGTCACCTCTCCTGACATGTCTAACTACTTGCATTCTCGTCTAGGTAATAACGATTTCATATAACTCTATATAATGTTCCATCCCTCAGTTATTGCTACTAGAAGTTTATTAATGAATCTGCAACTGGGTGTTACCTGCCAGTCTAACACTGTCCAATCACTGCTGCCAGTGTCATGCATTGCAGGGACCCCCTCCCCCAACTAGAAACACAGTTGCAGATTCATGAACAAACTTCTAGTAGCAATAACTGAGGAACAAAAGAATATAGAGTTTTATGAAAGGATGCTTCAGAATCATTATTGCATGGAGAATACAATTATTTAGTAAAACAGCCAGCCATGTCAGGAGAGGTGACCAGTCCTCTTTGTCTATGCAGGGGATTTGGAGCCCTGATAAGAAAAAAAACTTTGGGGGAGATTTATGAAACGGACTAAAGAGAACTGTCTTTGTTGCCCAAAGCAACCAAAGAGTAAAAGTGACTTTTTGTAGGATTGTCCGTCTGCCATTGTATAGCACTATCATCGAGTTATACTACAGACCAGTCAGAATGCAGACTGTCATTGACAGCAGCCTGTATTCTGTTTTGGGACTGAAGGCTGCCATAAAGCCGCTGATATGTGCTGATGCGTCAAGTACAGGCAATTTCAGATTTGTTAAAGTCCCATCTTTCAGGGTGGGTTCACATTTGCGTTCTGGATTCCGTTATGGCTTACCGTAATAACAGAATCCATAAGACGGAAGCCTTTAAGAGGCATCCCGTCTTAATAGAAGTCTATGGGAATTATAACGGATCCGTCTGGTTCCAGTTATGCAAGACGGAAAACAAAGTCCTGTCGACAGGCCTTTTTAATCCGTTCTGCATAATGGAAACGGGACGGGTCCCTTATGATTCCCATAGACTTCTATTAAGACGGCTGCCTTTTAAAGGCTTCCGTTTTGCATTCCGTCATAGTGCAAGTCTATGGGCAGCATAACGGATCTGTCTTATGGATTCCGTTATTTTCCTTTATAACCATGTTATAACGTAAAGCCATAACGGAATCCAGAACGGAGATGTGAACCCACCCTAAGTCTAACACTTCTGTCTTTAGACGTTGCTCCGCTTTCTACACCACGCTTTCACTGGAGTAAAGCCTCTTGCACACGACCGTATGGCTTTTTCAGTATTTTGCGGTCTGCAAAAAAAGGATCCGCAAAAAATATGGATGACATCCGTGTGCATTCCAGTTTAAGTCTTAGTTTTTTTTATTTGGCTTAACTCTGCTCAAGAAGCTAACCAGGACCACTTTTCCACCCACTGTTCAAAACTAGAGTAAGCAGTGTAAAAATGTAAAATGTCGCTATTTTTTCTGCAGATCGGCTCAGAAAAGTTGCTTGGCGTTAATTTGCAACTTTTTGAAGCCAGGATTCTGCAGTGCAGGTCATGAAAATTCCCCCCTAAGTCTATGTAATACTAGTGACAGATATTTGGGGCTTCAGTACATTGGTTAACCTGTTACAAATGTTTTATACCAGAAGACAATCACTGATGTTCTTGCATCATCTGAACCAAAATCTGGAACTCCAGAAGATCTGCAGCATCTTATTGAGCAATACTACACCAAGACGCGCTCAGTGATTGAGATGGAGGAACTCCAATTACCAGGTATGAGCCATCACTTTATGGTACGGAAAAATAGCAAATATCTAGAGGAACTATAGCATAAGGTATGATCCTCAGTCCAGGACTCTCTCCTGGTAATGTACAGCATATATAGTATAGAGACATAAAGGTCCCTACTCGATGTAGAATATAAGGGTAACAAAAAGTATAGCAGAAAACATTTTATTTTGTAGAATGTTTATTGTAATATTGAAGTAAATTATCCTGTACTTTGCTAGTAAGTTGTTGTGTTTGGTAATAATAGTAGTTGTAGTTACTCACTCTGACGGTGATGAGAAGGATGCACCTTTCTTTCCTACCCGACCTGTCTTCTTCTGCCTGGTGGTGGTTTGAGGTGCCCTTGGTGGTGGTATATTATGAGCTGCAAGGCAGGGTTTCCTGCAACTTAGGAGAGTGATGTTCTGTGCAACGAGTCATTCAATAGATGGTTCACACAAGCACTCTACACATTAACAGCAGTCTCTACAGCTTTTGTATGCAATTCCCAAGGCTGTATATGGGAAATAGAGAGCTGAGTCTCTTTTTTTTTTTTTTTTTTTTTTTATAGTCTGCACAATATTTCCAACTCGACCAAGGGGTGCAGTTGATGTCGGTCACTCTGGCTATATGTTAGCTCTGTACTATCCTCAGTGGAATACAGTCTCTGAACAGAGGAATCTTCTGTTGTTTTGAAATGATGGGGAACCTGAAGCTTATTACTCCCACCAGTATGCAGAGAAATCTGTAGCCTCAATGTAGTGGCCTGACCTTTCTCTGACAAATTCTCTGCAATCCTCCTTGCATTGCCGCTAAACGTTCTATTGCATTCAGTAACACTTTCCCTCAGAAAAAATACAACTGCCAATTGACATGTTTCAGATTTTAAAGTCTGCACAGCAAGTCAATTTCCACACCTAAGGAAAAAAAAGCAGTCTACATGAAATCCACGCAGAAAAAACATGTAATCTGCACTGTGTCCTTACTGTTTACACAAACACAACTTAGACTACTCTGAGCTCACTTCCTTCTAGAGAGGTAGGGGTGGTGCCAGCCCTACCTAGTACAGTAATCAAGAAACTCCCACTGCTCTCTCCATATACAGCCTATAGGACACAGTGCACAAAATACAATGCATGAAATACACTGACATTAAAAATTGCTGTGGGGACACCACATACTTTAGGGAGATACCTTTTTCACGCTTGTATTCCTTGCATAGCTCATGCCCCCAATCCAATGCCTTTGGTAGACTTCAGGCACCTGAGACCAGATGTGACTGCTACCTCAGACCCCAATATTTAAGCTTGTGCCGCTATTTAGTGCCAGCCAAAGTCCCAAAGGTCCCATTTCCCTTCCAAAACTAGTGACAACCATGTTTTTTTTCCATCATAGTGGCAGCTACAGTGCCAGCCCTAGTACCCCTTCCCTTACGTGGGCAGTCACCAGACCATTGGTGGTTCCATGAAGGTCGCTGAGGCCTGTGCAGTCCATACTGCTCTTCTTGAATCAAGGATGATCTCTAAAAAAAAAAAAAAAAGCCCACTCTTCTGGAATTTAGGAGTCTCCCAGACATTTCTGGAGTGTTCATGAATATTATAATTACTGTATAAAAGACTGATCTCTCAGAATTGCTTATATCAGGTCCTAAGAACATGGGGTCTAAGGCTCCTCTGCTTTCCTCAGGGTGCTCCAGCGAACTTGTTTTGCTCACTTGTTCCATAGGCATGTGAATATAGTTGTCAGACTGTGGCTGTCTGTAAAATTACAGATTCTATAGTGTCCAGGCAAAAAAATCCCTTTAAATAGTAATTTTCCTTACATGTCTGTAATTCCTCCTTCACCGTACCTCATTATGTCTCCAAGGTCCTATCCTGTTTCCTTGCCAGTAACCTCAGCCATTACATTGCTTCCTAATGAGTTGCTATGGTGTATTCCTCATGAATATATGCTCATTAGAAATGGCCGCCTCTACCGTGTGCAGGTCACGGGTGCCCTTTAAGAGACATTCAAAGAGATTGATGCCTACTCTGGGCCTATACCTTCAGCCACAGTATCAGAAACCACAGAAAAGGTTAAATAAAAATGCTTCACTTCTGGAAACCGCAGAGATTTCAGTGTGTGGTTGGGACATAAGTATAGGCTTCTCAAGGCCTGCTCTTGTTTGCTTGCACTCTGTTTGAACCATCCGGAGAAACCTAAGGCTCAAGCGTCGGGCTTGTGATTGTTATAAATGTTGTAGGTTATTCCAAAGATAATCTGCTTCTGTTATATGAGATTTCATGTATGGGCAAGATCTGTTTTCCCTTCTCAAGAAAATGAAAGGTCTCTTATTCCATACCTGTTTATTTTTAGCCACGTTCCTGAGGGATAGCAGATTTATTCACAAGCGGGGTTACTTGCCCTAACCGTGACCTAGTTTTGCTTGGCTCCGTCCTCGTATTGGAGATATGATGGACCCATAGGCCATTGTCTTCTTCAGTGGTCACTGTTCATTTCAGTAGACTTGCGTTGGCCTCAGAGAATTATGAATTTACTAACATGCTAAAACAGGTCACTCTGGACCCTCTATTCTGACACCCAGGACCCTCTCTTTCAAACCCTGGGACGCCCCACGTTCACGTTATAATCAACAATCATGTCTACCATACAAGGGATAGGGTGTCCTTTAGGCATCCACCAGACCGGTATGTGTTTTTTTTTTTTTTTGCTGTAGTACTACGTTATTTTGTGCTGACAAATTTCAGCCTATTAGGTTATGTATGCTAAAACTGCGCAAAAATTTGCGACTTTTATTGGCTCTGCGCTATGCTCGCCAGTTTTCTGAAGGTGGGCGTGTTTTCTTATGTAAATGAATCTCTAGACAGATTTACTATTGCGACAATTTAAAAAGTCGCATAAAATTGCGCAATTTCACTCCAGTGAGGACCATGTTTATCTTATGCGTCTTTTTATTAGAACATGCAACTTTTTCGTAAAGACGTGCTACCGAAGAATAAACTGCTATGGTCAAATCACATTTATCACAGTATTAAAGGACCATTAATAAATCTGACTTAGCCAAAAGTGACTTTGGACGTAAGTGGAGTAAGATGTAAGTGTAATGATGAATCTGGCCCACAGACTTCACCTCCAGCATGTACCACTGAGAGGGACAAGCACGTGATAAAAGTCTGCAATTTAGAGCAGATGGCAAACTGAATATCAAGGGTCTCAAAATTAATGAAAATGGTATCATAAAAGTTACTGCAACTTTGTTTGCTCAAGTTATCCACTAATATATGTATACATCATTTTTTCCATGTCAAAGGTTAACATAGACTTTAAAGGGGGTCTGACAGCAGTTTTGACCATACTAAACTGTTGACAGCACTAGTCTGTGGCTAGGGAGAGAAGCAAAAACATATCTTTAGTTGAGCTGTCACCCAGAGAAGCTGGTAAGGGGCTATGAGAGAGCACAGAATATTTCATAGTGAACACCCGGGGCACTTGCAGAAGCAGTCTGGCAGAATAAAGCTTTATATTCACACTTCTCCTGATAGCAAAAGCTTCACAAAGGTATGTTTGTCCTGCTGTTCCCAGCCCCAACCCAGTTTAGTATTGTCAAAACTGAGCAGAGGACATGAGCTATAAACACATTTCTGTTTTAATTAATGTTAGTTATCACTGTTACTAAGTTCTGATGTTTAGATGCTGAATAAATGATCATTTTAATAATCTTATAAAGAATAATGAAATAGTAAAAGAGATTTTGGGTACTTGGATATCGGTGGGCTATCCTCAGAATAATCAACATCCGATCTGACAGCCGATCAGATGTATCGGGCATCCATAAACTATACATTGGATGGAGCGGGAAGCAGAAGCTTTCTGTCCAGTGTATAATTAGCAGCACCAACAGCTGATCTGTGGGGCCTGATACCCGGTATCCCCACCAATCTGATATTGAGGATAGGTTATTAATATCTAAAGGTCCCTTTATACAGGACGACATAGCAGAAGATTGTCGGGAAGAAAGTGTTCCTTTCCAACAATCGCCTGCTCGTCAGTGGAGGAGACCTCTGCTATTACATGCAGCGATCTTCTCCATAGTATGGGGAGGAGCCATCACTAATGCCATACTGACTTGTTGTTTGCCGGCAGCATATCGTGATTACTCAGCAGGATCTACCAGTAAATGATAATTTTTGTGTGCGCCCAACAATTCAATTACCCGACGAATGAGCATTTCTTTCATTTATCAGGTAATTGGCGGTACATTTACACTGCCAGATCATCGCTACCAAGCGTTCCTATGCAGTTATCTTTTGGATTCTCGGTCTTTGTAAAGGGCCCTTAAGTACCAGCATACCCCTTTAATACATTTTTTTATATGTATTCATAGATAATTGTTTTGCAAAAGAAAATGACCTCAGCCATACCATGTCATCGTACCTAAAGGAGAGTAAGTATGGTACATGACTTTGGGGGGGGAACCACCGCAGTTATATTGGGGTGAACGCTGATACAAATGCTACTGATATTATAGCATCTTTATATAAACAATACAATATAGTATAAGTGCAAATAAAACCATGCACGTATAATACAACTTAACTACAGGCTTCATGATTCCTGTCCCATGTGGCTTACAATTACACCATACAATGCTGTTTGGATAGTATGAGTGAGCTACCACCATCTTGTGGTTATTATTGGTATTACAGGCTTTTTTCCCCCTCAACATTTTCTGGACAGTATTTTGGATTGGTGGATGACTCCACACGATATTTTTTTTGTCTATGAATGTATTAACACATTTGCAGTGTGCACACTGATACTTTTCTTTTAGTGCAAAAACTTGTAAAAGTGAATTTAGAGCAGACATTTGTAAAAATGAATCTAAAATATAATTCTGTTCATTTTCAGTCTGCCCTAAATGGTCAAAGCTAACAAAAAATCACAAAGAAAAGAGATCTGTCCTCATTCTGGTTGTCTGCAGTTCTGCTCACCGCACCCTGGAACTGATTAAGTAAGTGTCAAACGGCGATCAATGACTTTCTGTTCATTTCTACATCATCTGCTCTTATGTCTAGAAAGCAGAGTTAGACCAGAACCTCCTAATAATAGGAAATGAACGTACAAGTGCAAGATTCTGCGGCTGACATGCAGAAGCAAACCAGCACCGCAGCTCACAGTATAATGTGTTCTTCCAGTTCAGTGTATACAGAGAACGCACAGAGCTCCCTCTAGAGGTAGCAGCAGGCAGACACCATTTAATCCTTTTATTATTTGTTTATGAGGGGGACTTGGGGCTCGGTACCAGAAAAGAGCTCTGATCGTTATGAAAGTGTATTAAGAAATTAATCAGCACAAAATTATGGATCTAAAGAAAGTACATGTTGTAAAAAGAGGGTATTCCTTTTGTTACTATGCAACTAAATAAAAAAAACACTACCGTTTTGTGTGTACAGCTCCTATGCAGAGTTAGACATCTCCATGGGAACAGACTACAATCAAAACCTGGGTGTAATTTGAACCTGAAGTCAGATTTTACCCCAAATTAACATATATATATATAGTAGAGAAGGTTACCAGGAATCTGAGGAAGAGGGAAGGGAGACATGTTTGCAGAATCAAACTAAAAGCTATTTATTTGAAGTCTGTAACCATGGAGATATGCAGATCTGAATAGAAGCTGTATACACTAAAAGGTAGGAAATTTTGTAATCATCAATACTTTCATAGTTGCATTACTTTGTGTTTAAAGGGCATCTGTCGGCAGATTTGTCCCTATAAAACTGGCTGACCTGTTACATGTGCACTTGGCAGCTGGTAGCAGTAATGGGGGCGTTGTCCTTACACCGAGAGGCTCTGCTCTTTCTGCAACTGCTGCGCACTTTGACAGGGCCAGGCGTAATCACGTTTTCAGCACCTGTTACGGTCAATCAGGGGGTGCGGCAGTTGCAGAGAGAGCTGAGCCTCTAGGTGTAACGGCAACGCCCCCATTGCTCCTAGAGCCTAATTTGCATAGATTAAAACATGGATTTTCTCAGTAATACGGACACACATGAACATGGGACCAACACAGATGTCTTCAGCTGCCAAGCGCACATGTAACAGGTCAGGCAGTGTCATAGGTGCAAATCTGCTGACAGATGCTCTTTAACCCTTTCACGACTGCAATCTGTATATATACGTGATAGCTGCACATACCCCGTGCAGCTACCACGTATATAAACGTTCTGGCAGCTCTTTAATCCAAGCGCTGCAAAGCGCTTGGATTAAAGCTTCTGCCCCTGCCCTGTATGCTGTCACGGACAGCATACAGTGCAGTAATGCCGGCAAGGGACCAATCAGAGTGGCCCCTTGCCGGCAATCGATCCGATTGGTTAGTCTGTGCAGACTAACCAATCGGATCGCGGCAGTGTTAAAATGCCGGTTTCATGCTCTGATCTGCGCTCTGCAGACCAGAGCATGAAATCAGGTAATGTGTCCTCGAGTAATACACCCCCCCCCCTGCCGATCTGTGCCTCCGATCTGTGTCTGTGCCCCCCCTTGTGCCGCCTGCAGCTCAACTCCTACTAGCTGCCGAGATGTGGTCCGCCCCCTCCCCGCCCCCTCCAGTCATTTTGTAGCCTCCCCGATCCCCCCCTACCCATGCAGTCATTTTGTAGACCCCCGATCCCCCCCCCACCTTTCCAGCGCTGCCCCCCGATCCCCCTGCTGTGTGCGATGGCGGCGGCTCCATTACTGAGCTGCCGCCATCAGCAGAGAGTGTCAGCTCTATGCTGACACTCTCCTGTAACCCCATAGATGCCGCGGTTGCGGCATCCATGAGGTTAACAGAGGGAGGGAGCTCCCTCTCTCAACCATCGGGGCTGCAGCGCTGTGATTGCAGCACCCGATGGTTGCCATGGCAACCGGACGCTTTGCAAAAGCGTCCTGTTGCCATGGAAAGGTGTCCAGTGCTGCCACCTACAGGACATCTGGAAGTATTATACTTTGGAATACAAGAGCATTGCAAAGTATAGTACAACTATCAGCCCCACTGGATCTTGAAGATCCAAGAGGGAACTGATAAAAAAAAGTGAAAATAATGAAAGAGAAAATAAGTAAATAAATAAATAAAAATGTAAATTAAAAAAATAAATTGCCTTTTCCTATAAAAAAATGAAAAAATAAAATAAAATACACATATTAGGTGTCGGCGCGTCCGTAACGACCGCCTCTATAAATATATCACATGATAGACCCCGTCCGATAAACACCATAAAAATAAAATAAAAAAACAGTGCCAAAAAAAGCTATTTTTGTCACCTTACATCACAAAAAGTGCAACAGCAAGCGATCAAAAAGGCTTATGACGCCCAAAATAGTACCAATCAAACCGTCAACTCGTCCCGCAAAAAATGATACCCTATTTAAGACAATCTCCCAAAAAATAAAAAGTTATGGCTCTCAGACTATAGAGACACTAAAACATCATTTTTTTGGTTTCAGAAATGCTATTATTGTGTAAAACTTAAATAAATAAGAAAAAGTATACATATTAGGTATTGCCACGTCCGTAACGATCTTCTCTATAAAACTATCACATGACCTAACTCCTCAGATGAACGCTGTAAAAATAAATAAATGAAAACTGTTCCAAAACAGCCAATTTTTGGGTCACCTTGCCCCATAAAGTGTAATAATTAATGATCAAAAAATCCTATGTACCCAAAAATGGTACCAATAAAAACCTCAACACTTTCTGCAAAAAACGAGCCCCTGCACAAGACTGATCGGCAGAAAAATAAAAAACATATGGCGTTCAGAAAACCAATCCAGCACAATCTGCCTTCCAAAAACCGTATGGCATTTATTTCCTTCTGCGCCCTGCCGTGTGCCCGTACAACAGTTTACGACCACATGTGGGGTGTTTATGTAAACCGCGGAATCAGGATAATAAATATTGAGTTTTGTTTGGCTGTTAACTCTCAATGTGTTAAAGAAAAAAAAATTATAAAATGGAAAATCTGCCAAAAAAGTGAAATTTAGAAATTTCATCTCCATTTTCCTTTAATTCTTGTGGAACGCCTAAAGGGTTAACAAAGTTTGTAAAATCAGTTTCGAGTAACTTGAGGGGTGTAGTTTCTACAATGGGGTCATTTATGGGGGTTTCCACTATGTAAGCCCCACAAAGGGACTTCAGACCTGAACTGGTCCTTTAAAAGTGGGTTTTGGAAATTTTCTTAAAAATTGTAAGAATTACTTCTAAACTTCTAAGCCTTCTAACGTCCTAAAAAAATAAAATTACATTTCCAAAATGATGCCAACATAAAGTAGACATATGGGGAATGTTAAGTAATAAATATTGTATTAGGTATCACTTTCTGTTTTAGAAGCAGAGAAATTGAAATTTGGAAAATTGTGAATTTTTCAAACTTTTTGGTAAATTTGGGATTTTTTCATAAATAAAGGTGAAATATATTGACTCAAATATATGACTATCATGAAGTACAATGTGTCAACGAGAAAACAATCTCAGAATGGCTTGGATAAGTAAAAGCGTTCCAAAGCTATTACCACATAAAGTGACGCATGTCAGATTTGTAAATTTTGACCTGGACACTGGGGCATCAATGACCCTTGGTCATGAAAGGGTTAAGGCCACCGGATGAACGCACATAAGATCCGCATGGATTTTCGTGCGTATTTATATGCGTTTCTGCAGAATATCTGCACCAAAATCTGCAATTTCTAACTGGTTTTTTGGTGTGGATTTCACGCTGTTTTGCCACAGGTCTCACCCTTCCATTGAAAAAGGAAAAATCTGAAGCTAACATAATGGACAAGCTGTGGATTTGAAAATCCGCAATGCAGGTCAATTTCCACACCGAAACAATCCGCAAAGTGTACATAAGATTTGTATAATCTCATGCACTTTCCGCAATGTGTGCAGGTGGCCTAAAATGGAATAAAACGGAGTCAGGCTATTTTCACACTTGCGTTCAGAGTGGATCCGTCTGGTGTCTGCACAGACGGATCCGCTCCTATAATGCAGACGATGGGAGCCGTTCAGAACGGATCCGTCTGCATTATATTTTAGAAAAAATTCTAAGTGTGAAAGTTGCTCAGACGGATCCGTCCAGACTTTACATTGAAAGTCAATGGGGGACGGATCAGTTTGAAAATTTAGCCATATTGTGTCAACGTCAAACGGATCCGTCCCCATTGACTTACATTGTAACTCTGGACGGATCCGTTTGCCTCCGCACGGCCAGGCGGAGGCTGAACGCTGCCAGACTGATGCATTCTGAGCGGATCCGCATCCACTCAGAATGCATTGGGGCAGTACGGATCCGTTCGGGGCCGCTTGCGAGCCCCTTCAAACGGAACTCACAAGCGGAGCCCCGAACGCTAGTGTGAAAGTATCCTAAACCGGTTAGGATGTTGATGCCGGTAGATTTTCCATGCCAGCATCGGGATCCAGCATTACACAATACATATGTCTGTCTTAGTGTCTCTTATAATATAGTAATATACAGGTAGTCTTTTCTCACCAATCCTCATGCTTCATTCTTATCCCCATTCTTGCAGACTAGTAAATGCGTTCCGAGGTGACACCAAGATAATGAAATTATTTGCAAAGCACATTAAGGTATTTCTGCGCTGCAGTCACTATTTGTTACTCTGTCCTATTCTGCAGGCGGCACCGTTTAAATGGCACTTGTTGCTATTTGTCCCCAATGAAATACACATCCTTTTTTTAAATGAATCAAAAGAAAATGAAAGTGATGATAGATATATTAAACTGATTATACATTGCAAAATCGGCACCATAAGTGTCCACAGGTTGTGTGCGGTATTACAGCTCGGCCACATTCGCTTTGATACAGCTGGACTACAACATTACACACAACCAGCGGACAGGATTATGCACCATTTTTTATGAAGGCGGACATATTTTTCTAACCCTTTTAAAGGCAGTCTGTCTGTTATCTGCAGTACCGCAAATAAGAGCCTAGATTGCTACTTTTTATTTCCTCATTGTCCTCCTTTCCTGCACTGAAATGCCACACTAACATAACGGAGAGGACTCGTGTGCGCAGGCAGTCCTGATAGTGTATGTCATTGCAGCTCGGAGAGCCGACAGTAGCATTCTGGACTGCTGTGCGCCTCATGTACCAAATTGTGGTACAAGCGAAAGCTCCTGAACAGGGAGTCCTACTGGATTTTTTCGCATGGGTTCCCGAGTTCCAGCAGGGTTAAATCGCAAACACGATCTAATCCCGCATTACTGATCTTTGCTCATATATACTTTTAAAACAGTTTGTGGGTTTTTTACATATCCAACTTTTTATTTCTATGTGTATCCTTGCCCTTATATTCACAAGGCATTTGGATAGTAGGCGGAACCAAATTTTGTGTGTCCACTCCTGCTAATCCAAACCATCTGCGAGGGCCAGGAAGTTCAGCTATTTAAACATGTAGCCATTCAGCAACCAATGTGTCATGAATAAGGATCAGTATGAGAGCACCCGAAACATGTAGACCTGCTTGCCGTGTTGGATTGTTTTTATCCTGTGTCATTTTTGGAATAAAGAACAGCGTCTTTTTTTGGAAGCTGGACATCCCGTCTTATTTTTCACAAAATTGTGGTAATGTATGAGATTAGCTGCAATACCAAATACATCCCCTGGGCAAATGTGGCGCTGTTTCTGGAAGAAGTCAGCCATGCTTGCTAATTTCAAGCAACCCCTTAAACCACAAAAAGACATTCCCTATGCATCGGAAAACATAGTTTGATGACTCCGAATGTGACAATTTACTAAATAACCTCCATGTTCTCAAACTTTATCACAGATTAAAGAGCAGATCAAATGGCTGGAAAATAACGTCACTCACCTGGGAGTAGGAACACCGGGCAGGGTAAAAGCTCTCATAGAACAAGGCAAGACATGGTTTTTACTATATGCAATCTATAAGGGCTCTGAATGCTCTATTTGGTGTGTAGCTAAATATACTCTATTGCTCCCTGTTATCAGCCATGATCATCACTGGGAGTACTGACGGGTACCGTGGCTTCTTTTATAACGGCACCATGGCATCCATGACATATCCATACTCAAACCAACCCCAGTGAATACTATTGCACCCCACTGACTTCTTTGGGTGTTTTTGACAGCAAGAATGTTGTCACAGACTGCAGTATTCTTGCCATAAGTGTGGCCAAAGTCTTTAATAAAAGGGCAATACATTTATACGGAGTCAGTCAGCAGTTTTCAGCCCTCAAGTCCTTGGGGCAGTCCTGTAATATTCAGGGTCCTGGGTCCTTTGCTCTAAATGCTCCCCAGCCCTTCCCTCTGCTCTGAGTGACAGCTCAGGTGTCCATTCAGGAAACCGCTAGAACTGTCACATAAAGGGGAGAAGTCGAGAAGCGTTCTGTGCAGAGAGTCTAGGGCACTGAATATGAAAGGACCACCTCCAGGGCACTTCAGAGCTCAAAACTGCTGACAGACTCCCTTTAAATGTCTCCTATACTAAACAGAAGGCATGTCTTCTCTAGCACAAGTCCGTTCTACCATGTATCATTGGAATTTATGTGAAAGCAATTAAAGGCTACTTACACTTTCGGGAGCATTTTTTATGATTTCATATTACTAATTTTAGGCTAAAAATATATTTATTTATTTTTAGTTGGTCTTTATTAAAAATACTCTGCCGTTTCTGTGATACAGGGGTTAAACATCAGTCTATTTGCAAGCTGCCACATTTCTGACCTCATAAACACTTATTTAAACAATATTCTTATACATTTGATAAGACTTGAGCTATAATAAGTGTTTAGGAGGTCAGAAATAAGGGCTTCACATGAGCCGTCAGAAGATGGAATTCAAAGAAAGCAGACTGTGACCGCTTGCAAACACTCATTTTTAACCCCTGTAACTCAGAAATGGCTGACCATCTTTAATAA
The DNA here is from genome assembly GCF_014858855.1 of Bufo gargarizans. Classification (NCBI taxonomy): domain Eukaryota; kingdom Metazoa; phylum Chordata; class Amphibia; order Anura; family Bufonidae; genus Bufo; species Bufo gargarizans. Next base: position 600,429,940 of record NC_058082.1, read on the forward strand.
AGCTCAATTGAAAAAATATATATTTTAAACCAAAATGAGTAAAATTCAATCATAAAAAAAGTGACCATAGCCTTTAAAGACTCCCCCCCCCCCCCATTCCCAAATTCTGTGCTGTACTTAGAAGATAGTTCCTCACGTTATTATGTGGTAATATTTTCCTGTTTTCCTGCTCATAGATGGGCTCAGCTTGCAGTCCTTGAAATACCTTGTTTTAGATTGGAACTGGAGGGATCAGAAGCTGAGGAGGATGGTGGATATACCAGAGGTAAATACTGCTTTATTTTGCCCTTGACCTGTATAATGCCACCTATAGCACCACACAAAGGGTTTACTGTTTTTCTAACTGTGTGACTGGTACGTTCACTTTGTGCTGGTCATCTAATAAACCTTATAAACTACTAAGAAGTCATAAATACTTATTTAAGCCACATTCTTATCAGTAAAATATAACTGAGCTATCATGAGCGTTTTATAAGGTCAGAGAGCAAACATAAGGAGCCGTCAGTTCCCCAAGTAACGGAAAAGATAGAAAATTCAGATCCTGCTACTAGAGCATCTCAGTACAGAAAAAAGGGCTCCATATTTTTAATACAGACCAACTGAAAAAAATGATTTTTACCCCTAAATGAGTACAATGCAACAACAAAATTGCCCCCAAAGGTGTGCATAGTCTTTAAGCCTAGGACCCCAATGCTAAGCACTGATCCTCTTCTTCTTTTTTATTTTTTTATCCCTTTGCAGGGCAATAAGTTGTACTGGGGAGATACCTGTTTGGTATGGTTAGATATTAGGTGTTACCATGACCCTTGACATGTCCCTACGTTCTTTGGCACTTACCAATGACAGTGCTAATGTTGGCTCAGTGATGTGTGTGATATCTTCATGTCATTCATGGATACCTTACTGGATATTCTGTGCTCTGCTTTTGCAGGTGAAGAAGGAGATGGTTGAACTCATGGATTCGGGTCTCATAGCAGCATGCAGAGAAGGATCTGTGAAGATTGGTTTATTTTAACCCCTGTGTTCTATACAACTAGTGAACCTTTTATCTGCATGTTTCTGTTTTAACTGCTGATTGTGTGTGTCCTTACATTCCTCATAGGCATAAATAATAAACCTGGCTTTGTTTCAATTTCTTAACTGAATGTACTAATCCGTTATTAGGACTATGATAGCCGTGTGCTCACAAAGCACAGCAGAATAAAAGTCAGAATACAGTATTTTATACTGTTTCTTCTATCAAAATTATATTTATGTGAATGGGGCTGAGCTGCAATTTATGGAGAAGAGCAGAGTGCTGCAGGGACAGTGTCACAATTCTGACAACACAAAGAAAATCGGACTTTCTGTATAAGCATAAAAATCTCATTAAACCTCTGAAAGCTGAAATGTGTAGGATTGCATCAAAGTGCAAGGTTTCATAAAAAAAAAAAACCACACACATATAGACACACCTAGGTTTTAGAGAAGGGAAAATAAGAAAAAAAGTTTTCATCAGACCCCCAAACTAGACCCTCAATCTTCATCAGACCTCAGATCAGACCCCCCATGTCAGACCTCAGATCAGATGCCCACCTGCAGTCGCGCTTTCTGATCTTCTCTGGGCACGCGCTGCACTATGACCTGTGAATTTTAGTTAACAGCAAACTAAGCTGTAAAAACCAGTGTCAGGCAGCTGCTGCCAAGGCCAATAAGATAATGGGTTGAATCAAACGGGGCAAAGATGCCCATAATGAGAACATAGTCCTACCACTTTACAAATCCCTAGTCAGACCACACATGGAGTACTGTGTACAGTTCTGGGCTCCAGTAAACAAGGCAGACATAGCAGAGCTGGAGAGGGTCCAGAGGAGGGCAACATAAGTAAATACTGGAATGGGTGGACTACAGTACCCTGAAAGATTATCAACATTAGGGTTATTCACTTTAGAAAAAGACGACTGAGGGGAGATCTAATTACCATGTATAAATATACCAGGGGTCAGTACAGAGATCTATCCCATCAGCTATTTATCCCCAGGACTGTGACTGTGACGAGGGGACATCCTCTGCGTCTGGAGGAAAGAAGGTTTGTACACAAACATGAGAATTCTTTACGGTAAGAGCAGTGAGACTATGGAACTCTCTGCCTGAGGAGGTGGTGATGGTGAATTAACTAAAAGAGTTCAGGATGTATTTCTGGAGTGTAATAATATTACAGGTTATAGTTACTAGAGAGGGGTCATTGATCCAGGGAGTTATTCTAATTGGAGTCGGGAAGGGATTTTTTTTCCCCCCTATTTTTTGCCTTCCTCTGGATCAACTTGCAGGATAACAGGCCGAACTGGATGGACAGATGTCTTTTTTCAGCCTTATAAACTATGTTACTATGTTACTGCATACAGTGTCAGTTCATTCTGTGTCCACTACGTCCTGACTCTGTACGCAGTAAGGACAGTGCAGTGCACCGCCCAGAAAAGTTCAAAGAGGTTACTACTGGCAGTGTTTCGCTTCCCTCGACTCCGGCATGGTATTCTCTTTATAAGACGCACTGCCATTTCCCCCAACTTTTTTTTATTTGGGGGGGGGGGGGGGGCGCATCTTAAGTGGAAAATATGTGTTATGCCCGTGTGTGGGAGGGAGACACCACACCGGACGAAGAAGGAGAGGGAAGAAGGAACAAGACCTGAAAGCAAGGGAAGAAAAACGGACACCTCAAATCCCTAGTCACAGTCTTGACTGGCTATCAGTATGAACAGACCCCAAAGGTAGGTGAGTTCATACACAGGAGTACCTAACTCACCCTATAAGACCCTTGCGATAGTGACAGGACTGAGACTACCTGTTCTTCCAGAAAGGAAGGACGACCAGGAGTCTCCCTCATGCCTAAAACAAAGGGCAGGGGAAAAACAACACACAGATAAACCAAAACAAAAGGGAAAGGAAACACTTAACTTTCCAGTAGCTATGGCAGCAACAGGAACTCAGCCGAGAACCAAACACCAGCAGACCACAGATACCACTGAAGCTATAAACCGCACAGCATTGTGGGAGAAGCAACACCTGGAGGTTAGAGGTGTGGCCAGTATCCGAAACAACACAGGGATCCACAAGGAAACCTGTCAGATCAAAGCACGTGTTGCTAGTCGCACAGATCTTCTGTCACCCACTGTCACGGGGACGTCCATATGTTTCGATACGTCCATGACAATATGGTAGTTATATCCGTGCCTAAAAGACTGACCCACACAAAGCTTGACAAGTACACAACCTGCTAAAAGTAAATGTACAGGCTATTTATGACTACAGTTGCAGGAAAAAGTAAGTGAACCCCATAAAGATACACAAATTTCTGTACTGATTACTAATAAAATGGAGTTTGTTATCTGAGTTACAATTATAGACAAACACAATTTAACTAATAACACATACAATTGTACTGTTTATGTCTTTTATTGAGCACATTGGGAAAATGTCAGTGAACCTCTATCTTAATCACTTCTTCGAGAGCTAACTGGCAAAAGGTATTTTAGAGGTGTCCAAGAACATAAGTTTGGAACTGTGGGTTTCACAGAAATCCGTTAAATAAAGGCACACAAGGCCTGGTTACAACAGGTGTGAATTTACACAAGACAGACAAATGATGCAGCAGTTTATCACAATGGCTGATGCTGGATGACCTGACTCTGAACCTGGCGCACCTCTAGACTATGTTTCAACCTCCTACGATATTAACTTATTTACGTTGTGCCAGAATTTATGGTAGTATTCTGGCACAATTTTGGTGTACAGTGTTGCTTCTTAAGCCACGTCCCCTTACCCACTAACCCACAACTGCTTTCCTCTTGGCCACATTAACATGCACAGCGGACCAAATATCTAAAACCCCAAAGAAATGTGAAGTAAGCCACGTGTATGAGACTTCTAGCACATTTTAAATAGTAATTCTTCCCCACTGAGTACACATCCACAGTGCAGGGTGAAAAAGTAAAGCCCCTTGCAGACGAGCGTCTCCGGATAAGGTCCGGATGCGTTGCGGCAAACCCGCGCAAGTAGGTACGCAATTGCAGTCAGTTTTGACTGTGATTGTGTTCCGTTGTTCAGTAATACATTTTGCACGCGCGTGATAAAAAAAACTGAATGTGGTACCCAGACCCGAACTTCTTCACAGAAGTTCAGGTTTGGGTTCAAGGTTGTGTAGATTGTATTATTTCCCCTTATAACATGGTTATAAGGGAAAATAATAGCATTCTGAATACAGAATGCATAGTACAATAGGGCTGGAGGGGTTAAACAATAAATAAAATTTAACTCACCTTAATCCACTTGTTCGCGCAGCCGGCATCTCTTCTGTCTTCTTCTTTGAGGAATAGGACCTTTGATTACGTCACTGCGCTCATCACATGGTCCATCACATGATATTTTACCATGGTGATGGATCATGGGACGGACCATGTGATGAGCGCAGTGACGTTATCAAAGGTCCTTTTCCTGTGCACAACAAAGAAGACGGGCTGTGCGATCAAGTGGATTAAGGTGAGTTATATAATTATAAAATACAATTTTAACCCCTCCAGCCCTATTGTACTATGCATTCTGCATTAAGAATGCTATTATTTTCCCTTAAACCTTGAATGCAGTAACCTGTAGATCCCCTTTAGCAGCAATCTCCTCTATCAAGCAATGAATGTATTTGCATATGAGATTTGAACAATATTGAGGAATTTTGGACCATTCCTTCCTCGCCTTTCTTTTCATCAGTATTTTTTTTTCTGGGGTGCCTTATGTGCACAGTCCTGTTCAGGTCATGATATAGCACTTCGATAGGGTGGAGATCAGGACTGGTTTGGTCATTCCAACAAGCCTCCTTCAACCATTCTTTAGTTGGTCTACTTGTGTGCTTTGGGTCAATGTCTTGTTGCATCATCCAACCTCTCTTCAGCTTGAGGTCATGGACTGCGACCTTTATGTTGTACTGTTACATGTATTGACATACCTTGGAATTAATTGTTCCCCCAGTGATTGCAAGTCATCCAAGCCATAAAGCCGCACAAAACCATGATGCTCCCTCCACCATGCTTCACAGTTGGGATATTTTGGTGTTGGCGTGCAGAGATGTGAATTTGTGCTAAAAAGTTTATTTTTTCTCTCATCTGCCCATATATTATTTTCCGAGAAGCATTGTAGAACATCCAGGTGGTCTCAGTCAAACTTGACACGGGCCGCAACGTGTTTTTCGGTCCTTTTGTGGTGTCCTTCCATGAACACCATTCATGTTCAGTTTTTTTTCTAATAGTGGACTCGGAAACATAGGTTTTTGCAGTGTGTAGAGTCTTCTGTAGGGCTTTAACTGCTACCCATTGATTCTGTCTCACCTCTTTTTAGGATTGCTAGATGTGCTCGTGGAGTGATCTTAACTGTGCTCGATTTTCTCCATTTATAGATACATTGTCTGTGATTTGACCTACACCCAAGGCTGTAGTAATGCTTTTGTAGCATTTTACAATTTTATACATCTCTATAACATGTCTTCTGAGATCTTTTCAAGAATCAATAATTTTTTTAAAGAACTGATTTGTCAGTAACTAGGCTTTGTGTGCTTTTATTTAGTGGAAGATGCTTCTGTGAAATCCACAGTACCATTGTTATGTTCTTTGAAACACATTTTGCCAGTTAGCTCATGGATAAATCATTGACACAGAGGTTCACTTGTTTTCCTAATGTGTTCAATAAAACACATGAACGGTGCAACAGTATGAGTGTTATTGGTTAGATGGTGTTTTTCTATAATCGTAACTTACTGTAGAGAACAATCAGCGGTGTGCATGAGGCCAAATACTGATGAAAATAACTGACCAAACACTGACTGTAAATAAGGTCTAAGTTGCCATAAACATTTCGGTGGGCAGAAGATGATTAGATGCGAAACTACCCATTTTTTTTACTCCTCTAGATAAAAATACCCCTAAATGTAATATTCTGGTTGGTAAAATAGGGTGATAACATGGGGAAAAAAGTTTATGTATTATGGCAATCCCTTCTCCCCCTCCTGATGTCACTTGCAGCTTCTCCCCTTTGGCTGCTTGCTTCCACACACATAGAACCAGGACATAAAACTTTTCTTGCTGCTCCCTGACTTCAAGCACGTGCTGCACCCCAAATATTTATCCTTTGTTCCTGGTATCATTTTGGAAGCTGATATCCTCAGCTTTAACATGATATCAAGATCTATGCTCCATCCTCTATATTTTGGAAAGCATGTAAAGTCATTGGTACATCGTTGGCAGTGAATGGGTTAAACCAATGAAATTATATCAAGGGCTGGAGACTTGTTGAAGGCCAGGACCTCCAATAGTCTGGCAGAACCTGATAATCTGACACAGCCTTGGCCAAGATCATGACAGATGATTGGAATTCTACTGTATCGTTATTTAGGACTTCGGCTTCCTTTTGTGTTGAGATTTGGGTGGTTTGCTATGAAACCCAGAGAATTCCCAGGTCTTCACTTGTGGAAGACTGCAAACCTGTAAAAATAAAGCAAGGTTAGGTGTACTTCTGAAATAACCACCGTGAGAGAGCGTGGCGTCAGAGATGCTGAGTAACCACATGTATAAAGTTAAGTATTTGGTGAAGAAGCTGTCAGAGAAGAATCTCTTTGCTATGAGATGGTGCCCAGCTATGACAGGCATCTGCAGGCAAAACCCCAAAGAATTTCTCTTCATCACCACATTACTTGTGAAAGTGAAGGGGGTCTGATCTGCAGTAAAACATGACTGATTGTATCCAGGGTCACATGCTGCGCCACGCTGTATGTTTAATCAATGTGAGGTTTATTGAGACTGGGTGAAGACCACCCAGTGATTGTTGACCTCAGTGTTGATGTATCGCACATCGGGTAATCAATCTACAGATGAATGCTTCACATATCATATTTATTTCCCAACAAGCTCTTTAGATACTTATATTGTTCCTTACAATAGAAGTATTATAACTGGTGCCAAGAAACTGCAGAATATGCCGTCAACCACAGATAAATTAGACTCTAAGGCTCTCAACCCCCGATCACATGCCCACTTGGCTCGGCCAAGCATGGGGAGAGGTGAATAAGCCACTGTTAGACACCACTTAGAGTTGAGGCTAGGAAGAAGAGGAATGGGACATCTTGAAGTTCAACATGCCCAATCATTTGATCCTATGGAAGATGAGTACCAGGTCTAGATGTAGTTTTTTACCCCCTTCCCGTTGAAAATGCTTATGGGAGTTGCCATGTCTATTGTAAAACATTACATTCAGACTCCATATAGAAAATGACAATCTCTTTCTAACAAAGCTAGAACCAGCCCTCTACCTCACATGGACCCAGAGATCTCCACATTCATTTCTTCAATTGTTCTGATAGATTTCCTTCAGGCTGGCAGCTCAGGGGTGTGTCCTTTCAGGGGTGTGTAGTAGGAAGAGACCGGCACTCACAAAATCTTGTGCAAAGTCGAAATCTTTATTGGTCACATATGATATTCTATATTCTGTGTAGTGTTTCGGCTCACATCAGGAGCCTTTCTCAAACAAATATGGCATACAAACACACAGTAGCAAAGAGGATTTCAATAGCCCGCCAAGGCGGAAGTGACATCAGGTAACCATGGTGATAAAGGTAATCAACAAAACAATTCTGCAAGGATTAAAGTAGGTTCAAGGTGAAATGATGCCGTTGGGATTTCTTCACGTTTTCTGAAAAAGACAAGAAGAAATATGAGTAAATCAAGTAATAAATACAAAAAATTAAAATAGAACTTGGAGATTACAGGAAGCTATTAAGATCATACTCCCGATTCAACACCCAGCTCAGGGGTGTGTTCTTTCTTCTGAAGCACTTTCCATGTCACAGCTCAAGGGGGCATATCCTTTCTGCTGCTGCTCACTCCATGTCACAGCTCAGGGGGGCATATCCTTTCTTCTGCAGCTCACTCCATGTCACAGCTCAGGGGGGCATATCCTTTCTGCTGCAGCTCACTCCATGTCACAGCTCAGGGGGGCATATCCTTTCTGCTGCAGCTCACTCCATGTCACAGCTCAGGGGGGCATATCCTTTCTGCTGCAGCTCACTCCATGTCACAGCTCAGGGGGGCATATCCTTTCTTCTGCAGCTCACTCCATGTCACAGCTCAAGGGGACATATCCTTTCTGCTGCAGCTCACTCCATGTCACAGCTCAGGGGGGCATATCCTTTCTTCTGCAGGTCTCTCCATGTCACAGCTCAAGGGGGCATATCCTTTCTGCTGCAGCTCACTCCATGTCACAGCTCAGGGGGGCATATCCTTTCTTCTGCAGGTCTCTCCATGTCACAGCTCAGGGGGGCATATCCTTTCTGCTGCAGCTCACTCCATGTCACAGCTCAAGGGGGCATATCCTTTCTGCTGCAGGTCACACCATGTCACAGCTCAGGGGGCGTGTCTTTTCAGCTCTATAACCATCACAGCGCCTAACTGTAGATATGATTGATGGCAGTTGAAGGATGGAACTGAGCATAAGACAAACAGCAGGTGGCGCTATACAGATACATTTTATTGAATAACTCAGTGGCTACATTACATGTTTAATTACTTGCAATTACAAAAGTTTTCAGTAGAGATGAGTGAAGTTCTTGAAAATTCGATTCGGCAGTCTCGCAGAATTTTACCCAAAAATTTACTTTGTGATGAATTACTTCGTCACGAAGCGCATTTCTTTGTAAGTGGTGGGTGCAATGCCAGGGAACAGCGATTGCGCCGCTCCCTATCATTGTACCGCTCGGATGCCGAGTTCATTGCTGATTGCAGCATCTGAGATTAAAAATGTCTATAATAGTGTTGGGCGCGAATATTCAAATCGCGAATATCGCCACTTCGAGAATTCGCGAAGATTTAGAATATAGTGCTATATATTCGTATTCGCTAATATTCTAGATTTTTTTTTTTTTATCTGAACCCATGATCCCTCCCTGCTTCTTGCTTGTGGGCCAATGAGAAGGCTGCAATATCTTTGTCTGAGCTTAGCAACACCCCTAGCAACCAATAGGAAAGTTACCTACCCCTTACTATATAAGAACCTCCCCAGCAGCCATTTTCTACAGTTTTATCGAGTTCTAAGAGAGACAGCAGTGTCATTGCTTTACTGTTTAATTACATTAGATAGTTAGTTAGTTAGTTAGCTTCTATTATACAGATAGTTAGTGGGAGATAGTCAGTGTAGCTTAGATAGTGATATAGTGTAGCTGATAGGTTCCAGTGCAGGGTGTTAGGTTGTGTGATAAGCAGGGGTGTAGCTATAGGGGATGCACAGGTAGCAGTCGCTACCGGGCCCAGGAACTGAGGGGCCCCAAAGACCCTTGAGCCGCATAAGAAGACACTGGTATTATAGAAAGTCCGTGCTGGTCAAGTTACACCTCTGGCTGGAAAGAAGGGTTTAGGTCAAGAATTTGGCACGTGGGGGTACGGTTAAAATTTTTGCCTCGGGTAGCAGAAAGGCTATGTGCTTCCCTGCCCCTGGCCACAAAGCACTGAGGGACGGGGGGCCCAACTGAACTCTTGCACCAGGGCCCATGAGCCTTTAGCTACGCCCAGGTTCTGCTGTCCATACATACATACAGACATACATAGTGCTGTGATGTCACAAGTTCACAACAATACTTGGGGCACCAATCACTAATATCTAGTCAGACATGTTAAAATGTGAAGTTGCACGTATTGCGCCAAAATATGCGCATTATTATCTTTAGATGTCCCGTTTACACTAACAGAGCTACAACTTGCACTGAAAGAATCCCCTCTTCATAAAAGCCCAGGGCCAGACGGTTTCCCGGTTTCATATTACACCACCTTCAAAGAGATCCTACTCCCATTTTTCTTGAAAACATGTAATGAAGCGAGGGAGGGAGGAGCCTTCAATAGTGACATGCTGCAAGCACAAATATCCATTATCCCTAAACCAAAAAAAGACCACTCACATTGTGCAAATTATAGGCCAATATCACTGCTAAATAATGACCTTAAGCTTTATGCAAAAATGTTAGCAAATCGATTGAAAAAATTCTTGCCGGACCTAATCTCCCCAGAACAAGTAGGGTTTGTGCCAGGCAGAGAAGGCAAAAACAACATTATTAGAGTGATACACCTTATGCAATTGGCAAAACGCACATTTACACCTTTGATTTTGCTCAGTATGGACGCCGAAAAGGCTTTTGACAGAGTGGATTGGCGATTTATGTCCCAAACATTAGCCAGGTTCGGTGTTCCCCAGTCATTTATTGGTGGGGTAATGGCGATGTATCGAAACCCAACAGCAAGAATCCTAGTGAATGGCACTCTCTCCCCTGCCTTCAAAATAACGAATGGTACTCGGCAAGGATGTCCCTTGTCTCCTCTGTTGTTCATATTGACAATAGAAACCTTGCTACAGGCTTTTCGACAGAACCAAGAGATAAGTGGGATGACAGTGGGTAAGACAATACACTCAACAGCCGCGTTCGCGGACGATGTCCTCCTTATAGTCACAAACCCAAAAGAGGCGTTCCCAGCGATTATGTCTATTCTGGGTCAATTTCACGAAGTCTCTAACTTCTCTGTTAATTTCTCAAAATCAACAGTTTTGAACGTATCTTTGCCGGCGCATGAACAGACTGCTTTGCAAAACTCTACATCCTTCCAATGGACGTCAAAAGCCATAACCTTTTTAGGAATAGAACTTACACCTACGTTTAACCAGCTGTATAAGGAAAATTTCCTGCCTATTCCTCAACAATTAGAGACTTTGATAAGTAGCTGGGATATCCCCTTTGTCTCTTGGTTTGGCCGCAAATCCCTTATAAAAACAATACTCCTCCCTAAAGTGCTTTATTACTTGCAAGCATTACCAATTCCTATCCCCCTGGCCTTTTTTAAAAAAGTTCAGAAGATATTTCTTAGATTTTTATGGGGGGGAAAGAAAGCGAGAATGCCCTCATCATATGTAATCCGGCATCCCACGAGAGGGGGTATGGGAATACCAGACGTTTATACTTATCATAAGGCAATTCTTTGTACTAGAGGTTTAGATTGGCTACGTTCCTCTCCAGATCGACTAGACATTAAAGTGGAAGAAGCGATGTCGAATCTCCCTTTAAGGTCCCTGCTTTTCCTAGATTTGACAAAGGTAAACAAAATACTTATAACACATAGCTCAATAACTAAACACACAATTTCCCGATGGTGTAGGATGTATATGCTTCAGAAGCTGATACCTAATTATGCTCTACTTATGCAAATAAGGGACGTTCTTTGTCAGTCAAATCTATATTTCTGGAACACGGTCAGAGAAGGGGACAAGAGTAATGCGACGCCAATATTGTCCTTGTGCCAAGATGCGGATTTGCCAACATTATCAGAATTGCAGTTACATCCTGCTTTGAAAAGATGTACTATATTCCAAATTACACATTGTTATCATATCTTCAAAAAACTAACTAGAGCTCCAATATGGGGCTCAGATCATACAAAATTTGAAAAAATGGCCTTGCAAAAGCTAGAACCTAAAAAGAAGATTTCCCATTTATATTCCTCGATCATTTCCTCAAATGATACCAATAGATGTACGTTTATTGATAAATGGGAGGAGGAACTAGCCATAAAATTTGATCAATGGGAATTGCCAAAGGTATTAATGGCTCCAGGGAAAGTCTCTAGATGTGTGAAATTGCAAGAAAATAGCTATAAAGTCCTCACACGCTGGTATTATACTCCACAACGGTTGCACACTATGTTCCCAGAGGTCAGCCCCACTTGCTGGAGGTGTGAAATAAATATTGGGTCTCATAGTCATATTTGGTGGTCATGTCCTAAAATCCTAACCTATTGGCAAGAAGTATGTAAGGTCTTGTCCCAAGTGTGCAGGATAACAGTTCGAGAGTCACCTAAACTGTGTCTTTTTGGTCTAACAGGGGAATTAACCAGTACCAAATCGAAAGGGGTTCACACCTTGTGTAAGATACTATTAGCAGCAGCACGTCTTCTGGTGGCAGTGTACTGGAGAAAGGTGGATCCCCCAGCATTGCAACATTGGTTTATGAAATGTGACCAGATCTATAGATTGGAACAAATAGCACATTGGGATGCTAGAACACCTCAACGTTTCTCGGAGATCTGGGGCCCATGGAGGAAGTTTAGAGGATTCACTGATTAAGCTAGAAATCCATTTTGGAAATGTATGACTAGTACAGGTTGTGAAGGAACATGAGACCTCTAGACTCATATTATCCTATACCCCCCTTCCCTCTGACTTCCCCCCTCCCCTTACCTCCCTCCTTGTTTCTACATTTTGGAATTGTTTCTACATATGTATGTTTTACCAGGATATGTGATATACCGTTTACATTAATTTATGTATGACTTTTGTATTGGCTGTGATCTAAACATGCCGATTTATATATATGATTGTCAATGTTAATCTTTTCACGCCTATCGGCGAGTATCCAAATTGATATTTATGAAACAATAAAAACATTTTGAAGTAAAATATGCGCATTATTAATTGCTGATTTGCGCAATCGCGAATATATTAGAGCACTCTGTCTGCATATAAAGCTATTGTAATGTTCTGCCGTGCCAACTATTTTCTTCAGTCTCCGGAAACTCCTAGCAGCTTAAAAAAAAATATGCGCGTATTACATTGCCGATTTTCGCAATCAAGAAAATAATTGCGAATTTGTGAATTTATTCATGAAATATCGCGAATTGGAATATTGCCCCTGCCGCTCATCACAAGTCTATAATAAAAAAATAAAATCATTCTTACCTCATCTATTCTAATTTGTGGAACGGAACGGGTTGCCCATAATAGAAATGCCTATTCTTGTCCGTAAAACAGACAAGAATAGGACATGTTTTATTTTTTATGCTGCCCCACAGAACATAGCAACGGATGCGGACAGCCCCATCGTTCTTCTGCATGAGCCCTTGGTCTAAAAGATTTTGCCCTCTGTTTTTTGAACAGCCATTTGCAATTACTATATGAGAACATCTGGCTACTCTTGGCTTTGGAGTTGGAAGACTATCCCTGTACAAATGTTTAAACATGTAATGTTTGTAGAGCCACCATATTAAAGACTTGGCCAGATAATAGTGAAGGGTACAAGGATCATGTCCTGGGCTGGCCATATAAAAGCTGTGCTACTTCCCATACTAAAATTAAAATGAAACTCCTAAAGGGGGACACATTTTGAAATACCTTGGGATTAAGCTCTTGGACAATGTTGCAAAGTTTAATAAATTAAATACTATTCTGGTCATCAGAGAAATAGAGAAGAGAATGAGATTTGGAAGAAATTTCTACCAGAGCTGACAATACCATTCACTGGGTTTCTTTCGCCTGAGCTGCTTTATGTGTCTAAGGACTCGTTCACACTAATGCGTGAAGCCCGTGCCCGTGCTCGGGTCCGCAATGCACGGGCACCGTCTGTGGGGCAGGCGCATGGGGATCGCAGACCCATTCACTTGAAGGGTTCAGTTCTATCTTTTTGCGGTGCGGAAGCACGGAACGGAACCCCAGAAAGCACTCCGTAGTGTTCCATTCCGTTCTTCCGAAATGAATGGGTCCGCATCCGTGATACGGAATGGTGCCCGTGTATTGCGGATCCGCAAATGCAACAGGCATCACACGTTTGTGTGAACGAGCCCTAATGCTGAACCAGTTTGAAGTGAAGATAGGCGGTATAGTATTAGGCCTCTTTCACACGTGGCGAATTAGGTCCGAGTGCGTTCAGTGAAACTTGCACCATTTTGCAAGCAAGTTCAGTCAGTTTTGTCTGCGATTGCATTCAGTTGTTCAGTTTTTTCAGCGCGGGTGCAATGCGTTTTGATGCATTTTCTTTTTTTTTTTTTTTTTTTTTACCTTCTAGGCGGACCAACCGATCGACCAGCTGCAGCACTGATGTGCATTCTGACAGAAGCATTGCACTGCTGTCAGATTACACAAAAGTCGGTGTATGCGGCGCTGCAAGAGGAGATTTCTCCTCTGCAGTAAAAAAGATATGTTTGCCGATGCTTATGGTGGTGTTCATATGCTTTGGCAAACACTTTGTATATAAAAAAAAAACGGCAATGATTTATTCATCCACATCGATTGATGTGAATGGAGAAATCGGGTTTGCCAGGGCATACGAGCTAAGTGGGTATGGATGTTGGGCGGAGCTCCTATGTCCTGGCAGACGCCTTTCCCCTCCTTTTTTTGGCAGAGATATTTTTATCCACATTGATCGATGCGAATGAAGAAATCTGTGCCGTTCAGCTTTTCTTTCAGCCCAGAGGCTGAACGGAAAAAAAAAAAAAAATCGCATTACCTGTATGCTCAATATAAGGAGAATAGCAGAAACTCCTAATGCTGGCCATACATGTAATGATTGCGGAGACCCTCAAATGCCAGGGCAGTACAAACACTCCACAAATGACCCCATTTTGGAAAGAAGACACCCTAAGGTCTTCGCTGATGGGCATAGTGAGTTCATAGAAGTTTTATTTTTTTGTCACAAGTTAGCGGAAAATTATGTTTTGGGGGGGGGGGGGTTTCTTACAAAGTCTCATATTCCACTAACTTGTGACAAAAAATAAAAACTTCCATGAACTCACTATGCCCATCACGAAATACCTTGGGGTGTCTTCTTTCCAAAATGGGGTCACATGTGGGGTATTTATACTGCCCTGGCATTTTTAGGGGCCCTAAAGCGTGAGAAGAAGTCTGGAATCCAAATGTCTAAAAATGCCCTCCTAAAAGGAATTTGTGCCCCTTTGCACCCCTAGGCTGCAAAAAAGTGTCACACATGTGGTATCGCCGTACTCAGGAGAAGTTGGGCAATGTGTTTTGGGGTGTCTTTTTACATATACCCATGCTGGGTGAGATAAATATCTGTGTCAAATGACAACTTTGTATAAAAAAAAAAGTGGGAAAAGTTGACTTTTAGAGAGATATTTCTCACCCAGCATGGGTATATGTAAAAATACACCCCAAAACACATTGCCCAACTTCTCCTGAGTACGGCGATACCACATGTGTGACACTTTTTTTCAGCCTAGGTGGGCAAAGGGGCACAAATTCTAAAGAGCACCTTTAGGATTTCGCAGGACATTTTTTTACACATTTGAATTTCAAACACTTTCTTACGCATTAGGGCCCCTAAAATGCCAAGGCAGTATAACTACCCCACAAGTGATCCCATTTTGGAAAGAAGACACCCCAAGGTATTTCGTGATAGGCATAGTAAGTTCATGGAAGTTTTCATTTTTTGTCACAAGTTAGTGGAATATGAGACTTTGTAAGAAAAAAAAAATCATAATTTTCCACTAACTTGTGACAAAAAATAAAAAGTTCTATGAACTCACTATGCCCATCAGTGAATACCTTAGGATCTCTACTTTCCGAAATGGGGTAATTTGTGGGGGTTTTCTACTGTCTGGGCATTGTAGAACCTCAGGAAACATGACAGGTGCTCAGAAAGTCAGAGCTGCTTCAAAATGCGGAAATTCACATTTTTGTACAATTTTTTTTACCCAAACAAAGACATGTTTATCAAAGACATGTAGAACAATAAATTTAGAGAATTTTTTTTATAGAAATGTAGTTTTAAAAAGAATATTACAACTGAAAGTGAAAAATGTCATTTTTTTGCAAAAAAATTGGTAAATTTCAATTAACCAAAAAAGTTAAAATGTCAGCAGCAATGAAATACCACTAAATGAAAGCTCTATTAGTGAGAAGAAAAGGAGGTAAAATTCATTTGGGTGGTAAGTTGTATGACCGAGTAATAAACGGCAAAAGTAGTGTAGTGCAGAATTGTAAAAGTGGTCTGGTCATTAATGGTGTTTAACCACCTCAGCTCCCCTAGCTTAAGGTGCCACACACCTTCAATAGCTGTTACTCAAACAGTTGCCAGGATGACTGCTATTGCTATTGACTCCCCCATACACAAGCAAGTAGGGCTGAAACGATTATTCGAATAACTGGATTAAATCGAGTCAAAAAATTCATCGATGCAGTTTCCCTGCATCGAGGAATCGTTTACATCACGTGATCACGGAGCGGGAGTGAAATTAAGCGTCTCACTCACCGCTTCCGTGTCCTCCGGAGGCCAGAGAGGCAGGACTGAGCGGCCGGCACAGCTGAGGGAGGAGGAGGGAGTCTCTCCCTCCCCACTGTGCGCGGCTGCCGCTGAACACCAATGAGGACAGAGGAGGGGAGGGACTGTGGCCACTGCGCCACCAATGAATGTGCCGGCCATATCCCACAGGGTCCCCCTCCTCCCCCCCCCCCCATCATTGGTGGCAGTATCAGTTCCGATCGGAGCCCCAGCAGTGTAATGCTGGGGCTCCGATCGGTTACCATGGCAGCCAGGAGTCACGCTACTGAAGTCCTGGCTGCCATGGTATGTTAGTGAGCAGAGAGCAGCGCATTATACTCACGTGCGCTGTGGCCGCCGGTCGCTCCTTCTTCTGTCTGTGCGGCGGATTGCTAATGCTTACAGCATTAGCAATGCGCCGCACAGACCTATGAGAAGGAGCGACCGCCGGCCACAGCGCACGTGAGTATAATGCGCTGCTCTCTGCTCACTAACATACCATGGCAGCCAGGACTTCAGTAGCGTGACTCCTGGCTGTCATGGTAACCGATCGGAGCCCCAGCATTACACTGCTGGGGCTCCGATCGGAACTGACACTGCCACCAATGATGGGGGGGAGGAGGGGGACCCTGTGGCCACTGCCACCAATGATTAATACTGGGGAGGGAGGGAGGGAGGGGGGGGTTGCGTTACCAGAGGGGGCAGGCAGATCAGAGGCTGGGGGAGGGGGGCAGGCAGATCAGAGGCTGGGGGGAGGGGGGCAGGCAGATCAGATGCTGCTGGGGGGAGGGGGGAGGCAGATCAGAGGCTGCTGGGGGGAGGCGGGAGGCAGATCAGAGGCTGCTGGGGGGAGGGGGGAGGCAGATCAGAGGCTGGGGGGAGGGGGGTGGCAGATCAGAGGCTGGGGAGAGGCAGATCAGAGGCTGGGGAGAGGCAGATCAGAGGCTGGGGGCAGGCAGATCAGAGGCTGGGGGCAGGCAGATCAGAGGCTGGGGGAGGGGGGGAGGCAGATCGGAGGCTGGGGGGAGGGGGGAGGCAGATCAGAGGCTGGGGGGGAGGCAGATCAGAGGCTGGGGGGGAGGCAGATCAGAGGCTGGGGGGGAGGCAGATCAGAGGCTGGGGGGAGGCAGATCAGAGGCTGGGGGGGAGGCAGATCAGAGGCTGGGGGGGAGGCAGATCAGAGGCTGGGGGGGAGGCAGATCAGAGGCTGGGGGCAAGCAGATCAGAGGCTGGGGGGAGGCAGATGGAGAGAGAGTGGTTAATGGAGGCTGCAAGCACCACCTTGGCATGTATGAAGTTATTGGTTTAGAGAGGGGTTAATGAAGGCACCTCCAAGGTGCTTTCATTAACCTCTTTAAACCAATAACTTTATACATGCCTAATGCCAAGGTGCTTCCATTAACCCCTCCAAACCCAATGGGCATGTATAAAGTTATTGGTTTGGAGGGGTTAATGGAAGCACCTTGGCATTAGGCATGTATAAAGTTATTAACCCCTTCAAACCAATAACTTTATACATACCTAATTACGTACGTTATTTTAAGTAGCTTTTTCTTATTAGATTACTCGATGAATCGAGAAATATAATCGATAGAATACTCGATTACAAAAATATTCGTTTACTGCAGCCCTACAAGCAAGCATGTATATTCAATAGCTAGAGGACAGAAAGCCACTGCGCGACACGTGTCATGGCGGCTTATCACCTGGATCATCATTGAAATTCCACTTGGTCCATCCTTTCTGAGGCCCCTCTGGGTTGGCTGGCAGGCTTGTGTATTGGGACCTTTAGGATAAAATGGGATCATTTTTTTTTAAATTGTTGAATGAAAAAGGTGACATTTCCTGACATAAGAATGTACTACTTCCGATTCCGGCGCTGGTATGGAGTGAAGCGACTAGCGGAGCTCCGCTACCCTTCCAAGTGGTATCACCCTCTACAGACCGCCTAAGGGCTCATTTATTTTTCTTACCACTGATCTCCTAAATTGCATGGAGAGGTATTTATTATGGAGCGGGAAGAAACAGGGTGACTGAGAAGACCAGCGTCCTGGCCAGCTTTATAACATGTTCAAGATGGCGGCAGATAACACTAACACCATAATAAACAGCGCGCCGCTCGACTCCCAGCCAATCCTCCTCACAAGAGGATTGTCACGGCTGAGGATGGGGAAAACCCTCAGCCGTGCGATGATAGAAGATGTTAAAGGCTGCTCGGCCAGGATGACAGAATTAGGGAGCAGGTCACCTCCTAACGCATCCCTAATCCGACCCTAACTCCTAGCTGCATGAGCCGACCTTGAAGGTAGGAGGGCCCATGCTCAGGAACCTCGGATCCCTACTCACCCTCCGCCGATCCCTGAACTAGGAGCAGGGTAAGACGACCTGTTCCTTCTGGACACGGAGGAACAGGAGTCTCACTGGCCAAGCTGCAGGGAAAAGGGGAACACAAACAGTCCTATGGATATGGCAGGTGAACTGCACTAGTTCCAGCCACCTGCCACAGCCTTGCTGACTGGATCCCTGTGCTGGCAAGCTGATGTCCACACAATACAAAATGAACTCAGCACACACACCTCCACACACAGGAACCCAGATCCATAGCTGCACCAAATAACAAAGGAAAACATCAAGTGAACATCACATAAACTTATGACCACAAGGGTGGCCCCCACTGGCAGATGGATTTACCAGGAGGATGTCTCCAGCAAAGCATGGCTGAAGAACCCCTCAGCTTCAGATCTCCAAAGAGGCTTTATAGCCCAAAGTGGCCACACCCACACAGACACACACAGGAGAGGGAATTAACCCTTCCAACACTAACCAGGGAAGTGAAACCACTTAAAGGGGAAAGTGCACACATAACAAAACCCTGTGCACACCAGACATACGAAAGACACACCTAACAGACAGGTTGCCAGGTGCAACCGCATGCACTTTGCATCAAGCTGCCTAGCACCAGCTCAGGCTGCTATACTGCAACAATACAAAACAACTTGTTGCCCGCGGCAACCACAAGTGAGGCAACACACTAGCGGCCCTCACCTGTGGTTGAACAACCAAACCAAACCGCAGGCAACAGCATGCGGTTCAGGAGTCACGACCATGACCATGGCCGTGACACTCCCACCCCTCAAAGCCCCCCCACCAAAAAAGGAAACTGGTGCGGGACCCAACAAGGAGTTAGGAGAAGGGGAATCAGTGTCAGTACCTGTGAGTCTTCCCAGGACTGCTGCCGGACCCTGGAACAACACACAGGAACCAGGATCCGACTGCCAGCCTCTGGAACAAGACAGAGGAACCAGAGACCAGCAAAGAAACAGCCCGAGGAGACCGCACTGACACTGCGTCCACTCTCTATTAACGTCCCCACTCCAGTCGCTGCCAACAGACACTCCTACCCAGCACACAGCCGGAACACTAACGGAATGCTGCCAGTAGACGACCAGAGATAGGAACATAGAGAGGGACGAGGGATCACCAACACGGACGGTAAGGTGGCGGGGAATAAGCCACCAACCGCGCTGTTAACGGTGATCCCCAAAACGCTCTCCCTCCGGAGAACGCGCATGCAGGCCGAAAACAGATGGCGCTGCATGCTGCACCCTCTTCCGAAGGAGCGCAACCACAGACCAAAAAACACAACGGTGAGGGAATAAAAATAAGGGGACGCCAAAACAGAACACGGTGAAGGGATGGCGGGGAAAAGCCACTCACCGCGCCGTCAGTGGCAAAGCCCCCACAACGCTCTCCCTTCGGAGAACGAGCATGCACCCAATCAGCATATGGCGATACATGCTTCACCCTCTTTCGAGGGAAACGCCACGTGAGGAGCCATTGTGGTCATACTGTCACGGCTGAGGATGGGGAAAACCCTCAGCCGTGCGATGATAGATGTTAATGACTGCTCGGCCAGGATGACAGAATTAGGGAACAAGGTCACCTCCTAACGCATCCCTAATCCGACCCTAACTCCTAGCTGCATGAGCCGACCTTGAAGGTAGGAGGGCCCATGCTCAGGAACCTCGGATCCCTACTCACCCTCCGCCGATCCCTGAACTAGGAGCAGGGTAAGACGACCTGTTCCTTCTGGACACGGAGGAACAGGAGTCTCACTGGCCAAGCTGCAGGGAAAAGGGGAACACAAACAGTCCTATGGATATGGCAGGTGAACTGCACTAGTTCCAGCCACCTGCCACAGCCTTGCTGACTGGATCCCTGTGCTGGCAAGCTGATGTCCACACAATACAAAATGAACTCAGCACACACACATCCACACACAAGAACCCAGATCCATAGCTGCACCAAATAACAAAGGAAAACATCAAGTGAACATCACATAAACTTATGACCACAAGGGTGGCCCCCACTGGCAGATGGAATTACCAGGAGGATGTCTCCAGCAAAGCATGGCTGAAGAACCCCTCAGCTTCATAGCCCAAAGGGGCCACACCCACACAGACACACACAGGAGAGGGAAGTAACCCTTCCAAAACTAACCAGGGAAGTGAAACCACTTAAAGGGGAAAATGCACACATAACAAAACCCTGTGCACACCAGACATACAAAAGACACACCTAACAGACAGGTTGCCAGGTGCAACCGCATGCACGTTGCAGCAAGCTGCCTAGCACCAGCTCAGGCTGCTATACTGCGACAATACAAAACAACTTGTTGCCCGCGGCAACCACAAGTGAGGCAACACACTAGCGGCCCTCACCTGTGGTTGAACAACCAAACCAAACCGCAGGCAACAGCTTGCGGTTCAGGAGTCACGACCATGACCATGGCCGTGACAAGGATATCTTTGGGCCCAGCCCACTTCCAGCCACTGATAAACGTCTGGCAATTGAGGTGGCAAATCATCTGGCCCCGGACCTCAAGGCCTCTCTATCAGCAACTATACAATCAGCCCTCACAAAATTGCAAGATGCCTTTTCAGAGTAAGGGTACCGTATAGATGAGCTTGAGTTCCGAACCTCATGTATGGAAGATGATCTAGGAGGCACCAATACAAAAGTGGTGATGCTGCAACGTGCAGTCGGGGAACTCAGGGACAAGGTAGCAATCTACGCTTGGTGGGGTTACCGGAGGAGGTGCCGGGGTCAGAGCTAAGACATATCTGTGAGTCGGACTTACTGAAAGCACTTGGTTTATCTATATCAAGGAAAGTGGAACGAGTACATAGATTGGGCCCGAATTTGAGCACTGCAAATGGGCCCAGAGAGAACGGGGAGAGGTCCCCTAGAGCGAGACAGGTCATAATGAAGTACTTACGATAGGAAGTTCACGGCATTCAAAATATAGGAAAATGCTTAATTATATCTTTATTGAAGCCACTATTAGTTTTTAATACATAAGGCCAACTTTTCGGTCCCTCCCAGATCTTGTTCACGGCCTACAAAAAAACATGCTATATATTTACAAGACATGCCAATACTCAAAATATAATCATAAAAACTAAAAAATACCGATACTATAAAGGTGAATGTAAGAGCGGGGCGCTGCAATTGGACATGCATTAGATATTATATGCTATTTGAGTGCAGAGCCTCTTTTCTTTGTTCTCCGCTAGTCTTGCTCTTTTCCGATTTTGCTTTTTTTCCACTTCTAACTATGATTTTGTTTACCTCCCTTTTGCCTTCCCTTATCTCCTTTTCTAATACATTATTATGCTACTGTGTTTCTGATGTATCCATTTATTTAATTACGGAAAGATCCCTGCACCATACGTCTGATACCTGATCATGTTTCTATATGATGCACTATTATTTTTAATTTATTAATTTTTGTACATTTTTTAATTTTTGTACATTTTTTTTATTTTTCATGATTATATTTTGAGTATTGGCATTTCTTGTAAATATATACCATGTTTTTTGTAGGCCGTGAACAAGGTCTGGGAGGGACCGAAACATTGGCCTTATGTATAGAAAACTAATGGTGGCTTCAATAAATATATAATTTAGCACTTTCCTATATTTTGAGTACCGTGAATTTCCTATCTTATAACGTTGGGATATCTCCCCATCACTGAGCACCAAAGCACATCAATAAGTGGAGCGCCAGCCATTTGATTCCAGTATATAATAAAGTACTTAGACTTCACAGATAAAGAAGATATCATACGAGCCTATCGGGCTAGCAAAGAACCGCTGAAGTATCAAGGACACAAAATCATGCTGTTTAATGACTATTCGGCTGTGGTAACATAAAAAAGAAGAGCTTTTAGCGGGATTTGCAGTCCCCTGTTTCAACGTAACATATGCTTTCAACTAATGTACCCAGCACTATTGCGCGCTAAATGTGCAGACCTTTGTATCAGCCTCAGAGGCCGAGGCTTATTTCGCGCAGGGCCCATATCTTCCAGATCGAGAGGGCAGCAAGGAGAAGGACGGAAGCGGACCAAGATCTACGCAGTGCACTTCATCTGGGTCATTGTCAGGCCAAGCAAAGCGAGGGATGGAATGCACGACTTCATCTGCCAAAAAACAGAGGCGACGTTGACGCTGAGAGACTCTATGCTAGGCTTCTCAAATATCCCCTCAGGAGATACTGCGATATGAAGGTACTGTTACACTGGATTATTTTCTTCCCCAGCATATCTAGGTTGGGAGGAAACGGAGTGTCGTGAGATACCAGAAAAAAGAAGTCCTTGACTGTTCCTTTTTCTATATTGGGACTACCGCTTAGTACACTATGTTTATTTTATCTTTTTGTTTGAGTTATTGTTGTTCGATACCTGCTGATTACTTTTATACCTCCATTAGATGTCGCAGAGAGGGTGAGAGGCTTTATTTTCTTTCATAATGGTTAAAATAATCACCTGGAACGTCAAAGGCCTGCGTTCCCCGCAGAAGCGTATGATAGTGCTACGCCATCTCAAGCACCTAGGCGCAGACATTGCTCTTCTGCAGGAAACACACCTTATGGAATCTGACATCCAGAGGATGGCTAAGCTCTGGGTAGGAGGGGTATATGGTTCTGCGGCAGCCCAAGGCAAAGCAGGAGTGATTACTTTAATACACAAAAACCTAGTCCATAAGGTACAATGTCAAGCCACAGACGATGAAGGCAAAATACTAGCAAATTTCAGGCCCGGATGGGGAACTCAGTTTCTATAATGTATATGCTCCTAATGTATCTCAGAAACCATTCTTTGCATCTCTGAGAGACAGGCTATTGCAAGACCCGATAAGGGACAAGCTAGTAGGAGGGGATTTCAATACAGTAGGAATCCTAAAGGAGGACCGCAAGCAGGCAGATGAACTTAGGGACACTATGAGGGCGGGTGGTATTGGCAGCCTTCCTAGAGAATACTGCGAGGTTAAACATGTGGAGGATCTCACACCCTGATGACAGGGAGTATACCCACTACTCCCAAGCACAAAACCCATGGTCCAGAATTGACTACTGGTTCACAGGCTCCCAGTTGTTGTCTAGGGTGCAGGAGATACTGGTGATATCAGACCATTCACCAGTCATCTTGACTCTAGCAGACACAGTCCTGAGGGGAGCAGAGTTTGTATGGAAGATCCCATCCTTTCTGGCGAAAGATGAATCTTTTGGGGAGCTGATACAGGGTTGGTGGCTTGAGTACAGTACCCTAAATCAGGAACATGGCACCAATCCGATACTGTTTTGGAAGGCGGGTAAGGCGGTGATAAGGGCCCACCTAATTACATATGCAACAGGGCTTAAAAAGGCCACCAAGGCACAATATACAGTTGCAATAAAAAGTATGTGAACCCTTTGGAATGATATGGATTTCTGCACAAATTGGTCATAAAATGTGATCTGATCTTCATCTAAGTCACAACCATAGACAATCACAGTCTGCTTAAACTAATAACACACAAAGAATAAAATGTTACCACGTTTTTATTAAACACACCATGTACACATTCATGGTGCAGGTGGAAAAAGTATGTGAACCCCTAGACTAATGACATCTCCAAGAGCTAATTGGAGTGAGGTGTCCGCCAACTGGAGTCCAATCAATGAGATGAGATTGGAGGTGTTGGTTACAGCTGCCCTGCCCTATAGAAAACACACACCAGTTCTGGGTTTGCTTTTCACAAGAAGCATTGCCTGATGTGAATGATGCCTCGCACAAAAGAGCTCTCTGCAGACCTACTATTAAGAATTGTTGACTTACATAAAGCTGGAAAAGGTTATAAAAGTATCTCCAAAAGCCTTGCTGTTCAACAGTCCACGGTAAGACAAATTGTCTATAAATAAAGACAGTTTAGCACTGATGCCACTCTCCCTACGAGTGGCCATCCTGTAAAGATGACTGCAAGAGAACAGCACAGACTGCTCAATGAGGTGAAGAAGAATCCTAGAGTGTCAGCTAAAGACTTACAAAAGTCTCTGACATATGCTAACATCCGTGTTAGCGAATCTACGATACGTAAAACACTAAACAAGAATGGATTTCATGGGAGGATACCACAGAGGAAGCCACTGCTGTCCAAAAAAAACTTTGCTGCACGTTTACCGTTTGCACAAGAGCACCTGGATTTTCCACAGCAGTACTGGCAAAATATTCTGTGGACAGATGAAACCAAAGTTGAGTTGTTTGGAAGAAACACACAACACTATGTGTGGAGAAAAAGAGGCACAGCACACCAACATCAAAACCTCATTCCAATTGTGAAGTATGGTGGTGGGGGCATCATGGTTTGGGGCTGCTTTGCTGCGTCAGGGCCTGGACAGATTGCTTTCATCGAAGGAAAAATGAATTCCCAAGTTTATCAAGACATTTTGCAGGAGAACTTAAGGCCATCTGTCCAACAGCTGAAGCTCAACAGAAGATGGATGTTGCAACAGGACAACGACCCAAAGCATAGAAGTAAATTAACAACAGAATGGCTTAAACAGAAGAAAATACGCCTTCTGGAGTGGCCCAGTCAGAGTCCTGACCTCAACCCGATTGAGATGCTGTGGCATGACCTCAAGAAACAGTTCTATAAAGAGGAATGGTCAAGAATTACTCCTGACCGTTGTGCACGTCTGATCTGCAACTACAGGAAACGTTTGGTTGAAGTTATTGCTGCCAAAGGAGGTTCAACCAGTTATTAAATCCAAGGGTTCACATACTTTTTCCACCTGCACTGTGAATGTTTACATGGTGTGTTCAATAAAAACATGGTAACATTTAATTATTTGCGTGTTATTAGTTTAAGCAGACTAGGGCTGAAACGATTCTTCGAATAATTTGATTAAATCGAGCCCAAAAAATCCTTGATGCAGTTTCCCTGCATTGAGTAATCATTTACATCACGTGATCACGGAGCGGGAGTGAAAATAAGCATCTCACTCTCCGCTTCCATGTCCTCCGGAGTCCAGAGAGATGACACCGCCCTGCAGGCAGGACTTTGCGTAATGCGCAGTTGCGCACATACATCGTCAGCACGCTGGCTAACTATGTGTGTGTGACGTCACGTAAGGTCCCAGTGCATGCTGGGATGAAGACGGTCTCGGACTCCATGTGTCTGCGGCTGCGCCCTCCTCACTAGTGCCAGTGCCATTAGGTAATTTAAGTTAAGAGCACTAGAGGCACGCCAGGGGAGGGGGGAATTGGGGGCACTCGCTGTAAATTGATATTGAAAGGCAGATGGAGAGTGGTTAATGGAGGCACCACCTTGGCATGTATAAAGTTATTGGTTTAGAGAGGGGTTAATGAAGGCACCTCCAAGGTGCTTTCATTAACCCCTACAAACCAATAACTTTATACATGCCCATTGCCAAGGTGCTTCCATTAACCCCTCCAAACCAATAACTTTATACAAGTTATTGGTTTGGAGGGGTTAATGGAAGCACCTTGGCATTAGGCATGTGTAAAGTTATTGGTTTGGAGGGGTTAATGGAAGCACCTTGGCAATGGGCATGTATAAAGTTATTAACCCCTTCAAACAAATAACTTTATACATGCCTAATGCCAAGAATTTTCCATTAACCCCTCCAAACCAATAACTTTATACATGCCATTGCCAAGGTGCTTCCACTAACCCCTCCAAAGTAAACCAATAACTTTATACTGCCAATCCAACATGTGTGTGCAATTATTTGCTATACCATACCACCAATGTAAGAAATAAAAATATTGTTTTTATAAAGAAAAACGTAATTACGTACGTTATTTTAAGGAGATTTTTCTTATTAGATTACTTGATGAATCGAGAAATATAATCAATAGAATACTCGATTACTAAAATATTCGTTTACTGCAGCCCTAAAGCAGACAGTGATTGTCTATTGTTGTGACTTAGATGAAGATCAGATTTTAAGACCAATTTGTGCAGAAATCCATATAATTCCAAAGGGTTCACATACTTTTTCTTGCAACTGTATCAAAGCTAGCAAGGAGGTTCAGAGAACTTATAGAGAATTCATACAAACCCATATGCCCCAACATAAACAAGCATGGATTGAGGCAGCGAGACTTCAACACCTGGGCAGAAAGGAGGGAGGGTCTCTACAAATCTCAATGGGAATTAGAACTCCATAAATATGGTAATAAAGCAGGGAGACTGATGACCAATTTAGCTAAGGGACGTCACCCAATACGTCCCTTGTGCCAGCTACGCAGACCCGGAGGGGCTCTGGAATCAAATCCCTTGGAAATCCTAAAGATCTTTAGGAAATACTATGCAAATCTATATTGCAAACCCTCAGAGAGTAGAGAGGGAGAGGCAAATTTCTTGGAGCGATTAACTCTTCCAGCCCTGTCCTCCAAGCTCTCCGGAAGAGATACAAAATATGATTGCCCAACTGCTGGGAAATAGGGCCCTTGGACCTGATGGATACTCGGGTGACTTTTATAAAATGCTGAAAGTGCAGGTCTCACCTATAATGTCCTGTGTCGGCAATGCGATTCTACAAGGAGGGATGCTTTACCCCAGATGAATATGGTTCACATCAGACTGCTACTAAAAGAGGGTAAACCCGCCGAGAACCCATCATCTTACCGATTTCCCTTATCAACCAAGACATGAAATATTTCTCTAAATTAATGGCTAATAGGCTGGCTCAATTTCTCCTGAGCTTCATTAGCCCAATCTAGGTCGGCTTTGTGAAGGGAGGTTGGCTGTCACAAACAGACGCAGAGTCCTGGCTGCCCTTGATGTGAAGGTCGAAGGGGAAAGGAGGTCACGAACCCCATGCTGGTCACATTAAATGCTAAAAAGGCATTCGATAACATCCATTGGGCTAGGGTGGGTGCTAGACAAACTGGGGATGTTGGGTTTATTCTGGACATGCTTGACACAATTATATTCCAACCCACAAGCTAGAATAGGCATACAAGGCTTTTTGTCTGACCACTTCGCTCTGCACAGGGGTACCAGACAGGGTTGCCCACTGTCTCCTCTTTTGTTCAACCTGCCAGTGGAACCATTGGTGCGATATCTTAACACCCGGGGGCATTTCGAAGATATTAGGGTAGGGTTGAACTGAAAGTAGCCTTTCTTGTAGATGACATTCTGTTAATCATGTAAAGATCCCAGGAGGAATTGCAAGGCGTGTTGACCAGTATAGATGCATTCGGATAGCTCTCAGGCTTCAGAATTAACACTGCTAAGTGTGCACTCTAACAGTTACAGTGAGGGAAATATATAGCCCATCAGGACTCAACATTATGTGGAATACCAATAGCGAAAGACAGTATAACATATCTGGGGATTAAATTGGGACATAGAGTGAATTCTCTATACAAGCTAAACTATACTCCGCTATTTCACAAACTAGCACAAGAGTTACGAAAATGGCACAAATTACCTCTATCACTTTTAGGACAGGTGCATTTCATTAAAATTATTAACTTTTCGAGGCTCTTATACCCCCTTCAGACCCTACCCTTATTAATTAAACATGTGGATATAGCCAAGTTGCATAGTGAAATACTACATTTTATATGGCAAGGAAGATGCCCTCAAATAGGTATGAAAAAATCAATGGCCCTCAAAATAAAGTGGGGTATAAATATGCCAAACATTACACTATATAACTTGTCCTGCCTACTTAGACATATTATAGATTGTGTACAGCACACGAGTTTTCATTCAGACTATGTGCTGGAGAATAACCTCTGCTCCCCTTGGGACCCCTGTACCCTGCTTCACACGGGTCTTAAAGATCTGCCTATGTCGCTAAATTCAGCCCTATTCAGACATACTTGGGCAGCTTGGAGAGCTCTTAGAAAAAATTTCCGCCTTTGTCAGAAAATATCTAAATACTGACCTTTGTGGGGCCACCCAGAATTTGAGCAGGGTAGGAGAAGTGGTCTCTTTATGGAGTGGAGAGCGAAGGAGATCTTAATAGTGCAGTACGCCAGTCCTTCAGGGGGAGCGAGTGTGAGGTCACAGGGGACAGTTAACAGACCGAGGGTTGCTCTGGGTACTCACGATTTTTAATATACCCTGGGCAGGGGTACAGCAGTGATGGAGAGGCCTGCACATAGATCCTCTGGGGCACTCTCTGAGTATAGGGACCAGGCCGGGTGGTAGGTGAGGTGCCCAGGATGTTGAAGGTTTAGTGTGCCGGTGGCAAGATCCCTTATAGTTCGTGACGCCAGTGCCGGTAACGGTGGAACACCGATTTGTTGGAG
This sequence comes from Bufo gargarizans, assembly GCF_014858855.1. Classification (NCBI taxonomy): domain Eukaryota; kingdom Metazoa; phylum Chordata; class Amphibia; order Anura; family Bufonidae; genus Bufo; species Bufo gargarizans. The sequence continues at coordinate 600,458,647 of NC_058082.1, forward strand.
GAATAATGGAAGTACACACGTTTGTAGGGAACTAGAACTCCTCTTTACTGAACAGTTCAACTATATACAGGCTTCAAACAGTTCCATATGAAAGATTTTGGTACCAGATAGGTTTCACATAAATGGCAGGTAGAATCCTAGCAAGATAACTCAGAGGGAATAAACTCACAGATCAGGCTGTACTTTCTGCAGAATCCTGTCTGGCTTTCTCCAAGGCCCGTATGCCTAATAGCTGGCTGGAAAAACTGGCAGCAGCTATTATGCCAAAACATAGGACTCCTGTCCTGAAACAATTAGATTCACTGTAAGGGTCTCTCAGCAATCATGGCCTAGCAGGCCTACTCACAGGTATGTGTCAAATTCGTCCTGATCAGCCTGGTTCCGCTCTGAGTCTTGGCCTAGGACATGGATTGAAACTTGGCTGGGCCCATAAAATAGTATTGTCTGGAAGCTGAAATGCAAATGGTCCTGTCCATTGTACAGGCTCCGCAAGTCTGGGTGTCGTCTGTCCTGTACGACGTACCTGACCTCAGACATAACAAAGTTTATCTGCTGGCGCAGTGATGGTGGCCGCCGAACTACCGGCTACAGGATCCTCTGCTGCAGGCCCGGGGACAACAGAGTTCATGGACGAATCGCCATCATCAGGTGGTATTTGTGATACTCTGGACACAGCAATTTTACGCAGGCCATCAAGGTGAACTACTAGCCTGGTGATCTGTTCTTCCATAGTCTCTTGTGATGCTCTGCAGCAAAGATACGATGCTGTCGCAGCAGGGACAGGAGATGATTCTCAGCTTTTTCCTCACCGCAGGACGTCAAAGGCTTCATGGAACTTGTGCATATTCTCTATTTCTGCTTGCGTCTTTTCTCTGCAAGGTAATTCAGGTGAGGAATAGGGACTCACCCGTTTTTCCAACACCGTAGGCTGCCAGAAGATGTTGGGGCCTGTGAACAAACCCCTCTCTTGGTAGGTATTTTGCGAGCAGGCTCAGACGGAATTTCTGGCCCACGTTCTGGACCGGTGGGCTCATCTGTCTCTTCCCAGTCTTCCGGTTCCAGCTTGGGCCGGGTCACTGCTGTCGCATAAGGACCCCTCAGGCCCTCAGTGGGGGTAAACTCGACTTCCTCTCCTTCCCGGAGATTGTGCAGATATTCTGGCAAATAGCTGCGCTTCACGGACCTCCAGTTTACATAAGGGTCCCGGCCGGTAGAAAAGTCCTTTATAAAACCGAAACCTCAGCCTTTATCAAACGTCACAACCACTCCCATCCTTCTCTCGAGACGGGGCTGGGTATTTGTATGGTGCTCGAACACAGTCTTTGCGAGCTCCTCAAAATAAATCTTCTTGGCTGTAGTTTTTCGGATCGCAGCAGCACGTATCTCGGACATCAGCAGGGGCCATTGCGCAGAAGGCCTAATAAATCCTTCGCACGAGCCAGGGCACGGCTCGGGCTGCGAACGCGGTGGAGAGCAAGGTGGCCTCTCCTGTCCCGGAGTGTAGGCGGGTGGCTCCTCTCCGACCATCTCAGGCTCCGGGGTCTCGTCTGCAGGTAATGCCAATCTGGCAGGAGAAGCTCCACTCTGCAACATGTCCGGTCCCTCTATTGCACACAGCAGGGCAGCACACAGGACTTCGCACAGGACCTCCCACTGTTCCAGGAGGCCGCCCCCTAGGTACTCTAACATGGGGAGGCGAAGTCCATATTGACATACATGCAAATTAAATGCAGAGGCGGTGGTGCGAAAAATAAAGTCCTCCCCGCTCTCTCTCTCAGCGAAAGGCGCCAAATTTTTCCCGCCAACAAAATGCAGTGATGGCGCAGCAATAATTCCAGTCAGCTTAAGCGGCCATCTTGAAGCATTTCTTTGGCCCCAAAATTTTCTGATAAACATATAGGGCATCAATCAATTAGTAGGCAAATATGGCACACAGTTCAGATTCCACTATGGCGTAAGAATATTCGCATCCTGTTAATAATGCCAAAATATGCAGTACGCCAGTCCTTCAGGGGGAGTGAGTGTGAGGTCACAGGGGACAGTTAACAGACCGAGGGTTGCTCTGGGTACTCACGATTTTTAATATACCCTGGGCAGGCGTACAGCAGTGATGGAGAGGCCTGAACATAGATCCTCTGGGGCACTCTCTGAGTATAGGGACCCGGCCAGGTGGTAGGTGAGGTTCCCTTCATGTTGTAGGTTTAGTGTGCCGGTGGCAAGATCCCTTATAGTTCGTGACGCCAGTGCCGGTAATGGTGGCACACCGATTTGTTGGAGGAATAATGGAGGTACACACATTTGTAGTGAACTAGAACTCTTTACTGAACAGTTCAACTATATACAGGCTTCAAACAGTTCCATATGAAAGATTTTGGTAACAGACAGTTTTCACATAAATGGCAGGTAGAATCCTAGCAGGATAACTCAGGGAATAAACTCACAGATCAGGCTGTACTTTCTGCAGAATCCTGTCTAGCTTTCTCCAAGGCCCGTATGCCTAATAGCTGGCTTTATCCTTGGGTAGGGAAACCTTCCTCTGGTATAAATCCACTTGCTGTCAATAACCTTCTGCCCTTCAGCTTTCTAGTTGGCTGGATAAGATTAGCACTGCTCTGTATTTTGCAAGATGCAGGATCACTTCAGGAGGAAACTTCTTCTCCTGGATTAGACTGGACCTGTCTATATATACTAGGGGGTTACCTAGCTCCCTCTATAGCTTAGGAGGAGAAACTACACCCCTAGCAGGCCTGGTACACAGGAAATAACATGAAAATATACATTACAATGCCATACAAAATACCATGACCATGTTCCACAGGAGGTGGGGAATAACATGACCCAATTGACTCTTGAGTAGTGCCCACCTTTACGTAGTGGGACACTACAATAGCTCAGCATATGATGCATGACAATAGGTGGCTGACACAGCAGGAGGTCAGAGATAAATACAAATTAAGCCCCTTCCAGAACATCCAGTTTGCCCAAGTCAGGAAATTTCCCAATGGCAGATTGTCTGATCTCTCAAGGGAAATCAATCAAAATAGTTTCAACAAGATCTTACAAAGAGGGACAGGCCATCAATCCATATCCTTCTTATATTCCCAAGTTAGAGAAGCCTTGGGGGATCGGCTGCCCCCACTGACATTTAGACCATGGGCCCAGATATTGGAAGATCAAGAGGCAGGGGACAAGATTCTGAAAGGCTGGTGAGCGCTGAGGAAATCCATACTAAAGGAAACCTGGAGCGACACGCATTTTAGAATAATGCATAATGATATCTATGCCTTTAGTCTACCGCCAGTCCCTAGTAGACCTAATAGACTGACATGCTACCCAAAATGTCTTACGCCATGCACAGTTTTATATCAGGGCCTTTGGGCCTGACCACAGACCTATTCTTAATGGGGTCAAGTAGCACAAACAGTTAAGGACATCTGGAACCTTAAGGAGGACCTTTCATCAGTTTTGACATAGGCTAATTATGGTATTACCTTGTAGGGCGGCCCCCACTGATGCTATAGGTTTATTTCCCCCCCCCCCCACCCGTTCGTCCGCTGTGGCCCCCCGATGATTTGGTGAGCTGTATTATAATGAGCATTAAACTCGCAACGGGGAGGAGACGCAGTCTTCTGCTGTGGGCGTCTCCTTCTCCCTGGCTGTGAGCGCGATCCAATCAGAGCAGACCGCTCACAGCCAGGGAGAAGAAATCTCGCTTTCTGTTGCTGCTGGATCGATGTTGGAGATTGCTAACAAATACTCATACTGCTCATTCGACTTTGTGCCATTGTGGTGGAAATGAAATCTACCCAGATTTTACAAGTTGGGATCTGTTTAATCTGAAGAAAGAAGCTAAGAATAATAAGCTGTGACTGCGAAGAGGGGGCTTTAAAAGGATGGGCTGAACTTGTTTAATTGAGATGTAATAGATTACATATCTGATATGGTAATAGTCTTGTTAGGTGCAAGGGGTGATTACATATGCATCTGCTCATCTAAGAGATGATGATTTGAAAAAAAGCTCTTGTACCACCTTTAATTACTGGAGGAAGGCCAGATTGGTTACTCTCAGATTGGTGTAGGGTCAGACAGCAATACTTTGATTGCTAAGAGGGGTGATATCATGATGACAAGCTCCAGTACCACCCGTTGATTACTGGAGGGAGGCCAGATTGGTTATCCTCAGACCAGTGTGGGGTCAGACATCAATACTTTGATTGCTAAGAGGGGTGATAACATGAAGACCAGCTCCAGTACCGCCCTTTAATTACTGGAGGAAGGCTATATTGGTTACTCTCAGATCAGTGTGGGGTCAGACAGCAATAATTTTATTGCTAAGAGGGGTGATAACATGAAGACAAGCTCCGGTACAGCCCTTTAATTACTGGAGGAAGGCCAGATTGGTTACTCTCAGATCGGTGTGGGGTCAGACAGCAATACTTTGATTGCTAAGAGGGGTGATAACATGAAGACAAGCTCCGGTACAGCCCTTTAATTACTGGAGGAAGGCCAGATTGGTTACTCTCAGATCGGTGTGGGGTCAGACAGCAATACTTTGATTGCTAAGAGGGGTGATAACATGAAGACAAGCTCCGGTACCGCCCTTTAATTACTGGAGGAAGGCCAGATTGATTACTCTCAGATCGGTGTGGGGTCAGACAGCAATACTTTTATTGCTAAGAGGGGTAAAAACATGAAGACAAGCTCCGGTACCGCCCTTTAAATACTGGAGGAAAGCCAGATTGGTTACTCTCAGATCGGTGTGGGGTCAGACCGCAATACTTTGATTGCTAAGAGGGGTGATAACATGAAGACAAGCTCCAGTACTCCCTTTAGTTACACGAGAAAGAAGTGGCCAAAGGAGGAAAAAGGCGCTCATAGGGTAAGTAGTTTCAGAACAGGCTTCCAATTCAGGAAGAATGGTGTTGCTCACCTGCTGTCGTTGCACCTAATGTTCAGTGCAACTGTACTGGAGGCGAGTAGGAGTGGTTTAAGTTTTGCTGGTTGGTGCTGCCGGTTACGTCCGTGTTCACCTTTGGCGGGGGCCAGGCCGCCGTCTGGGTCAGTGTATGAAGTATGTATCCACTGGACTCTGGGGTCGAGTGGAGGGTGGACCATAGGCGCAAAACACAACCAGAGTTTGTTTCAAACCAATAGGTTTTTTTTATTATTTTTGTTATCGTGACTCGTGTCACGATAACAAAAATAATAAAAAAAAACTATTGGTTTGAAACAAACTCTGGTTGTGTTTTGCGCCTATGGTCCACCCTCCACTCGACCCCAGAGTCCAGTGGATACATACTTTAGTTACACGAGGAAAGATGACAGTAACGCTATGATTGGTAAGAGGGTGATAACATGGAGAAAACTCCTTGTGTTCTGCTGGGGTCAGCTGAGGCCGTACAAGGGCAGAGATGACAGTAACAGAATGTGAACTTTCTTTCTGATGTTACTTGCAACTTTCCCTCCAATACAGACACACCAGGAAGTAAAAGTTTTCATTTTGCTTCAGCCAACCTCAAATGAGTGGTGTGCCCAAAATGTTGCACCTAAAATATTGAGCCTGGTATCATGTAAACACCTTGAAAGGGTTCCTTAGTTTAAAAAAAAAAAAAGTTTGCATGATGGCTGTGCTTCTTTGTAAAATCATAACTGTAATGGGATATGTTCTGTTTGGGCTTTCCTAGTGTCTTTTTTAGACTAATTACCGTATTTTTCACTTTATAAGACGCACCTGATGATAAGACGCACCCCAGATTTTAGAGTAGGAAAATAAGAAACATTTTTTTTTTCATCAGACCTCTTATCAGCCCACTCAGAACCTTATAAGACCTCAGATTAGCCCATCAGACCCTTATCAGACCTCAGATTAGCCCATCAGACCCCCATCAGACCTCAGATTAGCCCATCATACCCCTGATTAGCCCATCAGTACCCCAATCAGACCTCAGATTAGCCCATCAGTACCCCCAGACCTCAGATTAGCCCATCAGTACCCCCAGACCTCAGATTAGCCCATCAGTACCCCAGACCTAAGATTAGCCCATCAGTACCCCAATACCTCATATTAACCCATCAGTACCCCCAGACCTCAGATCAGCCCATCAGTCCCCCCAGACCTCAGAATAGCCCATCAGTACCCCAGACCTCAGAATAACCCATCAGACCTCAGATCAGACTAAAATAAAAAATCATCTTACCTGTCCTGCGCCGCAGCTCCTCTTCAGCCGTTGCACTCCCATCTTCCCAGTCTGCACTGCACTGTCACATGACTGCGTGCAGCGTCAGGTCATAGTGCGCGCTCACGTCACCCCAGGTCCTTTTGCAAGTCCTGAAGAAAAGAAGATACTGGCTGCGCGATCAAGTGGCTGAGGTGATTTTTTTTTAACCCCTCAATAGCCATTTTACCGGTATTTAGCATTCTGTTTTAAGAATGCTATTATTTTCCGATATAACCATGTTATAACGGAAAATAATAAAATCACCCGAACACGGAACCCAAACTTTAGTGAAACAGTCTGGGGTTCGGGCACGGGTACCCGAACTTACAAAGCTATTGAGCCCTGTCCACCTTCTGAACTGTGTAATTTGTATTCTTCTGATGTGTTTTCTGGTTGTTTATTGGGTTTGAATTGGGATAGCAGAGCCTTTGGTTGCAAATATAGTGTAGATTAATTTCAAGGTAACCTTTAATGATGCACTGTGGCCATTTACTTCCACGTTCAGCGTCCTGTGTCTTGAATTTATTTGCATGTTTATTAAAGCTGCATCACTGGCACATTTATTACCGTATATCAGTGATTTTGCTGGAGCATAAATGTGAGGGAAAGGTAAGTACCTAGCAACGTTCCTTCCACACACAGAAAGCCAGGTAGGTCAATGTCCAGTGTAATAGATTATCAGATTTACAGTCTGTTAATCAAACAATTATAAAAAGGAAGTCTCTGGCTTTACGACAGCTCCATAGTATTAATGTCTAACTCCACTGAGACACTGGGGGAGATCTACTGCCAGTGAAGCTGGCGCATGGGCAGTAAGAGTTGGTTCTGCTTAGGAAGCTGACAGAGGAAGAGAGCAGCTGCAGACAGGATTGTGAGGTTAGTATGCTCTCCTCCTCCCCAACAGCCCTCTCTCTCTTGTCCTGAGGTTCCGCTGCCACCGATAAATGCTTGGACCGCATGTAATCCGCAGGACATTATTTTGCTAACACACGGACACCACTGATTTAGGGTACAAAAATGCGTCCCGCAAAATGGAAAAGAATAGGACATGGTTATTGCGAGGGCACGGAATGCACATATGGATGTGGACAGAATCTTTTGGAATTCCCCATTGGAATTAACGGGTCTGCATCTGATCTGCAAAAAACAACACTATGGTCTGGTTCATGAGCCCTAATTTGCCATTATTAGTGGTTCGGTTCCACACCACTGGACCACCAATGTAAGGGGCCTCCCCACTGCAATTTCTTGGGGGACTCATGGTGGCTCAGTCATAGTCATGGCCCTCTTGTAGGCATTTTTTATTTTGGGGTTAATGTCCCTAATTAAAGAGGTACTCCATATTTTAGTTGCCCCCCCCCCCCCGCTTCTTTTTATTGTTAGTTCCCCCTTGGTGGTCTTGTCCTGTTCCCGCCCACCTCTTATTATTGTTTCATTGACACTTACCAGTCAGTGAAGGTCAGAGATGGGTTAGATGTGTGGCCACGAACAGTTTGATCCGGTTCTGACTGTTCCAAGAGCCGGAAGGTCTCTGGCTATGGATTGGCTGAATCATCCAACGGCAGGAAGAACCTCCTTTAAAATGAGGCATTTTTGATGGTTCGGTGCATATTTGAAGAAGACTTGCGCCCCACCCTCCGTTATTTTAAGTTCTATAAATGTTGCAATGTTTTTTAGTGGGAGTTTGTCTCCTTGGTTTTCTATATTGGTTTCCAATATAGATGACCTATCCGTTCCTATATTGATGACCTCTCCTCAGGATAGGTCATCAATATCTGAGTTGTGAGGGTCCGACTCCTGGCACCCCCACCAATAAGCTGTTTGAAGAGAACACAGAGTTCATGAACCTGGAAATAACCCCTTCTTCACCCAGTCAGCCCGTAAGAGCTTCCGCCTAGCAGTGTTCCTGGTTATGTCACTGGCACCAATGGGCGGCCTATAGCGCTGCCCTAGGCTGTTTTACAGGCTAGGGCAGCGCAAAGGACAGCCCATTTGTGCAGGTACGTCACCAGATCTGCAGAAAGAGCCCTTGCCCTACACTATGCAGCACAAGTAGAGTGGAGCGGACACCTGGATGTTCGGGTTCGGCAGGTTAGGCCGAACTTGAAAAAAAAAGTTTGGGTTCGGGGCCCGAACTTGACCCTGAACCCAAACCCCATTGAAGTCAATGTGGACCTGAACTTCAAAAATGGCACTAAAATGGCTCTAAAATAGTCCTGGAAAGGGCTAGAGGGCTGCAAAAGGCATCAAAATGTGCTTAAGAGCATGGCAAGTGTTCTGCAAACAAATGTGGATAGGGAAATGACTTAAAATAACAGAAAACATAAAATACAGAAAAAATACAGAAACATTTTAAATAACAATCTGGATCTAGGAGTAGGAGGTTGAGGAGGCGGTGGATGTGGCGGTGTAGGTTGACGTGGCGGTGTAGGTCTAAGCGGCGGTGAAGGAGGAATAGGTAGCCAACACTGATTTGTGTTATTTTTTATTTTTAAATTGGGGTATCCTCCAAAATATTGCGGCATATAACAAAATAAAACTAAGAATAAGTGCACTTGAGTACAAGAATGGAAGATTGAGGCTGGTAATGTCTATTCTGCACAAGGTACGGACAAGTCCTGTGGGATCCATGCCTGGTTCATTTTAATAAACGTAAGCTCGTCCACATTGGCTGCGGCCTGTGATAATGCTCTCTGCCGTGATAAACATTTGGGCCATGCTAACCCTGACTTCTCAGGTGCTGGCGGTGCCCCAGCTACATTGGCGACCTCTTCCTCCTCCTCTGCCTTCGCCTTGTGCTTCCACTGTGCCCCCGCTGTCAGCTGGGAATGCTATCATCAGCGTGCGCTTGTAGTCGCGCATCTTCCGATCAGTAACAGATGTTTTCACAAAATTTAGTTCCCTGTCAGCAATGCAGAGCAGGGGTTTATTCATGGTAAAAGGGGGTTCATGTCACCCAGCAATACAACAGAGGATTTGGAGAGATTTAGGTCCCTGTCACCCAGGCACAGCAGGGGTTCATTCACGGCAGAAGGGGGTTCATGTCACCCAGCAATACAATAGAGGAGTTTGAGAGATTTAGGCCCTGTCACCCAGGCACAGCAGGGATTTGTATACGCCAAAAATGGTAAAATGTCACCCGACAATTGAAAATAAGATTTTGTTCAATTTTGGGCACTAAAATTGCCACTTTTTTTAAAATTAAAATGGCTCTAAAATAGTCCTTGAAAAGGCTAGAGGGATGTAAAAGGCAGTAAAATGTGCTTAAGAGCATGGCAACTGCTCTGCAAACAAATGTGGATAGGGAAATAAATTAAAATGAAATAAAATAACAGGTATAAACATCAGACAGGCAGAAAGGACATATATCTCAATACCAACTATGGTTACATGCATGTTTTAGTGTATTCCAGTTTCCAACATTATATGTATATAATCATACATGACAAAAGTTTTTCCTCCAATCTTTTTCTTCTTTTTTATTTATTTTATTTTATAACTCCCGTAACTCATTTTGGTTTACTTTCTATAACGACCCGTTTCCCCTTGTTAAGTACCGACCTCTGTACCTGAGATGAGAACCCAAAAAACCTTTTCTCTAGTAACAATGCCCCCCCTCCCCCCTCAGTAACAAACCCCATATTGTTAAATTCGGACCTCACTTCTTCCCAACATAACATTACAGCACAAATTATTGTCCCGCTGAGATAATATGCTGAAGCATTATTCCACCATTGGCCCTATGAAAAGGTAGAGACAATACGAAAGAACATTTGTAGAAGGCTACATTCGCTGCAACCGGACAGACGCACAGTCACGCTCGGGAACAATGATCGTGGCAAATAATTTGGGTATGCCGGATAACGGATCATAACTTAAACGATTCAGTTCTGGAGTGTGTCCTGACCCAGTTCGATCAAACACTGTCGGGCATATATTCCGGTGGTACCCGTACCACTAATCTTGAGAAAGTCATTTAAACGGAACCTGTCACCGGGACTTTGTGTATAAATCTGAGGACATGGGCTGCTAGATGGCCGCTAGCACATACGCAATATCCAGTCCTCTGTGTGCTTTTATTGTGTCAAAAAAACGATTTGCTACATATGCAAATTAACCTAAGATGACTCCTGTACATGAGATGAGTCAGGGAAAGGACTCATCTCAGGTTAATTTGCATATGTATCAAATCGGGTTTTTTGACACAATAAAAGCGCACAGAGCTATGGGGACTGGGTATTGCGTATGTGCTAGCGGCCATCTAGCAGCCCATGTCCTCAGCTCTATACACAAAATCCCGGTGACAGGTTCCCTTTAAGGCATAACCCTTTCCAGTCATGCACTGACCTTTATATCACTGGAATGAGCGTCCCTTATTGCTGTTGTCACGTGGCGAGCGATCTCCTTCAGCATGAAGAATATGTTGTAAGGCCCTTCTAGCCTCCTGTGGATCATGGTAAGTATCAATGGATCCCTCCGCATCATGGACTCTCAAGATCGCAGGGTAAATCAGGGCGTACTTCACTTGCGCCTTATAGAGATCCGAACAGATTGAAGAGAATTCTCGCCGTCTCCTGGAGAGAAATCTTCTCTCCTCTGCGAAATCTTCGAATAGGAGAGCTCTTGAACACCTTAATATCAGGGGTGTCTTATTATTTTTGTAGGCCCTAAGTATAGCCGCTTTTTCTGATTAATCGAGGTAACGCACCATCACCTGCCTCGGTCTTTGATTGAGAGTCGCTTGTGCTACCGATTCACGGCTCTGTCTCCCCGTCAGTAACGGTGCTTGGCCTATTCTATGAGCCCTCTCCACTTTGCAGTGGGCAGGTAGGTTCAGTGCCTGAGGAAGTTCTTGCTCACATACGGTAACTTCACCAGCTCGTGTAGAGCACTGTTTCGGCTATACCAACTAACCTCAAGTTATTTCTTCGTGGGCGATTCTCCAGGTCATCCAATTTCACCAAGATTATTTTATTCTCTTGTTGGAGTCTGGAGTAATCAGAACGGTAGTGGCTCTGAACTTCTTCAACCTTTCTAATCCTCCCTTCTGCTTCAGTAACACGGCGGCCATGTTCAGCCAGGTCTTGATGGATCTGCGACAGGGAGGCTGACACTGTGGTAGATAAAGATTCTTGTAAATCCGGGAGGATACGGGCAAGCCTGGTTCATTTTAATGAACGTGAGCTTGTCCATGTTGGCTGTGGAGAGACGGCTGCGTCTGTCTGTAATGACGCCTCCTGCCGTGCTAAATACACGTTCAGAGAGTACACTGGCTGCAGGGCAGGCCAGCACCTCTAAGGCATACAGGGCAAGCTCTTGCCATGTGGACAATTTGGAGACCCAGAAGTTGAATGGGGCAGAACCATCAGTCAGTACGTGTAGTCGTGTGCACAGGTCCTGTTCAACCATGTTGTTCAAATGCTGCCTCCTGCTAACATGTTCCATATCAGCAGTTGGGTCCGGTTGTTGCGGCGAGGTGACAAAGCTTTTCCACATGTCGGCCATGCTAACCCTGCCTTCTGAAGTGCCTTGGTGACCTCTTCCTCCTCCCCTGCCTTCGCCTTGTGCTTCCACTTGTCCCCCGGTGTCAGTCCGGAATGCTCTCAGGAGCGCGTCTACCAGCGTGCGCCTGTAGTCGCGCATCTTCCGATGACTCTCCAGTGAGGGAATTAAGGACGGCACATTGTCTTTGTAACGGGGATCTGCATCACTTTGCGGTTTATACAACTTCCTGGAGTGTGTACATGCTGGATGCTACAACTGATGCTTCTATAGATAAGTCTGTTCATTTATTTGTGTTTTCCTGTTTGCTTGATCCTAGGTGACTCTGACTCCCTCCGTATTAAGTGTAGGGAGCCGGTGGTCGTGTCCCCTCACTATTATAGGGTGTTCAGGTGTCATACAGTCGAGATGCATTTCCCTTTCATGAGAGACCTACCTCCTTGGACTCTGCCATGTCTCAGGCCGTTCGTATTGACAGGCGTCTTAGAGAGAGAGGAGAGATCACTCCTTCCTGTCATACTCAGTCCAAGGACAGTGCGACTGTCTCATTCAGTGCGCAGGGGTCTCAGTCTCTCTCAATCCCCTCTGAGCAGGATCCCATGCAGCTGGGTTTGCTTGCCTCTGACAATAGAAGATTCAGCTCTCAGAGGAGGGTTTGTTTCTGTTCTGGAGGTATAAATCATTTGGCAAATGTTGACGCAGAAATTGAAGGTTTTCCGTTTGCTTATAGTTCCCGTTTTGTCCTACCTGCCAGGGTGGCGCTAGAGAGCAAGTACATTTTTTGAGAGATTTTTGTAGATAGTGGAGCAGCTGTCAATCTCATTTATAATCAATTTGCTATAACACATGGTTTCCAGGTAGGCACTTTGGGAAAGGATATACCTGTTTTTGCTATTGATTCCGCTCCACTTTCTCAGAAATCGTTAAGGGTCCCTATGCGTGCTTATATCTCTGAGAGCCTGAGAAAGGGACACATACGACCCTCGAAGTCACCTGTTGCCGCTGTTTTTTTCTTTGTTAAGACCATGTCTGGATTTCAGGGAGCTGAACAGTATCACAATTCGTGACCCTTATCTGCTTCCTCTGATCCCGGACCTGTTTAACCAGATTGTTGGGGCTAAAGTTTTTTCCAAGTTGGATCTAAGAGGGGCATACAACCTGGTCAGGGTCAGAGAAGGAGACGAATGAAAGACGGCCTTCAATACCCCTGAGGGCCATTTTGAGAATTTGGTTATGCCTTTTGGTTTGATGAATGCTCCAGCCGTCTTTCAGCATTTTGTGAACAGCATTTTTTATCATTTAATGGGGAAATTTGTACTAGTGTATCTAGATGACATTTTGATTTTTTCTCCTGATTTCAAAACTCATAAGGACCACCTACGTCAGGTCTTGCTCATCCTGCGGGAGAATAAATTGTACGCTAAACTGGAAAATACAATTTCTGGGGTTTCTTCTCGTCCGCTTCTGGTTTTCGCATGGACCCCGAGAAGGTCCGTGCTGTGCTTGAGTGGGAGCTTCCTGAGAATCAGAAGGCGCTGATGCGTTTTTTGGGTTTTGCCAATTATTACAGGAAGTTTATTTTGAATTATTCCTCTGTTGTTAAACCACTCACTGATATGACTAGAAAGGGGGTAGATTTTCCCTCCTGGTCGGTAGAGGCGCGTAAGGCCTTTTCTAGTATCAAGGAGAGTTTTGCTTCCGCTCCCATCTTGGTACAACCTGATATCTCTCTGCCCTTCATAGTTGAGGTGGACACTTCTGAGGTGGGTGTGGGTGCGGTCTTGTCTCAGGGTCCCTCTCCTGCCAAATGGCGACCATGTGCCTTTTTCTCGAAGAAACTCTCCTCCGCAGAGAGAAATTACGATGTGGGAGATAGGGAGTTGTTGGCCATCAAGTTAGCTTTTGAGGAATGGCGCAATTGGCTAGAGGGAGCCAGACACCCTATTACCGTGTTTTCCGACCATAAGAATCTGGTTTAATTTTGTTGTCACGTTCCGCCCTGGGGTTAAGAATGTGAAGGCGGATGCCCTGTCACGTTGTTTTCCGGGAGCTGGGAATTTTGAAGACCCGGGTCCCATTTTGGCTGAAGGTGTGGTGGTCTCTGCTCTTTATCCTGAATTGGAGGCAGAGGTTCAGGCAGCCCAGGCAGAGGCTCCTGATCTTTGTCCTCCTGGGAGGTTGTTTGTGCCACTCGCTTTAAGACACAAGGTTTTTAAGGAGCACCACGATACTGTCCTTGCTGGGCACCCGGGGGGTAGAGCCACAGTGGATCTCATTGCTCTGAGATTCTGGTGGCCGGCGCTTCGTAAGTCGGTTGAGGGTTTTGTGGCAGCCTGCGAGACCTGCGCTCGTGCCAAAGTCCCTCATTTACGGCCATCAGGTCCTCTTCTTCCGTTACCCATTCCTTCCCGTCCTTGGACACATCTGTCCATGGACTTCATTACAGACCTGCCTCGTTCCTCGGTTCCTTGTGATTCTGCTGGTGGTGGACCGTTTTAGCAAAATGGCGCATTTCATTCCTTTTCCTGGGTTGCCCAATGATAAGACACTGGAGCAGGCATTTATTGATCACATTGTCAAATTGCATGGTATTTTTTCAGACATAGTCTCTGATAGGGGCACGCAGTTTGTTTCCAGATTCTGGAAGGCTTTCTGTTCTCGCTTGGGGGTTCGGTTGTCATTCTCTTCTGCTTTCCACCCGCAGTCGAATGGCCAGACAGAGCGCGTCAATCAGAATCTGGAGACATATCTGCGCTGTTTTGTGGCGGAGAATCAGGAGGATTGGTGTTCTTTTTTGTCCCTTGCTGAGTTTGCTTTAAATAACCGTCGTCAGGAGTCCTCTGATAAGTCACTATTTTTTGGTGCATATGGGTTTCATCCGCAGTTTGGGACATTCTCTGGAGAGGGGTCTTCTGGTTTACCTGATGAGGAGATATTCTCCTCGTCTTTGTCATCTATTTGGCAAAAGATTCAGGATAATCTAAAGAGCATGAGTGAGAGATATAAGTGTGTGGCGGATAAGAGACGTGTGCCTGGTCCGGACCTGAATGTTGGTGATCTGGTGTGGTTGTCTACTAAGAATATCAAATTAAAGGTTCCCTCCTGGAAGCTGGGTCCTAAGTTTATTGGGCCTTACAAAATCTTGTCCGTCATCAATCCTGTTGCCTACCGTCTTGATCTTCCTCAGACTTGGAAGATCCATAATGTTTTTCATAAGTCCCTATTAAAACCTTATGTTCAACCCATTGTACCCTCCTCTTTGCCTCCTCCTCCGATTGTGGTTGATGGTAATCTTGAATTTCAGGTCTCTAGGATTGTGGATTCTCGTGTCGTCCGCGGTTCTCTCCAGTACCTCGTTCATTGGGAGGGTTATGGTCCTGAGGAGAGGATGTGGGCATTAAGGCCACTCATCTCATCAGGGCTTTCCATAGGTCCCATCCTGAAAAGGTGGTCTCTGAGTGTCCGGAGTCCACTCGTAGAAGGAGGGGTACTGTCACCGCCAGACATCTGAGAAGCTCTGACAGACGTTCTTCAGAACCTCCTGCTTGAGGTTCTTTTGTTTTGCTTTCATTTTGTCATCTCGTTTCCCTCTCTCAGCTGTCATCTAGTTGCACTGATTGCATCCCTTTAAATCCCCTCCCATACTGCATCACTTTGCGGTTTATACAACTTCCTGGAGTGTGTACATGCTGGATGCTACAACTGATGCTTCTACAGATAAGTTCATTTATTGTGTTTTCCTGTTTGCTTGATCCTAGGTGACCCTGACTCCCTCCGTATTAAGTGTAGGGTGCCGGTGGTCGTGTCCCCTCATTATTATAGGGTGTTCAGGTGTCGTACAGTCAAGACACGAGGGCATGCAATTTTCTAACATAGAGATCTTTGCATGGGCTGAGAAGACAGGGAGAGTTTCAGGGCTTAAATAGGGGTCATCCTTTTGTTCCTTAGTTTCGGATCAAGCCAGTCGGATCCTTATTTGTAACTTCTTGTTTTCTGTTACACCATCCGTGACACCACCCAGTAGTCAGCACACGTTAAAATGTGGGTAACTCTGCAGTCGTTGCGCAGGCACTGCAGCATGTAGTCGTGGGAGGCGTTTTGTCTGCGTCCTCCGTACCCCCCCAACCACGCACCAGTAATGGGCCCAAGCTGCGTTGGATGCCACCCCGCTGTGAACATGCTTCATCCCCATCCTCCTCCTCCTCCTCCAGTAGTGAGCCCTGGCTGGCCAAATTTGTACCTGGCCTCTGCTGTTGCAAAAATCCTCTTTCTGAGCCACTTCTAAAAGACTGGCCTGAAAGTTTTAGAGATGACCCCTCTTCCTCCTCCTCCTCCTGGGCCACATCCTCTTCCATCATTGCCCTAAGTGTTTTCTCAAGGAGACATAGAAGTGGTATTGTAACGCTGATAACGGCGTCATCGCCACTGGCCATGTTGGTGGAGTACTTGAAACAGCGAAACAGGGCACACAGGTCTCGCATGGAGGCCCAGTCATTGGTGGTGAAGTGGTGCTGTTCCGCAGTGCGACTCACCCGTGCGTGCTGCAGCTGAAACTCCACTATGGCCTGCTGCTCCTAGCACAGTCTCTCCAGCATGTACAAGGTGGAGTTCCACCTGGTAGGCACATCGCATATGAGGCGGTGGGCGGGAAGGCCGAAGTTACGCTGCAGCGCTGACAGGCGAGCAGCAGCAGAGTGAGAACGCCGAAAGCACGCACAGACTTTATGCAGCAGCTCAGACATGTCGGGTTAGTTGTGAATGAATTTCTGCACCACCAAATTCAGCACATGCGCCAGGCAAGGGATGTGCGTCAAACCGGCTAGTCCCAGAGCTGCAACGAGATTTCGCCCATTATCACACACCACCAGGTCGGGCTTGAGGCCAACTGGAAGCAACCACTCGTCGGTCTGTTTTTCTATACCCCGCCACAACTCCTGCACAGTGTGGGGCCTGTCCCCCAAACACATCAGTTTCAGAACGGCCTGCTAACGTTTACCCCTGGCTGTGCTGAAGTTGGTGGTGAAGGTCTGTCGCTGACCGGATGAGGAGGTGGAATAAGAGGCGGAGGAAGCCGAGTAGGAAAAGGAGGCAACAGGAGGATAAGAATGATGCCCTGCGATCCTTGGAGCCGGAAGGACGTGCGCCAAACAGCTCTCCGCCTGGGGCCCAGCCGCCACTACATTTACCTATTGTGCAGTATGGGAGATATAGCGTCCCTGGCCGTGCTTACTGGTCCACGTATCTGTGGTTAGGTGGACCTTGCCACAGATGGCGTAGTGCAGTGCACACTTGATTTTAATCCGATACTTGGTTGTACAGGGAGGGCATGGCTCTCCTGGAGAATTAGTGGCGGCTGGGAACGACGTACTGTGGGACAGCAAGCGACATGAGCTGTTTGAAGCTGTCTGTCTCCACCAGCCTGAATGACAGCATTTCAAAGGCCAGCAGTTTAGAAATGCCTGCATTCAGGGCCAGGGATCGAGGGTGGCTAGGTGGGAATTTACGCTTTCTTTCAAAGGTTTGTGAGATGGAGAGCTGAATGCTTCCGTGTGCCATGGTGGAGATGCTTGGTGACGGAGGTGGTGCTGTTGGTGGCACATCCTCTGTTTGCTGGGCGGCAGGTGCCAACGCTCCTCCAGAGGTGGAGGAAGAGGCCGAGGCATCAGCAGAAGAGGGAGCAGGAGGGGCCTGAGCCTTTTCTTGGTTTTGAAGGTGCTTACTCCACTGCAGCCTGTGTCTCGCATGTAGATGCCTGGTCATGCAGGTTGTGCTAAGGTTCAGAACGTTAATGCCTCGCTTCAGGCTCTGATGGCACAGCGTGCAAACAACTCGGGTCTTGTCATCAGCACATTGTGTAAAGAAGTGCCATGTCAGGGAACTCCTTAAAGCTGCCTTTGCTCGGTCCCTGGTGACGGTGGCCAGTAGCAGGCAAACTGTTTTGGTGACGGCTGCTCTGCTTTTGCACCCTGCTCCCGCTTTTGCTACGCTGTTGGCTCGGTCTCACCACTGCCTCTTCCTCAGAACTCTGAAAGTCAGTGGCACTACCTTCATTCGATGTGGGGTCTCATCGTCCCCTGCATCATCTTCCACCCAGTCTTCCTCCTTGACCTCCTTTTTCTTTTTTTTTTAACTCTATATGACAGCGGTATTTGTGGCCTAAATGTGACACTCACTTATGCACGTCTTATGCCAGATGTGCAGTATATCAGAGGCTTTTTTCACCCCAGTAACCAAAAAGGCGTATTTCTGGCCTAAATGTGACACTCACTTATGCACGTGTAATCCCAGATATGCAGTATATCAGAGGCTTTTTTCTCCCCAGTAACCAAAATGGCGTATTTCTGGCCTAAATGTGACAATCACTTATGCACGTGTGCAGTACGCCGCTCTGCAGGGTATTGCGATGTGAGGTCACGGTTAATAGGCATACGAGGGTTGCTCTGGGTTACTCACAGTTTGTAGGGGAGCCTGGGCAGGCGTACAGCAGTGATATAGAGGCTGGCACAGGGGACCTCTGGGGCACTCTCTGTATGTAGGGACCAGGCCTGATGTTGGGTGAGGTGCCCTGGATGTTGCAGGTGTTTAATGTGTCTGGGGCAAGGTCCCTTTAAGATTCGTGACGCCAGTGCCTGTAACGGTGGCACACAGATTTATAGTAGTAATAAGTGAGGAACACGATGTTGAGGTGAACCAAACTTCCTTTACTGAAACTGTTAACTTTATACAGTCTGAGTTCAGTTCCACATGTCAGCAGCAATCAATAGCAGGCTTTTACATCAATGGCAGGTACAATGTTCTTTGCAAGATACTCAGAGGGTAAAAACACTTACAGACCAGGGTGCACCTTTTCCTCAGAAATCCTGTGCACTATTCCTCAGTCTCAATCCCAAGGCCTGTATGCCCTAATGCTGGCTTTATCCTTGGTAGAAAACTTCCTCAGGTATAAATCCTTGCTTTGGGTGAATCCTTCTGCACTTCAGCTCTCAGGTTGGCTGGTTACTCTTCTGCTCTGCTCTGCACTTTGCTTTGTGGGAACTGCAGGTTTCTCAAGAGGTACACTCTTCTCTTGGTGACAATCTTCTAAGCTAACTCTGGCTCAATATCCTCAGGCAGACTGGGCTGCATCCACTAGCCTCCTGATGGCAACTAGAAGCCTGGGCTGTCTAGCTGCATGTCAGGAGGAGGCCCTCAGCTTCTCTCTCGTCTTTCCACAGACTCCTGACTACACAGACTGACCTCTCCCTGTCTGGGCCTAACTATTTATACTAGGGGCTCCCTATCTCCCTCTAATGTCTAGGAGGAGGAACTACACCCTGATAGGCCTGCTACACACATCACAGGGAAGAATACACATAACAGCATATAAGAATACATTAAAATGGACCGTTAAATATACCGCCACTGTCCCTCAGGAGTAGGAGAACCACGTGGCCCAATTGACCCTTGTGTAGTGCCCACATTTACCTAGTGGGACACTACACGTGTAATCAGAGATGTGCAGTATATCAGAGGGTTTTTTCATCCCAGTAAGAAAAAAACTGTATTTCTGGGCTAAATGTGACACTCACTTATGCACGTGTAATCCCAGATGTGCAGTATACAGGGAGTGCAGAATTATTAGGCAAGTTGTATTTTTGAGGATTAATTTTATTATTGAACAACAACCATGTTCTCAATGAACCCAAAAAACTCATTAATATCAAAGCTGAATATTTTTGGAAGTAGTTTTTAGTTTGTTTTTAGTTTTAGCTATTTTAGGGGGATATCTGTGTGTGCAGGTGACTATTACTGTGCATAATTATTAGGCAACTTAACAAAAAACAAATATATACCCATTTCAATTATTTATTTTTACCAGTGAAACCAATATAACATCTCAACATTCACAAATATACATTTCTGACATTCAAAAACAAAACAAAAACAAATCAGTGACCAATATAGCCACCTTTCTTTGCAAGGACACTCAAAAGCCTGCCATCCATGGATTCTGTCAGTGTTTTGATCTGTTCACCATCAACATTGCGTGCAGCAGCAACCACAGCCTCCCAGACACTGTTCAGAGAGGTGTACTGTTTTCCCTCCTTGTAAATCTCACATTTGATGATGGACCACAGGTTCTCAATGGGGTTCAGATCAGGTGAACAAGGAGGCCATGTGATTAGATTTTCTTCTTTTATACCCTTTCTTGCCAGCCACGCTGTGGAGTACTTGGACGCGTGTGATGGAGCATTGTCCTGCATGAAAATCATGTTTTTCTTGAAGGATGCAGACTTCTTCCTGTACCACTGCTTGAAGAAGGTGTCTTCCAGAAACTGGCAGTAGGACTGGGAGTTGAGCTTGACTCCATCCTCAACCCGAAAAGGCCCCACAAGCTCATCTTTGATGATACCAGCCCAAACCAGTACTCCACCTCCACCTTGCTGGCGTCTGAGTCGGACTGGAGCTCTCTGCCCTTTACCAATCCAGCCACGGGCCCATCCATCTGGCCCATCAAGACTCACTCTCATTTCATCAGTCCATAAAACCTTAGAAAAATCAGTCTTGAGATATTTCTTGGCCCAGTCTTGACGTTTCAGCTTGTGTGTCTTGTTCAGTGGTGGTCGTCTTTCAGCCTTTCTTACCTTGGCCATGTCTCTGAGTATTGCACACCTTGTGCTTTTGGGCACTCCAGTGATGTTGCAGCTCTGAAATATGGCCAAACTGGTGGCAAGTGGCATCTTGGCAGCTGCACGCTTGACTTTTCTCAGTTCATGGGCAGTTATTTTGCGCCTTGGTTTTTCCACACGCTTCTTGCGACCCTGTTGACTATTTTGAATGAAACGCTTAATTGTTCGATGATCACGCTTCAGAAGCTTTGCAATTTTAAGAGTGCTGCATCCCTCTGCAAGATATCTCACTATTTTTGACTTTTCTGAGCCTGTCAAGTCCTTCTTTTGACCCATTTTGCCAAAGGAAAGGAAGTTGCCTAATAATTATGCACACCTGATATAGGGTGTTGATGTCATTAGACCACACCCTTTCTCATTACAGAGATGCACATCACCTAATATGCTTAATTGGTAGTAGGCTTTCGAGCCTATACAGCTTGGAGTAAGACAACATGCATAAAGAGGATGATGTGGTCAAAATACTCATTTGCCTAATAATTCTGCACTCCCTGTATATTAGAGGCTTTTTTCACCCCAGTAACCAAAAAGGCGTATTTCTGGCCTAAATGTGACTATCACTTATGCACGTGTAATCAGAGATGTGCAGTATATCAGAGGGTTTTTTCACCCCAGTATGCCAAAGCAGGATTTCTGGCCTTATGCTTGTCTAATCCCAGATGTGCAGTATATTAGAGGGTTTTTTCACCCTAACCAAAAATCTGTATTTCTGTCCTAAATGTGACAGTGACTTATGCACATGTAATCACAGATGTGCAGTATATTACAGGCTTTTTTCACCCCAGTAACCAAAGAGCTGTATTTCTGTCCTAAATGTGACAGTGACTTATGCACGTGCAATCACAGATGTGCAGTATATTAGAGGCTTTTTTCCACCTAACCAAAAAACTGTATTTCTGTCCAAAATGTGACAGTGACTTATGCACGTGTAATCATAGATGTGCAGTATATTAGAGGCTTTTTTCACCCCAGTAACCAAAAAGCTGTATTTCTGTCCTAAATGTGACAGTTACTTATGCACGTGTAATCACAGATTTGCTGTATATTAGAGGCTTTTTTCACCCTAACCAAAAATCTGTATTTCTGTCCTAAATGTGACAGTCACTTATGCTTGTCTAATCCCAGATGTGCAGAATATGAGAGGGTTTTTTCACCCCAGTATGCCAAAGCTGTATTTCTGGACTGGATAGATAGCCTATGCTGGTGCACTATCGTTGCATAAAATGGCTGCCGATCAGATATTGATATTGATGAAATGAAGAAAAAAAAGTTTGTTTTCAGCAGTAGTTGGCTCAGGGCAGGCTTAAAATTTTTTTGCCTTGCACCCACAAAACACTTTTTCTGTAGATTGCTGAGTACATAAACCAGTTCTTGATAAGATATCTCCCTGATCTTTCCCTCACAGCAGCTGCAGCCTCTCCCTACACTAATCCGAGCAGAGTGATGGGCGGCGTTAAGTGACTCCAGCTTAAATAGAGGCTGGGTCACATGCTGCAGTTGGCCAATCACAGCCATGCCAATAGTAGACATGGCTGTGATGGCCTTTTGGGGCAAGTAGTATGACGCTTGTTGATTGAATGCTTTGCAGCCTTTCAAAAAGTGCCATAAAAATCGCCGAACACCGAACCCGAACCCAAACTTTTACGTAAATGTTCGGGTGCCGAAAAATCTAAACTCTAAGCACAAGTCAAGGGAGAGCATTGGCTAATGAAATGCTCTGATGCTCAACTAATACGGGCTGATTGGGTAAGAAGGGGTTATTTACTGGTTCAGCTCTGAAGCCAGACAACCTCTTTAATAAAAGTTCTTAGATATTACATATCTGGAGGACTTTCTTCCCTTTCTGAGGGTGGGTAGTATATCATCAAACACCTGCATCTCCCAGGATGCATTGCAACTAGCTCTTTTTAACCTGTCCCTCCCCTGCATAGAAGTAGGCCCTCACATATACATATGGTATGCAATTCCCCCACAATTACCTTCACCAATGTCTAGAGCAGGGGTGCACAACCTTTGGTCCGGGAGCCACATGCGGCCCTCAATACCATTGTGTCCGGCCCCTAACCCTCTGGTAACAGAAATGTATGTCTAGGTCTTGTGGCTGCTCACATGTATCTTTCATGTATTCTTCCATTAGATGGGAATCCTGGAAATGTAACTAGACATTTCTGATATATACTGTATGTTCAATATGCTGTAAATATAGTATTTCAGTTGGTAATACGCCTTTAAGTTTTATTTTCGGCCCTTGGAAATGGTTTAGGCTTACAAAGTGGCCCCCAACCAGAAAAGGTTGTGCACCCCTGGTCTATATATTTCTATGAATTTAGATGTAGTGATGAATGTATGAGATCTCTATAAGATCCCTGCACCAGCACTGATGGGAAGGGAACATGGAAGCTACTGAGCATGTCAGTCCACCTCTGAATGCAGGAGAAGGTGGACCAGAAGAAGAAACAGCAGGAGGTGCTACAAATTAACTATATTTTTACTGTATACATACTGTAATAACACTTCATTTGAAACTCCCTAGTCATTGCATAGAATTTTTTTTTTGTAAATAACCCCTTTAAAAAGTAGTATTTAAGAAGTGTATGGTATGCATGTTAAATAGCCCTGTAAAGCAAACACACACCTGTATAGTATATTGATTGCTTTATATATGAGCAAAGTTCACTGGGAAAGACTGACACAGGCTGACAAAAGGAAGGAGTGATCAAAGCACACAGACTGCAGCCACCACTGTGGAGTTAATCAGTAATTTCAGGAAGTTCACTAGATGATAGGTTCCACCACCTCTCAATGGAGAACGACAAACAATCCCAGGGAAGCTTTTTATAAGTAAGACACCATCATGGGAAAGAAGAAGAAAGAAGAGACTGAGAAGGCTCCTGTCTCAAAATGTCCAGATAACTCCGCATTCAAACAGCAGAGAATCCCAGCATGGAGGCTCACCTTAACCCCCCAAATCGTCCTCAGCTCATTCTTTATCATCGGCCTCTTCTGTCTTAGTGTAGGAATCTGTTGGATTGTAGCCACTAGCAATGTTAAAGAAATATGGGTAAGAAATTAATACTTTTATACATATTTAATGATATTTTTGTTGTAAATTTTCATATATTTACTGTATTATTAGTATTTTTATTCTAACCATTTCAGAACTCAACCTATTTTGATTTTTTCATCTTCTTTTTTTCCCTCCCTGCCTTCCAAGAGCCATAACTTTTTTACTTTTCAACATAGCCAAATGAGGGCCTTTTTTGTGTGGGAGAAGCTGTATATGTTAATAACACCATTTCATGCACTGTATTTGGAAACAGGGAAAATATTATTTGTGAGGTGAAATTGAAAAAAAAATAACACAATTCAGCCATGGTTTTTTGGGTTGTGTTTCTACAACGTTCATTGTTCAGTAAAGTTGATGAGATGAGCTTATTGTAGACTGTAAGCCTTCGCAGGCAGGGTCCTCTCTCCTTCTGTACCAGTGTAACTCTTCTTGTCGATGCTTAATGCAACTGTCTGTATTATGTATGCGCACCCCTTTTCGTATGTACAGTGCCATCAAATGAATGGCGCTTTAATAACAAATAATAATTCTGTAGGTCAGTACAATCACCAAATTTATATAGTGTTTATTATGTTTTACTAAAAAAAAAAAAAAAAGATTTTTGAAAAATATTGTGCTATTTTCATTGTCAGATTCTGACAGGTATAACTTTTTTCTATTTCCATCTACAGAGCTGTGTAAGGCCTCATGCACACGACCGTTGTTTTATTCCGTGTCCGTTGTTCAGTTTTTCGTGATTTTCTGCGGACCAATTCACTTTCAATGGGTCCGTTGAAAACTCGGCTAATGCACCATTTGTCATCCGCGTCCGTGATCCGTGTTTCCAGTCCGTGAAAAAAATAGGACCTGTCCTATTTTTTTCACGGACAACGGTTTGCGGACCCATTCAAGTCAATGGGTC
The DNA here is from genome assembly GCF_014858855.1 of Bufo gargarizans. Classification (NCBI taxonomy): domain Eukaryota; kingdom Metazoa; phylum Chordata; class Amphibia; order Anura; family Bufonidae; genus Bufo; species Bufo gargarizans. The sequence continues at coordinate 600,483,004 of NC_058082.1, forward strand.
TGTGAAAAAACACGGAGGCACACAAGATTGTCATCCGCGTCCATTTTTTTCCTATCATTTGCATGGCAAACTTGACTTAGATTTTTTTTTAACTTTCCTTCATGTCTGGTGATTCTTCAAAAATAAATAAAGACACACGGAAACAAAAACGGAAATGGATCACGGAGCAACGGAACCCCGTTTGCATGAGGCCTAAGGGCTTGTTTTTTGAGGGGTGAGCTGTAGTTTTTAGTCCCACTTTGAGGTACATATGACATTCTCATTACTTTTTATTGTATTTTTTTGTAGAACAAAGTGACAAAAAAATTGAAAATCGGCCACTTTGTTTTCCTATTCAGACATTTTGGGATGCAGCAATACCAGCTATATTTATTTTTGTTATTGTTTATTTTTATATGTAGAATTAGGAAAGGGGGTGAATAATATTTTTTTTTATATTTTACGCATTTTTTTAACTGTAATTTTTAGTCCACTTAGGGGACTTGAGTCTATGAGATTGTTACTGGCTGCCTGTTAAACCTTGACGCAGGCCTGGGTCAACAGGCAGTTTGCTATGGCAGATCCAAGAGCTGTTACAAGGCCCCAGGTTTCCACAGCATCCAATTGGAGCGCTGCGATTACACAGTGGGGGCTCAGATTGGAGGACAAAGCAAACCCCCCTCTGCAGCATCTGAGTGGTTAATTGACGGGGATCAGAGTTATCCCCAATCCCAGTCATTGGAGCCGTGGATCAGCTGCATTACACAGCTAAAAACTGCTGTATATGGACTGGGCTCAGCTTTTGCGCCTGCACCATATATTTACAGTGCACCAATGAAGTACAGTTACATTATAGTACATGTAAAGGTTAATCATGGTCTGCATCATTTTTTTAGTTTTTTTCAATTTAAAATTGGGGTTGTCTCACTTCAGTAAATGGAATGTATAATGTAAAGAAAGTTATTACAAGGCACTTACTAATGTATTGTTATTGTCCATATTGCTTCCTTTGCTAGCTGGATTCATTTTTCCATAACATTATACACTGTTTGTTTCCATGGTTACAGACCACCCTGCAATCTATTAGTGGTGGTCATGCTTGCACACTATAGGAAAAAAAGTCAGCCTCTCTGGTGGCTGGGACCATGGGAGTGCACATAGGCTAGTGCTTTTTCCTAAATTGTGCAAACACGACCACCACTGATGGATTGCAGGCTGGAAACAAGCAGTGTATAATCTGATAGAGCAATGAATCCAGCCAGCAAATGAAGCAATTTGGACAATCACAATACATTAGTAAGTGGCTTGTATTAACTTTCTCTACATGATAAGTGCCACTTACCAAAGTGAGACAACCCCTTTAACGTGTCAAAAGCTGGCTATACCATCAAATATATATATATGCTGAACCCGCCCAGGGGACCAGGCAACTATTATGTATGTTGACCTTCCAACTGTCCCCCAATCGCAGATGTCGGGGGAGATTAGTATTGGGCTGTTTGATTTCAACATGTCCAATCCTTAGGAAGATAAACTCAGTGTCTCAGCTCCGCTCTGCTCAGAACACATGCATGCCCAGTGTAGCTGAGCTTACCTATATTTTGAGGGATTCAGAAGGGATAGCTTTCATCTGAATGAGCTTTAGGCTAATAGTTATCTCATGTAAAGGGCCAGTCTCGTTATTTCTTGTAGCTGTAGTGTGGCACGATTATGGAAGGTACAGAATCATTGTTGCCAGCTGAATCCTTTCACTTCCAAGTACAAAAACAAATTAAAGATCATAAGGCTACTTTCACACTAGCGTTTTTGCTGGATCCGGCAGGGTTCAGCAAAAACGCTTTCGTTACAGATAATACAACCATCTGCATCCGTTTGAATGGATCCGGTTGTGTTATCTTTAACATATTTTTAACATTGTCAAAACGGATCTGTTTTGAACTCCATTGAAAGTCAATGGGGGACGGATCTATTTTCTATTGTGGCAGTGTCACGGCCACGGTTATGGCCGTGACTCCTTGGGAGCCGCATACAGTTGCCCGCGGTTTGGGTTGTTGTTTCAACCGCAGCTTGAAGCATGATGTTGTTTGCCTCGGACAACAGGTATGTGTGCGGTTCCCTTGGAGTTTGTGTGCGTGTATGTATGCACTATTGTTTGTCTGTGTGCACTCTGTGTATTGTGTGGTGTGCACTGACACCTTTCCTGCACTGTGGTTGCCCGTGGCAACGTTTGGTGATGTGTACATGTGGTGGCAGTGTCCCGGCCTTTGGGCTGACTCCCAGGACACGGTTGCCACCCATGTCGTTGCCAGCGGCAACAGCCACAGTGTGTTCTAGTGTTGGACACTTTCTCTTTATGTTGGTGTTTCCCTTCCCTGGTTCTGGAAGGGTTAACCCCCTTCCCAGTGTGTGTGAGTCACTGGGTGTGTCTGACCGTTGGGGTGTGGCCTCTTAGGCCATGACAGGCAGATTGTGGCAGAGAAAACGGATTCATCCCCATTGACTTGCATTGGGGGTCATGATGGATTTCCGTTTTGCTCTGCATCCCAGGACGGAAATAAAAACCACAGCATGCTGCGTTTTTTTCTCCGTTCTGAGAACGGAACGGAATGCAGTTGAGTATTGTCCCCATTGACAATGAACGGGGACAAAACTGAAGTGTTTTTTTTTCCAGTATTGAGCCCATATGACGGAGATCAATACCGGAAAACGTTAACGCTATTGTGAAAGTACCCTAAAACAATTACTTGAACATGAATCATCTTCCTATTATCTTACCTGGTCTGCTGATTATCCTAAACCTTTGGCCCAGGAATTACCATCACTAATGAGGGCATAGGGCTGCATGCAAGAACTCCTCACAGATAATTGTGCCCAGATAAAAAGTAATTCTTTGGTTTGCCACTACATGCACATAAAAATACATCCAGGAGGGAAGAAAATAAGGGACATAAAAATGTAATGGATGTTTTTGCAATGCCTGATAAAAATGAAAAAAATGAAAAAAATAAAAAATAAATAAATCACCCAGCAGTAAGCCCTCATTAGCATGGGATAACATTGTGCAGGTAGCTGTATGGTGCCACACACAGTCCCACATGACTGCTGTACCATGGTCCATCAGCTGTATTTATGGAGCTAGGAGACAAAAGCTTCATATTTAGACGTATAGTGGAGCATGCACAATTTTGTTTCCGGTATGAAATCGGAGCCATGTGGAGATACTGTAAGGACCCATGCATTTCCAAGTCTGTCCAATTATGGCTCCAGTCCATATAATATGAAGCACCATATGCATGAAGCCTAATGGATAATGGGGTGGGTGTAGCTAAAGGCTCATGGCCTCTGCTGCAAGACTTCAGCTTTGGCCCCCCTTCCTTCAGTGCTTTGTGGCAAGGGAAGCACATCGCCTTCGTGCTGCTTGAGTCAAAAATTAAAACGACACCTATATCCCCCCCCCCCCCATGCCAAATTCTTGACCTAACTCCTTCCCTCCAGCCAGAGGTGTAACTTGGCCTGCATGCACTTTCTATAATACCAGTGTCTTCTTATGCGGCACAAAGGGTCTTTGTGCTCCTGGGCCCGGTATCGCCTGCTACCTCTGCACCCCCTATAGCTACGCCCCTGCTCTCCCCATGATATCATGACAGTAACAAGTCTATATTAGCTGTAAGATACCATAAAATAGGTGAGGTAGGTGACAGATTCCCTTTAAAGGGGTTCTCCAAGACCAGGAACCCCTTTTGATATTATCAGGCATGGTGCAGGGATAATAAAAAAAATATTCACCTGTCAATGGCACTCCAGTTCCGTTCTTCTCCTCTTCCAGTCCTGGAAGTGTGACAAGCTGTCTACACGACATGTCACCACTGCTGGATGATCATTGTGTGCAGGCACGGCACGTGCCACCACTGAGGACATTGCCTGACCAACAGTGATGACGTGCATGTAGATGGCACGTTCTGATTCAGTGGGGATCAGGGAGCTCACTACTGGAACCAGTGCGCCAGTGACAGGTAAGTCTTTTTTTTTTTCCTGTACCATGTCTGGCAATATCAAAATAGGTTCCCAGTTTCGGAGAACCCGTTTAACCCATAAAGTGTTAAGCTAATGATTCCTACATTGTGTAAATCCTACTTTCTGCTGGATGTGATACATTATATTGTGTTGTATTATTCACAGATCACCTATTCTGACCATTGTTCAAACTGCTCACAACTACTGGAAAAATCTTCAAATTCAAATTCATGCAAATGCACTGTTACGTTTTCTGTGAAAGAAAAGATTCAGGTCAGTAGAATGAAACTGATCAGACATAATATCATCTCACTCAGATATACTGACACTTGAATGGAGGCTTTGTTTTTTTATTATACTTTTTATTGAATTTTGAAATGCAAAAAAGTAGATTCAAAGTCAGATTCTAGGAACTGCAGCCTTCACAGCATGGAGAAAAGGAAGAGAACAGTCAGAGGAAGAGGAGAAGGTTAGAAGAAGCAGTTCAGAGGGGAGGGCTATAGTGGACATCAAAGTGTAGGTGGGTCTATGAGACGACTTATGGGAGGGGCAAGCTCCAAGAAGACGGTCAGCTTTTTGACAAATTTGTTGGAAGGAGGGTTCTTATATATAGAAAAAGATGCAGCGTTTGACCTCAGTGAAGTCCACAAAGTTCTGTACCTCACTTGTTTGGTTGCCAAAGAGATGAAGATCAGGCCATGAACCCTCTGAAGGACCCTCAGCCATTGCCCACCAATTCCACACTAGAGGAGCAGAGCTCCATCCATAGCAATCCAAAGGCTCTATTATCCAGATTGGATGCCTGTCATTTTCTATAGTTTTTGTTTTGGTATCCTGGTTAAGCCTGATCAACAAATGTTGGACTTTAGGGTATTTCCACCAGGTATGCAAGATGTTTCTGGGTAAGGTGTATGTTTGGAAGCAAGAGTGAGAATCTAGGGAACAAGTGGACAATTCGAAAGGGCATTACATAGCTACCTGGTAGGAGTTTTCAAAGAGCAAGAAATTATGAGAGATCTTGGTTGTCCTTTCCCACATGGCTTGCCATCTGAATTGTGGAACTGATATCCCAGATCTGTCTCCCATTTTTGTACATTGGCTTAGGTTAGGCTATATTTGTTAAATGATGCCTGAGGTGATCACTTCAGCTTTTTTTTTAGTTGTGTACACCCAGTAGTAAACTGTGGAGATATTACATGCATTTCATACCATTCTCTGGTTAGTCTTCTGCTTCTAATATATACAAGCAGACATCATCATATGAGTATTGGACAGCAGAAGTCACAGCACCATAGATAACTATAGTTCAGTGAGTTCGGGTCAGCAGTCAGTCCAGAAATGCGGCTGTCACATAGACTGTGCTTTACGGACCGCACATGCTTGTCTCAAACTGGCCATAGTCCTCATGCACACAACTGTATTGTAAGGATCTAGTCATTGTTGCTATTCATGCATGCGTTTTTTCATGGATCCAAAGAACTCACCACAGATCCTATTCTTTGTCCATTTTTGTGGATAAGAATAGACATTTCTATTGATGACCGTGAGAAAAAAAAAAGAATGCACATGGAAGCTATTCCTTTTTTAAGGATCCATTTTTACAGATATAGTGACTTTATGTACAGTATCCTTTTTACGGTTTTATTGTCATGTAACTTTCCATACAACAGGGAGAAGTCTTTTTGTATTACGGGCTCAGCAACTTTTTTCAGAACAATCGGAGATATGTGATATCCAGATTTGACACCCAGCTGCTTGGGAGAAATGTGACCACTGAAGAGGTCGGTATTATTTCACCTATATTTTTACTATTAGGATTTGTCCGTACATTTGGGTTTTAGTT